>NW_025814057.1:8386213-9011820 GCF_018902025.1 Drosophila willistoni
CGATGTAAAGCAAAGCACGTGGCCCACTGTGGTACGTGCAGAGGAAGCTCAAACCGGAGTGGCTTAAGTTCTTCTGGCTTGTCTTCTTCTTCTGGTTCTTCTTGGCCGTGTTTGGCTTTCATGTCTCGGTAATTGAATGCATAACTTTGGCTTGTCTTTCTAGTTCTTTCGGTTAGACAATGCAGATGTCGAAACTTTATTTGCAACTGCATTGAATGGCTTGAAAAGGAGAAACTTGAACAATTTGTTACACGACCACGAGAAATAAAAACACATTTCGTAATTAACGTCCCTCCTCCCCCTCCTCCTCCTCTCTCCTCTGCCCAACCACATCCTCTTTAGGTCATTTCTAATCAGTTATATTGTACATATTAAAGTTCTGACCCGACCTGACCTACATATATTTTCGAAATGCGGGGGAGTTGGCTTTCCGTTGTGATTTCGTGATTTTCAAGGTTTTAAGCCGGTATTCCGGGTTTCTTGCAAGCATAACAAAACAAAAAAACTATACACAGGATACGGATAGCAAGTACCAACTAACGCAAAGCAAAAAAAAAAAAGCAACAACAACAAAAAAAAAGGTTAACAAAAATCAATAGTAAGGGTCAAAACCTACCAACTTTCTATATGATGAAGGAATGAATGACGAAAAGCATGCTTCAAAGGCAAGGACCTCAAAGATGATGTCAGAAATATCAGCACACTTCCTACACACACAAAACAACACACAAACACACGTTTAAACATAGCTAAAAAAAAAGTAGGTTAACTAAACCAAATGGTGGGAAAAGATTTCAAACTTGAAAAATTCAACTTATTTATAACAAGATTCAACAGGCTAATTTTATTTCGATACATTTTAGACATAAAATGACTCAAATTCAGATTTTCCATGTTATTCTCTATTTATTGATCATATTTACTTTCACTAGTAAGTCTTTTTATACCATACACCCATAGGGTGAAATGGTATATTAAAGTCGCCAAAATGTATGTAACAGGCAGAAAGAAGCTTCTCCGACCCCACAAAGTATATATATTCTTGATCAGGATCAACAACCGAGTCGATCTAGCCATGTCCGTCTGTCCGTCCGTCCGTCCGTCTGTCCGTCTGTCCGTATGAACACCTAGATCTCGGAGACTGTAAGAGCTAGAGCCACCAAATTTGGTATGTAGACTCGTGTAGTATGTAGAGTGATCAAGTTTATTTCAAATTTTTGCCACGCCCCTTTCCGCCCCCGCAATTTAAAAAAAGCGTTTATCTGAAAAACTATTCCAGCTAGAGACACCATATTTGGTATGTATATTCGCTTAGTAAATGCACACATTTTGTATGTATAAAAATTTTGCCACGCCCTTTTCCGCCCACGTAATTTGAAAATCTTGATTATCTCCCGTATTTTTTTACCTTATGCAATCAAATTTGGCACACTTAAATTTAATACTAATATCTAGCAAAATACCAAATTTGATCAAAATCGGACAAAAAACAGTCGAGTTATGCATATAAACGTTTTTCCATAAGGCCGGAGTTGGCCGTTGGCTGGTGGGGGCGCTAGGGTGCTCGTCTGATTGAGTGAGCGAGATACTAAGATATGATTGTAAGAAGCATGTGAAAATGCTTGAAATATTTGCTTTACTGGTGTATGGTATACCAAAGTCGACGAGACGACTTACTTACTTCATTTTTAGATACAAAGCAGTTTTGACTTGGTTTCTCTTCATATTTCGAAGTCCAAGGCAAACTTATAACAAATTTGTTTTTCTTTAATTAATTAATATCAATATTAAATGAATATAAGGACTTTTAAAGATCACTTGGAGCAAAGTGAAGTATAAACTCTTGTTACCCTTTTAAATAGGGTGCTCCTTTTAGCGAGTTAACACAGTAGCTTGAAAATTCGTCTTCCGCTTTTCATGTATTATTTTTAGTAAAAAGGCAATCATAAATTATAAATAATTGCATTCAATCATCAAGGAGTACTAAAGATCATGTTAGCGATTGCTGTGGGTACTCCCTTTTACGAGTTATCACTGTAGTTTTCACAAATTCAAGATAGTTTCGATAATAATGCAATAGCACTCGTTTTTCCCATACATCCAATTGAAGAGCTAATGAACTATTTGCATATATCATTGCATCGTGGCTACACACACACAGACACACACACACAAACGAGCTCTCACTATCTTATTGTCTCCCTCTCTCTCTCTTTGTTGCTTTTAGGTTCTATCTCTATCGCTCGTTAACATTCATTTTTGGACAGTGTAGCTCGTTCTCTTTCGCTGCGATGTGCTGCGACGACTGTGGTGAGAGTGAGACTGTGTGCAAACCGCGCAGCCTCCATGACAACAAAACGAATGCCATACAAAATGGCAAAAGGCAAAGGCAAAGGCAATGGCAATAGCAACGGCAACGGCAAATCAGCTGATTTGGACAAACGGTTTCTTGTTTTGCTTTCAGCTCACATGCTGTCGGTGTCGGTGTCGCTGCCGTTTGGCGGTGTCGGTGTCGGTGACGGCGACAGCGACGATGACGGTGTGACGCGCGCGCTTCTCAGTTGGCCAAAAAGGATTTCCGAGCTGCTGGCCTGAATCAGTTTCTAACGGAATTCCATGAAAGACGGAACGGCAATTGCTGAAGACGGAACGTAAAGTCGCAGAGCAAACAAACACGCAAAACACACGGCGTATACGTAATACTCTGCCGTTGCTGCTGCTGCTGCTGCTTCTGCTGTTTGCTACAGCAGTTGCTCTTAGCTCGGCGTGCTATTTCGGAAGCGTCGATGTTTTGCCGTGGCTCTTATAGTTCTTGTTGTTATTGTTGTTGTTATTGCTGCTGCTGGTGGCAGTTGTCACCATACCATGAGAATATTGTGTGTGGCTTCTTTTAATGCCTTTTGCCGCTTTTTTTTTTTTTTTGGTCTTCTTTTTTTTTTGTGTTGTTTTTTATTGTTGCTGCTGCTGCCACAGACACTGACGAAATTTTCGTGTTTATTTTACGTTATTTGTCCATGTCCTCTCATAAATGATTGTGTGTTGGTGGGTGCTCGTGTGTGTGTGTGCGTGTGTGCATCGCGTTATAAAGCATAATAATGCTGCAGCTTATCCCAAAGCATATATACATATATATATACATATGTATGTCAGATATACAAGTACTTATATACATGTATGTATGTATATATTATTTTGTCTTATATATGTATATGCGTATGTATTTTTGTTCATTTCATTATACGTTTTTACTACTGGGCAATTTGTTAGTCTCATAACAAATTCCTATAATTAAATGAGGAACGCTTGGACAAGTGCATATATATAGAAACAGCAGCAATGGCAACAACCGACAGCAAAGTGATATAAATCTATCTATATATAAGTATAGACAAAATACATTTATAATACAATACATATACATATATATATATAAATACAGATGAAGATATATGCAAACATTCTTAATAAATGTTTCTCAAAACCAAAATCAACACCAAAAGCATACGAAAAGTAAAAACGTTTTCAGTTCAATTTGAAACAAAACAAAAACAAAAAAAAGATACCAAAAATAAATAATACAAATATTCAGAGAAACACAATTCCTCTCAGAGTGTTGACAGGCTAAGGCCCATGAGACATGCAGCAAATTAATAATAGATGCTACAACAATATCAAATTATTGCCAATAGTTTGAAAAGAATAACACAAACAATTGTAAGGTGAGTAAAACAAATGTAAATTTTGTATAACTTTTGTTTGAACAGCTCTCTAAAGAAATTGCAATAATATAAAGAAATTATATACTCTTTGGTTATTATATTCAAATTGATATCTTATGTTTCTCATGTAATTGAAGAAGACAATTTGTAAAGCAAAGATAATTCAAAAATCATCAAGTACATATGATCATTAGATTAGACTTTGTTAAAGAATTTCCGAATTGCACTGCCCATTTTAAAACTAGTTGAGAATTACAACTTTATAGAGCAACAAATTTTTGATAAAGTTTCCAACAATATAAGATTGGTTTTTTGTTTATTTTTTGCTATGAAAACCAAAAATATAACACAAAAATAAAATATCATGCATACGACCCAGTGTATAAAATTGACTGAAACTTATTTCTGCAAAATGAAAACTAAAAAAATAGCAATCTGCATTACATATATGTTAAATAGTTTTTAACTAAAGTTCAAAAATTAAATAGAGAACTTCACTTATTGTTTCGCTTATCTTATAATTTAGTTCGAGCTTACAAAAAGTCTTTATAGTTAGAACTCACTTTTTTTTTTTTTGTTTCGTCTCCTTTTTTGTCTCTTTACTACTGGGTTGAAGCAATTGATTGATTCACAATGTCCTTGCTGATGGAATGCATAACGACAAGTACGTGATAAACTTTTTCAGTTCTCGTAAGAAACTAAATGGCTTAATGGAAACTTATTTCGAATTTCTTCCCCTTTTTTGTTGTTGTTTTTATAGTCTCTAAGAGTACATGAGAAAAATGGTTTTAATACAGCCATTAAAATGTTGCCAGCTTCAGGCTAAAGGATAAAACAAATATGTATACATTTTTTATGTTGAATTAACTTTGCCATAAAATATCGAATATGTATATACATTCACCATGTATATTCGTTCACCAAAAGTCATCCAGAACCCATGGGAATAGAAGAGTTATGTGAAATAGCAGCAAAAGTAAAATTTAATTGGTGGCAAATTTGAGCAAGTTTCATTTTATGTTTCTCAAATTACATCTCCTTTGCAATTAAATGATAATACTATGGACATTGACTATGCTTTTCTTTAGGCTTAAATATAGAATTTTGTTTTTTTTTTTTTTTCGCCATTTTTGTTGGCTTTCGAAATTGGACGTTAATTAACCATGGGGAATAAGAAAGGAAAGCTGCCAGTGGGCGGTTTGCTTTGCTTCACTTATTCTAATTATGCAAATGAAATGGGCAGAAGAAAAAAAAAACCACACACACACACACACACACACAAAATCATTATCACAGAGAGAAGGCAACAAAATAATGCCAAAAATAAAAAAGAAGAACAATTTGCATTGATTACAGACGCAAATATGTTTCAACACCTTATAAACTCATACGACATGTAGGCCAAATTTAGTCGTTTTGTCATTTCGTGTTAATTTTGAAGAATTTTATTTTGGAATAACAAAAAAAGGAAAAATAAAGAAATTTCGCTTGAAAGGTAATAAACGATTTAAGAGATCTTTGCATTGCTCTTGAAACCTACTTCAACATTTTGAAATTAAGGCAATGCCATGGTAACTCGCCCCGCCCCCCCCTTCTCTTTGCTAACATAAAACATAATGCAAAATAAAAGTGAAAATCCAAAACACTGAAAGTGGCCTGTTTTGGCACCATTTCTTAAATACAAGCATATATGTATATACACATACATATATATATGGATATATACATGTGTATTTACACATGCATACATGAATAATAAAAGTTGCTGGCAACAACAACAACAACAACAATAGGAACACAATAGAGGCAAAGCAACAAAGAAAACGCAAAGAACACACAATAAAAAAAAAAAACAAAAAAAAAAAAAATCGTTTCATGCATGAAGTTGGGGCAACGACTTTTTCTATACCGTGTTGCATGTTACAAGATTTCAATTAAATTTTATTACAAAAATTTTCTAAAATTAACTAAAAATGTAAATTACGTCACTCTATACCCAAGACAAAGGTTGCAAAGGTTCTTACAAGCTGGCGACACCTAGCGTCATATAAGGACAATCATTTAATTTGCATTCTGACCTATTATTATATGCCCTTTCAATCTTACAGGTTACAGGGTAACCAGAAAAAACAAAAAATGCCCCAAACACGGCAAACCCCAAGGAATTCGTGCGAAAAAATCTGAAAATTACCCGAATTGTAGGCGGAATAAACGAAATCAGGCAAATTACTAAAATCTTCAAGCCAAAAGAGGGAGAGTGAGATAGAGAGAGCATGTAAGAAAGGGAGAGCGAGAGCTAGAGTAAACGAGATGGAATATGCAATAAAAATAAAAAAAAAAATACAACAAAAATCAAGTAAAAACCCAACCAAAATCAAATGGCAAAAGGTCAATGTAACTCAAAATGGTTGGTTGAATTTTTGATAAATGAAATTTACTCGAAAGGACGAAGATGAACGCATGTAAAATCCTTTTTATGACAGCCATGAAAAACGAATAAAAGAAAACATACTCTAACACACACACCAAGAAACACATAAACAAAATAGACTCGAGTGGGCATTGCTTTAGGGGGCATTAGAATACTTCACATAAATATATGTGAGAGTCAATATTTTTGTGTGTTTAAAGGATGCCGCCCCCTGAGCCCTGCCCATTATTGTTATACGATATACTTTCCTTTAAAATTGACAATTTAAATGCAATTTTTAGTCAAATTGATGCTTCTCGACTTAATATTTTGCTTCAAATAAATATCTTATCTTATCATAATCTAATCAGCGCAAAGTTTTAAGTCCATCAACGCTAAAACCAGTTGGGAATCATAATCAAATGCTATGAAAAAGACTTAGTTTTCCATAACAAAGCTCGTCAAAACTGAGATATCTTAACCAAGTTAGAGTAGAGAAATGATTGTGGCATTAAAATTCTTAAGCTGTAAATGAATTTCAACAAGAAAATGTGAAAAAGAATTCTACTCTTGGGTGGCATAAAAAGCTGTTTCTCTTCTGTTGACATTACAGCTAAAAAGAATTATGAAATTAAATACGAAAGTAAGAGGATTCCTCTAATGAGATATACTAGAATCAGAATAGAAGGGGGTTCTCTATCTCCCTTTCTCTCTCTCTCTCTATGTGTGCTAAATGAAAAGTTTCTTTACTCTTTGGGTCTAGCCAGGCTGAAACACTCACACACACACACACACACACACACACAAGTATTTATCCCGCATATTTAATTATAATCAGATAAGAAAATTTTAAAGCTTCTTTCGTAAATCGATTAATTTAAGCAGTTTAAGGCACCATACGCCCACACTCCATTTACATTTTCAACCACCCATCACCCCCCCATCCCATCCCATCCCATCCAGCCATCTACCAGCAGCAGGAGCTCCATAATTTTCACGCTTGATTTGTCAACCAAAACGTGGGCCATGGCAAAGGAAAGCGGGCTACCCCAGAAATGGCGGCATTTGAGAAACCCAAAAAGCAACCCGCAGACTTTGGCAGTGTGTGTGTGTGTGTGTGCAGTGTGAAAAACACAAGTATTTCACAATATTGTAGCCGTTGGGTCCTGAATTGGGCTAACAGAGCCTTTGGCAAATCACGTGAATAAATCAAAGCCATTGCCACCGCCAACGATTCTCTAGGAGTTCTTTTTAGCTCTCGGCCTCCCTCTCAGTCCCTTAAACGGCTCAGCATGGTGAGCCTAGAAAGTTGAAATGCTTCTTGGCCATATGGTTTGTTCAAAAAACGCTGTCAATGCTGGTTTTCAATACCCTGCATCTGTAAAATGGCTTAAGGGTATGCTACAGTCACCAAGAAGCAATAGAAAGAGTTTTTAACAAGTTTCAGCAGTCGAGCTCCGTCAAATCGTCTGTCTTTATCAAAAGTCTATGACCTAGAAACACCAAATTTAGTATAAAGACTTATTTACTAAGTACGCTTTAGAATCACGTTAAATTTGGCCTCCGCCTACCAATGGCCAGTGTGATTTGCTGTCCTTAAAAATATTTATCGTCCTGCCAAATTTCATAAAAATTGAATTGAGAATACCCAAGTATAAGGACTTTGCTGGGAGGACCAAAAGTTTAGAGTGCTCGCGGCATTGTTTCAAGTGTTTTTTACCTTACAAATTGCTGGGTATTTTGAAGTCAGCGCAATATCTTAGTTACCTTTTTTTTGTTCACTTTTTAAAGATGTCAACCGCTCGGCGAGCTGCTCTCAACGCCACGACGCCCAATTTCCTTTCGTTAATTTGTAATTTGGTTTCTACATATAAATGAAATTAAGTACCCATGTACAATATATATATATATGTATATATCGTATCGTATATACCTATCTCTATATAACCGTCTGACATCATTTCAAAGTCGTTAGCAAAGAACGCAAGTCGTCAGTGACTTAAAGCCGTAAACTGTGAAATTGAACGGTAAATTTTTATAGTCCCTACGTGATCAGGTGCTAATGATATACACAACACACACATATACATACATAATGTATACATATAGGGTGCAGGGTGTGTATGTACTTGTATCTTCTTTTACCTGTGTGTCTCTCAACCTGTACGTGCCTGCCAATCAAATCGACTGCGTTGGCCGAACTCAATTAAAAGTGTAAGGAAACTAAATTACCTGTCAGTGAATATGAATTCACACAGTTTGGCTGACTGATGTTATGTGATAAGTATGTATACATATACATACATACATATATGTATGTGTATATGTATGTGCATGTCTATATAAGGATGTCAAAGGAATTGTCATCTACTTGAACAGCAGCCTAGGGGAGTTGCTTGTATTAACTTAATTAACATTTTGTTCTTCTTCATGAAAACTTTTCTTTTTTTGTTTGCAGAAGTGACTGTGAACTGCATACATATATAATCTACATACATACACACACACACACACACACACACAAATAGGCACTTATCCTTTTAAATTCCCTACAACAAATCCTCAGAGATGTTTGTTGAGAGGGCAATTCAAAGAGGAACCCTTATGATATTTCTACTTTCTGTGAAGAAAAACGCAACTATCAAGGATAAAGTTAAGCGATTTTTAAAATAGTTTTACAAATTCGTGATTAGAAGCAACTTACTGTAAATAATTGTGAATAAGACAAGAATATGTGCTTAAAAAATCATTTCATATGGAATTCTAGTTATGTATTTTCTCAACATCAAAGTGAGAAACGAATTTGAATGCCTTTTTCAAACGAATAATCGTCAATTCGATGGTTGAAGAGTTCTGCTAACTGCAATGGCATTGCAATTTGAATTAAATAAGATTCCATAAGATTTGTAGAGTATTAAGAAGCGTAGTAATAATCTCAAAAAAAATATGTAGTTTCCAGTAATCCCGCTTGATTTTTGTCGCATCATAAAAAAAAACTCCTTTAAAGTTTTCAGATTTTACTATAAAATATGAAACTGACAACTCTTAGTTATTAATTAATTTTTAAAATGTATCAATAATTGAATGAGCAAAAGCCTTTTAAAGTGAAAAATTTGATTAGAAATTGTTTGCAAAAGAAAATGTTGCTCAGCTGAAAAGTAGGCAACAAAAAATGTCCATAGAATGTGGCATAGAAAAAAATAAAAATATTTTTAAGTCGGTTTGATTAGGTTAATCCCATGAAAAAAAGATGATAAGAAGCTGCAGCTATTAGCTATATCAACATGACGAAATGGAAAAAGGTTCAAGGTTATGTTTGTGATGGATTTCCTGACTTTTTTTTTTTTTGCTTGTTGTCTATACGGAGCATCATCCCCCAGCCTTTCATTCTTTTTCGCTGGCAGGACATCAATTGGAAGCTCAAACTCTATTTATTTCAATTACCCACATCGTTGGGGTCAATTTCCGCTTGTCTTTGGGTTGCCATGAGGATGATGACGATGATGATGATGCTGATGCTGATGATAATGATGATGGCAATGATGCCTTGGGTCAGGACATAATGAGATTATCCGCCAGCACATTTACGGCCGGGAATACGTTATTTTTTCGTATTAATCCCACAACAAAAAGCAAAGCTAGGTCAGCCAGCATCGCCAGCTGCAATCTGCCCGTTTAACGGACATTGACGATAATAGGCCTTGTCCGCTGTCCGCTAAGGAATTGGACACTCACATGAAAGTCATCCCTATGCCTTCCCCTCTCTCTCTCTCTCTGTCTGTATGTGTGCGTGTGTGTGTGGGCGGGAAACAAAAAAAAAATATGATTGCTGTTGGCTTGACTCAATTACGATAAATTGCATGTCACGGGGCTCTGTGTGACAATCAGCAAATTTGCCAGCTAAAATGCTCAACAAACAGTTGACTTGTCCCCATCTAAGGCAAGTGACGAAGTCTTCTACATTCTCTACCTCCACCATTCATCCACTCCTTCTTCGCCGCCGCCGCCGCTGCCACCGCCTGCCGAAGGCAGCAATTAAGTTAATATTTACACTAGATGAAGTTTCAAGTCATGGCCATCATGAAAATGAATGGAAATAGAAAAAGACAATTCGAACTAATGCGTAACAGAAATTAAGCCAAATAAATTTATCTAACTTTAATCCATCCAAAGTTGTGTTCTTCAATCAATCATACTAAAAGTGACTTAGAATAGAATAGAACAGAGCAAATTTCATAGGATCAAAAATGTGAGAAGAAACAAAAGGAATCAATAATCTGACCAAATTAAATATTAAGTATACGACCTGTTTCTTTTTCGATACATTTTCACATTAGTTTTTTTTGCATGAATTGTGATAAATGATGTTGAATAGGAAAATTTTGAAGCTGAAAAGAATATTTTCTATAATAAGTATACGAAACAAAAAAAGGAAAGAATTCACGAAGCAAATTTTTACATTTACAATGTGTTAACTATATTTACATATTTCTTAATTGCAAAAAATGTAAACTTTGGAAAACTTTGTAAAACAAAAAATCCCTCTGATTAAATAGAAAAAATTGCAATCTAGAGTTTTTTTAGTTTACTTTGACATATTCTACATATATTAATATTTGCGTTTTTGTTTGAAAATCTATGTGAGTTTTTGTTGTTCCCCTTTGTGTATACACTTTTCACAAAGTTAAAGCCAATGAAAATTCATAAATTTTCATGTATGGGGCTATACAACTTTCTGACAGATTTTAAATTAGATTTTCGACAACAAAATTTTAAAGCTAGCATATGTATGTATATATATATTTCCTATATACATTTATTTAAGTTGAACATAAACAATTTTCACTTTGCACAAATTGCATTTCGATAAAAGCTTTGAGCCCGCATTTAACTTTTCTCTCGTTTTATTGTTTTTGTGTTAACGAAATTTGCCTCTGTCGCTCTCTATCTGTCTATCTTTCTCTGTCTCTTTCTTTCTCTTTCCTGTGTAAAAAAGTGCCAAAGTGGGTGATGACAAAGTGGTTGACGCGCCCAGCATCGCCTCTACCACTCGTCATCCTGACTTACCAGTCCCAGTTGCCATCGCTGGGACTCCCACTCTGCGGCTCTAGAGAGCACGGCGTATGGCAATTTTACGGACAGGCAAAAAACAGAAAAAAAAAACACAGTAAAAGAAAGGTGAAGATAAGTGAATATATTTTGCAGGTAACTAAGCGAATTTTCACTTTGCTGTAAAATTATTATCGAAAGTGAGGGAAATGAACAATTTCGCTGTGTCGAATAGTTCGATGGTGGGGCGGGGGTTCGGTGGTTGAGGAAGTTAACTTTATTTATTTTTTCTTTGCTCTTATTAAATTTGATTTACTTATTTGTGTGTGAAAAACTTTTTGCTTTTGGTTTTTTGTTTTCGCCGCATTCGTTAAAGAGCTTAAGCGATTAATCAATATTACCTGATGCTTGCCTTTATATTTAGGTTTTGCTGTGCCTTAACCTCTTTTCAGTAGACCACCTCGCCTCGCCTCCCCTCTCCTTCCAGACCCTCAACCCCAATTTGAAAAAACATAAACCCAGAACCCAGAACCCTATCCTCTAAGAGCCCCAATCCTCCACCCACATCCTACAACGGTGTGTCTTTGTGTTAGCATTTTAATTTCACACTTTGTGGTTCTTCACACTGATTCACAGTCGCAGTCTGAGTTGGTATCTGTGTTTAGGTGTGTGTGTGTGTGTCGGTGTGTGTGTGTGTGTGTGCGATTGTATGGGTGTGTTTGTGTTTATAGCTCAATTGCTAAAAATTGGTTTGTTTGTTTGGAGCCACTCGAGAGGATACTATTGACAGGGCAGGTCCTGGTCCTGGTCCTGGCCTGGCCTGGCGTGGCCTGTACTGTCCTATTCGATCCTATCCTGGCCGGACAGAGCCGAGCAGACAACACAAAGGAACGAAGCCGAAGCCCTTTCACTGACATTCAACAAAATGGTGAAATGGCAACCGGTTCAACGGTTTTGTTAAGATTATTTTTCGCTTATTTTTTGTGCTCCCCTTTCTCTCACTTTCTCTATCTCTATCTCTTTGCTGTTGAACAAAATTGTTTTACACTGAACCATTTAGAGGAAAAATGGCAATGTAGAAAACTATGAAAGAGTACCATGAAAGAGCCATTGGATAGCCAGCCCACTGAATGATTGATACAGATACAGATTGAGATACATATATGTACATATATACAAACATAGAGAAAAGTGCGGGCTCATGTTGGTTAGTCGTGGGGGAGGATGAACTAAAAGTTTATCCAAGCAGAAACTATTAAGAACTTACCAGCAAAATGAAACTCTAACGACTTCCCTCGCCTGCTGTTGTTGTTGTTACAAGAATACATAAATACATGTATGTATGGCATATATTATGTATATAAAATTAAGTAAATATATTATAACTTCGACTTTGTTATACCTTGTATTAAGCTCAAAAGTTCTTACTAATTTATAAGAAATGAAATTTATGTATGTATGTTTATTTTTCTTCCTTTACATATTAATCTTAGGCTCATCCACTAAGCAGTATACGAGAGCACTTAAGCGCACCTGGCGGCTATTTTTGCCATCGTGACAACAAAGACATTTAGTTAGATTTTTACAAATAATAAAGAAAAGAGAATGAAAAAGCATTGCCAAGTTTGATGAATCGAGCTTCTATAGTTTTGCTTTCTCATTGCCCTTTTGGCAACCTACATATATCCCATTTATCTTGAGATTGCAGGGTATAAACATACATTTGGAATGTCTGTTTGTGACTGATGTATTCTGTTATTCATTTGACTATATAAATCCTTTACTGTCAGTCCAGAAATTTGCTTTGCTTTTCTCGCTCTATCTCTCTCTTCTTTTTTTTTTGTCGTTTTTCTTTTGCATTTAAATAAATAAACATTCTCACATATAAGTATGCATGTCTTGACTCCACTCTACTGGAAATCTAACCAAATTGCGAGTTCAACACTTGAAGAAATGTCCATAAAGTGACTTGAATCAATCATGATTGAATCGTTATAGAAGAAGCTTTTATCTGATCAAATTTATATAGCAGGGGAATAGAATAAAAGTCCATAAAATTGGACAATGAGAGGCGGGAGAGAGTAATCATCTCTCCAAGGAGAATTCCATTTGGATTTCATTTCAATTTTTGACTCAATTATCTCGACAAACATATTTCAAGTATGTACTTATCATAATAAATGTTGGACTAATTATAATTTTTCTTTTTGTTTTGTGTTTTGTGTGTTTTGTTTTATTTCCAGATACAATAGAATGGCAATGGAATCTCTAAGGGATTTCATGGCATCTAGTTGAATGTCAATAGGAAACTTGCCAACACTGAAATGAATAAATTATATGACAACAAAATCAATTTGCATTAAAACCAGCCAGTAAACAAATCGTCAAAGCCAAGGGAAAGCCAGAACCCAAAAACAAACCCAACCACCCACAGCCACCCAACCACCCAACCACCCGGGCCATTCACCCAGTCACCCAGTCATCCAATCATCCATCTATCCATCTATTCAGTTTGCCCATCTAACGCACTTTCCGAGTGGCAGGGCGTATACGCAGGCAGACTGAGGTGGCGGCAGGTGGGCGAGTCTAGCAAATTATATTACCTTGTCAGGCGAGTGACATAAAGCAGAGACCACACACACACACACACGCCCACGCACACTCGCACACACACACACACACACACACACACACACACACACACACATGTGGATCTGGATCTGGGCGGTGCGTTGTTGGTTTTGTGCTTGGAGCTGCAATTAAGCACCAAGGAGAAGGAAAAGAAGAAGGAGAAATCGAAGCCAAAAGCATAGGCGAGACGAGAGACTGTGGGGACTTGGGTCCGGCGTTTTGGGTCTTGTGGGTGACCGCGAACCGCTGTCTCAGGTTACGCAAAACTGACAGCCTGACATTTTGACAACGCCAACACCAGCAACAACAACAACATGTTGCGCAGCTGTGTCTGCCTGCGCAGCGATGGCGGCAGCAGCAGCGGCGGCAAGCGACGCAGCTCCTCCGTTGAAGACGCTTCATCGTGCCGGTCATCGGAAATAGAGCGTGTGGGTGCCAGCATGCAGACACTGGGACCAAATGGCCAACCGCATTCGGCCGCCGGACAAACAACGACGCGGGCCTCCAGTCTGCTGCAGTTGTTCCAAAGGAAAGGTTGGTGCAAACACTTCCGAAAACCGTTGCGTGGCATGAGCGCCTCTCGGGCCGAGAAGAGTGAGTATCACCACCCTACTACTACTGGCTACAATTAAACCACACACTTGTCAAGTGTACAACCCTAATTCTCTTATTATCCTACCCTCCTCCCTCTTCCTCCGCCCTCTTCACTTACCTTTATCTAATTTGTAAGCCCTTGAAAACCCGCAAAAGTTAGCCCTAAAGCTTGTTACTTTGAAACCATTTGCAAATGAACAATATAAATGAGACAAACAATGCCAAAAAAGGAGACTAAAGAAGATGCATTTAGATGACCACATAACAAATGACAGTGAGCAAATGTTTATTGAAACAACATAACAAAGAGCTAGAGAATTTATCATATGTATATCGAAATTTCAGTTACGCATTTCGCTTCTAATTGATTCCTGGCATATCCATAATTATGATTGATTAACTTATGTTAAATGTCTATCACCTGTTTACCTACATCAAACACAGAAAGTTTAGTTTAGTTTTGATGTTCGTGAATATGTCTAGTTAATAGACTACTTAAGCCATCAAGACAAATCAATTGGTCGTTAAACTAAAACCAAATCAATTCAATACGCAATCAGCACTTTACCCATTAGCATAGCAATCAATGAATGGAATCACGCAACGTTGAATTCAATGGGAACAAGTTCGTTAACTAAAATTATCATATCTATTTGTAGCTACCAACAGAACAGCTTGTAAGAGTAGTAGTAGTAATGGTGGGAGACTAGATAAAGATAGAGAAAGGGAAGATAGAAAAGAGAAAAATTCAACACTTGCACAGAATAGTTGAAATGCAAATATATGCAGAAGCAAGAGAAGATTAATCAATTTGTGCCCAGAAAAAGAGCAAAACGAAAGAATATAAATGTAGCACACTTCAAGGAGCATTTTTGGTCATCGGCACTATGGGAAAATTTACGAAATTTTTTGATATCTAAAGCACTAGCAAATTTCAAGACGATTAATTGCTTAAATTGTAATGGATGTGTTGTCCCAATAAGATATCTACATATTTTTATTGCCCTAAAAAGTATGCTATAATATGAACATTACTCCTTTTGTTAAGCTACTTCTTCTCAACAAAGAATATATTAACTCCTTGCAAAGTCTAATGCTGCATTTTTTTGACATTTTTAAGCATAGAGTATATAAAAGAGATTTTCTGCAAGGTCATCCCAGAGTTTGGTGCGTTTTAAATCATTACAACAGTTTCAAATAATTTTAATAGCTATCTTCGACACTTATCTCATTGTTCAGAAGGTCAGGAGGTATATTACACATGACTTTAAAAGCTTTTAACTTTAAGTACGAAATATTAATAGACATCATTGTGATTTATTGGGTTTTATGTAACAATTTCATTAACTTTTCAATATAGATTTAAATGTCAAAAAAAGTGAGCAAATTACCCATAAGCCACGTGCTTGACGATGATGATGATAATGATGATGATGGCACTTGCGCTAACAGTATATTTATTGTAACAATTTGTCCTACTAGCCATTGCCAAATGGCCTTTTAAAATGATAGACTCCAGATAAAGTTCCATGGGTGTAGGTATGCCCAAGTGGTGACCATTTTGCATGGCACACTGGCAACTCAATTTGCTCGACAGGTTCAACCTTATCTTAAGTACTGGGTGTACTTTAAAAATTAAATGTAAACTGATAGCAGATCCTGTTTCGTTTTTTTTTTTTTGTTTTCCCCTCAGACTATACCCATGGTGAATAAGCAAAGGGCAAACCCGTAGTGGACAAACAGCAACTATTAGAACAAATAAAGAAACAAACAAATACACCCACCCAAACACTAACTAAACACTCACATTAAGACAGAACTAGTCACGCAGACAAAACTGAAACCGCAAAACACAGCGCGGACATAGACGCAAGACAGAAACAAAACTCTGGTCGACATGGCCGCCGCCATTTGGATAATTAGGGCGTTAGACTATGGAACAAAAATGACACTCACCACTTAAATTCGATCCGAACGACAGGAAACTTAAAAATCTGTTTCACAAAATTATTAAATTTCCATTTTATATTATCATATTTGAAGTAAATTGTTCGTTGATTGAATCCTTAAAATAAGCCTGCAAAATTTGAATACTCATTTTTGTATTACAACTTTATATATTGGAAAATATTGGTCATAGACATTCTCAACTGTGGACAAACTAACAATGAGAAATTTAGTTTATCTCATTTACTTTATAGCATATATATTGAATATTCCTTACATGGAAATTGATCTGAAATTCGTATTATAAATTCTATATACCTATGTATATTTTCAAATTCATATTACGTGCAGAAATTTTAGAATAAAAACCATTTTCGCCTAAAGCTTCTTGTTCTTAGAATTGTTTACCACTAAAATCACTTGAATTGTTCAACTGGATATAGCCTTCTTCGATTTGATTAAGAAAATGTCATATATAAAAACGATTCAATGAAAGTTAATTTAACAGTCCAAAGCATAACAAAATATTTGTTCAATTTTAGTTGTATAAAAAACTCAGAACCTTTAGCTTTACCTTGAGCTTCATTCATGATGAATTTAAAGCATTTTGTGATATGAAAATTGTTAAATATTTGCCGTATTGTACCCACAGTGCCGTCTTATGTCTACGGTACGGAAAAATCGAAAAACCGAAACCATTAACCATAGAACCAACGAACGGCGAACCAAACGCAGTTGCATTGAGCCCTTCTAGGTCTAGTTAGGCGGCTAGTTTCCAGTGTACGGCAATAAATAAAAGAAACGAAACAGCGAACAAAAACTAACTCTTTATTGATTTGAAGAATTAGATAATGTTGCAGCAAATAGAATTCAATTTTTTTGTGTTTTTGTGAATAATGAATTGACATCCACAAAGAGAGAAGTTGCGATAACAATTGCTTAAATACAAATTAAAGATTTAGTGTTTAGTTACTCCGATTTCATTGTCATAAAAATTTAATAATTTTTGTTTTCCTTCGATTTGTTTTTATGAAAATTGAAATTTAAAGTGCAAGCAAATCAAAGAAGAGAAAGAAAAAGTCAAGAAAAGCCCATGAAAGGCTTATGCTGATCTAGCCCACAAAACCCAAAATCCTTTACAAAGTATCCTATGGGTTTATTTTCCTTCGTCATACTGAAGCGAAAAAAACCGGAGAAGAGAGTCCACATAGAAACAAGTTTGTAAAAGTCAACTTATTTCATATTAAATATACCCAAAAACAAAAAAAAAAAAAAAAAAAAAAACAATTCAACAACATTATTTTACTGCAATGTAAAATGTCATTAGGTCGATCCCAACCCTTCTACCTACAATTCTGTTTCTGTTTTCAGAAGAATAAAATTAGCATTAAAATGGATGAGAATGGCAAGTAACTAGACCTCATACGAAACTTTCCTTCCCATCAGTTTGAAATTAAATTTCAGCTTACTTTGTTCCCATTAAAAAGTCCCCCCCCCCAACCCCACACTCCATACCCCATCCCACCTACATTCTAGTTGAAACCCAAAAACAAAAACCCTTTTGCCAAATAGGTTGAGTGTTGAGTTAATATTTTATTTGAATTTATTGCAGCTATAAGAGCGGCTATATTAATTCAAAAATGGTATCGACGCCATCAGGCACATCGCGAAATGAAGAAACGTTGCAATTGGCAAATATTTCAAAATCTCGAATATGCCAGCGAACAGGACCAAGCTGAGGTAAGCACAATTTGTTTTGCTTTGTTTTTTTTTTTAAATTCTTTTATAAAATGTGATAAGTATAAGGCAATAGCTATATATAGTGGTTGGTTCATACACACACACACACACACACACACACATGATTTTGTATGAAGGTAAGGAGGTCACCATGCCACGTCGACTGTGTATGCATTTGTAAAGTTTCGAAAGTCAATAATTGTCATCGTAGTTGAACGAAACTACGTTGTATGTTGTTCTGTGCATGTTTGAATCAACCATACAATTTGGTATTATTGAATGACCTATAATTTACAAGCCATTAATTAGTACATACTTCTTATGACCGTTTTTTTTTCAAATCTCCCATAATTTCTCCCTTCCCCACATTGTGGAATAGAAGTTAAAATATTTTATAGGATATATAATAGGTTTTATATGCATTTGTCTGTCTGTCTGTTTCTATGCAGAATAGTCTCTCAATTTTTGTTTTATTTATATGAAACTTAATTCCTATGCTGTTTTTTGTTGTATACAGCACCTTTGTAAAAATAATCGCAATCGAAACACTATAACATATAGAAATTATACAAAAACCAAATGTCACTTCAAAAAAGTCAAAAGTGTGAATGATATAATAGAAAACAAGAACTCAATTGAGTAAAAGTTATAGTACAATGATGATTCAGTTTCTATTTCTAAAGTTTCTATCTAAACTTATTTTTTTTTTCATTGCCCAGCTATATAAATTCTTCAATGATCTGATAAAACATATGCCCCAAGCTGCTGGCACAAAAAATCAACATCATTCATCATCGATAAGTGAGTAATACAAATAACTAAAAAAAATAACATTTGATGGGAAATACAAATTTTTGTGAATAGCTTCAGTTTTGGAAGAACGCGATGAAATATTAGAAGAAGTTGGTGATGTTGTGCGCACCAAAATGGAATTGCCATTGAAAAAGAGTCACGTTGAATTCCTAATCGATGTCTTCCGCAAGAAGAGGGTATATACATAATACGGTTGATCTAATGATCATTGAATTGAGCAAAAGTCTTTCTTTTGGCAGGGTAATCGCTTGCAACCCCAATTGGTGGCAATGATATTACGTGAGGCAGCCAAATCTTTGAAACAAATGCCAAATATTGTTATGGTATCGACAGCTGTATCCCTGCAGGTCACCGTCTGTGGTGATTTACATGGTAAACTAGATGATCTCTTGGTGGTATTGCATAAGGTAAACTTGAAAATTAATCTCTATATGTGGAATTAATTTATGACATTTATTTGTTAGAATGGTCTACCATCTGCTTCCAATCCATATGTTTTCAATGGTGATTTTGTGGATCGTGGCAAAAAAGGATTGGAGGTGTTACTCTTACTATTATCATTATATTTGGCTTTTCCCAATGCGGTATTCTTGAATCGTGGCAATCATGAAGATAGCATAATGAATGCACGATACGGTTTCATACGCGAAGTCGAGGGAAAGTATCCAGTGAGTGTGATCCCAAGATATATAGAGATACAAAATGTTCATATATAATTTTCTACTTGATTATAGCGTAATCATAAACGCCTGTTGAGGCTAATTGATGAGGTTTATCGTTGGCTTCCATTAGGTTCTGTGCTTAACAATCGTGTTCTAATTGTACATGGTGGTTTTTCGGATAGCACAAGTCTGGATCTCATTAAAAGCATTGATAGAGGCAAAGTAAGTTTCTCTATTGGATCATCTAAATATGTATTAATGTTATATAATTCTGTGTAGTATGTGTCTATTTTGCGACCACCCATAACAGATGGCGAACCATTAGATAAAACTGAATGGCAACAGGTAAATATCTATTATTATTATCTTAACTTTCTCATTGTACAAGTAATGGAATTTATATATTCTCTTAGATCTTTGATATTATGTGGAGTGATCCACAAGCAGCCCAGGGTTGTGTCCCCAATACTCTACGTGGGGCTGGCTGTTGGTTTGGACCGGATACCACTGAATTATTTTTGAAACGTCATCGTTTAAGCTATGTCATACGATCACATGAATGCAAACCAAATGGTCATGAGTTTATGCACGATAATAAGGTGAGCATCAGTGAGATCTTCTTACTATATAAATATTTATATATATTTTTGTCACTTTCCAGGTCATTACCATATTCTCGGCGTCTAACTACTATGCCATGGGCTCGAATAAAGGCGCTTATATGCGACTTAATAATCAATTAAATCCGTATTTCGTTCAATACATATCGGCTGCATCACAGACAAAGAAACTATCATTCAGACAGCGTATGGGCATGGTGGAGAGTTCGGCTCTGAAGGAACTTGCTGTGCGCCTGCGCGAACATCGCGATGAATTGGAGACAGAGTTCAGGAAATATGATCCAGATGACACTGGTCTCATTTCGATAAGCAAATGGTGTTTTGTCATGGAAGAGATAACCAAATTGGGTCTACCCTGGCGATTATTGCGCGATAGACTGGCACCGGGTACAGATAATCAAAAAGTTAACTATTTAACTACATTGGATCTGCTCGATACGGATGTGATTGTAAGTGACCATAATGACATATCTCTAAATCTAAATATATCATTTCCCATTTGACAGTTGGAGGCAGAGGCCGATGGCACAACGGTTATGGATGCTCTCTATGCCAATAAAGCCAGTCTGGAGGCCATTTTTAATATCATCGATGCTGATAATTCGGGTATAAGGATAAATGAAATTGTTTTTAGACTTACCCCCTTGTGACTTGTCATTTCGTTGTAGGCGAAATAACCTTGGATGAATTTGAGACGGCAATCGATCTACTTGTTGCCCACATGCCTGGCGCCTATTCCAAGGAGGAGATGCTTGAGAAATGTCGCATGATGGATCTCAATGGTGATGGTAAAGTGGATCTCAATGAGTTCCTCGAGGCATTTAGGCTAAGTGATATGCACAGGAAACAGCAGCAGGAGGCCGATATGCGTAAACGTACAGCGACCAGAAGTAGTGTAAATCAACCACATTCAGAATCAGTTGCCGAACTAGCGAATGCAATATCCAAAAATACCTTAGTTATTGAGCAGGATATTGATCCCACTGATTGTGAGGCAAAAGTGATTGATCCAAAGTAATTATTTTTAGTGCACTTTAACAAAAACAAAAACCAAAAAACTTACAAACTGATCGATTAAACTGTCCGCCACGTGTGGCGTTTCCATTAGTGGTGCAAGAACATCGGAAACCGCACATCTCTATGACTATTGATGGTTCGATAGTAACTAGACAGTGTGAATCGATAGTTTTTGCTTTACTACTTTCCATATAAGTTATAGTTATACAGATCGTATTAAGACATGTTGATAACCTCTTTGGCTATGACAAATGGATTCCAAATGGAAAATCATCCAAAATGAAGTTGTACTTTGAAAAAAAGATCAGACACAAGTATTTCTTTCTAGTATTACCAAAATGTTTTAACTTCTATAATTATTTCATTTCCAAAAACAAAAAGTAAAAAAAGTCAACCATTTGGATCCAATTTCATACTGCCATTTTATACAGACATATGTTGTTTTTTTTTTTTTCTTATGATATCCCCTTATCTAAAAAAAAACTTAAACAAATCTTATTCTAACTATTTTTTTTACACATTCATCAACTAGTTGTACTTAAATACTAATATTATAATTACTATCAATATTTAGCTATTCTGAATATAAATGATGATCAAGTTACTATAAGACATTTGGCATTAGACGATTCGTTTATCAAGATCTCTGCAAAGTCAATATATATAAGTTTCTAAAGGTCATTCCTGTCTGCTTTTTTTTCATATGAAATTTATAAATATGTAGACAAATTGAAAATAAACCATAACTCTAACTAAAGTACAAGAGATTATATATATAAATATATATTGAATGTTATTGTTAATTACAAATAATAATAATAAAAAAAAAAATGTATAACACAACATGCTTTATTATGCTTGCATACCTAAAAAAAAATATTTAACCAAGGGATCAAAACTATACATATTTAAATCAATCTATATTATGGCATATTCGATTTTTAGCAAGCATTAAAACATTCTAATAAACTTTCATATATGTATGTATAACCAAATATCTATACCTTTCTCTACCAAAAAAAAAAAAAAGCCAACCAGAAAAGATAGAAAACCAAAGAAATAATTCCAAGAGCAACAGATAATAGACATTTTTGATAATGCATATTACCGATATTTATGATCTGAATCAAGAGAAATATATTTTACATCAACGATGAAAAACTCAAAAATCCAACATACTGGCTTATGTCTTAAATGTCTAAATCCATTTTAAATATAAAATATATTTATATATATATATGTAACTACCCACTTATTTCATGATATTGTAAGAGGTGGTTTTTTCCAAAAATTTTAGATAATTATCTATTGCTTTAAACGTAATTTTGTACCTATATAAAACATAAACCAAACATAAAAAGCGCTTTGCAACAGGACCAAGTAAAACTAGTCAAACGGACTAACAATTCAACATAAAACTGTTAATGATCAAGAAATATTCATACAAATACTATACAATATTAAAATAAGTATCGTAGTATCTACTTTTCCTTAAAACAAAATACCAATAATCAATTTCCTGTATGTATTAATTTTTTTTTTTTTTTTTGTTGCTGTACTTTAAGTCTATTTCAATTGATAAGCGAAATATTTTTCTGAATTAATAAAAGTTTAAATACATATGTTAAATTAAATGGCGCGTGACTTGCGCATTGGCGATAGTTTTTGAATTTAGGGCTGGCAATGGCTTCGATATTTACTCACGCTATCGTTGTTGTTATCGTTATCGAGCAAGCGATGGGAAATTTGATTTGACTCCAAATAAAGTAGAAAAAAAAGTAAGCTTTTCATTCATGATTTATATTACCTTAAAAATAAATTGTTTACGTCCATGTCTTTTATTACCTTAAGCTTCATAATAACATAATCCAAATTCTAAATTGAAGAAATTCAAACGCACAATATGACGTCATTTGCCAATGGCATTCGCTTTTATGTAAACCCGAAAGCCAAATATCTGTCCAATGCAGTGGAAAATGTATTATACAATATTGGAAAATCTGATCGTAGTTCCTTAGCTTGGCAAACATGTCGAACAAATCAAAGAAGTCTGAATAATAGAAGACTCAGTGCCCAACACGATATGGTGCCTCTGACACGGCGAGTCTCGAGTATATTGAAAGTGCCTGGTTGGAAAAGAGATGAGGTCGATAAAGCGGAACGTAGAAAGAATATATTCTATCAAATGCTTAAAGCCAGTCAAGATATTGCCGACGATAATAAAATAAGCCCCATTTTAAGACCTAATTGTGTCACAAGACAAAATGGTGGAATGGTGGCGCAGAATATGAAAGTGAAAGATGATCGAATTTTCAATGAAATCTATGATAAACTAAAAGGTTGGCTGAATAAGCCAACTAATGTGGCAGAGAATTCATTTCTATTATTAAATAGTTCTTCAATATATAAACAACCCATTGCCAAAGATCAAGATGAAAACATATTTCGTCCATATCCAGAAGTGCCCGTTTATAAGGTACACCATAAGAAAAAGATAATAACGAAAAGTAAGCCCCGCGGCACACGAAAAGTGAAAAAACCTTCTGTGGCATTATCTAGAAAATCAAAGAAGCGAAAATCACTTAAATTTAGGGCCACAGTTCAATTTGGTAAAACTGTCACGGGTCGACGGTCACATACTGGTTCCCAAACTGAATCAATTGTGGGATTACAACAAAGCCGTTCTGCAATATCCAGAGTCTTTGATTCCACTGTCCTCATACCTAAATTAGATAACAATTCAAAAGTACCAGCAGTTAGAAATGGAATTGAACCAAGAGCTAATCAAATATCACCCAAAACTTTGGCATACGAAGTTAATGAGCGTCTAGCCTCGGAGGAGACTGTTTATTCAATTCCATTAGCATCCCAGAGAAAAATGGAAGAAAGTACGGATGTTTCGAAATTCAATATATTACGATCTCCACGTACATCTTCGGAAAGTGAACTAAGCAAAGGATCGCAGAAAAGTCATAGCTCTTTTCATCACTCAGTTCGTACTTTTGGGTCGCGTAAAGTATTACCAATAGAAGAAGAACGAACCTCACAACAAAGCATAAATTCAGTTTTATTGGCAAAATCGCAACAATTTATGAGTTCGAAGAAAAATGCAGCTACTTCAGGTCATAAATCACAGGCAAGTCAAATGCAGAAATTCCATCAAAATAAAACTATAAATTCAATTAAGAATCGTTCCTTAGCGTCGACAAAACAAGGAAGAAAAACCATTAAAAAGTCTGGGCTTTCTCATATATCAGCTCCAGTTACCTTGAGAACGTCAAGACGTCAAAAATCTAAACGTATTAAACCCAGCGATTTGTTTCATATGAAAAGGAAAATATTTTCTCTCCTTCCGAATGATATATTCGTGAATCAGAAACGAAAAGAGATCCTTGAACAAGCGGAACTCGATGATACCAATCAAAATGATCAGGAAACGTACGAACAGCGTTTAAGTAAATTACAATGTTATCTATTTGATGGACACTCCGCTTTTGATGATTTGGATGATTTAACGCTTGATGGCATTAATGTTGAAGAACTATTGCTATATCCTTATCAATTACCAGAGACACTCATATCGCATTCGAATTCACAGGAATTTCATAAAGCAACTGAGTTACCAGTAGCAAGGCCATTGAAAACCAAGAAACCCGTCAAGGAGAAAACCAGTAAACCTCCAAAGAATAAGCCTCCTACAAAATGTCAAAGCTGTTGTTGTATATGCAAACAAATTCATCGTAATGGCCATCAAAAGGATGCCCCATTCATAGCTCAAATGAAGAGGGAATCAAAGCGTTTAGAATTAAAGGCATATATAACCCAAAGGCAAATTAACAAGGAAAAACGTAAACTTCAAGACATTCAGGACGATCAAATTATACGGCAAACAGTCACAGTCTGTCAAGGAGTGCCGCACTGCATCAGAGTCACACATATGCCCAAAGAGAAACCAATTTTAATAGTGGCATAAACTGAAATTCTTTACAGATAAATAACAATTGATAATCATCAATTGATCTGTAAAGAAATTCAATTTATTTCACTTGAATTCCGTTTCCATGGGCTATAAAATAAATTATACTTTTAATTGTTATATCTGTTATGTCTTTATTTATACTCGTATTCATAGCACAGAGAGCGGTTAGCTTAACAAAAACTAAAAAAAAAAATAGTTTTGATTAAATCATAAATTAGTTACAAGGGTCATTAAATTTTTCTTTCATTTTTATCATTTATCAATTTTGACTAGAAATAATTTTGACTAGAAAAATGCTTAGTAAATCACAAAAAGGCCATAATTGAAATTTTCTAATTTGTTTTCTCAATAAGAAAAAAAAAAAACGATAAATAAATAAATATAATACTGATAGCAAGACGAAATACTTAGAAAACTATTACTAAAAATTAATTATCCTGCAGGCAAAGAACAATAATATAAAAAAAAATTACTATAATTATTTCTGCCTATAAATCTTCAAGTTTTTCATTTAATATGTACAAGTCATGAAGTTTTTGTTTGAATCGAAATGATTAATTTTTTTTTCTTCTTATGCTCATTTAACAACTATTAAATATTAAAAAATCCTTTAATCATTTTTTGGTTTTCTTTTTTTGTTTTCTTGTAATGCTGATATATGTATATATGATACAACTAGAATAACTACACATACTTAATTGCATATAATATTTAATTTCTGATTTGTGCTGCACTTCTACGTATATATATATACACCTTTTCATCCAAGTCAAGTCAAAAAAAAAAGCTATTAGACGGCCACTTCTTTGGATTTGCCATGCGTTTCCATATCGACGGGAATCCCCTTGAGTGTTGCTGTCTCATAATCGCTGCCACTTTCATCGGCGAACTGTATATCATCTAGTTCCAAGAACTCTTGCATTTTTCGCGATGTTTTATCCTTTTCGCAGGCCGTTTCCTTTTCCACATATGAGCCATTCATTGACGCTTCACTGAGATCATGATCCCTATCCAATTTCTGATGAACTGGTACTATATCGGAATACAAAACTGCGCCAGTCTCTAGTGATTGGCTTGATTTGAATTGTTGCCTGGCCTGTCGGCGTTGTTTGCGCGACATGTAGGGAGTTGGTTGTTTGGTCATGGCATGGCTTTTTAACAGTTTCTCTTTGACCTCACAATTGGGTGAACTGGCCTTGCTCTGTTGCTCGCTGGTTAGGGGAGAACGTTCCTCTGGACTGGGCGTATTGTCGGCTGTGGTTGATTTACTTGACTCTGTATTGCTAGCCGGACTTAGGTAGTGACCATATTTGGGCATTTGGATTTCCTCATAGAGGGGTTCGGCCTCGGCATCGATCTGGTCTACTCTTACTGGCTCGGGAGTCTTGTCATCATCTTCTCTTTGTTCGGCCACCTCTTCGAATGGTGGTATCCAGACTAAATAGGCTGGATCCATGCCCAGATAGGAACCCGGTGCTGCTCCAGCATTGATCACATTATAATCATAATAGTCCAATTCGAGTTCCTCTTGATTGCCCAACGAGAACTCGGAGCCAGGACGAGCCAACAGTTTTTTGCGATTCTGTTTCTCCTTTGATTCCTTGGGATTACTGGTAGTTCGTATGGTTGCCGTGCTAACCACACTTGCCGCTGGCGAATAGCAGCCCTGAAAACACAAACAATACAGAATTTCCATTAATTTACATATCAAAAGTAATCATAACGATTTGATAGTTTCTTTTTAGTCAACCGGCTCAACTCACATTTGTCAGCGATGAGCTGACACTTCGTGATCCCATGCGCGCCAAAGGCAAGGATCCGCAGGCCGAATTCAAGGAACTGGCATCGTCGAGTCGAGTCGATGTCAGCATCTTCAGGGTGATAGCATCATAACGATCCGAATATTTGCTCAAACGTTTGCTATTCATTGGTGGACTGTGGCACAATGAGCTCATTCCGGATGAGATAATCGATTCCGAATCCTTGGCACTGTCTTTACAGCTAACCATATGCTCATCCGGCGAAGTCCCCTCAATGGGACTCTCCTCTGTGGGTATTGTCTCACTGGCATTTGCCTCACCCGATGATAGGGGTGAGCCTGCAAAGCTTTCGCTGCGTGTCAGAGATCTTGAGGGTGAAGTGCGTTCATTGCGCAGTGTCAACATGGAGGCTGAGCTACCAAATTCTTGGTGATCACATTTCACCATCTCCCCGCCCGGTGAATCGGTCTCTTTGAATTCTGTTTCGTGGGCCAAATTCTCGGCATCAACACTTTCCCGCAATATAGAGTGACGCAATTGATGTTTGGGTCGCATTTTCACCAGATATATAACCTCCGACAGCAGTGTGGTCGTGGACATGGCACGCGAGGGTGGTCCTTGCAGTGAGCTAAGCGATGCTCTTGGTGTATGCAAGCGCGAGCCTTCATCCTGACGGCGAGCCACAGCCAAATGATATTTACGATAACGCACCACATACTGGGCACCTAAAAAAATATTCAAACTATGAGCTTGCATTGCATGTGATAATAACAACGATAAACTTACCCAACAAGGCGCTTATTAATATAATAATGCTGGCGAAAATCATAGCACTCAAGTGCACCAAGGTGAAACGCATTCTTGATTTGGGCTTTTGTGAAATGGCTCGACTCTTGGCCGAGAGTCGTGTAGAGGCTAGAAGTGTAGTGCTTACGTTTTTGGCTGAAGCTAAAAATTGTTGGAAAAAAGTATATGAAATTTCCACTTCTTCTGCATTTGTTGTCCTTGTCACTCACCCAATTGCTGCTGCACATTTGCCATAAAACCACCAGTACAGGTTGCTGTTGTAGTTGTTGTTGGCGTTCCAGCTCCAGCTCCGGCTCCTGCTCCTGCTCCTTCACCCCCATCATCAAGATTTGTTGTTGAATTTGACATTTCGCCAGCATAGAACTCAACCAAAAGTTGTCCACCGGTCGACTCAACATAAGTTTTGCCAGCCTCGGCAAGAGGCCCTTTGAGAATTGCAGCACCATTTAGTTCCACAAGCAAAGTAGACGAAAGTGAAGGACCATCACGCACTTTAATATACTGCGTGGCACAGGGCAGTCGAAGAAAACTGAGAGCTAAAGTGATAGTTTCCTCGCCATCCACCTAAGAGAAAACAAACATCGAAAACGGTTATCTTTAATGAGGGGGGGCTAATCCACAGACGCACACACACTCGGCTGGAATTGTAGTCAAAGTTTTGATTGAACATTCTTTGACTCAATTGGCTTGGTCTAATCAATCCATAAAACTGCCTGGTCAGGTCAATGCTGTGACCCACTCTCGACTATAATAGTTTCGGGGTTGGCTCTTGACTATATAGAAAGCAGAACATTTATTATGCATGAATTAGGTTCAACCCTCGAGCTACATCGCATTCAATTCACTTTCAGCACTTTTGTCCTGACATTTCTGTGGCATGGTACATTAACCGAAGGTCCTTTATATAGAATTTTCATCTGTATGTGTGTGTGTGTGTGTGTGTGTGTGTATGCAGAGACGTCGAGAGGACGAGTTCTTAGGGGAATTCCAGACTCGCGAGTTAGTTTAAAAACGTTATATTTTATTCAGGTTCTCATTTTCCATTTCGTACAATTTGAAAACTCTCTCTAAGCTAAATTTATCGGTTTAAAATCATTTGACTTTCAGTCAGTAAAATAATAAAACAAATAAATAATCAATTCTCTCAAAGACAATATCAAAACTATTTTATTTTTAAATTACAACTACTTCTCCGAAAATATTAATGTTATTTGAGCATTAACAAAATTTTAAAGGAATTTCCGGAATTTCCCCTTGAGGCCTTAATAAATTCTCTACGGCCCTGTGGGTATGTGTGTGTGTGTGTGCCAGTGTAAGTATGTGTGTTTGGTTATTTGGATATGGAAAAGGCCCAGCATCATCATCATTATCATTATTATCTTTGGCTAAAGCGTGCGGAATTTTTATTCATGGACACACTTCCAAAATGTTTGGCATTGTTCATTTTTATGGTTATTACTGACCGTTGACGCCAAAAACAGAAAAAAAGCCAACAAAGAACTTTGCCGTTCCCCCAAAAAAAAAAAACTTTAACTACATGGACAAACAGGAAAACTTTGGCATAGTTAGTTTCCCTTTGCCAACTAACCACTCATTCCGCTTTCATTCATTCACTTACCTGTACCAACCAAAAGGAGCGTCCCGGACAACTTTGCGTGGCACCGGCTATTATACGTTTGGGCTTGGACGCACCCAAATGGACAATACAGCCACAACGACAGCCGGGTCCAATTTCCTGGCTAACCTCCGTGTTATTTGATTTATTTAACACTGTCCCGGATGTTTCGTAAATACAATCCCAGGTATCGGCAATGCTTTTGCCACATTTCTCTGTCTGAACCGAAGGACCCTAAAATAAAAAAAACAAACCATGAGGAAAGGAAAAAATTTAAATGTGTTTAAATAGTTTATCCTTTTTGTTGGTTACTCCTTTTAAAGGTGGTCAGTCTATTTCTATGCTTCTCCCTGTTTCTGTTCTCATGTAACTTGTATCCCGATCAGATATAGAAATCGTCGCAAAACGACAACTTTTCAAATTCTTCTAAAATAGGGTATAAATAAAGGGAATTTTTTGGTTTGATAACAAAGAGAAGTAAAGCAAAAGTTGTATTCGTCGAATCGAAAGTTTTATTCAGTTATACAAATATAGTTATAATCATTTTCTATATAAGTCTCATTAATAGAAAAGATTTATATCGAAATCTCCTTCCTCTTCGATAGTCTGCTCTTCACCAGTTTGGGTTGTACTTTGAGTCTCGTGGCCAGCGACACTGCGAGATGATTTGTGATCACTAGAGACTTCGGGAATTGGAGTTTTAGTTGGGATCGCTGCATTTGGTGCTCCTGCCCCTGATGGTTGTGGTGCCTCCTTCTTGGCATCTGACTCTTCGGGGTTCTCCTCTTCCATTTCCACAAATTCTTCTTCACGCGATGTCGAAACATACAAAGTGGCACCAAGTTCGACATCGATAATGGAATACTCATTGCCATGTTGTATTTTCTGTGCCTGTCCAGTCATCTGCTCGTCATCCTGTTGTAAAGGATCAACTAGTTGTTTGGGAACAACTCCAGTGCGGTTCTTGTCATTGCTTGCGGCCTTTGATTGTTGTGGCATGAAGCCCATTTTTCCGGGGGCATATAGAGCCATAGAAGTGCCACCAATTGAGGCAGGACGCGGCATTTCCTCAGAGTGTGAACTAACAAGGTCCATTAGTTTGGACAGCAAATCCATGCGTGTCAGCTTGCAGAAAGCCTTGGCATCTTCCTGGACTTCTTGAATAACTTCCGGTGGATCCACTTTGGCATCGATCAGTCGTTGGGGAAACAGTGTGGCACTTTGTTCGGCTACAATGGCATCCCGTACCGTAACCTTTATTTGATGGACAACGCTCCAGAGACGCAAGAGTTCGCGTTCATTGTGTTCATGTATTACCACCAGATGCTTATTCTCCAAGGTGAGTATATCTATTTGCTTGGTCAAATCTTCCAATTTAGCTACTGCATTCTTCTGCTTCAACTGCTCACTCTGATCGGTCTGTTGTTGGGATTCATAGGCCTTGCGGAAGCGTAAATTTTCAACATATTTTGCCTTCAGTTTCTCATAGTTCGAGGTTAGAGCTTCGATTATTTTGAGTTTGGTCACCGAATTGTGTACCAATTCGTTTTTGATTTGTTCCAGAGCACTGTATTGCTCTTCGATCTCTTTGTGCTTTTCCTTTTGACTGCTGAATTGTTGCTGCAACTTGATTTGGGATGTAACCAGCGAATCAATCTCCCTTTGCAGGGCTATATTCTCACGTATCAAACGTCGTGTATATCCGGCATTTCGTATTTCACTGGAACGTGTAAAGTCTTCGGATACTTGAAGTAATTTCTGTTCGACTTCCTTCTTGAGGGCATCCTTTTCGACCACGGCCTTCTGTTCCATATTGTAGAGAGCCTCTTTTTGTTCTTTTTCCTTTTCCTTGAGATCGGCCTCTTGGCTATCGAATTTGGCCAATAATACATCACGTTGTATACGAAACTCGTCCAATGAATTTAGTTTACCATTGAGCAACTTTATCTCCGAACTAAGTTGATCGTGCATGGCTTTATATTTGGTCTCTAGCTCGGATATCTTCTCTTCGGCACTACGATTCTCATCCTCACGCACTTTGGATATCTCTACCAGACGTTCCTCCAGTTCGGTTATGCTATTGTTACGGTCGGCCAACATGCGTTCCAAATGGGCAGCCACATCGGTCCGATCCACCTCAACTTCACGCAGCTTCTCCGACAAGCCAACATTCGATTCATCCAGTCCAGCCACATGGGAACGCAGACGTGACAGCTTCTGATTCAAATCGGTTATGGTCAGCTCATAGAAGGTGCGGTCCACCATGGTTAGTTTATTTGGATCCTTCTTATCCTTTTTCTTACCCTTTCCCTTTTTCTTTGGTGGCATTTTGTTTTAGTAAATTATTTTAGTTGTTTCGTTGTTATTTATTGTATTCGACTGATTCGACTGATTCGACTGACGAATATTCGACTGGTATATGAGTTAAATTGAAAGTGACACTATTCTCATAGAGTTCTAGGATGTGTGGATTTAGTTAGAAATTTGAAATTCTCATACTGAAGTGAAATTGCTCTAAATAAACAAGTGAACTTGGTTGTCGGGGCAATAAGCTTTATATCAATTAACTTAAAGCTTTTTTGAAGAAAAAAAAGCTATCACAAACTTAAATGAAACACTTGTTAGCATGATTGTCAGTGGTAACCAAACAGAAAGTAGGAATATGACTTCAAAGGATATTAGGGTCAGAGAAGTGGTTAACCACATAAAGTTTATTTCTTTTGTATGGTTTTTGTTTACTTAAAAATATCCTGCAACCATTAAAAGGGGAAAGAGTGACAAAATCTATACCGTTAGTCGCCAAAATATGTAAATATGTATGCATAAAAACAAACCAGGCAAAAGTTAAACATTTGCGGCCCCAATAAGTATGCTATATATTTGGTTCATCAGCAGCAAAAGACGAGTAGACTGAGAAATTTTCATCAAAGTCAACTTTTTTGGGACATTTCAATGCCATACCATTATGAAGATAAAAGTTTCAATTAATTTTTTAAGTTTGTGATTTAAAAAAAAACAACTACTGCCTGAAATAGTTTTAAAAACTCTACCTATGTATGTTGTTAAACTATTTTGTAGAATTTTGGCATACAAATATATGCTTAAATATGCAACCTGATATAGTTTAGGTTAATGTTACATCTAGGAATAAGAAATTAAGGAAATTTGTTGCCTAAATTATGCAATATGCAGTGTAGACCCTGTAGACTTTAGCCTAATCAGGTAAGAAAAGTGAAAAAAAAACGGCAAAACTAGCTACTTTTATATATTTAAAACATATGTATTTAAGAACAAGGAACAATCAATTCAATCATTAACCTTAATGCGACTGAAACCAAAGTACTTTCTCTCTAGATTACCTTCTTCAATACGATCTAAACATATTGACGGAACTATGTAAACTTTTCAAGTGTTATTTATTCTTTGAAAGTGTCGTCAAAGTGTTGTTTAGGCAATCGAATTAAAAAGTTAAGAAATTTGGTTAGAAAGTTGAGACCTTACAAAAGTGAGTAAAAGAAGAACTATAAGTAAGATTGCAACAAAGAAAGTGTCTCACTTGAGTATCCTTTTCTCGCTATTCTCTCTTTTTTGGCTTCACAGAGCACATACGCATAGCCTGAGTTCATTTGAAGTGCTGAAGGCTTAAAACTACTACTAGAACTCTAGGCTAGGGCGCCAATGGTGCTATTTGATTAATAGTCCATGACAGTAAATGTTTGTCTACTCAAGTAGTAGGAGTCAAATGGTTATAAGTAAGTCTCCAAGGCACAAACACCAATCCGCCACCGCCATCGCCACCATATTGCAATGGAAATTTTACGCCAAAAGGCTTCGCTTTGGCATTGTTTCACAGCTTCCGCAATGACATACTTACACATGTAAGTGTACACACATATATGTATATAGAGGGGACAGATATGTATGGAGAAAGGTGCAGCAGGCTAGGCGCACATTTAAAAAGTTTTCTTGTAATTGTTCTCAACAAGTTTCACAAACTATGGGAACAAATGTGCCCCTATCGCTTCATGTTGATGCCGGAAGTTTTTGGATAATGAAATGCGTTGGGGTGGTTGTTAGGTGGCAGCATCAGCAGCAGAAAAACAAAGAAAGAAAACAGAAAAACGAAAAAACTAAAGAGAAAAAAAAAAACATAAAAACGAATGTAAAAAGAAGAAAAATGAAGTGTGCCGCGCCGCATACAATTGTCGGAAGCATCGTAAATTCCCCACGCAATCTGGAGCAAGTGTCGCAATGTTGATACACACAGACAACTTGCAGCAGGCCCACCCCATCTATCTCTTACTACTACTACCCTCCTGCCCTGCCCCATGCCTCTTGGCCCTTTAGGGCAGAAATAACAGCAAACAATGAAATAGTTCTACTCTGCTAGTGGGCGCAATGTGGGTGTGAACAGGTCCTACAAAGTGAAACATGAACTCGTCGAGCCGAGTCGAAAGCCTCGAGGACAACTGGCAAAAGACAAGGCTGCCAGAGTCAAAAGCTGTTGGAGGTATTAAGCGAAAAGACTCTCGCACATACAATATATATTCAATAGGAGTTGGTTAGTGAACCGACAGACAGTTGAATCCAAGGAGTGGTGCTTGATTTGTTGGCAGTCTTAACGAGGGTTTCACTAAAAGTTGAGGCAACTTAATTTACAAAAATATGTAAACAAAGCGAGAAAAACTATAATATCACTTGAGGGAACAGCACAAAACAAAATCCTTATGGACTATAGTAAAATAAGATAAATAAGGACTATTTTGTATTCAAAGTTTCGTCGACAAAAAACTTTTAGTCAAACTTCTTAAATGTCCTTCTTACCTTGAAGGCTATTAATACATATCTAGTTGAGAATTCAGGCATTTATTTGGCCTCCTCATAAATCAATAGAATTATGTAGCTATGTGTGGTGAGAGAAGAGTCCAGGAGGAAGCAGTATATACGTACGTATGTATGTGTGTGAAATTAAACAATACAAACCTCACAGAATTTAGCTCCATAGCGTGGCGGTGGTGAATCACAGAAACGGTAACGATTGCGTGTACCTCCAAGGCAATTGGTTGAACAGGGCGTCCATTCGCTCCATTCACCCCAGCCCCCTGTATCGGAATCTGTTGGCAAAAATAAAACAAAAATAGATCAATCTCATTTTATTTACCATACGATTTAATTAACTTACCACTAACTGGCAAAGCGGGAACACAATCCATACGGACATCGGCCACAGCACCAGAAATCGCTTGACTCACATAAACAAAACAATATTCCACATATTTCTCGGAAAACAAATCGCAGGCAAAGTATAGTGAGTGCTGACTCTTAATCACACGCTGTTCGGCCACATAATGCAATGATGTCGGCGGTTTTAGGGAGGCAACATCCGCTCGTAGCTTGGCATAAAGTCTTACACGATCACCTTGCTCTAAAATGCAACCAGGATACTCGTAGAGTACACCAATTCCAGTATGCGGATCACATGGAAATATACTGCGAGCATACACATTGAAGACAAACTCATCGCTCCAATCGACACTGATCATGCGACGTGTTGTGGGCACATTTAGACTGGCCACCATGGGTCGCAATTGTACCGCATAATTACCAGCCAGACCGAATAGCTCACAGCCCAGATGGACCAATTTTTGTTTGGGAAATCCTCGCACCTGTTCGGCAAAGAGTACACTCGATCTTGGGATATTGGGACCGTTGCAAGTTCGATTCTTGCCACAGTAGATCAATTCTAACCAAAATTCGGGCAAGGAGCCACCCAAAGCACGATCACAATTGACCTCGGGAAAGCGTAAACTAACCTCAACTGGTTGATTGGGATATGTGCGTAGCCGCACCGGATTTACAATCATTTCGGCACTTGGCCATCTCACATCGAGAGTCTGCAATAGACGCTCATCCTGGGCTGGCATCAATGTGGTCGTAGTGCTTACATCCGTTTGATTTTGCGACAACATTGTGGTTGTTGTCTTCAGATTACTGATCACTTGCATCTCATAGAGACCGCCACGTACAAAGGTCTGACATGGCACTGTCACCTGAGTGACATTATAACGTGGATCGGGAAAGAGTGGTATATTCTGAACAATCTCTTTGCGACGCCGTTGCAACAACACCTGTGTGGCATTACCCCCGTTGGCATGTTGCTGCTGCTGGTGTGATTGCTGCTGTAAATGCTCCAACCGCTGCTGCTGCTGCTGCTCCACCGACTGTTCCTGTTCCAGCCCCTGCTGCGGAACATCATCAATGATTTTGCTAATGACTAAAGTGCTCATTATGGTATTCTTGTTCACATCGTTCTGCCTGTCAGTGCTCAAGTGGCTAGAAGTTGTCGTTGTTGTTGCCGTTGCCGTTGCCGTTGTCACAGACTCTGACTCTGACTCCGAGACCGCTTCGTTACCATTGAACTGAATCTGCACATGCAGGTCGCCACTGAGTGCTGTAAATGTGCTTGGAGACATCAGGCGACCCTTTCGCAACGCCAGCACGTGACCTTTTGTTCAAATAGAAGAAAGAAAAACACATTGTATGAGAGGGAGCGACAATGAAGAGCCAACAGCTATAGGATTGTGAGAGGGAGGGAAGGAGGCACAATGATGAACCAGAGGGACGGGATCAACTTTGAAAAAGGTATCGAAATTTCTATACCCTTGCCAGTTCTTAAGTTATCGTAGTCCCAACAAAAGAACTTTAAGGAACCCACACAGATAGCTATATGACATGGTCCTCCGATTTCGAAGAAGTAAAACTTAACAGAACTTCAACTTGTCTTTATAATCATCAAGATTGATTTGAATAACATTCGAAACAAAACTGTTCCTTAGTAAAACTATTGTTCTAATCCAAAACTTTATAATATCATAGATCGAACTGCGTCAAATTTTCCTTATTAACGTTTTTTCTCAATTGCCTGAAAAGTAATAAACTTATCTATTTTCCACCAGTTTCCTGGATTATATGGGTAAATCGATCTGTATCAAATGTAAATCGAATGATGCACAGCCATGACTATATAAAATCGTTTAATCGTGTTAATCTAGAATATACATATATATATATATTTTATGCATTCCTTTATGGCACTAATGAAAACCAATATGCCCCATTTTAACAAGGGTATTCAAAATTATAAATCCTTGTAATTTATTTCTTATTCCTCATCCTCTGTTTCTGTCTCCCTTTCTCTCTCCCATCTCTGTGTCCCTGTCTCTTAATCTCAGTCTCTCAAGTAAACAGAAGTCGCATTCGCCATTCATAGAACCGCCCATTGTGAAATGTTTTCTGTGTCGTCTATATATATTAAGACCATTGCAGAATATTACGCAAGAAAATGAAAAAATAAATAAAAACAAAGCCACACCGATATAATAGGAACAAGAGCTTTACGTTTCCGTTATTAATTGAGGCACAACAATGGGACAAATTTGATGGAATCGAAAGATTGATGTCGCCCCAAGAATGCGGCTAGATGAATGAATGCCTTTTGGCATGAGATGAAGGCTTTCATTAAGTGCAGCAGACAAAGAGAATGCAATTAACTCGACAAGTTAACTAACAAAACGTTGTAAAAACTTAATCAATCATTTTTGTAGACTTGAAAGGGAAATTTGTTTAAGTTCTAAGAGGATTTTGTTTTTATCTTACTGCAATTAGCATAAATCTGACCTTAAATCAGTTAATAAACATTAATGTTATTCCGAATTTGTAAAATCAACCGATTAGATAAAGAAAGGGCAAATTTCTGTTAAAACTTTACGTTGATTCGTATAAATAGAAGTTCAATGAATACGAATACGATATATTCTATGGGATAACGATAATATTTACTGACATGGTCGTTGAAGCATTTATTTCTGAGGCCTAATTGAAATATGACTGTCAAACACACGCCCAATTCAAAGCATATAAATCAGCTTAGTCATAAGTTAAGTATATACTAAATATGTATATGAAAGGAAGAAAACAAGAGGGGAAAAAAAATGGAAAAAAATGTTGGTTCACTGTACTCACTTGTTCCACTTAATAGTAGCAACATTATTGATGATAGAATTATTTTCCACTTGACTACTGATTTCAGGCCTGATGTTAACATGCCGATTGTCTTCTTTCGCTTGCGACTCGCAGTCATCTTTTTTGTGCTCATCTTAGATTGCCGTTGCCGTTGCCGTTTACTTTTCTTTCCTTTTTCGTTCTATTCCAAGAGGCTTGCCTTCTCCTTACCCTTTTCGGTATCCTTGGTCTCCTTGTTTCGCGTGTCCTTTCTATTGCAAATGGCGCCTGAGTAAAACCAATTGAGATGTTCCTGCTGCTGCCATTGCTGTTGCTTTTCCCATTGTTGCTGCTAACATGGCTGAGGCAACAAATGGAGCGTTGTATGCCCCTCCACAACAGAGAGACAGAGGCGAGAGAGATTACCTTACTCCAGAAATGTCAATAGCATGGCCATATGGGTTATACTCATCTATTTGAGCGGATGGAGAAGCAGTAGACGGAATGGAAATCGCATTTCTGTAAAATCGAAAAAGTTTCAACTTAGCAAACTGATAACAACATTTATATCCTTAAATTTATGCGCAATTTATTCAACAAAAAAAAAAACAAAAACAAAACAGAAAACTCGCATCCACAAAATTGGAATACTTTAAGAGCCATGTTGAATGAATGAAAATTGAAACCGATATTCAATATTTATGAAATTATGAATGGCTATCAAAATAATTGATTGACTTGTAACATTGCATAAAAAAAAGAAATGTAGGTATATATTTATTTAATCAATTAAAATGCTTAAATAAAGGCCATTATAAATAATCTTTGTTATTTTCTATGTGTTTTTACCAACAATGGCTCCTTTCACCTCAAACTCCCCCCCCCCCCCCTGTCCACACTTTTGTATACCTTACTACCCCCATAAAATATACATGTCCAATACACAATGTGTTTGGACTTGTTGTGTGTGTGTGTGTGTGTGTGTGTCTTGCAAGAAACAAAAACCCGACAAAAACTGAGAAGAGGTATGCAAGGAAGGAGGGGGGACAAAAAAAAAACAAAACAGAATCGAATATACATAGTACAATCAACCCTCATAAATTCTTAAACCAATTACAAGTCGTGCACAAAACATTTTTATGGCGATTATTTTCACAATTCAATACAATTTTTCTCCCTTTTTTTTTGTTGTTGGCAAAAGTTATAGACCAAAAGCCGAACCAATAAAATAAACAACCAACAACGAAACAATAAAAAAATCGAAAGCAAAAAAATAAAAGAGTTTGCTATAAACAGATTATTAGAAACCTATATCTTTTAAGGGAAAAAAAGTTATTTCTGAATAAGCCAAAAAACCAGAGGGCCGGGGCTAACTTCGACCGCGTCAAAGTTTGTATACCCTTGCAACTTTTTTGGTAACTCTCTCCTTATCCTTAGCCATAAAAATGGAAAAACGTTTTATCTAAAAAGGCTTATTTTTGCGAAAGAACGGCCTACAATCTTAGCATAGGAAATAACGAAGATATTGATCAAAGTCACTGTTTTCCACCGATCGTTCCTATGGGAGCTATATGATATAGTTACCCGATCTTTCTCAAATTCGGCACAGTCATTAACAGATGTATTAAACTAACAAATGTTTAATTTGAAAGCAATCGCGTCAAAAGTAAAGTTATAGACAAAAGACATTGTTTTCCACCGATCGTTCCTATGGAAGCTATATGATATAGTTATCCGATCTTGATCAAATTTGCCACAGTCGTTGTAATAAACTCTTTAATATAAAGTTTCACGACAATAGCACAGAAAATAACGAAGTTATTGCGAAAAGTCACTGGGAGCTATAGGATATAGTGGTCCGATCCGGCTGAATCCAAGTATATACATCTGCAGTATATATAAGCCTACACTTTCAGCTCTCTAGCTCTAACGGTCTAGGAGGAGTTTGCGTTGATCCAGACGGACGGTTGGACGGACAGACCGATGAACGGACGGACATAGCTATATGAACTCATCTCGTCATGCTGATCAAGAATATATATACTTTATGTGGTTGAAAATGTTTCCTTCTATGCGTTGGACAATTCTGACCAAAATTAATATACCCTTTTTGCAAGGGTATAAAAACAATAATTTCAAAGGGAAATAGAGAAATATTAAGGTCTTGACCAGAAACACAAAATCCTCTTGTAAATTCTATAGTCAAAAATATCATTTTGTTGTAGTTGATTTTATACAAATTTCACTTCAGTTGTTTTTGTTCTTTTTACATAGAATTTTGATATTGTTTATTATTGGCAAATGTTTTTGGCAAAGGCAAAACTATTAATAAAAGCAAGTGAATTGTCTGTTTTTGACCCAAAAAAAAAACAAAAAAAGAAAAGAAATACATTCACCCACTCATACACCCAAAAGTCTCCCTTCAATTGCAGACACAAAAGGCAAACACGAAAAGTTATGGCGTTCAATTCCAAAAATTTTTGTTTCATTAAAAATAAACTGCGTCATCTGTATAATTTTGTGCTTAAATTTTTGGTTGGTTGTTTTTGTGGTGGGGATCTCTGCAGGGTGAATGGAGAATTAGACACCCCTGCACCACTTCAGGCGCCCATACACATAATTATACAATCTAGATGAAAACATTAGAGCAACCCCAGGTGAGGCAATACATCACCAGCTGACACACCGGCACACACACACACACACACATACACGAATCTAGCTGCTGGCTGCTGACAGCCTCAACATGTTTATTTTAGGTTTTTTTTTTTTTTTTGTATTTTGGTATCCTCAACGGAAGTTATGCTGTGCATTTTGCTGTTAGTTTTTCTTCTTCTCTTATTTTCAACGTTTTTCCTTTAGTTTTTCAACCATGAGTCTTAATAACCAACTGCCCTTGCCCATCAACCCCGTAAACATCCGTGAATGCCCAACTATATACCTATATATATATAAATTCTCTGTGTTTGTCATTAGCGAAATCTGCCGCCGTCATTGCGTGCAGACGTCTCTTTCTCTCTCTCTCTCTGTTGGCCCATCCCATTTCCATGCCCACCCACCAATCCAATCGTGATAACTTTAATTACAAAACGTGCAAGGATCACACCGATTCAGCCTTTGGGCCACTTTGAGTTGAGTTGGTTGGCCGCTAATGAGTTAGCCCACGTCCACATCGACATCAACATCAACACACACGTGTGGCATAGTTTCCGCAAAAACACTTTTGTGTAATTTAAGGCGACAGGGACACAACAGTTGGTTGCCCAAAAAAACGTGGCCAACACATAAAACTAACTACACAGGAAATCTCTGCAAATTAAAGTTTTTGCTAAGCCATTTTTGGGGGAAACATGGCAAATGTGAAAAGAATTTAATTTCAATTAAAAGTGCTACCATTTCGAAATTCACATAAATTAAAAGCTTTGTCGGATTTGTCGAATATTGTTCAGGAAATTGGCAAGAACATATTAGAAACTGAATTGGCTTAATGGGAAATGCAATAATGTCTACTGAATGCAAGTTTTTCTTAGACTAAATTGGGCCCCTAAAAATATACAATAACCTTTCGTATGTCTTGTCGTTGAACAATGTTTGTTTTAAGGATTATTTTATGCCATTTAAGAAAATTAACTAATTAGTTTGTCAGTTGATCAATTCTACTCACATTAATTAGCATATGTGAATACATTTTTTTTTGTTTTTCTCATGGCGGAGGTGTAGAGGAGGATAGTGAGAGAGAGAGAGAGAGAGCTTATTTAATAAGCTACCGAAATTGTGTACTCAAGTTGAAACAAACGAAGCGTCATTGATAAGGCTTCAGTTGAATGCACACAGTCAGAGGACAATTCTGAAATTACAATGGCAATTAGATAGGACTTTACCTTACTGGCAAGGTAGAGTGACAAAGTAAGAGACTGAGAGAGAGAGAGAGAGAGAGAGAGAGAGAGGGAGTGGGAGAGTTAAAGGTAAAGACAAGTCACCCACAAGGAATGACACTTGCCTTAAGGGCAAAGCTAGTTTTACCATACCCCCCACCCCCCGTCTTACTAAATGGGCGACGACAAGAGAAGGCGGTGCACATCTACTGACAATGTAGATGTTGCTGACTGATTTAAGTGCACAGTTTAGGAGCAGACTGAAGGCGGATGCCGACATGCCAACACGCCCACATATTCACACCCACCGCACTTAAGACTTTACTAAGCTGCTGCTGCTGCTGCCATCTAGCCATCCCGTCAGCCTGCCAGCCTGCCAGCCTGCCATTCTGTCTTAGTTTGTGGTCTCTAGTTTAGTCAGTCTAAGTTTCCTGTGCAGACGTCGCAGACGTTTATTAAAATGAAGTCAGAATCAGACGCAGAAACTGAGTCTGGTCTTGGTCTTGGTCCTGGTTCCTGGCTACCGACAAAGTTTATGGCAGTGCCAACGTTTCGGGGTCGTCAATTATTAAGTAGCACTTACTGCGGTGAGACGGCAACGGCAACGGCGACGTCCACTTGCATGCAATTCAACCATTTGCCTAGAGGGCAAACTGTTGGAGTTGCGCTTCCCCCCGCCATGCCCTGCCTTGTGCTCTCGTGTCCTGTTCTGCCCTGTTTCATTGTGGCTTATATGTAACTTCAATGTGACGCGGTGTCTAGCGACCCTAGGGCAAACTACACTCAACAAAATGAGCTAGGAAGAACTAAGAAGATTTACGAAAGCAAATCTACTTTGCATCGCACATCCTTTACTACTCAGGACCAGTGGCCGTTCTATGTATGTGAAATGCAAAAAAATGCATCTATTTTTGCTTATTGCATACTTAAGGGGGCAACTATAACTCATTTTACAGAGGACAATTCTCTAGAGACAACATTGCTTTGGATTAACCATTTCGATTACGCTTCAATGTAAAGGCAAATCACACTCAACAAAAAAAAAGGCAAAATTATACATAAAAACGGTTTTAATTCAGAGTCTATGGAATGACAATTGTTCTTAATAAACCTTTTCGATTGTGTTGCGTGTATTTAATACAAGCTGAAGAGGGCTTATTGCACAAAAGGTTTCCTTTTTCTAGGTATTAATTTACTTTTAAATGGTTGTTTTTTAAGTGTATACTTAGCACACTCCAATCTCTCCCATTCTTTTAACTGTCTGAGTATATAAAGCTATATACAGGTGCATGGTGTGTGTGTGTGTGTGCATCGAAATGGCATTACATTCATCACACCTTTATGCCTCCTGCCAGTAAAGTCGCGGAATGCTACGGCAAATGTTGGCGTATAAACCTTATCCGCTGTCAGGCAAGCTAGGAACTTGCCTTCCTTTCCATTCCTTTCCTTTACTGTTTTTTAATATGCATACATTTTGCTTACTTTTTAGCTTTTCATATAAACCGACTACATACATACATATGTACATATTTGTATGTTGGTATAAATGCATGCATGTATTTGCCAGGAAGTAAAACCCTTAGTTATGATGAAAGAGTTGCTAGAAGTGAAAAGGTTGCGGCTGGTTGTTGTAGTCTCACATGCACGGCGCCACCGTCAATGTCAATTGCAGTTGGCACGCAACTTGCGGTTGAGTTTATTGTTGTGGAAAATGCAATACAGCGTATATAAAAGGTGAAGCCAACTCGGTGGAGGAATGGAAGTCGGGTCGGGGATTCGGTGGTGGCCAACAACAGGAAAATGTTGTTGATAATTTCACCATGAAGTGACAAATTGAAGGTACGTCAATTTCATATGTATAAGCAGCCATTCACATATACAGATTCTTTTTTCATTGCATTCAGTTGGTAAAACATAATGCCAATAGGAATTTTAAATTTAGCTTTAACTTTTTTGTTATCCACCCAGATTGTGGAGGTCGGAGGCTGGACACATGGCGTATACGCAATATTATTATATCCTTTCATTCTGCTGAATTAACAGCTCTGCATAACATCTGTTTGGGTTACTCCTACTTTGGGTCCACTATAGTTTCTATCGCCTCTGTTGTGTTGCCTCCGTTGTCGTTGTCACAGTCATTATGGTTTTTGTGGTTTTGATGTCAAGTGCAACCAACGACAGCATGGAAAATCTTCTTGTCCGCCATCTCTCACCCCGTCAGCATCCTTTAGATCTACTATCCGTTTTGTTTGTTGCTTGTTTTTCTCTTTCTATTTTCTGTTTCAGTTTCTGTTTTTTTTTTTTTTTTTTTGCTTTTTTGTGCGTTTTGAGGACACTGTGAGACCGCCCGCCCTTCTTTTTTGCTAACGCTTTTGCTTGCTGTTGCTGCAGCTGTCGCCAGCTCAGGTCAGGTCAGCATATTTATAAAGTCATCTAAAAAAATAAAAATACAGCGGAGATTGCTTTTTAAGGTACATCCACAAGAGTCCACAAAATAGTAGACTAAGATGGCCAAGTTTATGACTTTTATATTAAAGACAAAAATTAAATTTTATACCCAAATTTGGTCAATTAATTGGTTTCCTAATTTTGCGGAAACAATTTTGTTGACATATGTATTCGATTTAAGGTGAACTCTGTGAGTTGTGAATTTGTCTTTCTTTATCGTTTTAGTTTGGAAATGAAATTAAAATCTTTAAGTTTCTTTCTAAGACTTTTCATTTTGCGGTTGCTCTAATAAATAACCTCAAGCCTTTTTAATTAAAATTTATTTAAGAAAACTAAATATACTATACAACATTTTTGTTATTATATTTTCATATATATAAGTTGGAAACGCCATGAAAAATGTGGTGAGCCCAGGTGAGCTCCTAAACTTGGTTTTCCTTCAATAAGAGACCAAAATTAATCAATTTTTTACATTTTTTCTTGACTTTGAGCCTTTTTATAAGGGTCAGCACTGTAAGTTTTGAAATCAAATTAAATGAAGTCATTTTCTTTACAAAGTTTTTTTAGAAGTCCAAAACTTTGATCAAGAGATTGTTTCTGTAAAAAGGAAATGAAGACTATATCAAATGAAATCTATCTAATGGAATGACATTCAGTCTGTTTTCATTTGTCTTTGTAAAATGTTTTCTCTGTATGCACAATCAAGATAACACATTGATGGAACACAAATCAATTAAATTGCAATGACAATATGCAGGACAATATGTATGTCCTTAAGGACTGAACAATGCATTTGGCGTTGCCACAGCAAATGTCAATTAAATGAAGCAAAACAGAAAGCATAATTCACAAATTTTACAACAATTTTCACTTAAAAGGTAACAAATTAATTACATTGCACACACACATGCATACGGCTGTGTGTGCGAGTGTGTGTGTGTGTGTGTGTGCTTAATCTCCACCTGAAATGGGGGTTAAAGTTTTTAAGGCAATTTGTAAAACCTCAAACAACATTTTGTAAAAATATTGTGAGGTACAATGTGAAAAGGTTACCACAGAATGCGGGCAAGGAAATGGACATTTAAGTGCAAACTCAGCTGAATCCCTTTTTCCCCATGTCCACTGATTAACAGTAAACAGAGCGTGTAAATGTTTGAATATTCAAACCGAGCGTTTCGTTTTGTCCCTTCTTCACTTTGACCCCTCCCCCCAGCATTGCCTCACCTCTTGCACTTGCTCTTGCTCTTCCTTCTCTATGACTCCCTTTGTGTGTGCGTTTGCGAAATTTTTTGCACACAATTTTTTAAGTTGTGCGAAATCGTCATCGTCGTGAAAAGTCACCACCACCGAAAAGTTGTGGGAGTTTTTGGGAAAAATGTTGCATAAAAATGGGCGAAAGTCGAAGCAGAAAGGATAATGAATAACAAGCACAGGCACATACACCCACACACACACACACACGCCGATGGGGTAGCACAGGATATAGGCAACAAGAGAATGAAGGTCCCAGGGTGCGAGGGTGGAAAAAATAGGAAAATAGAAAGGCAGAAACACAGACAGGGGCATTGACATTTTGTCTTTCGCTTACACTGGCCCTTAGCACAACCAAAGAGCATAGGGCGGAGGAGTAGGGCGGAGTAGTAGGTTTAGGTAGTGCGAACTGCAAAGTCCAGAGGGTGCGGGTGGATCAGGGAAAACGTGAGGGTGAGGGAGAAAGTGGATAGTGTTGAACGTAAGGCCGATAATTCTCTGCCGCAATCGCTTTGATTTTCCATGCTGTGACAATTTTCCCGGCCTAACAGTTAGAACATGCTGGGCGAATTAGTAAGCAATGGCAACGATGGGATGCCTCGCGCTGGTCAATGGTCAGCCTCATCAGCAGGATAATGGCGCATTGAAGGGACCACATCAGTGCACCGCCTCCGTTTCGTGCAGTTAATAGTATTTTGATGTCTCCCCCACTTTTACTCCCCCCCGCTTGCTATCCACTTGCCCATTGAACATCGATAATCCTGATGAGGGTCTGGCACAAAACTGCATTGCCATTGTTAAGCAGCCGCGGAGGTGGAGGCAACGCCCAGCTATGGGCGCGAGTTTCCGCTCCAGTCCACCCCCCACCTTCCCTCTTACCAGATATGACCGAAAATTTTCAATTTTCTATTCTACCCTCTGGGTTTCGATTTCCACCCGCTGAGCAATTTGTTAAACTGCAGTTGAAATTGATCGTAAAAGTGCAATCTATAGCTCAATGGCACAGACAGACAAAGCATTTGTTTAGGAATAACGTGTAAATTAACTGGTGACTTTAACAGTTTAACAAAACCTAAAGTTCAGACCTCATGTAAAATATCTAAAGGTGTTAAATGGATTTCAAAAACTCTAAAACCAAGCAAATATGAATGAACAAGTTGAAAATATGAAGGAACGAATTCCTTAATAAGTATTTATGTTCATCTGGTTAGATTTACGACTGAAATTTAAATCGAATTTAGCCGAACTTATGTTCATCCAATAATATTGAATGTTCTGAACTTCATATGCCGAGGTCCGTCTTAAGCAAAGATTCGTCGTGGAGCTCGAGATATCTCAGAATATTCTTAAATAGCATTTAAAATCAATCGTTTTAAACCAAAAATGCACTTTTTTTTCTCAAGTTTTGACCCTGAAAAGCATACCTTTCGTTCAGACCATAGATAAAAAACCGTCTAAAACTTTTCAAGAAAACTATCGAATTGAAAAATACAATAAACACTGCACCGCAATGCCCGAGACAGATAAGCTCTGATAAGCAGAGTTTCAAAAGGAAAAAACTGGGGATGTGTTGGAGAAATTTAATACAATTGATTTTTTATAATTTTAAAATCCCATAAATTTTGTTAGATCTTGTCAATCCTTGAGCAATCAATGGCTGCAATCGTAATGTGCGTTTCACTCACACCCCCAAAAAAAAAAAGGAGAATTTGGCGATATGAAAACCTCAAAGTATAATTACAATTTATGTTTGTTTATCTTACAGCGCAATGCCAAAAAGAGACCAAAAAAAAAAAAACAACAAGGAAAAACGAAAATTGCCATCAATTTAGATTTGACCCAAATTCATAATGTTCTCATTTCTTGGATTCAATCCGCTCCCACCACACACACACGCACACACACACATACGCACTCACACCGAAACGCACGCACATATCAGACAATGAAGCCGATAAACAAACCCCGAAATCAGCAAAAACCAAAAGGGCCAGGCCGAAGCAGCGGTAATGCCGACATATAAATACTCTTTGTTCTTAAGGGATGAACACTTCAGATGCAGTCTGTAGAATTAGCTGAATTGGTTAACACAACTTAAGCCAAAAAGGTGTTTGCTTGAACTGACAAGTCTTTAAGCGAACATATTCTTGAAGGATTCTGCAAAAGTAGCTTGAAAAGTAATCGTAATTGTATTTTGTTGTAAGGAGTTGCAAGTCTAAGAATTTAAGCATTCGAGAGTGCTGCTCTCTTATTTCATTCTGCTCTTCATGATACACATAAAAAAACTGCACCGGTAAATGTTTGCAATAAGAGTGTCACACTCTAAATGTGGGAGGGAGTGAAATCAGTAGCGAGAGTAGCAGATGGAGCAGCATTAGAGAGAGAGATAGGGAGCATCTGCTTAGACGCATATAAAAAGAATCTTTATTGTGATCACTTTGTTTCTACAATTCAGCACAAGAGCTCCTATAAATATCTGGGTGTCATTTTGGACAGGAAGTTAAAGTTCAAATCCCACATTACCATGGTCAAGCAGTCTATAATGGCGAAAACAAGGAAAATGGCTTGGTTGCTCGCACCTACAAATAAATTGTCATTGCACAACAAAGTGACAATCTACAAAGCCATACTAAGCCCCATTTGGAAATACGGAGTACAAATATACGGAATTGCAGCTACATCCAATTTAAAGAAAATAGTTGTGACGCAGTCAAAAATTCTAAGGCGTATATCCAACGTACCTTGGTATATACGAAACAAGGATATTGAAAGGGACCTGGGCGTCCCTAAGGTGGGTGATGCTATGAAGCAATATGCAGAAAAGTATCTGCAACGCCTCGGTGGTCACTTAAACAGCCTAGCCAGACGTCTCACTGCCAAACCAAGGAAGAGAAGACTGAAGCGATACCACCCAACGGATCTCCCTAATAGGTCCCATGACTAATGAAATAATCTGCCTTGTAAATTTTGTAAAAATGTAATATTGTAAATTTTGAATGTAACGTTGTTCATCGTATGTAAATATCACCTGTGATCTATTGTATTTTCCCTTTAATGTAAAGCTAGGTTAAGTTGCCACTGAAGGTATCAGCAAACTAGTTTAAACCAAATATACAAATTTTTTAGAAAAAAAAAAAAAAAAAAAAAAGATCACTTTGTCACGTCATCACATATGCAAGAGAGTAAGAAATTAAGTGACTGAGAATGCTTTTCTCTCATTTTCTGTGTGCTTGAGAGTGAATACAGCAATGTGAATGAGAGCAATTGCATATTAAAACAGCCGTTGCATTGCAAACCCTTCCTCTGCCCCACAGGAGAAAGCAGTATACTTTGACAAATGACAGAACAGAAGAATAACAAACGCCAAATAAAAGTTATCATACTTCACATTTTTAGAAAGGGCATTAAAACTGAACAAACCGTTTTGGGGTGAGTTATGCGGGTTTATGCTGGGAAAATAAGAAATCAGTGAAGTTGATTGTCGGAAGTGTTGGGGAAAAAAATGTTGGCAAAAATATTTCATATTTGCATAACGATTACATTAAATCCCGTGGAGCATCAAGGATCAACTCAGACGGATGGTTTTACTATGTGTTGGAGACAATGTGTGTGTGTGTGTGTGTTTGTATAACACTGCGAGTGTGTGTGTGTGTGTAAGTATCTGTATCTATATTGCCGTTCGACGCCAAAACAGCTGGAAGTTGATTTGTCAATTTTTATCACAGTCATTCGGGCGCCAAAGCAAACTGACAGCCAAAGAGAAAAATATACAAAAGAAAATTGCAAAAAAAAAAAAAAAAAACAAATGAGGGCGAGGAAAGAAAAAGTTTCTAATGTATAGAGATGGAGAGACCATGAATTGACAGATATTTATATGCTATATGTACTTATGATACGCAATTCAATTAACTCTCATTTGTCCATTAACTGGGTAAAGTGTCTGGCCATAAAATTTGTGGAGGAATATGTTTGTTGCTTTAGCATGGGAAAAATGATAAAGCAAATAACAATAATTACTGCAAAATTTTCTATTGTTTGTAACCACAAATAACCCATTGGCACGAACCAAAGCAAATACATACAAAATGCATGTTGGGACCACTTGAACAAATACACAATCATCAGGACCAGATTTAGTTGGGAGGGCTATTGCCCTGGAGCCTTACAAAATGACAATAACAACCATTGGGCAACGAGTTGTTGTTGTTGTTGTTGTTACAGTTCGTACAGTATACCAGGCCAAAAGCAAAACAAAAGAAGTCAAAAAAAATGAGGTCCATGTGGTTTATTTATGTAAATCTTAGAAACTTTTGAACAATTTGTAGCCCCTTGGGCCTACACCTCTCTAAATACGTGCCTGGCAAACACAGTCACAGCCCTCGAGATACAAATTGAACACGAATAAATAGATTTAGCTGCACTCCAAATGCATAGATACATACATATGTATGTACATATATACATATTCGTGAATATATATGCATTTGGGTCAAGATTAAATTTTGTTTGCACCTAATAATATCAAAATGGTAACATTTAGTTACCACTGGGCCCACAAATGCATATTTAGGCTGCACCTTCTGACCATAAATATTGGCAATTGAGGAATTTGCTTTAAAATACATCATCTTAGTTCATTCATATCTTAAATGGGCAGTTAAAAACTTAGCCTAATTTTCTTACTTGAGAAAATTGATCAACAAATTGGTAAAAAGAAACAAAAGTATGTGAGTTGTTAGGAGTTTTCTTTTAGAAATTACACAATAAAAACTATACAAGTTTTTTCTAAAGAGATCAAACAGTTCAAATGCTAATGGGATCAAGCAATTTATAGCAGGAAACCAATTAACTATTAATCCCATTCACATCTAAGGACAATTTTCCACAATATGAATGAAGATAGAAAACTTTTAATCTTATTTACTATTCTTAACATTTTGCTTTTTTCAAACAAACATAATTCATTCGATGACAATTTTGTAGTGTGAAAAAGCAATAATTTACTTTTGGTCGACAAAGCAAAGGGAGCAATTCAATTGAATTACCCCAGGATAATGTTAACTCAACCATTTCTCAATCTCTCATGATATACGCAGTGTGTGAGTGTTTCTGTTTGTGTGTGTGTGTGTGTGTGTGTCAGTTTGCCTATATCCACTCATAATTACCCAAACGTCTTTTCGGCTTTAATGTCCTAAACATAAATTCACAACGTCAACTTAAACGATAAACGGTTTTTGAGAATTAATTCCTCGATAACGGTTTGTGTTTGTTTCCTCTCCCACACTTGTTCTCACTCCTTCACACAAAATCTCCAATGAAAAATGCTCAAGGATTGAAATTTAAAACGAGCCCATGAATTGCGCATTTGCCTTTCGCCTCATTTGTTGTTGATTTTGTGGTTATGTTTCATGGTTTTGGTCCTGCGAGCTGTTATAATGCCTTTGGCCATGATTAATGGAATGCGCACAACTCCCACTTCCCTCCGCCCCTGCCCCACACACAACCACAACATCTATAGCACCCCCCCCCCCCCCCCCCATACAAAATGGCCCCAAAAACTTCCATTACGATAATGAGATTGAAGCTTCAAAATTTGTTATTTGTTTCTTCTCTCTTGCTACTCCCAAAAATATTTTTGCATGTTAAGAACAAGTGAATGGTGAAGTGAATCAGTTAGGTGAATATTACAACTACTATTACATACTGTACATATATGAATACTGCATACAATTAATGTAAGAAACACAAATAAACAAAGTTTTTTGTAAGGTGTTTTTTATGCAAAAGTTTAAATGAGTTTTCTCATTTCCTTCTCTCTTTGTATATGTGTGTGTGTGTGAGAGTGTGTGTGTGTGTTTGTAGAGTAGCACTTCAATTAATTTTTATACGCTTTTCATCCTTCTCTTTTCTCACATGAACATTGTGATTAAGTTTTTCCTGCCATTTTTTTTTTTTGTTAGATTTTATTTCTATACAAAATCAAAATGGCGGATTAATGCATTTCACACACATTCCATGTGAGTACTACAAAAATGGCAACACACTTTACACAGCAAGGAAACAGGAGTTTTCCAGGATTACCTTTTGCTATGTAATTTCCATTTTGCATTTCGCCTTAAATGGTGGCAAGGAAGAAAGGAAGAACAAGCTAAAAAGTATTTAAAACAGCAACACACAACTATTTCTGTGGTTGGCCAAACTGAGAACTATTAAAAAGTGTACAGAATTCTTTACCCAAGCCATGGCTCAGACTCACTTGACGAGTGACGGTTAGACAGACGGACGGAAGGATGGTTGAGATGGTTCAGATGGATGGCTGAATGGGAATGGGTGGTGCGACATGAGGTGCTGCTTGCTAGTGCTGCCTGGTGGTTGCCATGATTATCCCAACTTTCGTTCCAACAGCAGCACAAAGCGCAAGCAACCAAGCTAACGCTTAGTAAGTTGTGGCAAAAATCTTTTTAATTAATTTCTAACTAATTTTCTTTATAGCTAAACGAAATGACCTTTTTTTTCCTTCCATTTTTAGCCCCTATGCATAGCTAAAACCTTGAAATAACTTGTAAAAACAAAGTTCTTCAAAAAAGAAATGCACAATTAAACTAAAATTATTTGAATTTAAGTTTGCAGAAAGTAAGTTAGTTTGCAGTCAAGTGCGAAATTCTCTCACTCTCTCTCTCTCTCTCTTTCTCTTTTTCTCTCCCTCCATGTGAAGTGTGTCACACATTGAGCTTAAGACCAACTTAAGAGGGTTTCCCAATCTCTAAATCCGACTTTCAGGTAGTATTTAACTTGATTAACACAAATTTTTGAAAAACAAAAACTACTAAGACTGATACCCAAAAATTTCTCAAAAAATGAGAAATCACACGAATATTTTAGGTTTTTGCAGTCCTCAGTAGATGTAGTTTTCATCTAAGCCGAAGGCCTTAGTTGCCAGTGCTTGTAAAATCTAGTTAGGTTGATAGTTTATACCTATATCCTATACTTTAATAATAATAATAATAATTTTAGGTTTTTTATACCATGCACCCATAGGGTGTAATGGTATATTAAAGCCGCCAAAATGTATGTAACAGGCATAAGGAAGCTTCTCCGACCCCATAAAGTATATATATTCTTGATGAGGATCAACAGCCGAGTCGATCTAGCTATGTCTGTCTATCCGTTCGTCCGTCCGTCCGTCCGTCCGTCCGTCTGTATGAGCACGCAGATATCGGAGATGTATACTCGTGTAGCATGTAAATGTATAGAGTTCATTGGAATTTTGGCCACGCCCCCTTACGCCTCCCGAATTTACATAAAACTGTATTATAAAAATTATAACAACTAGAGACATCAAATTTGGTTTATATACTCGTTTAGTTAGCGCGCAGAAACTAATTGTTCAAATTTCTTGCCATGCCCCCTTCCGCCCCTGGAATTCACATAAAACAGATTTTCTTATAAACTATGACAGCTAATGACATTAAATTTGGTATGTTAACTAGCTTAATTAAAAAATATTTAGTCTAAAATTTTTAATAGAGATATAATTCAATATATAAACTATGAAAAAATGGGGAACAAATTATTCAATTTATTAAATTTCCTAGACTAGAATTAAGAGACTCTTGCTTACTAATTTCTATCATTGTGAACTTGCACATTATGCAGAAAGAGCAATTCAAAATGAATTTCAATTGGCTTATGATAATGAGTATTTAATTTACTGAAAGTTAATCACAACTTTCATCATTTAACATGCATTTGTATTAAGCTTAAACCAATTCACAGTCACTTTGCCAGTGCAGCAATCTCTCTAGAGAAAGGGATTCCTTTTTTTTTCCAGTAGGTAGAGTGTATGTATATATATCTGGACTTGGTGAACTTTCAGTGCTCTCGACTTCCACATCGCCAAGTGGAAGTGGATTAGCAATTTGTTAAGCCAACAATTTACTTTGCTTAACGCATTTCATAGGGCTTCGTTCGGTAAGTTGTTTGCATTTCGCAAGAGCAGACCCAAAAGCAGAGCAACCGAGTGCAGTTGGCCATTTCCATTTTCATTTCCTTGCTGCAGTTGGTTTGTTATAAAGGATATCGAGTAACAACACAACCAACGACTGAGCCCAACTTTTTAGACGGCTTCGTTGTTGTTGTTGTTGCTGTTGGTGTTGTCGGCAGTGGGTGCCCCTCAGCAAGACCGGCTGACTGTACTTTCTATGTTTAATTGTAATTTTAACTTTTGCCATTTAAATGTATTTTACGTGCAGACTGAGAATAAGAACATTACTAAGGGAAAGAGAGAGTGAATGCAAGTCAGAGAAAGTTGCATAAACCAGCCAAAAAAAAAAAAAGAAACCAAAGAAGAACTTCAGAGTGATGCGGTTATGCATATACCTTCTCGGCAAGGCAACGTCTTGGTATTTACCTATGGCAAACGAACTTTAGTTTGCTTTAAATCAAATTTAAGATAGTTTGGGGTCACTTATTGTTACAAGGGAGAGAGGGAGAGACAGAGACATGGGGAGAGATTTCTTGATTTGCATTTCGCTTTAATTAGATGGGTATCTCATAGTCGAGTAGTATTTATTTACGGCAAAGAGAGAAGGAATAGGAAAGTTTGCTGTCAGTTTAATTTAATTGCACAAGTTGTGACTTTGACTCTTTTTTTCTTTCGAAATTATATTAAACGTTAAAAGCATTTTTCTATAATAAACTCAATGGGTAATAACATTTAAATATTTCAAGTTTCATTAACATCAATTTAGTGTGAAAACTAAAGCGAAAGCCATCAAAATGAATGTCGAAATTAAACAGTTTGCAAAAAAAGAATGGCTATTTGATAGGTCTATACTTTGCATTCTCAATGTATAGAGATTTTAAAGAAATTTTAAGAAAATTGCTCAATTTTTTAAGACAAAAATTATTTGGTATTTTTAAGAAATTAATTTTTAAATTGTTGTACAATGTTTGCGTTGCTTATTTCAAGTTATTCAAGCAAAACAAGTATCCCAACTTCATGTGTGCTTATTTATTTTAAATATATATATATATAACAAAAAACAAATAATCAAGAGACAGAAATGTGCTGACAACAAGACAACCGAAGACAATCCACATGACATATAAAAACACCTCATTACTAACATCGTTTCCCCCTTCCCCCTTCAAACAATCCACAAGAAATCCAAAAAATTTACCTTTGACAGAGTTCGCTCTGCCACTCACACACACACACACACACACACTCAAATACACACACACGTTCAACATTCAACAGCCGTACGATTAAATAAAATAAAATATTTCGTAATAAAAATGAAAGAAGCAAGAAAAAAAAAAAAAAACAACAAGTAGAAAATTCAAATTTCATTTACTTTTTGGTGGCTGTCGGCGCGTGCCAGACATAAATCGAAGTCAGCATCTCTCCCCTTTTAATAAGAGAGTCAAACGACGATGAGATGGAAAGAAAGGAAGGATGATAGCACCTCCAATGACTCCTCTCATTATGCTTCCGCTTCCGGGATGTGAACGGGCACAGTTAAGCAGGGAATGGGATGGAGGGCGTCATAAGTCAGTCTCAAGCGCCAAGCGCCACAAACACCCCCAAAACAATTTTCTTGTTTCGTTTTTTCTTTCGTTTCGGTTTTTTTTTTTACGGCATTTTGTTTATGAGCTTGGAGGAAAATTGGAATGGTGGTTACCAGGTTTCCCCCCTCGTGCCCACCACACACACACACACACACACACACACACACACTCAGGCCTAAGCATGTGTTTCTAAGGTGCCATCATCCTTGTGACACATACACACACACACACACACACACACGCATACATATAATATTTTGCTTTACCTGTGCACAGGTCTATGCCCAGTTTCAGTTCCAGACGTGGACGCGCAACAACTTCGTGTTGTTGCACATAAATGAGTCCAATTTTTATTCAAATTAGATTCATTCTCAGTCATTTGCCATAATTATGAGTGGCCGCCATTGGCAAGCAAGAGGAGGCATCAGCAGCATCTGGCAACAGTGAAAATAGAAAATTGCCCTCTGGCCAAAAAAAAATTCTTATAGATAAATATCCAAACATTTTGCGTTGATTACATTCTTTGTGTGTGTGTGTGTGTGTGTGTTTGTGTGTGTGCAGAAGCATTAATTATAGAAATTTGTTTAACCAAAAATTTATTCATAGACAGAGCAAAGCGTCTATTAAATTTTAATAAGAAATATATTTCTTATACCCATAAGTATGCAACGAAATGTCATCTATGTATGCGGGGGGAATCCCACCCCAAACCCCACTAAGTAGGCAAATTTTTTTGATCATGATCAGGGATCAGCGATCTTAATCGATTTTTATGACTTTTCATGATAGATTCAACAAATTGTTGAAAATTTATAGATTTTTTTTGTCAATTTTCTAATTTTGTTGAAAATTCAACAATTTTTCTCATGCATTTAGAGTTTGTGACTTGTTTCGGTAGAACAGTTAGAGGTAGAGAAAGTAGCCGGTAATATGAAATTAAGTTAATGGAATTGAGGCTACTATTGTGGGTTTCCTTTTTCTTGTTTTGTTTTCATTTCATATAATCTTAACGTCTTCTACCTAATTTCCCGGTTTCACATTGCTTGGTTTCCCTTTCAACATAATATAATTAAGATAATTATCTCTTTTTAATATTTTAGCAACTCATTTTTCCTTTAAAGACCTATTAAATAAAACACAAAAGAAAAGAAACCATGGTTAAAAAGTACACAAAGAGACCAAAAGTGAGGGGGAGACACAGAGAGAGACGTAGAGGGAAAGGGCGAAGACAGGAGAGGACAATTGCTTTAAAACTTGCTTATCGGTGTATGAGTAAGTTACCCCGGACATAAAAATGCCAACGATAGAGTGGTTTGCATGGTAAGGGCAAGAATGGTTCGCAGAGAGGGTGGGTGGGGTGATGAGGCGTGTGAGCAGGAGTAGGGGTGTCATGTACTGGTCTGGATGTAAAACATTTTTTGGCCATCAGCTGTTTATATCGTGGCACAAACCACCAACCAATGCCACCAAACCTTTTCATCCCCCCCGTGCAATATATATGTATGTATATAAAGTAGAGTATTGCACAAGGATAGGAAAAATACGGCGCATTTTCAACTGAAAGCCAACAATTTTTTTGTTCCTTCTCCCATCTCTCTCTGTGTGTGTGTGTGTGTCCATGTGGATGAGTCGGTAGATGTGGCTGTGTGTCTGTCTGGTGTCTAAACTGGTTGGGACTGGGGCGCTGGTGTGGAAAATATAGTTAACACTTTTGAAAATCCAAAATAATCTTATAAAAATTCAAAATACGAGACCTTTTCACTGTTGCTCGAATGGAAGAAAGGAATCTTACACGTATGTATGTGGATGGCTATTAACCCCGCATTAACTCCAAGTGAGAAAATGTGAAGGAAATAGGGAACCAAACAATAAAGTAAAGTTAGAGTTATACTCTTTTCTCGCCACTCACCATATGTTCAAACCAACACACACTCACACACACACACACACACACACACACACACACACACACACAGAGACGCCCTATAGGGGTTTATTTTGGGGGTAGTATATATTTGTGAATACACGGGGTCCACCCTCACGGAAGTCTGCGCACTCCAATCGTTACCGTTACCTGGTTCTGGTCCTGGTCCTGGTCTTGGTCCTTGGACGGACGCTCATTCATTACGTTTTTCACTTCACTTTGTTTTCATACCAGGTGGATGGATGGTATCCCCACAGGGTACAAATTGCATATGCTCTTCTCTCTTTCTACTGATGTTTTTAGGATAAAACGAATGTGCTGACCCCGTACCAGAACCAGGACAGAGACAGCGACAGATGAAGATGGAGATAGTCGAGTTGCAGCATAAGCACATAAATATTCCACATTCACCTACAGGTAAATTGTCAGCGTGTTGTGATTTTGAATTTCAAGTGTTAGTATGATAAATCTGAGTCTATCGAAACCATTTCGAAGGGATTTTCTTTAATGGCCTATTCTCCATTTTTATTTTTACCACTAAATTGTTAATAAAAATAAGAAACCCTTTTTATACTTTAGGTTTTTAAAATCTAAAATGGCTTTCAAACCAAATTGTACAAGAAAACAGCGAAAGAGAAAAAAAATTCTGTCAGATTTCAACTCTTTGTCTGATTATCCATTTCAATCTGTCTTTTGAGTGACTTTGTTCCGCTCTGGTTGCTCTCTCATCCTCTTTTTCCTCCTACTTTCTTGCTGCTTTCTTTCGCCATCACAATGGACAAAAGACAACACAAAAGGCAAATTGAAAAGGAAAACGTTTGAGCTCTGTCAAAGCAAATGTACAATTCAATTTAATGTTTCCCCAGCCAACCGACAAAAAGAAAACACAAATCTTACAAGATTTTTCCATTTTTCCATTGGCAATTGGCGGTTTTCAACGCTTTAAATCAGAATTCAAACAATGGGACAACTATTCAATGCAGATTCTACAGATCGACCTAAACCAGTAAGAGAAGAGAAGACAACACAGGGTTTCTAATTCGGACGGCTTTTGGTTTATTTTTTATGTGTAGAAATAATCTTTCATCTCAGGGTCGTCCTCTTCTCTACTGGCGCTGCCGCATTGGGACCTGAAAACGATAGGGATGGTTCGGCTTCTTCTCCACCACAATTGTTGACGTCAGAACATCGTGAATGGAGCGATTGTAATTATAGAACATTACCACAACCGACAAGGGTAACAAGATGACCAATAGCACTCTGTCAAAAAATGCCCGAACTATTATGTGCTTTAACACAGCACGCAAAAACATACGCAGTACACTAGGCGTCTCGATCGGATATATCAGCACATGCAATGGTTCATCGTTTTGAAAGTTGACAAAATCCTGGTAGTCCGGCTCGTAGCCATCTCGAAGATACATTACAGTCTTCACTTTAAGGATACGGAGCTGCATAATACGATTGCCCGGTGTGGCTGAACCGCAGACAGCCTCAAATACCCATGCTAGTATTGCGACTATCAAATTAATGATCCATAGATCTGAGGAAGTTCTTGTAAAGCCAAAGGCAAATTCCTCTTCCAGAGCCATTTGCATCTCCTCCCTGCCGAATTCCATTTCAACGAAATTCAGCAACATTATCATCACGAAGACTTTGATGAAAAGTGTGATCATTATATCTATAAATTCGGCCAAGAAACGTTTTGCCATTGGAGCCACTGAATAGTGATAGCCACCCGGAGACTGCACCAACTGATCGGCATTTAACAGCATTGCAATTGGGAATGATCCATCTGGATGCGAATCTGATTGTGGAGTTGAAGTCCCGGCATCCACAGTCCCTGCATCCACAGTCCCTGCATGCACAGTCGACGGCCAGTTGCAAGCAGGACAACACCAGATGGGCATTGCGGTTTGGGCAATATATGCTTGCTTGGCCCACTCCCGCAGACTGGCAAAATAGGCTTCCTTTGTGGACATCTCTGTTGCATTTGCCATCTCCACAATCTCAGCAAAAGGATTCGGTGTATTGTTGTTTGTTGTCTGGTCCTCGCGCGGTTCACTCATTTTTTTTTTTCAAATAATAAAAGTATTAATTTTATAGAAATTTTTCAAAAACGTAAGCAGGATATAATCAAAGAAAAAATAAAATAAAATTAAAATTTTTGTGACTTTTGTTTTGGAATAGTTTTTAACTAATTTTATTTTCTAGATTTATTTTCTATGTTTCTTTTCCAAGATCTGATGAAATAGTGAAGAAATTGTGTAGAGAACTTTAGTATCATAACATTTTTGTTTGACATTTCACACACAAGGCTAACTAGTTCAACAGTTTAGTAAATTTCTCTTTTTATACGAAAAAAAAAGAAATCGCACAAAAATGAAACAGACTAATGCAGTCTGTTATCCTTGCTAGAGAATTGATTAACCCATACCTGTGACCTGTCCTCCTGTCCGTCCATGCGGCAATTTCAAAAAAACACACCCTCAAAATATATTTGCTGGCAAATATCCTGAGAACACCACCCGAACAAAACAATAATGTTTAAGTACCGCCAGACAGACAAAATTTTGATTTTCTTTTTCATTTGCATATAATTTGTACGATCGCTTACCCAAAATTAAATCCACTTTTGTTGTTGTTTCCTTTTCGTTTGGTTTTTTTTTTTTCGTTCTTTTCGAAAACTTAATGTTCATACAGGAAAAGTATTTTTGTTTTGGAGAACACTTTATGAAAATGGTTTCAATTTGCCCGGCCAAATGAACGTCATGACAATATAAAGGACCTTTTTTTGGTTTTGTGTTCACTTTGTTGTTGGCAAATGGTAAAACAAATTGAATTTTGACAATTTTTCGAGTGCCACTTCACCACTAGTAGCACAATTGAGATTCACTCTTAAAAAAAATATTTGAAACGCGCAAAGCCGGCAAAATTTCCCACAAATATATTCTATTAGAAAGTTGGAAATGGGCATGCGACAGTCTGAAAATGGACTTTCACCCACGTACGGCGACGACAACAAACTGACAGGCACGCGACTTAAATCCTACAGCCACAGTGCAAACTGAAACTAGCCACGAGCGCACGACACGAGCACGAGCACGAGCATGAGACTCGAGACACGAGACACTAGACAGGAGACAGGAGGGTTTACCCTGTTAAAAGCGAAAGGCGCACTGGCACACACGGGTGTGAGGAGTGCGCAGTGAGTGAGCAAGACAAAGGAGATGGAGAGGAGAGACAAAGCGAGAATGAGAGAGAGTGACAAAGAGCAAAGAGAGAAACTGGAGCGAAAGCAAATGGTGGTTGTTTACCGCCGCCAACAACCAACAACAACATGGGAGGACCATCATCAAGGGGGTGGCTTGGGTGGTTCGTCTGTTATGACGCGCCGCCGTCTGTAGGAGCATGACAAAGGGAGGGTGATAACGGCAGCGGTGAAGGTGGCGGTGGCGGCAACGATGGTGGTGAAAAAGATTTGCCGGACATTTGCTAATACAAACTATCAACTGATTGCCAACTGAATCCTTTTAGCCAAATCACAAAATGTTACAAAGCATATGATTAATAGCTTCTCAACTTCATGAATGAATCAGAAGCAACATAATCGAATGTCAAATGCTAGTCTCTTCTTATATCTATTTATAATTAGCTTATTATATCTTAAAGAGTAAGTACATAAGTACAGAACGGTAATGCAAAAATTTCGTAGACGTATTTGATTTCTGTTACTGAATAGTCGCTTAATTCATTTAAAAACTAAGTAAAATCGTAACTATGGGATAAAATTTGTCTTCAGATTTGTTTGCTTATATAAATGATTCACATTTTAAGACACATTTTCTGTAAGATGTATGTATGCATATAGTTTTAATGGTAATAAAAAATACCTTTATTTTATGTGTCGGATTTGTATTCCTTGTTAAAGAACTAAAATTAGTTATTGTGTTTTGTGTGTGTGTATGTTAATATCATCCAACGACTTATTTACAATAACGATCTGCCTTCATTTTACTGCGTCTATCCAATAGAGTTTCATGCAGAGATCCATCGGCCTTGGCAGCAACCAGCTCCCTAATGCCATTCTGATTAATCCGCATTCTTTTGTCCTGGAACTTTTGAAACTTTTTGCTAAGAAAATAATAAAAAATTATGAAATATCAGATTGCATACAATTTGCATGTGTCCATACGTACACATAATTCTTTTCAACTTCCACTAAATCGCCCTTCTCCTCTTTGGGTTCTTCATCAATGACCACATTGCGTGCTGCATTACTACGTACTACACAGATTTCATGTTCCCCAACTTTCTTACGCAAAGCCACACAAGCATCATCTTCGGGATCAATGGACATAAAGTGACCCGTTTCGGCTAGTAGAGCCATTCGGCGACCCTATAAAGAAACACTAAATTTGTAATTTGTTATATTTAATGGTTTTCCCGAAATGACCTACCTCAAAGACTGGCTCCCATTGTTCCATGCTTCCAACAGCCTCAGATCGTCCTGTTATCATTCCATCTTTTTCAATCTTCAAGTACTTTCCATAGCCTGACTTAAACGACACTTTTTGCTCATTAATGGGAAATGCTGTGAAAATCTCTTCAGGATCTGGACCATCACCCTGATTATGTGGAGCTCCCAAAGTGAATAAACTACAAAATAGATGAATTGCAGTACTATTGATCCAATGTGGAATAACAACTTATTACCCATTGTCCAGAGCCTTGAGGTAACAGCGCTCACCAAACTCTATGGCCACAGTTCCCGTTATGTCCACTGCCGCCTTAGTTGACCACCAACCGCCATGGTCTTCGGCGTCCTGATCAATTTGAGTTTTTGGTTTTTTACTGCCCTCTGGTTTATCATTGTGCTCCTTATCTCTCTTGCGTTTCTTGCTTTTTCTATAATACAGATGTTAAAAGTATGCGAATGGAATGCGATTTTAACATTTATAATTTATATATATTACTTGTGCTTCTCGCCCTTCAAGACCAACTTTTTAATGCGAATGTTATCATAGGCGGACATTGTACAAAATGTTCAACAAATAACAAAACTGTATTAATATTTATTTATTTTAACTAGTGTGCAACAAATTACAAAACTGTGCTAATATTTATTTACTTTCACCAGTGTGACCAACAAACAACTTCATTGATTCGGGTCAGTGTGACCACACAATTTTATATTAAGTTGTTTGATGGTCACACAATATTAACACACAAAATCCAGAAATTTAAAAATTAAATTATCACTTAACAAATAAAAAGCAATTCAGCAAACACTGTTCACTGATCTTTCAGTTGATAAATTTAATGTCTAAAAACAAATGCCTTCGAAAAACAGAAAGGAAAAGTATCGCAGTTCATGAATAACTGTCTTTTAATTTAAAATGTTTTTTGAAGCAATTTCATAAATACTTTTTATTTAGTACATTCATGTATATTCATAATCACATTTAGGGAATGACAATTGGAAAATAGAGACTAGAATTAGGTTTAACTTAGGCAAATATAAATATTAAAATTGGCATACGCATGAAACTAAATGGCAAGCGTAATCATAATTTAGTATTTGAGAATATCGTAGTTCTGATCAGATCAATAATGGGTAAAGTAATTTACAACTTTTAAACTTATTTCATAAATCTATGTACACACGTACAATGGAATACAAGAATATACGATTATATGTGTCTTAAGCATACATATTGTGCATACATTATGCCAGGAATTGTATAAATATGTATATAGCAATAGCTCAAAATAACTAGGAAATTAATTTATGAAAATAGAAACTAGACATAGACATAGATGGCCTTTACAAATAACCTTCAACGGAAACATGTTGCCATTGGCCCTGCAAAAAGAGAAAAAATAGATTTCAATTAGACTGATCTATGACAAATACGTAAAGTAGATTACTTACAGCCACACCAAGATTCCAGCCCACTCCAGCTGGATTCTCCTTTGTGATGCCGCAGCGTCGGCAAATTATGCCATTGAGAGAGACAGCCCAAACCTCTTTGCCCACCGATACTGACCGGAAGCCACAATGGGTTTCTGTATGTGGCGGAATGTTGACAGCGTTTGGAAGAAATTGCCAATGGGAGCCCTCGGGAAAAGTGCGTGTTATCTCCTTACGAACGGCCAGCCTTTGTTGATTGTCCAACGCCCAAATGCCAGATCTACCCACACTTATTGCCTTGAAATTGACACCCGCTGGAGCCTCGATCTGTTGCCAAGCATCACCACAGGGATTCTGCCGAGTGATGCCATAGCGAAAGAAGACCATGCCATTGCGGGCCACTGTCCACACCTGACCAGTTGGACCCACACTAATGGCTATTAATGGCTGATCGCTGGCAATATGCTCCCAAGCATCGCCACGTGGATTTAGTGTACTCACACCATGTCGGATCAGAACATCGCCATTGGAGGCTATAGCCCAGGCGGTAACTGGAGCATCATCCACATTGCATACGCTATCGACATCGTCGTCCAACACTTGAAGGGCAGCATCTAAAATTTTGGATTGACTCAATTCCTGCCACGGACCACTGCTGCTTAAGCGACATTTCTTCATCCAGCGACGTCGACGGACACAATCGGTGAGCTTTTTGTGAGCATGATAGGCCGCTGGAAAATCAATGGCATATTGCCAGCCTTCTTTATCCGCTCCTCCTGGTATATTGTAATCTATGGCCCAATCCGAGATCCATTCACAGTGCGTTGAGAGCAATTTCGTGTGCTCTTTGCTTCGTTTTTGTCGTCCAGTGGCATCGCTCCACATGTGACGATCGGTGGGCAGACTTTTGGCTGTAAAACCACTGATAGGATTCCATCTCTGATTCTCATACACATAATAGGTGTGAGTGTCAATCATGGGATTTATCTTGCCCGAACCCTCCAAACCCTTGAGGAACATGCCACCCCAACCGCCATTGTAGACCCAAGCGGTATTATCGCATGAAATACCCCAAATCACATCCACCCCGCTATTATAGACACGTTTCACATGTCCGCCCATTTGACGCCAATGCATCTGTTCCATGGACACAATGAGCGAGGGACAACGATACAATATGTTGAACAACTTAACCCTACCACTCACATATAGACGTGTAACTGCTTCTGGATCTGTGCGGTATTTGTAATCGGCATACGGAATATTATTCACCTTGATCTCATAGTGATTTTGCAGGGCCCTGCCAAAAGGAACAACATGGGGATTATTACATATTTAACAATGAGAAAAGCAATGCTGATTCATTTACCTAATCTTTAATGTGAATGTGGCACCTGGAGCAAAGACCATCTTATCATTGCGTATCTCTTCTAGCCATTCCGAGGCCTTCATGGAATTGAGCACTGTAGTGCGTTCATTAAAACGTGGATTCAAATGCATAGCAATCACACGATGCTTCTCCACACGATGGGGCAGGACACGCACCGTTGAATGACATTGCAAATCGAAACGAATTTGATCGGCATCATCATAGACACAGCCGGAAATCTCCAATTCTGTGCCGCATGGCATCCTAGAAGAGATTTATAGAATTAATTGAATCCCTGTGTATATTATATTCATGTCTTACCCATTATAAAGCGTATTATAGTAGGGAGTTTCACATGTAGAAACATCCATACGTTCCACATAACCTCCGGCATCTCCGGCTATGTTTTTGTCCATTTGCTGGGTCTTCATGTTGGCCGCATCGAATACGAAAACATCGCCCAGGTCGCTAGTTAACCAAATGGAATTGCTTGCCGGTTTGCCCATCAGTGTATTTATTTGACTGCACACTGAGGATAAGTGGGAGAGCCAATCTTCCATTTCGGCATCGCTGGGAAATTGAAGTTTCACTGGCGTACAATTGACCGGCAAATGTGGTGCATGTATGGCCAGACGCGGAGACCCGGCCTCACTACAACATTGCACACAGGTGATGTCGGAGAGGGGAAATTGAATTTTGGTTGATGAACCATCGTGACTGAGCACAGTGAAGGTGCCGGAGTCATTAGTGTCAGCGGTGGCTCCGGTGGCACCGGTGGTTGAGGAACTCACACCACTCGCACCACTGACCCATTCCAGCTCAATGATGCAGTCTTCGTATTCGCCGCCAGGACGCTGATACCGTGCATCCGACGATTTGATCCACGATGATAATTCGACAGCCTTTTCGAATTTGGCCATTTCCTGCATTTTGGCCAATCTTTGCTGTCGTAATTGTAGTTTAGTTAAGATATCTTTCCGCCAATTGGCATTGATATCAACTTGACTATCATTAGATGATTGCTCATTAAACCAATTGGGTAAATTGGCGACATCCAAACATACAGCTCCAGTGGCCACACAACTCCAAAGGATGCCACACTCGGTCCAGAATTGGGAGCCTGTATGATCATCATCCTCGCCTAGAAAAACATCCGAACCGTGATGGGCCGAATCGGATTCAAAGACAGCCGAATCGCTTTCCGGATGTGCCTCAGTGCCAACCACTGAGCCCACACTGCGTACAGGTGACCAGGCTCGTGGATTTTTCAATTGTGTCTCAAATTTGCCAGTCACCTCTGCCACATCGGCAGCCGGAGCACTGGAAGCATGGCCCGTAGAGGAATCCCTTAAGGCGGCCGCTGTCCTATGTTTATGACGATCATTTAGATTCAAGCTACCAATAGTGGGTGGGGAATCGGCACTCAGCTTCCAACGTTCATGCTTGAGACGGCCATTACTAGAGACTCCTCCGGTGCTGCCACTGCCACCGGGACTTGGCAATACCGTCTCAATTACAGCGCATGTTTCGACAACACCTTTCTCCTTCTCTTTGGAGTAGAGATTGGAGAAACTCTGATGTTTAGAGCCAGGTGTAGAACTACTGCCGCCACTTTTGCGCGAAACTATGGACATGGAACTAGAAGTGCGACTTATTTGCATGGGGCATTGGATTTGGCGCCATTTCTTGCCGGTGGGATCAGCGGAGGTTACACCTGATCGATAATAAAGAGCTCGATCAGCAGCTCCCACGGCAAAGACCTAAAGTTAAATGATTTATTTATTTAAAGAGCGAGAGAGAGGAAGAAAATAAGTATTTTCTTACCTGATCATTAGGAGCCACAGAGATCATGGATATATTGCCCACCATTTCCACCCAGCCCTTACCTATGGCCGAGTCCTCGCTAATGCCAGCCGCTTCGCCTTTTATGCCGCGTCGAAACCAGGCATGATGATCATTGGTTACACACCAAACGGCATCTGTGCCCACTGAAACATGAACGATCCGTGGTCCCGGTGTCTTAACATCCAGCCAAGCCTCGCCGGAGAGATTATCCCGGCTTACCCCAGTGCGAACGATGACACGGCCGTTGTAGAGAACAGCCCAGACCAAACCAGTTGCTCCCACACTAATCTGGGCCAGTTCACTTCCCGTCGGCGTGGGTATGGCTGTCCAGCGTAATCCCTCGGGCGATGTGGCTGTTACCCCGGTACGAAACATGGCCCTTCCGTGCGCCGTAATAGCCCAGACGCAAAGTGTGCCGGCTGGAGCATTTGGCACATTAACTCCCCCAATGGCTACATCAATGAAGGGCTCTTGTGTAGGATCTTTGTGCAAAGGGGCCACAGCACACCAGCTATTGAGCGCTGCATAGCGCCGAAAGCGTATCCACTTTCGACGACGAACATACGAGTTCCAGGACTTTTTGGCAGAATAGGATGCCGGAAAATCCAAAGCATACATCCAGCCATCTTCGGCCAACTGTTGGCCATCTAATTCTAAATCCAAATGCCAATCTCCATCCCACTGCCAAGCCATTGAAGGTAAACGTATTTTATCCACACTTCTCTCCACACTGCCATCGGCCGAAGAGTATCTGTATCGATCGGTGGGTAACAGAGTTTTCGAGAAACCCTCAATTGGCAGCCATCGTTCATTCTCAAAAGATTCCTCACGCACCCGTATGGGTACATCCAGGCCATGGACATGCACATAAACCTGACGATCGCCGCCTATGGCCCACATATAATTGGTCACAGCACAGATTTTTTTGAACTCCAATCCCAGGTAGGGGAATTCGCGCCATGCTCCCGAGCTAGTGGAGAGCGTATATACGCGTCCCTCGCTACTCGTAGCAAATAAATAGCTGCAAGGCATAATCTTATCTAGTCTTTGATGGGGGGAAGCACTAGTCTTGTCTAGTTACAAGAAAAGATAATGAGATGGTTTTAAAAACCCAGACCCAGCCTTCCTGGGCAAGGAGAAAAAAAAACAAATACTTTGTTGATAAACATGCTTTGCAAAAATATTTGCTTTTCCATTCTTACCTCTGCTGCTGTTGTTGCTGTAACTTTTTTCATTTATTCCATGACTTTTTTCCTTTTGACTTAAAACGAAATTACCCCAAATAATTGATTTATCCACCCAGACTTCGGTTGGATTTACCGTTTTTCCTTTTTATCATCGGCCGTTAAAATAGTCAATGTTTTAATTTAACATTGGGTTTAGCACTACCGTTATTACACACACACTCCGTTCGCACTATATTTTCCAATTCACGAATTTTACCAGCACTTACAACATTTATATATTTACAATTTTTTACAAAACAAAAAACATATGTTTGATTGCTCTGTTGAACATGTTGTCATGTCTGTCCAACATGCAACAAAAGAGCGTAGTTCATGCAAAAGAGTCCCTAACTTCGAACAAAAGAGTAAAAATCGTGAAAAATAGTACCAACATCAGGTAAAGGAGTCAGACTCCGACCATTCAGTCGAGCAAAAGAGTCGAACTCCGACAATAGAGTCGAACATGCAACAAAAGAGTCGAACATCGACCAAAAGAGAACGACAAGAGAGTGTTGAAATCCAACAAGCGCTCTCAGCAGTGATGCCAACATCAACAGCTGTTGCGTCTAACAGCACCTTTTCGTTGCAATGTTAGTTAAGGAAAAAATAGTGGCAGCCGGTCTCCAATCGATTTCCGATTGTTTCTTTTCGATATTTGAGGATTTGTTGACAATAACGATGTTATCGACTTAATATATCGATGGGCATTTGCCAACCCTGGAAACAGCAGTGGAAAAACAGCAGATTTTAGTTTTAAACTATAATAAACTACACGACCTGCACTGCATTCATGCAGAAACATGAAAATTTGTGCAAATAATAGTGACAAAGGGAAATAATTTCCATCAACAAATTGCAGTTGCGACGGCAAATTCAACTGCAAAAAATTCTATACGGCGTGGCGACGTAAAAAAAATACAAAAAAAAAACACAAAAAACGAGCACGCGCAGGCTAGTCATATCAGCTGCTGCTGCTGCTGGGCTCCACGAAGTGGCACCGCCGACACCGACAGCAACCCAAACCTCTATAAAAGGCTCCTAAAAAAAAGAGGAAAGAGGAAAAAGATTGCTGAAAACCCGAGTGCCCGAACCCAAAGTACAAGTCCTTGCAAGCAGCCGGTAGTTCCATACATAGAAATAGTAAAAACTTTCACACATACAATTACACACCACCACACACACACACACATACATATATATATGCGAGAGTCCATTTGTTGTTGTTATTATACTACGCGAATGCACACACACACACACCCATACTTATACAGTTGCACTTCTTATTCTGTGTGCGGGTTGGTGTGCGTGTGTGTGTGTGTACATACATACAATATCCTGTGCATCCCGTGAAACTTCTTAGTCGCCTTTGTGGGAAAAATCATTTCGGGCAGCAGCAAATAGCTCCCCAGATTTGAGCCCCAGCCCTAGACACACATGTCAGTTGTGCCGGATATAAAACAAAACGACAACAAAATATTTAACTGGACAAAATAACTACATATACTGTAACCAGCAACAAATCATACTCCTTTGCATATGTGTGTGTGCTTACACCGGACAACGAAGTCCACTAATAACGATTTTTAACGCGAAAATTTCCTTGATTTGTTTTCTTTTTGTCCAATTTAACAGTTAAACAGTTAAATGAAGCTGCAAGCATATTAATATACACAGTAAAACGAAAAGACTGCAGGTAAGTTTAATTGCATATAATCCTAAAACAGAATCAAATCATAATCCTTCTCTCTCTCATTCAACAGCTACAACAAAATTTCTTGTTGAAAGAAGAAGACCGAGAAGGAAATAAGAGTGTTCACCCACTCTCTCTCCATCTTAATCTCTCTTTCTTATTCTATCTTTGTGTTTATTTAGTTTTTTTTTTTTTTTGACTGACGCTTTCTGGAGTTATCTTTGAATTATTATCAAACACACATCACAACAAAGTCATGCCACGGGGTAAACGTCGAGCTCCTGAAATCGGTGACAATATGGACAGTCAATCAAAGAGAGCCCGCACCAGCTATACAAACATACCGACACAACAAGGCAGCAGGTGAGACGAAAGAACCGCCCCCCCCCACCGCCCCTCAAATTAGTCCATAAATATCACAGTAATAGGATTGCATCGAGAATGTAAATTCAAACATCATCAAGTAGTACTTACGACTACATATACGATTCTGAATCCTTAGTAGAATATAGACGGCACCAGGCATAAGCAAAGATAAGGTAGTCAAATATCACTCTTTTTTTGTGGGCTCATCTTTATATTTACATAATATTGAAGCAGGTCTATCAATATGGAAGTATAGGCAATTAATTTGAGCATTTGCTATAAACAATTTTCATTAGAACTACCAATGAGTTGCTACATCTAAATCGAATTTCAACCAGAAATGTGAGACACCTTCACTTCACTCCATTTCCATGGAAAATTATCAACGTTTCGTCTGTAGACAAAAAAATGGAGAATATATATTTACATATCTCAATGTAAATAATACATAATGATAATCACTTGAATTGAGTAGCATCCAATCGCCTGATTTGCCTTTCTCTAATGAAATTATCTAACAATTTTTCAGTTTGATAGTCATGAGATTTTTAGATGATTTTGAATATTTGGTTTGTTTTCTGATAACTGCATTTATTGAAAGGATAAGTGTTCCGATAGTTACGATAGTTAATCTTTTTTTTTTGGTTTCTTTTTGATGGGGCATATATTGGCAAACAGTTTTTTTTTTTGTTTTGTTTTGTTAATTTTGAAAAGATTCTTATAAATAGATAATTGTAATAATTGTGTGTCGTGTGAGATTTCATTTAAAAAAATTGTTTAGGTGCAGCAAAATTTTTGGTTGATTTTGTTGGATTTACAGTGTGTTGTTTTTGTTGTTGTTTTAATAGTAAAGTTCTTATTGGCATCTTTTTTCATCAGTTGAACATTAACAATTGGAACCAATATAAAAAGAGATCAGCTAACATTTGATCTATATATATATATATGATATGACAATAGGATTTTTCTTTCTTTTAGGTTAACCATGATATCTTTATATATATATATTATATGTATATATATATATAATTTAATAATTTTTATATACGGTTTTTGCTATAATTTTTTTTGGTTTTTTTTGTTTCTTTTTTTTCTTGTTTCTTTTAGTTTTTGTTTTTATACATTAACGATATGGAAGACATTTTGCAATTCTCATATATGTATATAGTATATGTATCTTAAGTTGCATTCAATTAATCGCTGGTACACAATATCATCATAATACAATCATACACAATCATTATCTAACTTAGATCGATCCAACATCGGGAAAGAAAAAGTAGAGCGCGAGATATATAGAGTGACATTTGTTTTTTGTTCTTTTTTTGGGGGGATATGTAGACAAAGATATGATGAAAATAAGTTGATAAGTTAAAACAAGAGAATTAGAGAGAGGTCCTTAGTCCTTTCTCTTTGAATATTATTTGGTTTTCTTTTTGTTTTTTGTTCTGGATCCTTACTCCATGGAACCATATTGGACCTTCTTGATTTTAAAGTAACTAAAAGGGGAAGAAAAAAGACAACAACAAATATATAGAATTTGTTTAGTATATTATAAGAGGGATGAACTTACCGCCAGCCACCATAACCCGAAATGGTCAATAGAACTGCAATGGCCAGGGCTGTGCCCACAGCCAGTGGAGCTGTCTCATCTCGATACGAACCGGTGGCACTGCAATGGAATGATGGTCCCCATTTGCCGCTCTCCTTGAACATGAAGCTTTGCATATGCAAATCTCTCAAATACAGACGAGCTATATGCCCCGATTGATCACCCGAATCTTGTGGAGCATACATAATGACAGTTTTCTCCTTATCGCATACATAGGATTTACCCACTGGCGTTGGGAAAAACATTGGCTGATGCACAGGTGAAGTTAGCTTGACATTCAATCCAGGACGATCGGGATGCTCAAAAAGTGAATTAGATGATGAATAGGTCAGCTCAAATAGATTTATATACCAGCCTTCGCCGCCAGAGGACTGTAGGAAGAAAGAAAAACAACAAAAGCAAATGTCAAATAGTGACCTTTTCACAAAATAGATAGAAAAAGGGAGGGGGGACAACAATGAAGGAACACAAAAACCCACGCACCTTTTTGAATGTCATGGATAGACGGAAACCCCTAAAATCCATTGTTAATATTTCCATATTTGATTCAACACATTCGCCACTCAATTGTGGGGTATCCGGCATATATAGATCGGCTTCAACATCCTCACCCAATTTATTGCGATATTTAATGCCAATTAAACCGTCAACTTGCATTAAAATGCAGGTTATTCCATTTGTGGCATTAAAACGATAAATCGAAGTGGTCGCTTCATGATTCATTGACGAGGCCTAAAAACAACCAAAAAAAAAAAGAAAGGAAATAAAAACTCTTCTCCTCATCTGTGGATAACACAATCTTACCGATGGCCCTTTGGTTGTAAATTTGGTGACCCTTGGCGTTTTTGTTGTAAATGCGCTCAATTGTAAACCCTGAGTTGCTGATACTGTAAGGAAGTAAGTTAAAAGGGTGGAGGGCGGCAAAAGAAAGAAAGAAAGAATTGCACAATTTTTCTTTTTTCAGTCAGTGTGTCACACACAGTGAGTGCCGTATGTCCTCGACAGTATTGATTTTGTATACGCGTATTTCCCCCCTAACCCCCCACAAAAAAAAAACACACACACACACACACAGGCTACTATATACTTACCCATTAGTAAAGCCAAAATAACAGCAATAAGCCCACTTACATTGAGGCTAAAAGGATTATTGAGAATTGAGGCAAACGAAGTTTTCTTTCGATTTGCATCAATTCGATTTGACAATTTTAGCATTTTCATATTGACTTTGATTTCTTTTTTTCCTCTTTTCTTTACTTTACTTTAGTTTTCTTTCAAATGATATGATATATTTAGCTTCAATTTGCGACGTGTGTTTCGCTTGGGGTCCTGCGCACAACTGTGTCCTGTTGGCTGTTGGCTGCTTATACGGCCGTACATTTAGTTCTATGTGCCTAAACGTGCCGAACGTTCTCCTCGTCGTCGTCGTCGTCGTCATCGTCGTCCCTTCCACTTCGTCTTTCTGCTCTTGCTTCATCCTTTTCACACAGTCCGTTTAAATTCGATTTTTCACTCTCACTTTTGTTATGCGCAATCGCATTTGCATTTAACGATTTTATACACTGAAGGAAGCTTAAAGTGTGTTTTTTTTTCTCCTTTTTTTTTTGAGGAGAAGAATTTAAACAAAAGATGATTTTATGCAATTATTTTTAAGATTAAACACCATTAATTTTATATTAGTATGGTTTTTGTCCTGAAAATACGTGCAAACATTTTAAAATTCTTTTCATTGCGTATCCTTTCATTCCTTAATTTTCGTTGTAAGTTTCTTGTCGATCGGCACAATTGAAAGTTATATATCCAAGTAACTTTTTATTAATTACCACCACGCTTAACTTTTAACTTACCATTTTTTTTGCGTTTTTTTTTATTAAATTTGTTTAACTGATATTAAGATATTCTTTAAACAAATTGAATGTTGCTTCAACAAAGATTTTGTAACGATTTTATGTGATAAATGAATCTTTTTGCCATTCGGAAGAACATAACTATTGCAATAGTTTTTTAAATTTATGTAATTTTCGTCAATATGAAGGGAAAAATAGATTTACTGTTCACATTTAACTCAATGAATGATAATAAGCTTTCTAGAATTTGTAGAACAAGAGTCAATTAAACTAGATTAGCCATCGGACACATTTCTATCATATTCCTAATATATATTTCTAGAAATATTTAAATGATATAATTATGCATTTTGGTTTTGAGTTTAAAATTTTATTAGGCATGAACTGACAACTTGTGTTTAAAATGGGGCTGGTTTTCGAAATACCCCGGACCCGATTATCCGGGACCGAAAAACCCGGTAAATCGGGAGCAAAATTTCCACGTTTTTCGTACTTGAAATCGTTGAAGTACATACATACATACATATGTACATATCTTTAAATCGATCGATTAAATACATCTCTAAAACGACTCAAAAAATATTGAGAGTTTTAAAATAAGCATCAGTTTATCATAAAAACTAAAGACCTATTAAAAAAAATTCGTAAAAATCACAAAATGTTACGGATTACTTGACACATGCAACGAAAAGATATAGACTGGATAATTTTCAAATATTCATTTGGACGTTTTTCAGCAGTCAATAGCTATATACATATATATATATATATACATATATAGTGTCTGTGCGTTTGTTTTGTCATATCTTTTTGGGGTTGACTGGTGGGAATTATATATATATATGTATATTATTTTCCTCTTAGCTTGCTGCTCTTGGCATTGGCCTCGTCGTCGTCGTCGTCGTCGCCGTCGTCCCCGTGTTCATGTTTACTATAGGCTATTTTTAGTTGCCCCATAATACACAACAAGAAGAGAATTGAAAATCAAACAAAAACAAAAGCAGCAACAGGCCACAACGATTCAACAATTCAACAATTAAACAACAACAAATACAACAAACAACACACAAAACCACAAACAAATGAGAGAAAAGTATAGTCAGAAAACAAATTGTTATTAAATCAAAAATTGTATATCGAATTGAAGCAATTTCTATCAATCAAAAAAACAAAAAACAAAAAAAAATGGCAGAGTGCGTTGAGATCGATTTAGTAAAAACACTTTCTGATAAACGAATTCGTTTGGCTTTGGCATTATTCATTTTTCTTCTTGCAGACGCCATATCAGAGCAGAAGATGGCTTTAGCCAGAAACGTTGTCTGACATGGTTCCAGGAGTATACAACACCAGATGAACCGGAAACATTGGGACCCGATGGCATGGAGAAATTCTGTGAGGATGTTGGCGTCGAGCCCGAAAATATTGTGATGCTGGTTCTCGCCTATAAAATGGGTGCCACCCAAATGGGATTTTTCAGTCAGCGTGAATGGTTAAAGGGTCTCACAGAGCTCGAGTGTGACTCGGCAGCGAAAATGGTTGTGAAACTGGACTATCTGCGCAGCATACTCAACGATCCCAACTCATTTAAAAGTATCTACAGATATGCCTACGATTTTGCCAAGGTAAAAGAATTCGAATACCTGATTCCAGTTTTCCCTTTTCCTTAAACTAACTGTTTTCTCTTGTTTTTTAGGATTCAGATCAACGTAGTATGGATATTATGACGGCCAAGGCCATGCTGCAGTTGCTATTGGGTAAACATTGGCCATTGTATCCACAATTCGCCCAATTCCTAGAGCAATCAAAGTACAAGGTAATTAATAAGGATCAGTGGTGTAATATATTGGAATTCTCTCGCACTATTTGCAATGATTTATCAAATTACGATATCGATGGAGCATGTAAGTAGTAAAAACTATAAAAATCAAAATGAATTTCAATTAAGAAACATTAACTTTGTTTTTAGGGCCTGTCATGCTGGATGAATTTGTGGAATGGCAGCGCTTGCAGCGAAGCTTGACCATTGCCAGTTCAAGCTCTAGCTGAGAGTTTCTGCATCGAGTCGCCTATTTCTAGTTCAACATTAAAAAGAGCTCAGTTGGGCTCTAACCATGATGATTATAATTATTCGATGATCGAGACCCGAAAAACCAAACCCCCGATACCGAGACCAGCGGATCTAAGACACAAACACACCACACCACACCTCACACACGCCACATCCACCCACCCTATAGCCCCACACTAACCCCTCTCGCCACCAATCATCAGAACACACACACACAAAAAAACAACAAAAAAAAACAAATACAGAGAATCATCGCATTTGGAGAGACTGCGTCGCAAACTGGCAAAGCAAAATAAAAACCAACTATATAAAAACAAGAAATAAAAGAAAAAACAAAATGCTACACTATTGATAATATATTTAATGTAATAATTTATATATTAACTAAAACTAAACAAAAAACAAAACTAAAAAAAAACAACAAAAAAAAACCAACACTACAATTACAAATTTTCTATTTTTAAGGCGATACACACCCCAAAAAAAAAAAAAGAGGGCAGTAACAATTTTCCGGGGGAAACTGCTGATGAATGATGAAAACTTTAAACAAAGAGAGATAGAGAGCGCAATAACAAATGAAAATGAACAACAATTATAAATAAACAAAAATTATGCAAAACAAGAAAAAAAACCAACAACTGATAGTCAAATAGCAAATCAATTAATGTTTGCAAATCTCTTATACATCCGAAATATATATATATATATATGTATATAGTACATATAATCCCCCCTCCCCCTTATACACACATATGGATCAGAAGTAAAAGTAGTAAAAACAATAATAACAACAACAACACACATGTGAAACCCAAGAAAAAGAACCACAGAACAAACAAAAAAACATTTTTTGGGGACTATTTAATAAATTTATTAAGTCAAAAATTATAACTTACCTTGAGTTCGGCCTCTTTCTTATGGAAAGAGAATATAACTTTTCTTTTGGTCAGCTTTTTACTCTTCTTTGGGAGTAGTACTATATTATAGGCTGGATACATTTCAGGACGTTGAGTTGAGGACTTTGTTTCCTTGTACTTTCCCATAGGTTTTATTTCTTGTTTTAGACCAGGAATCCTAGAATGGATGGTCATATAGGTTATAATATAGATGAATTCGTTTCAGACATAGGCTTTACATTATCCGGTATTTGTTCCTCCGTATCCGTAACTTGTAGAGTAAAAGCAAACAACTTAAAAATTTAATTACACATTGAATTTTATTCTACAACTTCATTGTCTTTGGAGTCTGAGATTTCAAACACAGAGACCTCTCGAAAGGCAACTGGATTGTGTGTACGTATTTTGGGTGCAGGTTCTCCACAGCCCAAAAACTTGTTCAGAACCTTATCGAATCCGCTTATTAACGATTCAGAGCAACGATTTGACATTACATTCAACACATAATCTCGAATGGCAAGGCCCAGTAACTGATATATACATTGTTATTGAAAGATTTCTGTTATATATATATATCATTTTTGACATACTTGGACATGGGCCTTAGGCACCCAATGGTCGACATGGATATTAACAATATCATGGGCCATCATGTGAAACGAGGGCATGTCATCGAGTCCCTTATTAACTACAAAATGTATTGTACGCATCATGGTCTGGGCGTGTTTATGCAAAGCGGTTAAATTAATTTTCTCATCGAGATCTCCGTTTTTTCGAAATATATCAATTACGTCTTCATGCTGAACCAAATAGGTATAGAATATATCTTTGCCCATCTTACGGCGAAATGGCTTAATCAAATCAAATGCTTGCCTCAGGGCCACCTGTTGAAAAGGATTAGTTGTTCGCTAAACGTTTCGGTGGAGCTCATTAGGACAAACCTTTTCGGTCAGAGAGAAACCCAACTCATCATATTGGCCACCGGGTATCACAACTGGTAAAACTTTTGGAAATATCGGTGCTGAATATTCGATTTTTTCGCGGGTTTTCGGTTCGGTCTCAATAACAGATCCATTTTGACTCATCGTTTTAATAAAAATGTTTTTTTTTGTGTTTTATGTTTGTGTATTTTTTGTTTTTTTTTTTTTTTTTTGTTATTGTTTTAGCTCATTTCACACAAATAATGAGACTTACTATTTGAAAGATATATCAATTCATATGATTTAACAAAGTTTAAGACCAGAAATCAAAATATTAAATCACTTTGTGCGATATCTTTGAGCCCTCATCTCAAACAGACAGGATATACCGATTAATAGGGCTATTACAGTCTGCTCGATTACTTAACTAATGCTCCATAATGTTGTCTCATATTTGTTTTTTCTTTTTGCTTAGTTTATACATCATTTTATTTGTTTTTCGTTAAACATAGAACAGGCATATATTTAAATATAGAAAGAACGATTTATGTATATTTGTATATATGTATATGTGGGTGTGTGTATGTGTGTGTGTGTATGTGTGTGTGTGTGTGTATGTGTGTGTGTGTGTGTGTGTGTGTGTGTATGTGTGTGTGTGTGAGTGTATTTATAAAGGATGTTTCGGCGGTTAAGCATTTTCGCATCTTTTTTTAAGACAAAAACATGCCAAACAAACAAAAAAAAAAAACGAATTAATGATTCAGAAAATGTTGATAGACAAAAGAGGATAATGGGATAAAATGATTGATGAGCGGGTCTTATATATCCTTTTCAGATGAACATCTTTTCCAGCATTTTTCTAAGTTTCTCCTGAGCGTAACGCATCTTCTGATATAGATCCTTGGAGACGCCATTCGCTGCAATGGTAGCGAAACGATATGTCCGGAAATTTTTCTCATGATCCATATAAGTGATGGCACTCATGCGTGGACATAATATGATCTTCATGTGATCGGAGAAATTAAGCTGCAACACAAAACAGTGAAGAAGTAAGTAAGTGTGTGTGTGTGGGGTTCAAGCCAAGTAATTGCTGCTTACCTGCACCGAGCCATTGGTGAGATGCATGACCACAGCACATGTGGTACGGAACCATGAATGCAAATGCGGCATACGCGAGATCTGATCACTCTCAATATTCACATTATTGGCACCGGCCTTAACCAGATGCTCGGTCATGTAGCGCTTGAAATAGGACATTAACTTCATTTTCTTATCGAGCGACTTGCAATAATCCGTGGTGGTCATATAAGTTTCCTTGCCATCTCTATCAATGAAATGAACATTGATCTCATTTGGCAATAATATAAGCTTGGTGGTGTCATTAAACATAACGCCAATGCCTTCATCACAAAGCTGATAACCAAAACCATATTTGTCGCTATAATCGACCCATTTGGAGATCCAGAAGAGAGGCTGAGCGGCCGGATCGGTGTTCTCATCCCCGAGATTGCCTTGCAAAAGGCGGGGCTAAAAGACCAAAAAGATAATAAGGAAATGTCGTCACAGAAGGAGGCGAAAAGGACGCACCTTGTTATTAATCAAAGTGGTTAACTGCTGATGCAAACTCTCAATATCGCTGCGATAATCCTCACTGTGGCGACACACTTGAGCCGATGCTGTGATGGCGTCATGTAGATTATTTTTCAAGAACGTCGACTCCAATCGTGTATCATCCCTTGGCCCATTCATTTCGACCAATGGCTTGCGATGATTGGGATCTTCGATGGTATCGTTAGCGCCCAGACGTGGTGCCATGGTCAAACAAGAGCTGGGCAAGAATGTAGGCACTGGCGTAGCCTTAAGGAATTCAAAGTTTAACAAATCACCGATTACGGGACGACTCTCAGGATTCGGTTGCAGCATGGAAATGACCATATTAGCTGCTGGTTTCCTTAAATAGTTGGGTACACGATATTCACAATTCTTGATCTTTGAATAGGTATCCTTAAGGGTTTTCGTTTCAAATGGCGGTTGACCCACAAGCAGTGTATACATAACACAACCAATTGACCAAATATCCACCTCAAATGAATGCCCCTTCTTGGTCAGAATTTCGGGTGCTATATAATTCGGAGTGCCGCACAATGTTTTCTTTCGTTCGCCCTCGTATTCAATGCGTGTGGCCAGGCCAAAGTCACCAATTTTCACATGCAACATGTCATCCAGAAAGAGATTACCGAGCTTCAGATCACGATGGATAATGCGATTGTCATGCAAATACTTGACACCTTGAATAATTTGATATATATAATAACGGCATTCGAATTCCGTAATGCTCTTGCGTCGCTTGTGCAGCTCCATCATAGACTAAAATATACAAATATATTTATAGAGGAAATCGAAAATGTAAGCTCAATCAGCTGGAAGTCGTTGTCAATGGACACTTACCCGCTTCTTGCATAGCTCCAGCACTATATAAATATTTTGGGGATCCTCAAAGTAGCTATGAAATTTAACAATATTTGGATGATTGAGGCTACGATGTATAGTTATCTCCTGGGCAGTCTTCTCCTTCTGATTGTGCTTGATCATTAGCTTCTTGGATACAATTTTACCGGCGAAAACATCATTGGTCTCGATATCAATGATCTCGTAGCATTTGGCAAAGCCACCCTACGAAAATGGAAGGACAAAAATGGGGCAAATGGGCACTCTATATAATAACATTTAAAAGCATCCCGCCAAAAGACCATAAAAGATTGGCAATCGCGTCACTCATACAAACAAACACACACACACATATATACATATATAAATATGAGCTTACTCTACAGGCACGTGCATCTGTGTGAGAGTGTGTTTGTTTGTGCGTGTGTGTGTGTGCAAGAAAAGAAAAAAAAAAAAGGAGGAACCTGAACCTGACTGGCCGGCTGGCCAGGCTTAGGATCGCCCTCTCTTTCATTCATATCGGCAGCATACAAAGGACTCACCTTGCCAAAGAAGCGCATTCGACTATAAGTTTTACGTTGAGTGGAATCATATAGACGATCCGGTATATCCGTCGTCCTATCATCAGATTTTGCGGCCATCTTTTTTGCTTTTTGCTCGTATTGCCCTTTGCGCTTATTTTTCTGTTCCACCAAATCAAAATTACCAGCACAAAAATTATTTCTTTTCCGTTGCTTTCACTCCTCTTATACGGTGCTACCACACGTGCTAATACAAATTATATGAAAACTCAAACACAATTTAACAATAACTTAACGGAATTTATATCAAATTCTTAGATCTACAAAAAAAGGCTGCAACGACCAGCAGGAGAAAAAATTACTACGAAAAATAGGCACAAAGCAGACAACGCGCCGAAACCGTTCGATTTATTTGAAAAAAAGGAATGCCTTAGCGATGGTAGTAAATCACAGGTAACTGCTATTTGTCACTGCTACTTTTGCGAAGTACCGAATTTTCTATCAAAATAACAATACAACATTTATCTGGACGCACTTATATAAATGTCTATTCGTGGAAATTAAATCAAAAGTGGTAGTAAATTTAAAAAACCATCTGGGATTTGTTATTTTAAATTAAAAGTTGTTAAAGATATCGAAGCCCAGAGTTGTTATATATCAGATGTTATCGATAGTAAGGAAACCTTGTATTAACGGAATTATTTGTTCAAAGTTGAAACTAGTTTGTCAGAAAAATCGCAGCCAACGCAGTTTCAAAAATCCATAATGTTTAGTTATTTATCAATACTTCAAAATTTGCACTTCCTTAAAAAGTCTCTTTTTTCTATGAGCTGTTTAGTGAATTTAAAAGTGACATAAGTTTTACAATTGCTTACCAACGGTTTTTTTGAATTAATTTTGACTGGCAGCACGCAATTCAGTGATTTTTGGCATCTGGCAACAATATTGGTTTAATTTAGTGTTGACAGAATACAGGTTTATAAATTAACTGTCATCTGGCAACACTAATCTGTGAATATTGATTTTAACTATTTTTCTTGAAAGTCAAGACGAAGTAAAGTTACAAGAAATTTAACAAAATAGAAAACAGACTTCACTGTGCATACACTTAAATGCAAGTTGTGAAGAAGAAGAGATTAATCTAACTCTCAACAATGGGCGACAACGAGCAGAAAGCTCTTCAGCTGATGGCCGAGGCTGAAAAGAAGCTGACACAACAAAAAGGCTTTCTCGGCTCTCTCTTTGGGTTAGTAATAGCCATTTGGCAATTGCAGAATTTGCCTTAGGAATTGATTAGTTTTACCTTTTTTTGCAATTTACATACTTCTGTCTTGAATACACACACACTCCTCTATTTATATACGCACATATATATATGTATATATATAAGTATATAACAGTGATACGCACACAGAGACAAAGAAATGGTGTATTGGGGTGCGCAGAAGCATTGTTCTTGTTGTTTTGACACACCTCCTTACGCCCCTTTCCATTCTTTTGGCAGCAATCAGTTCCCTGAAGAAATAAATTTTTTAGTAGTTGTTGATTTTCAGTTAATTGTAAAAGACAAGCTAAACAAACAAAACTGTGTAAATAACCTTTACCCTATGGGACTAAAGGAGAGTCAATAAAGGTTATCTCAGCCAAGGTGTTAGGGTTTGTATGTATATATATATATATAGGCATATATATTTGTATTATTTTAACTCAGTGGTTGTCCACGTTACTAACGCAAATTAGACTGATGAATCATTTTCTATAATTTGCATTCTCCAAAATCAAATACGATAATGTCAGCCTAGTCTTATTGGGATAGTGTCATTAACGACGTTCTTATCAGAATCGCATAGTGGTCGTTTTTATTAAGGATTGAAGTTAATTGTCATCAATTTTTTGATCTTTTCAGCGGTTCGAATAAAGTCGAAGATGCCATCGAATGTTATCAGCGTGCAGGCAATATGTTTAAAATGTCCAAAAACTGGACCAAGGCTGGCGAATGTTTCTGCGAGGCAGCCACTCTACATGCCCGTGCTGGGAGTCGGCATGATGCCGGCACTTGCTATGTAGACGCCTCCAATTGCTACAAGAAGGTGGACGTGGAAAGTGCAGTAACTTGTTTAATGAAGTCCATTGATATATACACCGACATGGGACGCTTCACCATGGCTGCTAAGCATCATCAGAGCATTGCTGAAATGTATGAGGGAGACCCAAATACACTGGTAATTATATTTATATTTGATACTTTTCATATGTACGAGAAATTAATAATATCATATCGTATCAGGCCAAATCCATTCAACATTATGAGCAGGCAGCTGATTATTTCAAGGGTGAGGAGTCTGTGAGTTCGGCCAACAAATGTATGCTCAAGGTGGCCCAATATGCCGCCCAACTGGAGGACTATGAGAAAGCGATTTCCATATACGAGCAGGTTGCTGCATCATCGCTAGAGAGCTCTCTACTTAAATATAGCGCCAAGGAGTACTTCTTTAGAGCAGCTTTGTGTCATTTGAGTGTTGATTTGCTCAATGCCCAGCATGCCATTGAGAAATACGCCCAACAATATCCAGCATTCCAGGACTCACGGGAGTTCAAGCTTATTAAGGTAAAGATATTAAATCAAAAGAAATTGACCCCTCATTCCATTTGTTGTTTGCATTTAAGGTCTTGTGTGAGCATCTGGAGGAGCAGAATATTGAAGGATTCACAGAGGCAGTTAAGGATTATGATAGCATTTCGCGTTTGGATCAATGGTATACCACAATATTGCTGCGCATCAAGAAGGCCGCCGACGAGGATCCCGATTTGCGATAAACAATTTATAAGTTATGAAATCCAATTCTAAATACACCTTACACAACAACACTAACAAATTATACACATTTATTAAATGCTATTAATTCAGTTCTCGATTATAATCGATCTATATGCATATATAAAAAAATATATATGATTAAATTTCATGTGTTGCAAATGCGAAATAATTAGCCGAACACTTAAAAAAAAAAGAAAAGAAAATATATAAGCAACGAAAAATTGTAGGCAACATTTTGTTTTATGTTAACCAGGTTTAGATTTTTGTTACAGTTACAAATCAATTGTTTATGTTTACTACTATATATGAATATATACATATATTCGATTAATTGGTATTTTCTTTTTTTTTTTTTGTTAATTTTATGTAGAATGTGTGGTATAACTTAGCCAAATTTTAAATTAGCTGCTGTGTTTCGGTTTTGCATTATAAATGTGTAAAAAGAGAGAAATATTTAAATGAAAAATTAAACAAGAACAACATGAATTTCAATCAAATTATATAATTCCATTGATAATGCACATAGATATATATATATATATAAACCAACATCAAGAGTTTAGGCAAACATATGCTATCTATGAATATATATAAAACTATTGGAAAAAGAAAACAAAACACAATTAAAATGTTCTTAACGAAAACAAAACAAAAAGAAAAAACAAAACAAAACTTGAGGGTCACATTATTTGAAAATTCCATCTCGCAGAAAGCAGAAAACGTGAATAAATATTATATATATATATATAAAGAAATCGATACATATATATATATTATATAAATGTTTAGTAGATCAATAAACTTTGAAGCTGCAGATACCAAGTAATAAGTAATAACATTCAAATGTCAAGTTCTATATAAATAACCATTTTTCCTACTACATAAAATGAATACACCTAATAAAACAAAAAGGCTCTTAAAATCGCATGCGCTTGAGACAGAATGATACTACTACTACGTATTTCAAATTTTAACCGATTCAATAAAGTTAATCGCTTGAATAAATCATCATCTGCGGCGGTGTAAATGGAGTTAAAATATTCCAACCGATTTTGAAAGCCAAAGAGTGTTATTTAGGCAAATAAAATACTACTTATAAAGATATAAATCAAATATTTACTTATCTTATTGTAATCAAAAAAGAAAGAAAAAAAAAACCGATTTTGTTTAATAGCTTAATAACAATGGAAGGAATCTTATAACCACCCCGGCTTACATTCGTTTCATTAAGTTTTACCGGAATTGAACTCGCAGAGCCGTGTTTCCAGATTGTTAATACCGATTAGAATGTTATCATTAATATTTCAACGAATGGAGAACACACACCTAAAATGGATTACTGTGGGGCGAGCCATCCAACTGGTTTTCGGAAATCGTCATCTTAGTCGAATCAAGTGCACCTGGAACTGGCTAAAAAAGAGAGGCACAACTTCAACCTCTACCTTAACCATAGCTTGAATCCGTTTCTATCCACTCTCTTTCAGTTGATACCCTTCCGGCCCGCACCGCTCCGCTGGGGCATACTCTCAACCGATGACGACTGATATCAGACGTAGAGTGTTGTTGTTTTTGTCCATCGGTCGGTCCCCTATTGGACACACATTGAAGCCAGAGCCAGGCATTTTTTATAAGCTCACGATGCTGAGATGTCTCAGTTGTTCCGGCGTTCTCCGTGTGTTAAGTACGACTTTGGGAGGGGGTAATTGATTGAGTATATATATGTATGTATGTGTATATATGTATAAATGACAAATAAATAAATATCATTAAAAGATTGCCTTAATTATGGAAACAACAATAACAAAACTAATACAAAAGCATCTTTATAATCCGCTCTCACACACTCTTACTGTATGTGTGGTGTCTCTCTCTATGTGTGTGTGTGTGTGTGAATAAAGCGTCAGTGCATTCCGGTTTTGGAACAACAAAAATGTTTATATTAATATATAGCACATACATATATATATACATATGTATACATACGTATACTATCTTGTCTTATTGTATATGTACCAATGTTATATTCATTGCGAACAGGCAGGGCTCGTTTAAAATTCATAATAAACCCTGGAATTCCCCAAAACGAAGAGAAAAACTCCCCTCAATAATTGCTTAAAACTAATAATTTATTGTTTCATTTTGCATAATACACAAAGAGATTACCCATGTATATATGTATGTATATATGTAACTACAATCATACATACAAAAAAAATGTTTCTTTTAAGTTGTTTTTATATGTACATACATATGTACATCCTTTTTTATAATCATTTGTTATGAAAACTGTTATGAAAAAACTATAATACAAGCATTCAATGGACAGGAAAATTCACTTAATGGATAAATTGGTTTTTTGCCATGATTTAAGAGTGATACATACATACATACATTTTGCAAAACGAGACTCGGAAGTTCTTAACTTAATCGGTCATATTAAAGTTGTGAATTTAACGCCTATACGTAAACAACTGTGAAATACTGTATGTGCAAATATAAAATATATCAATATACATATGTATGTATGTATATGTATGTATGTATGTATGTAGAGTTTCCTGCATTGCCATTGATTACTAATCAGATTTATGTATATGTATATGGATTGGGGATATTCCCCACCGTCAAAACAGATGAGTGGATATTACATTCATACACACACATACATATGTGTGTATGTATGCATGTGCAAATTTCTTTTTGAAACTGTTTTGTACGTTGTTTACATGTGTGTGTCCTTTTTGAAAACTGACTAGAAAGCACATGAATAAACCTGCAAACATACACATACATACATATGTATGTACATATGTACATATGTACAAATGTATGTACACAGACGTATTAAGGTCGCCTTTTGACCTTTATTATCGTCGTGTAAATATTTATAATGTTTATACGTACATATGTATGTACATACATATATGTATATACATACATACATATGTACATATATACATACATACATGCGTAAAATCAATTAAGAATGCATATCAGTAGCTGATTTTGAACTTAAAGTCTGAACATATTTAATTGTATTATTGTGTTGTCTTTTGCAGACAAAATGCTTGGCTCAATTGGCTTAGTTACCGTTTTGGTCTTTATATCTGGGGGTGTTGTGGCCCAACAAAAGCCCTTGTATCCACCTTTGTCACTGGGTGGTCCTTTAGAGGCCTTAACGCCACCCTCCGCCTTTGAGATGCGAACGGCGAGCATCACTTCATTGCGAGCGAATTTCGATGATAGTTTATTGCGCAACATATCTCAGGGAGCTCAGCAATTTGCATTGGATCTACTGCAGCGGATCTCAGAGGGTGTCGAGCGGGATAATGCCGATTTCATGATATCCCCCTTTTCGGTATGGTCCTTGCTCATTCTTCTATACGAGGGTGCCGATGGGTCAACATATCAGCAATTGCGTCAGGCACTTCGCATCAATGTGGATGATGAGCAATTGCGAGCCGTCTATCAGGTGTGGAGTCAATACTTAAAGTAAGGAATAACTATAATCTTTTTTACTCATTAATGAATATGGAATTTGAATCATTGCAGCGTTAAGACCTCTACCATTGAGGTGGCATCCCTTCAGGCTGTCTACACGGACAGTCATTCGCCATTGAAGAGCAGCTATCGTGATGTTGTTAAGAACTATAATGTTCAGCCGATCGAAGTGGATTTCTATAGTCGGCAATCGGTGATACAGATCAATGAGGATACAAATCGTTCAACACGCGGCCTAATACCATACACGGTCCTGCCGCAGGATGTTGTGGGTGCTAAAATGTTTTTGCTCTCCTCATTATTCTTTAAGGGACAGTGGAAGGTTTGTTAGGCTACACATCTACATATGTACATACATACACAGATTGGTAATTTTCCAATTTCCATTTTCAGTTACCCTTTAATCAGTCAGCTACTCGTACGGAACCTTTCTACAATGAAAACGGAGAGGTTGTTACCCAAATACCAATGATGGTGCAGGAGGCCGACTTTGCATATATCACAAAAATCGAAGGTTTGGATGGTTATGTTCTGGAATTGCCCTACGGCAAGGAGGATCGTCTCTCTATGATTGTGATATTGCCGAAACGGGGCTTTAAACTCCATGATATTGCCAACAATCTGAAGAATATGGGTCTATCGCCTATAGTCCAACGTTTGGAGGCTTTTAAACGTTCTGCTTCCGAGGATAATCTTGTCGAGGTGGTAATGCCTAAATTCACTACTACCACAGACTTTAATATGACAAATGTCCTCAATCAGGTTAGTAATACATAAATACGTGTATAGAAAGTCCATATTAAAATGTAAATATACATATGTATGTATCCTCTTCTAGATGGGCATACGAGACCTGTTCGATGAGGATCGCGCTAATCTCAATCGCATGGCTTCTGGCTTATATGCCAGAGTTTGTATCCATTCCACCAAGATTATTGTCGATGAGAAGGGCACAACAGCCGCCGCTGTTACATCGGCATCACTTGTCAACAAGGCTACCCCACCAAAATTCGTTCTCAATAAACCCTTTCAATATCTAATTGTGGATAAGTCAACAAATCTGCTACTGTTTGCTGGTCAAGTTCGTAACCCTAAGGAGCTTTAAGCTTGAGTAATATTTTTATTTTATTTTTTTTTTATGTACGAATAAACAGTTTTTTAATCTAAATAGTAAAAACAAAAAAAAAGAAGGAAACTAATCTTTTTAATGTTTGCCATAGAACAGAGCAGAGCCAACAGGTTTGTGCATTGCTCAATCTCTAATCTCACTCTCGAGAATGATGATTGGATTGAGTCAGTTCAGTTGTTACAGCGATCTCCGTGTGTTAAGTACGACTTCTAAGATACACCTGCGATTTAATTATTGCCAGGTAAAAGAAGAAAAACATCATAGATACATATAAGTATATTATGTATATATATAGATTTAAAAACTGCCAAAACTGAAGAACAAATTGAAGTTTCGAATTCAAAAACATATTTCATTGTTTCTATTAAGAAATTCCAGTTCAGCAACGGAAATCCTACTTTTACACATATGAATTTCTAAATATACATAAATTATTTCCATATACTATATCTACATGATTGACTCACATCAAACTAAAGACGTCATACAAAAATAGAAACGAGTATACAGTTTATAATAGTTAGGCGAGTTCATTGAAAAAGATTAACTTATTGTAATATTATTCCGCAATTAGATATTATTTAAGAATTTAGATCAGAATTGAAAACCGGTTTAAGGGAAATTTACGTGCAATTGATGTACAGATATGATTAAATATATTCATACTATTTAGAATCGTGGCTTATATGCATAAATTTATGGAATATAGATGGCATACAAAATTATATGTGCATATTTATTGCTAATATTTTCTATATATTTAATCTCTCTCAGGCAAAATGGTTGCGTTGGGTGGCATTATTTGCATCTCTCTGCTGGTTGTTATTTCTACGGCCCAACAAAAACAGAATGAAAAGCCTCAAGCCAATACGGTGGGTGAACCCTCTGCCCGACCATCAAATTCCATAGGAGCTGAGGACTTTGGTCTGGGTTTTTTACGACGCATTTCATATCTATCGAAAAAGGATAACTCCAATTTTATAATATCACCCTTATCGATATGGTCGTTGCTTTATCTACTGTATGAGGGTGCCGATGGATCAACATATCAACAAATGCGTCAGGCACTTCGCATCGGTGTGGATGATGAGCAATTAAGATCAACTAATCGCTTATGGAGTTCACATTTGAAGTTAGTTGACATTGTCTAGAGTTAAATATTTTATATGCATGCTAAAGAAATTTAATTATTACAGCGTCAGCAGCTCCACAATTGAGATTGCCTCTCTGTTGGCTGTCTACACAGATAAAAATATCGAAATCAATAGCAATTATCGTGATGTGGTTAAGGCTTATCAGGTGCAGCCAGTGGATTTTTTCAGTTCCGATTCTGTGATGCGGATCAATGAAGACATCAAAAAGAGTACACGAGGTCTAATAAGTGATGCAGTCCACGAACAGAATATATATGGAGCCAAAATGTTTCTACTCTCTTCACTGTATTTCAAGGGTCTCTGGAAGGTTAGTGATAATTGATGGTTTATTTATATTTATACACATTTAATCAAATTACACTCACTCAATTGATTTAGTTTCCTTTTGATGAGTCGCTAACATATTTGGACTCTTTTTTCAATGAGGATGGTGAAGTTATCGGCCAAGTACCCATGATGACTCATACTGCCAATTTTGCCTTTGCTACCAAAATTGATGGTTTAGATGGTTATGTTTTGGAATTGCCTTATGGCGAGAACGATAGCCATTCCATGATTATAATTCTACCCAGGCCAGGAATCAAACTATATAAAATAACTAAAAATCTCAAGACAATTGGTCTCTCACCCATAATGGAAAAATTAAAAAATGCTAATAGTAATATGGCAGAGATTGTAATACCCAAATTTACCACCACCACCAACATCGACTTGAAGACTGTGCTCATGAGTGTGAGTTTTCCGAATGTCTCTTGCTCTGTCGGTTTAACTCTATAAATTATTGCCTTCTTGCAGATGGGCATTCGGGATCTATTTGATGAGAATCGAGCCAATCTTAGTCGCATGGCCAGAGATCTGTTTGTCAAAACCTGCGTTCACTCCACCACAATTATTGTCGATGAGAAGGGCACTGCGGCAGCTGCTTTTAGTGCGGCAACACTCAGTAATAAGGCGGCACCACCGAAATTTATGATCAACAAGCCTTTCCAATATCTTATTGTGGAAAAGTCAAGTAATCTGTTGCTCTTTGCTGGTCAAGTTCAGAATCCCTTAAAGTCCTAAAATTCTGAGATTGTAAATAATTGAAATGGCTTCGATTAAACAAAAAAGTAGTTAAACAAGTTTTTTTCCCCTACAATTGTTGTACCAAGAACTGTCTAAAAGTAGATAGCATTTCCAATCATAGAAAGTAAGTATGTACATGATGATTTATAAAATATATCATAAAGTATATTCTAGATAACTATGCAAAAACTACGGCAATGCCGAAGTTGGGCCAAACCTCTTGTGTTAACATTAACTTAATTCAATACCTTAACTTATCTAAGCTCTGGTTTTATTTCTTAGTGCGACCGGTTGCTTTTTTGCCACCCACAGGCTGTTGCTTATCCTTGCTGGCCTTACTCGATATAAGCGGATGGGTTTCTATTAACAAGAAAGAATAGAGTTTTGTAATTTCTTTTAAATGAATTGGATTGAAATTTACCATCAATTGGTGCATCGGGCAGACTGACATCATACAGCTGCATACGCCGACGCTTGGAGGCCATAATTTCATCTTCATAATCTTGAGGATCACTGTTTAGTAGCGCTGCATTTGCTTCAATAGGTTCCTGGGCAGCCCAGCCATCTTCTGGATCCTCCACTTCTGGTGCCATTGGCAAGAATTGTAAGGCATTTTCATCCTCACCTTCTTCATCGGATGAACAGAATGCAGCCACTGGTTCTACTTTCTGTACATCGACCTCAATCTCTTCGTCCTGTTGAGCATCGGCATTCAAGTCGATCGATTTATCCTCGTCAGCTATATCGAATTCCGATTCACGTTCTTCATATTCAACATTTTCGTCGAGCTCCTTGAAGTCGGGCGCAAAAGCTGACCAATTTTCAACCTGATTCTGGGCCCATATCGAAACCAAACCCGAACTAATGCTGGCTATAATTGGCCGAACTGGATGCCACACAACATCCAGCAATAGTTCACCCTTTGTGCCATGTAAAATCTTCACCAGATTGCCGATAGACTTTTCCCATATATACAAGGCATGCTGGCGAGCGCTTCCAGCACAAATATATTCACCATCGCCAGAAAAACAACATTTCTTCCAAGTAGTCCTGCAAGAGTTGAAAAATGTCTTATTGATTTCGTGCTTAAAAAATTTGAAAAATTTACTTGTTGACCAAATCCTGAAGTTTTTGTATAGGCTCTGGCTCACCATCCTTGCCCAAAGCAATGATTTCCTTAGAGTCATAGACTCGTATCACACGATCGGAGGTATTAATGAGGAAGGCACTGTAGGTAGATCCAAATTAGTAAAAATTATAGCTCTAGTTCTGTACTGGTCGGAGTATAAACTTACTCGCCTCGTCGAGCGAATTCTATGCTCTTCACGGCTGTGGCACTAGATGTTCCCACTATGATGCGAAAACTGGCAACCACCTCAAACGTTTCCACATCTAGAACCAATATCTTTCCCTTGGCATTGCCTGTATATATGTGTTTACCCCGGCGATCAAACGAGGCTACAATATTTAAGTCACCCTAAAAACAACAAACAAACGTACAATTATGAACATAATCCACCATTGTTAATATGATAGCTACTTACATCAGAATCCAAAGGCAAACAACGATGAGTCCCGCCAATTGCAACCAAAACTGCTGCATATCGCATGGGACACACCAGCAGACGATTGTCGTTGCGGGGATCGAATTGTACCTTCAGCACCGGAGATGGGAATCGATATTTGTGCTCTAGTTCACCAGTAAGGACATCCCAAATGCAGACATTGTTATCTGTGGAGGCGGAGAGCAACTGAAATAAATGGAATTTTTAGGTTCAAGCCCGTGTCTTGGCGTTATTTTGTATGTCATGCGCTTACCTTATGACCATTTCTTGTCCAACTTAAGCTGCAAACGGGATGTACATGGGCGGATATAATCTTGGCTATGCCTCGAGTTAGAAAATCCCATATTACTATGCGGCCATCATTGCAGCCCACCGCCAGCAAAGTTCCATATTTATTAAAGGCGCAGGTAACAGCCAGAGATATGCAGTCCAGAGAGCCATCAAACTCTTCTGGATAGTTCTGACCAAAGGACTCTATATATTGAATTAAACAAATCAAAATTTAAAGCGGGAACTATGCGCAATAGTTTATTAATCTTACCAAGCAACTCCAAATTCATTTCGTTGCCTAAATATATAGTTCGTTTGACCTTGCCTAAGTAAAGTGGAGTTAATCAGTTCCTGCCACTAGATTTGGTCGAGCCGGTTTTGTCAATATTTGGATTAATTTTCCATGATGCACACCAACAACCATAGACTGAAAATAGAAAGAATTCTAGGTGTCTCATGTAGATGGTTATCTACATGTCATGTATTTGTGTCAAAAGCATAAATACACAAGAACCACTCGATATGCGGCAATTGCTCGATATCAGCATTCGATAGTTTTCAAGCTATATTCGACTAATCGATTTGAATTGGCAACCCTACTTTTGCTCCGCACGTTGTAGGTAAAAAAAATTACAATTTCGAATTATTTTAAATGTACCATTAAATTGGTAGTAAACTTCAAGAAATTGTTGTTTCATATAAGTGGTTCGGTGCCGGAAGTGTGTTATAATTAAAGTTTTAACGGAAATTACAACATTTAAGCATAAAACTGCATTTTGTCGACGTCACCTTTGGCAACAACCCCTTGCCATCACCGTGGCTGTGTTCTCTCCCTCTCTCACTGCCTTTTTTTTTTTTTGCGAAATGTGAGCAGATTTTTAAGTTACTTCTGTCTGTTTTTGGATTTCCTTTGCTTAAATTGTCTCAAAATTACTAAAAATTAAATTAATTTTGTGGACCTTTAATTTTGGGCCTGTTGCAGAGGAAATAATTGTAATAAGCGTTGACATTCGTACAAAAAAAAGTATTTCGCTGTTCAATCGAACTCTCTATGTTGCGCTATCTCTTTCTGGCTTACTGACTTTGGGGGCCTTTCTTGCCTTCACTTGGCTTTCTTTATGTATTATTTACATGTGTGCGTTTGTATATATTTTCAGTGTATTCATCGCCAACCACGTTAAAAGGAAGAGCGTGAATGTGAATACAATAAAAGAAGAAGAGAAGGAAGAAGAAGAAACACAAAAGTGCAAATAACAACAAGGAGCATTAAAAGTCGAGTCCCCCCCCTCAAAAACCCCCTAAAAGTTCAAAAAAAGAAATTGTAAAGAAAAACAAAGGCAAGAACAGAAAGCAGCGCATCAGCAGCAGCAACCACACCAACAAAAAGATCAAACACATTACCAACAAAAGCAATCAAAATGTCTGGCGAGGAAACGTCCGCTGATCGCAATGTGGAAATCTGGAAAATAAAGAAGCTCATCAAGAGTTTGGAAATGGCACGCGGGTGAGTCCACGGTCTCTTATTTATCCCAACCCCCTACCCCAAACCCAAACCCAACCCCATTGTGGGGTACATACAAAGCTGCTGCGCATCCGTTTTGGTGGGAGTTAGATGCGGCATAGCCAGCAGCAATCACCCTGCAAAATTTTCATTTCTTGTTTGAGTTTGTATGAAATGCCAAGCGATTTGGTTTGAACCACTTCGATTTAATGTGCGTGGCTAGGAGTTGGTAACACAACACAACAACAAAAACACAACTAACTCTCACACTCTCGCCATGCTGGGCCTGAGTTACCGTCTATGTGTGTGTGTGTGTGAGAGAGAGCAACACGTTCTCTGACTGTCAGGTTATTATCAGTTCAAACCAGACTGAGACAGAGCAGCCAGCAATTCAGTCAGTGAGTGAGTAATGCGTGTCGCTTGTCTAACTCGCCTCGTGGCGGCTAACCTCTCTTGCTCTCTCTCGTCGCCTCTTCTCTCCTCTCCTTGGTTACCCCCCTCACCACACAATCCAACACCATCAACTGTCGTTTGTTTTGTTGCCAACATTTGTATGCCAAAAATGGGCCAAACTTTTCGCTCTTCCTGCCCCCCTTTTACTACTCTCACTGTTTCAATGTGTGTGTGTGTGTGTGAGTGTATGTGGCACATTGCCGCCTCTCTCTCTCTCTCTTACCTTCTGTAATTCATTTTTGCTGGCCTGCTCTCGCTCTCTCTATCCCTCCCTCTCCCTCTATTGGGGTTGCCTAACAAGGCCAACATAATAACAACTCGCAAGTCTGATGACATTTACTATTTACCAATTGTGCCAAGACAAAGCCAGCGTACCAAATGAATGATTTGCATAACGGTTCTCTTTACCGGTTGTTCACTGTAATTGGTCGGAGAGAGGTGCAGTGGAGGCAATATGTTACGACCCCGTTTCCCCTCTAAAGTATTTATCAGCCGCTGTTTGTGACTTTTTTCCTGCAAGGATGATGCACGTGGTTGGAATTCTTATCTCTCTCTCTCTCTCTCTCTCTCTCGTCCTTATGCGATTGAAAATGATTAATTATTTATTTTTTTGCTATTTGTCATTTTGCAGCAATGGAACAAGTATGATTTCTTTGATTATTCCACCAAAAGATCAAATTTCACGTGTCAGCAAAATGTTGGCCGATGAATTTGGTACGGCCTCGAACATCAAATCGCGCGTGAATCGTTTGTCCGTCCTCGGCGCTATTACGTCGGTGCAGCACAGACTTAAGTTATACACCAAAGGTAAGTAAATTCATCTTATGGATCATGGACATATGTATTTATATCTTGTCTATTTTGATTTCCAGTGCCTCCCAACGGTTTGGTCATCTATTGCGGCACAATTGTCACAGAGGAGGGCAAAGAGAAGAAAGTTAACATCGATTTCGAGCCATTCAAGCCTATAAATACATCGCTTTATCTCTGTGACAACAAGTTCCATACGGAGGCCCTCACTGCCTTGTTAGCCGATGACAATAAATTTGGCTTCATTGTGATGGATGGTAATGGTGCCTTATTTGGTACACTGCAGGGCAACACACGGGAAGTTCTGCACAAATTCACTGTCGATCTGCCGAAGAAGCACGGACGTGGTGGTCAGTCGGCGTTGCGTTTTGCCCGTCTGCGTATGGAGAAGCGGCACAATTATGTCCGCAAAGTAGCCGAGGTGGCCACTCAGCTGTTCATTACGAATGATAAGCCCAATATAGCGGGTCTCATTTTAGCTGGTAGTGCGGACTTCAAGACCGAACTAAGCCAATCGGATATGTTTGATCCCGTAAGTACAATATACAATTTATATAGTTTCTCTCGATATTTACGCCATGTCTTTCCTCTTAATAGCGTTTACAATCAAAAGTGATTAAACTGGTGGATGTGTCATATGGTGGGGAGAATGGTTTCAATCAGGCCATCGAATTGGCGGCCGAATCGTTGCAGAATGTTAAATTTATACAGGAAAAGAAACTCATTGGGCGTTACTTTGATGAAATTTCTCAGGTGAGTTTATGCAAAAATTGTCAATACCTAAAATAATTAATGTGTTTTATTATTCTACAAAAAGGATACGGGTAAATACTGTTTTGGTGTGGAGGATACCTTGCGGGCACTTGAACTGGGCTCTGTAGAGACATTGATTTGTTGGGAAAATCTGGATATTCAACGTTATGTTCTAAAGAATCATGCCAACTCGACGTCAACGACAGTATTACATTTGACGCCGGAGCAAGAAAAGGATAAATCGCACTTCACTGACAAGGAGGTGAGTTTGATATTAGTCTAGTTTGTGTGCTTGTGCAAGAACGACAGCTAGTGAGCAACTAAGATTTTCCCACGATTAAGTGAATTATTGTTGGCCAACAAGTTTAGATATGCAAGTTATAAGCGAAAAGACAATGGTTGTTGTTGGCAAATTTGATTACGTTTGTTGGTTTAGACGATTTGTAAGTTACAGCAGCGACTTGGGAGAATAGATTTGGTTAAAATATGCATATATACAAATACATATGTGTGTGTAATTCTGTTATTAATATATTTACTTTTCTCTCTTTATGTTTTAGAGTGGCGTCGAGATGGAATTAATTGAGTCTCAACCGCTGCTTGAATGGCTGGCAAATAACTACAAAATGTTTGGAGCCACCTTAGAGATAATTACGGATAAATCTCAGGAGGGTAGCCAGTTTGTGCGAGGATTCGGTGGGATTGGTGGTAAGTTGCACATTATCATTCGTAACCTTCGGGTCTTTGAATTCTCTAAGTGTATAACCATAGATATATACAAATGTATATATTTATGTGTATTTATATATCCTCTAACTACGCGCTTTATGTAGTTTGAGTTGTAAGCTAATCTAATGAATGGACAAGAGATTCTCCATAATCACTCCAATTAACGGTTTCCATTATTGCCAATCCTCTTTGTTTATCACTCTCTCTATGTTTTTCTCTCTTTCTCTTGTTCTCTTTCTACTCCTAATCATGCTGCTTAAATACGCTAAAATATCCTCCTTATATATATATGTATGTATCCTATAAATATATCTGTATGTGTGTGCGTGTGTGTGTCTTGTAAACTAGGCATTTTACGCTACAAGGTAGATTTTCAATCACTACAAGCCGACGAACCGCTGGAGGATGTCGATCTCGATGACTATTAAAAATACGTTTATATATGAATTTGTAGATTCAGTTAAGGATCTCGCTCTCAATAATGCGTTACTTTCAGAAAACCAAACAAAAAACAAACAAAAGCAGAAACAATATATATGATGTATATATATATCTGAACAAATAACAAATGGAAAATATATAAGAAACGTTCAAAAATTGATTAGGAACCAATTTACTTGCCGCGTCGCCATCGTCGTCGTCGTAGCCGTTACAAATATTTACCCCGACTTAAACCAATAAGAACCATATATTAGTATGGTCTCGCATTTTCCTCCCAGGCCACCCATATTGTCCTACCCCCCCTCCACACTCCTTTTTTTCAATATATTAACACACACACCACACCACATTGTATGTAGCTATGTATAATCTTTTACAAGAATTTTAATTAAGTCGCGTGTACCGATTCAATTTGAACTACGTCCCTATATATATATTATATATATATATGTAGTTGACATATAATGAACCTATAAAAGCGAAAAATTTTATTTTGTGTTCGTTTTTTAAATTCCATTTACCAAGTTTTCCCTGTTCAAATTACCAAAAAAAAAAAAAAAAAAAAACATAAAAACACAAAAACAAAACAAAGAAGAAAAAAAGAAACAATTACAATTAAAATTTATATTTAAAATACACAAATCTAATCAATACAAATTGTAATAAAAAGAACAAAAAAAAAAAAAAACAAATGAACCTTAAAAAACAAAAAGTAAAATATAATAAAAATGAAAGAATTAAATAAACATGCATAATAACATATAAAAAATGCTAAATTCATGTAGGGTGGAATATAATAATCTTACGCCATGAAAAGTGTTGAATTACTTAATTTAATCGGTAACTAATTTACTCTACAATGATTTTTTTTTCAATACTTGATAAGAAGAAAATTATAATTTTAGTTTTTTTTTTGGTTTTTTTCAATAATTTTTTCGACTTGTCAAGGTCGTATCAGATTTCAACTTTGCATTTCAGCAGATCTACAGATGAATCAGAATTTTACTGAATTTTAAGATTTATATTCGCATTGTATATAACGGATTAGGATAAATGATTTTTTTTTTTTCGATATAATTCTGCCGACAAAAATATAGATTGTAATTTTTGTAATCTAGTGTAAATTACATATATAATGTATTTTAAACTTATGCTCTGCTAAATTGACAATAGAGGTGAGACCCATCTTCCCATACTTATTTAACTTTCTTAGTCATTATTTTGGTCATTTGTTTTGTTTTTTTTTCTTTCACATATCATTTGGTATTTCGATTTATTTGTTTGCTTTTTTGTTAATTACTTTTAATTATTATTGTTATAATGAAGAAATTCTTGACTAAAGTGAAATGTTTTTCCATCATGCAGGTATCTTGCGTTACAAGGTCGATTTCCAGAGTATGCAACTTGATGAGCTGGACAATGACTGCTTCGATTTGGATGAATACTAGATGTAATCATCATGAGATGAGATATTGATGCTGATGCTGATGCTGATTATGGATTGATCTGATCTGATCTGATATGATGTTGTTGCCTTTAACCAATTACCGTCGATCGATAAGAAAAACGAAACAATATACAGATGAAGAAACATAATTAATTATATAATTTTAAAAATACGAAAGGGAATGCTGATGAAACAGAAAGAAAGAAACACACAAACCTTCTTCCATTTTAACGTTGTTGGCGACAAATGTAAAATTTCAAATAGTTATACGTATAAAAAAAAACATATACAAAAACTAAAAAAAAAAACAAAAAAGAAAAACACAAAAAAACATAAAAAAGAAACAGATAATAATGTTAAATTGAGAAAAAACAAATATAAATTGTGTTTTTTCACAGAACAAAACAACATACAAACAGAAAAGAAACAATGAAAAAAAAAAGAAAAGTAATCCAACAACAACAACCAACAAACATTTTATTGTTTTTTAAATATACATCCAAACAACATTTCGAAGTCTGCGAAAAAAGAAAAGGAAAACGTTTTCAGGATTAGCTACATATTCCTCCTATGTGGTTAATATGTTATTTTCATACGCAAAGTGAAAGTAGTTTCAATTAGCTAGCTAGCTCTCTCTCTCACACCCTGTCTCTCTTTCTGTCTCTTTAACTCCGATTCCAAAACGAAAAACTTTACCTTCTCATTTGTAAACGTTTTGAAAAACTATATTTCTAAGCATTTTACTTAATTTTTTTTTGTTGGCTAGAACAATTTTCCGAAATTCTTTTTTTTTTTTGTTTTTTTTAAAGTATATTTAATAGAAAGTTTTTATTAAATAACGAAAATTTTAAAAACTCTAAACCCGAAAAGAAACTAAACTATTAGAGGATACAACAAAAAGATCTGTGCGGCGAGATTTGGGAAAACTTTCCCTTCAAAGACCCAAATCAGCATTTTAGATGATGATAGAAGACGGAAGAGTTGTCTGTCTACGTACATAACACTGATTGTTGCAATATGTATGCATTATATGGGTTTATACTTTGCTCGTGGACTCATTTCACTGTTGTTAAATGCCACTGATAAGCACTCTTTGTGATTGGCATTTTAATGGGAATACATAAATTGGTTGTAAACCTACATACATGCATACATATGTACATATAGAGTTGAAGATTTGCAGTATAATGATTGCGCAAAGGTTAAACGTGTTCCAAGACAAGACGAGATATGGCCGGGTCGACCGACTCAATCCACTCTACCTACATTTGGATTTTGTGTGATGGAGAGACGACCTTTGAAAAATTCGTACTTAATACTTATGTCTGCAATGCAGAAGAACAAACAGGTCCATCCTAATGATAATACCTATAACCATTGCCCATAACTTGTACTCACACACACACACTCACACACTACTACTACTACCTACTTACCGAACGTTCGCTCGTGTGTGTGTAATTTACAAGCTAATGGGAATTTGATCAAGAGAACACCAACCAAACATAAAATATAATCGGCCTGCACATTTGGCTTGGCATTCCCCGTTGAGTGCTCAACGACGTCGGTTCAATTTGACAGTAAAAGTCAATTAGTTCTTTTTCGGTTTTTTGTTTTTGTTTGGTTTTGTTTCTGTTTTGGTTATTTCATCATGGATGCAGCAAACGATGATGGCTCCGCCGCTATAGTAAAAAGACTCCGAGATGGTTTAGTTAACGATTGGAATATCCTGGAGAATGTCTTTCGTTTAATGCAAAGGGAGGAAACCTTTTGGGCACAACCCCAGCAATGGGATGAAGGCAAAATTGTTGAATTCTTCCAGCCGGAAAAGTTAAAGGTGAATATTGATCCATTGATCCAATTTGTATATTACTATCGGATTGCGGATTTACCATATGAAGCAAAAAGTTTTCTTTGTTATACTTTGGGAGGAGGGCTCGAGTGCCCCAAAAGTCCCCACACCGGGTTAATCCGCCGCTTCTGTTTATACATACATTGTAGAGTATATAATTTTTTTCTTTGATTTTGAGCCTGTCTATCAAGTGTCTGGCACGTTCCAGATAAGGAATTATACTCACTTAATAAGCAAAAGAGTTCAATGAATATAATTTCCAAAGTACTTGCAATTTGAAAACGTTCCTAAAGTTAACCATTTTGAGATTGCGATTTGTATCTCGATTTAATTGATTTGTATTCTAATTCATTCAACATAGAGGTGACCCCATGTGCATAATTTGAATATATCATTTATTATTTTAGATCATATATATATATATTTGTTATCTCCCTACTCTCCTCTCAGCAATTAATTAATCTCACTGTAACAGAGGAGGCACAAGCACATTCACTTGACGAGATCGAGCAATTGTGCCAGTTGGTGATCAAGTATTCAGTAAAAACTTCGCATGGACGATTTCACAATCAACTGTTTGGTCAGCTCGACCCCTTTGGCTTGGCTGGAGCATTGATCACCGAGGCCCTGAATGCTGGCGCGTAAGAACAATACATATACATCTATGAATATATATACATATATACAGATAGGAATACTATAGAATATACCATACGAATATGTGCTAAACGATTGATTAGGCAGACGATGATTTGACAAAAAACAAAACAAAAAAATGAACATTCATTAGAACTTCTCGAAGCCTAATAATAGCAATAATAATTGATATTTATTGATAAACTAACATTTGATTCTTGGAGATTTCAAATAGAACGTACATAGTCTGAATATAATATAATTTATATATAATTTTAAGAGATATTTTAAATTTATCTTTTTGAATATGAATTTGCTTGAAATATTGTATCCTACATTTTCACAGCTATACCTTCGAGGTGGCGCCAGTGTGCAGTCTAATTGAAACGGAAATCATTTCGAGTGTACGAAAACTGGCCGGTTATGAAACTGGTGATGGAATTTTTGCTCCTGGTGGCTCGACATCCAATATGTATGGCATAGTCTTGGCACGCTACAAATTTGCTCCCGAGGTGAAAACTTCTGGGATGTTTGGCATGCGTCCCCTGGTGATGTTCACATCGGATGAGTCACACTATAGTTTTAAGAAAGCAGCCCATTGGCTTGGCCTGGGCAGTGAAAATTGTGTGGCCGTTAGGACCAATGCTCGGGGTCAAATGCGGTTAGACGATCTGGAGACAAAGATCGCAGAGGCCAAAGCTCGTGGCGGTCAACCGTTTTTCATTAATGCCACAGCCGGAACCACTGTATTGGGAGCATTTGATGATATCAACGGCATTGCAGATGTCGCCGAGCGTCATAATCTCTGGTTACATGTGGATGCATGTCTGGGCGGAGCTGTACTTATGGCTCACAAGCATCGATCCTTGATTGCCGGCCTGGAGCGTTCTAATTCGTTTGCCTGGAATCCTCATAAGACCTGCGGCGTTCCGCTGCAGTGTTCACTCTTCCTCACAAGGGAATCCGATAAATTGCTTGATCGTTGTAATAGCGTTGAGGCCAGCTATCTTTTCCAGCAGGATAAATTCTATGACGTTTCCTATGATACGGGTAATAAGAGTGTCCAATGCGGACGTAAAATCGATGCTCTTAAGTTTTGGCTCATGCTAAAGGCTCGCGGTTATGGACAGTATGGTCATTTGGTCGATCATGCTATTAACGTGGCCCGCTTGCTAGAGGATAAGATCCGTTCACGCGCGGATCGCTTTAGACTTGTGCTGGATACACATGAATATGCCAATGTGTGTTTCTGGTATATACCAAAAGCATTAAGAGTTGCCCCTGAGCAGGAGACAGAGGAATGGAGGCAGCGTTTGTACACGGTAAATGGTTTGTTAGCCTTAACCACATGGTTGTTGTAATATCAGAATTCTTTCTTTATTTAGGTTGCGCCTAAAATCAAAGAGCAAATGGCATATAGTGGAACTCTAATGATCGGATATTCACCTCTAAAGAGTCAGAATTTGGGTAATTTCTTTCGCATGGTCTTCACTTGCTTTCCAATACTTAAGGATGACGAGTTGGACTTTATATTGGACGAGATTGAACGTCTTGGCGAGAATATAGTTATTTAATTTTATTGTTAATAAAAATCTAAAATGCATTTATGTAAATTATATGACTTTATAACGGCAACACACAATAATTGTACGTTACGATATTTAAATGAAAACTTCATTAGTTAGTCTGGCAACACTAGATGAAACATGAAACAGCTGAGCGAGTGCCTGTAGTCTGGCAACTCTACAATTGTTGAAAACAAGTAAACGGCAATCGTTTAGGCATTTTATTAGTAAAAAAAAGTTATAAATAATAAAAAATGGGAAAAGCTGAGGTGGGTACTCCCAAGTACCTTGCCAACAAAATGAAGGCAAAGGGCTTGCAGAAGTTGCGCTGGTATTGTCAGATGTGCGAAAAGCAATGCCGCGATGAGAATGGGTTCAAATGCCATACAATGAGCGAATCACATCAGCGACAATTATTGCTGTTTGCTGACTCCCCTGGCAAATTTCTGCACAGTTTCTCCAAGGAATTCTCCGATGGCTATATGGAACTGCTGCGTCGACGTTTCGGCACCAAGCGGACCAATGCCAATAAAATCTATCAGGAATACATTGCCCACAAGGAGCACATACACATGAATGCCACACGATGGCTAACCCTCTCAGACTATGTTAAATGGCTTGGACGCACTGGTCAGGTGGTGGCCGATGAGACGGAAAAGGGCTGGTTTGTCACCTACATCGATCGTAGTCCAGAGGCAATGGAGAAACAGGCTAAAGCCGATCGCAAGGAGAAAATGGAAAAGGACGACGAAGAACGAATGACTGATTTCATTGAGAAACAAATCAAGAAGGCCAAATCGAAAGAAGGCGACGAAGACGAACAGGAGAAATATACTGAACTCAAGCGGGAATCTGCTGAAGAACCCCTGAAGCTAGACATACGTTTAGAAAAGAAATTTCAACCGGAATCCATATTGGGTAAATCAGCGCTTTTGAGCAAACGTTCCTCAACAGAAGTGGACGAAAAGGTTTTCAAGAAGCCCAAAGTTCCAACATCGGAGCCTGCTCGTTCAGCTCTGGATGATATCATCAAGCTTGAAGAGGCGAAAAAGGAGCGAGAGAATCGCAAAGACTATTGGCTACACAGAAATATTGTGGTTAAATTTATTTCCAAATCCATGGGCGATAAGTACTATAAACAAAAAGCCGTTGTCCAGGAAGTCATTGACAAGTACAGAGCAAAAATTAAATTTCTTGATACTGGTGAAAAATTGAAAGTAGACCAAGTAAGTAATAACAATAAATTTAATAATAAATCCTTATATTTAATGTTTGATTTCTATTTGGATTGTAGGCCCATTTGGAAACTGTGATTCCGGCTCTGGATAAACCAATTCTGGTGGTCAATGGCGCCTACCGGGGCTCGGAGGCTCTTCTCAAAAAACTCGATGAACGTAAATACGCAGTGAGCATTGAAATATCACGAGGTCCACTTAAAGGACGAATAGTCGACAACGTACAGTATGAGGATGTATCGAAATTATATGACGTTTAGTTCCAGTTTTAGTCTATGTAAATAAGAAGCATTAATTGTAAAAGAAAAAATAATAAGTTAATTATAGATTTTTTGATATTGTGAAGCATAAATGTTTACCAAAAAAACAAAAAACTTTCCAAGCAAAGCATTCAGGTCACCTATAGATCAACACCTGTTGGCAATGGCATTCATTTGATTGTATGTAGGTAAAATAAACTAAAACTACAATTTTGCGGTTGAGGCCAGTAAAGACAGTTGATTTTTGGGAAACAATAAAAGTAAAAAAAAGCTTGTGCTTGCAAAAATTTTACATATCATTTTCGGTCGATTACGATATAGAAGTAGAACTAGCATTAATATGTTAAGATCATATGTTTTATTGGGCTTTGCGTGCATCTTGTTGATGTTGTTAGTCAATCAAACCGGAACCCAACTAAACACAACCGCCAGCAATTGGTGGGAGGAAGTGCCGAGAGTAATAACTGATATTCTCACCATGAAGGCCAATATTCTTACAGCTGGACCACTCGAATTGGCCGCCAATGCCATCGATGCGTTGTGTAAGGATCCCATCGATGGTCTGTTAAACTCTTTAACGCCAAAACGTATTCTCTTCAGGTACATCAACACTTTTTATAGGACGAGTGCCACCACAAATTACGCCGGATATTAAGAAAATCCATTTTCAATACATGACACCATGCTATAATTATAGTGTTCCTCTGCTGGATGCCCAAAAACTTTGGCAACACTCGAAATTCAGTAAGAAACGAAAAGTGGTTATTCTGGCCACTGGTTGGACAAATACCGTGAATGATTCAGCGGCTGTATCAATGATTTCAAAGGCTTTCATGTGCCGAAGGGATGTTAATTTTGTGGTACGACAATGCAAATAAGTGTAGTGAGTCGATTGGAATATTCTATAATTTAATCTTGGGATTAATTTATCTTCTCAGATTGTAGATGCTGCATACTATGTAGACACGTTATACAAGTGGTCAGCTCTGAATACAGATCTGATTGGCGAGTATATAGCAGTGGGCTTAACCCATTTGATAAAGCTAACTCCTTTAAAAAATATACATTTAATTGGTAAGTACTTAAACTTCTGATGGACATCATAGCCGAACGATTCTTTGGATTTTTAGGTCATTCATTGGGCGCCCATATAATGGGAAACGCAGGACGGACATTTAAGCGTCTGACGGGAGGACGTTTGGTGCCTCGCATCACTGGATTAGATCCGGCAAAACCATGTTTTAGGCGTGACAAACAGGCATTGCCCGGGCTGCAGCGTGGCGATGCCCAACTGGTGGATGTTGTACACACAAATATTGGCATTTTGGCAAAACGAGGTCCTCTCGGCGATGTTGATTTTTATCCAGGTGGAGCACATCCCATACAGCCTGGTTGTCTAACCATCGGTTGCTCTCACACACGAGCTGTTGAATATTTGGCAGAAAGTGCCTATTCGGGGCAAGAATCACATTTTCTTGGCATCAAATGCAAATCTTGGGATGAGCTTAGACGCAGAGATTGCACAGCAGGCAGTACATCGTCCATGGGATATGTTATAGATACAGCAGCTCGTGGTATATATTATGTGGATGTAAACGGTTGGCCGCCGTTCGGACGAAATTTGAAAGGATCATCCGTCAAAGATCCTAGAACCCGTCACTGTTACTTGTGTCAAGCATCGTCGTAGTCGAAAAGAAAAAGAAAAACAGTTTTAACTAGAATTCTAACTCTAATTAAATATAATTTTATTGTTTAATCAAAAGTTGTTAATCTACTATTTCCGTAAGATCTAGATCATCATCGAAAGCCTCACTGATGCCCTTCTGACTCTGATAGGCCCGTTCCTGGGACTCGGCTATGCGCCACAGCTCATCATCGTCTTGTCCCATCAGCATTGATCTGTCCGCATGTCCCTTGATTAGATTTTGGTGAATTTTCGACTTGGCCTGCGAAGCTTGAGATGAAGGATTACGTTTCTGACGATTACCCATAAGGTTTTGGCTTTCCTCGAAATAGGTATTAGGATGATTGATGGCGACTTCAGTTTGGGAATTATGTGTGAGCATGAAATACTTTCCACAGGCAAATTGATAATGGCCACGCGATACGAAATACATAATTTCTTCGCAGGCACTCGGCGACAGACTATATGACGTTAGCTTCGACTTGAGTGTTGTTTGGTCAAGAGCCTTGTATGGGCAGCCATGGCAGTCACCGGGAGCGGCCATTTCCTTAATGATTTTCAAGCACGAGTAGGGACTGTAGTTAACCATGGAACCTTTTTTGCCATAGTTGTGATGAATGTTATACTCATAGCTGCGGGTAAATTTATCCACGTCCATTTTCTTTGAAAATTCGTCACGCCAAAATCGTATCGAATCCTCCAGGGTGACACCGATGCCCTTTAAAAAGAGTCCATACTGCATGCGGCCGCCGTGCTTTATGTGATGCTGGGTGCGTATGTGTTCGTGGCATACGCGCATGCACAATGGCATCGAGGTCTTGGAAAGCTGATCCAAGGATTCAATTGGCACAGCTATTTCTCGGCTTACTGTATAATCCTTGCCAGTGTATGAGGTATGCAAGGCTTTTAGCATGCGGGCAATACGCTCGTCCGCCTCCACGTCGTCAATGAGAAGTTTAGCCGCTTGCAGTCCCTGTTCTATCTCATCCTGTTGCTTCGTTCCCACTATTGAGACCAAGTCATGGGTATTGACATAAGCATAGCCAGCGTTTAGATAGCACCGACGACCACGCACAAGATCCAGCACTTGGGTAAAGGGCACCTTGTAAAAGTCCAACAACTCAATCTTGGTTACACTCTGGCCCGCAGTACTCTCATATAATCCATCTTTGATTTCATCCTTTTGTGATTCGGTCAACGGTTGAAAGTGAAAATTGTTTGCCTCCAGGAATTGTTTAATCTCCGGCCCACTTAGAGCAGAGAATTTGTACTTAAAATATTCCATTTCACGACCAATAAACCAACGAGTGAGATCTTCGGAGCGGCAGTAGGCCAGCCTCAATATAAAGTGAGACAAATAGTCACGCCGACGCGTTTGAATATCAGCCTCATGTTTGGCGCCGGTGGCATTTGCTCCGCTGGTCGTGCAGAGGCGGAGATAATTGCGCAGTCCCTCGCGTGAGAGCTCAGCGTTCACATACTCCTTCCAGTCATCGGAGAGCAGGCGTAATCCCTTTGCTCCGGCATGGTCGAATATGCGCAGCAGACGCAACCGTTCCAGAGCCAGGTCCTCAAACTCCTCGATTTGAATATCATCAATAGGTGGATAATTGTAGATCATTACATTGTGTGGATACTTGGTCTCCAAGCTAACCACCTCAACTTTAATCTCATTACGAGCTCGTTTCTTTAAATGAAAATCCATGGCAAAAATAGAATTAACTTTACCGTGTTGTTATTTACATGCAGATTGTTTTGGCGCGTAAAAGAAAATCGATCAGCTGGTAAACAATCAAAAAATCGATAACATAGGCATAAAGTTTCTCAACACTGAAATGTATTTTATCGAACACTGTTTTAGATAAGTAAACACTAATCGTCATGAATAAGAATTTTTGTTATCGATATACTGTGGTGAAAAGCGGGTGAAGAAATACTGATCAGTTCGAGAAAAGTACAGCCCCGACAAAAATAATAAATAAAAAGCTTTTTGAGTAATTGCGAAGGAGTTTAATACAAGATGATCTGGTAAGCTAATCGCGGTTATATGAATTTCTACACAAGTACTTAAAAACATTTTCTTCATTTTATCTTAGGTCAAGCCCCGAATTTCGGAGGTAAAAAATAATGGTGTCCAATTAGGCAAACGGATTGCCAAATATGTATGTATGTATGTACATATATAAATAAACTTCAGGTACTTAAATAACTGACTAGGATCCTCTTATTGAGTAAGTTTTAGATTCTATCAGAGCCGCCATTCTGTGGAATGTATGCCAATTGCCTCTAATGACTTTCTTAGGCGTTTCCAAAATAGTTTACGCTCCTCTAATTTTGGTTGTTTATCACCTTTACCGGCTGGCCATTTTATATAAGTTTTCACATCCATTAGGTATTGCAATGTCTTGGGTCGCTTACTGCGTGGAATATCCTCTAAGAAGACAAGTATCAAATGTTCCTTGCTGACCTCAAAGATGCTAAAGGACATGAAGGGAAGGCAAAGAATATAAAAAAGGAATGCGAGAATAGTAACAGATACTCACCGATGTTGGGCCAAATACATTTCGAATTGACACCAATGACTTAGTAGAAATTTTGATGATATGATTAGCATCAAGGAATGCGAACGATCCATGCAGGAGATAATGTTATCCAATATTGTGACACCGATCTGAAAGTCACGCTCATGCAGGCATATTGATATATCGCCAGTTTCTTCTACATTTGGCAGCAGCTCTTCCAAAACCCAGGATCTATCATTTTGGCAATAGCTAATGAATATATCGTAAACCACATTGGGATCTTGTAAAGGCGTCAACAATGGAGGATTCTCCTTGGATGCACTTGATAGCAGGGCAGCGGATTTCAATGACGAATAATAGTAATGGATGTGCCAACGTTTGAGATAAATGATCAATGCCAGCATGGATATACCCGCTATAGAGGCCACCACTGCAATGACTATTGTGGTCACGCTATGCAATTCCGTTTCAAGGATAATAAGCGTACGTGACTGACAGTTCAATTGATCTACCAACAGAACTTGATCTGTCTCATTGAAACACCAATAATGCTGCGCATCATAGTCGAGCAATTGGAATTTTAGTGTCGTATCATTAAGAAATTCGTTCAATTGATATGGCTGCTCAGCCGGACATTTGGTCAACAAGGATTTGTAATTGAGCTGAGAGAAGAAGCGTAGTTTAAATTTTTGATTTACCCGCTTGTAATTCAGCAAATTGTGATAACTCTCCGTAAGCTGTGGCACATAGCGTTCCAGCCAAAGATTGTGTGTCAAATTGGAGTAACTTTCATTCAGTTCGTAACGATTGAAAAGGTTATATGAACATTCTGCATCCTTATTATTGCCAGCAGCCACCTCGATGATATCTCTCAATAGACAACTACAAATAAAGTTATTCTCGCCCAAACTCAGATAGGATAATGTCTCAAAGTCCTTAAGCATTTCACTCGTAAGAACATTGATGTTATTGCTACGTAAATTAAGGAAACGCAATGCCGAATTTCTGCTAAATACACTTCGATACCAATTGCCCACATGATTCGAGCTTAAATCCAGTAATTGCAGACTCTCGAGGGGCTCAAATGTGGTGGGACTCAATGCATTGATATTATTACCGGCCAAACCAAGAACCCTTAGCTTGGCCAATGGTCGGGACCAAGCGATATTCTTTAAATTGGAGCGTTCAAAATATAGATATTGCAATGTATCCGCTATACCATCAAAGGCATCATCAATAATGTTATACGAGATGAATGGATTGCCCGACAAATCCAGACCCTCGAGTGCGGTATTCTTGAATATGGCACTGCTAACCATGGGAAATGCCGTATAGCAGAGACTTAAATAACGCAGCTTATTGCCCAAATGAGTAAAGGCCACAGCACTGTTACGTGTCATTTTTGAATGCGATAGATCCAGATAGACTAGCTCGGGTAGCAGTTTAAACGTATTTTGATGTACCTTCAAGCCATACACAAGATTCACAATCATCTCCAAAGTGGTCTTGGTCCATTGATAGTTATAACTCAAAACATTGGTAAATGATAAATCCAAATATTGCACTTTTTGTATATAGTCAAACGTATCCCCATTAATGGCCATTATCTTGTTGTTTGACATGAAAAGTCTTCTCAGATTGGTGATATTTTGAAAGGTTTCTTTCGATATATACTCTATGCTGCAATTGCTAATGTCCAATTCTATGAGACGTGGTAATTTGGGAAATGTGGCCCATGCCATTGTCTGCTTCTCTAATGCAATTAAATTAGAAATAAAAACATAAATATTATAATTAATTTCAATTCATATTGTTTCTTTTGTTCAATTTAATGTGTGCCTATGCCAAAAAAGTTTCATCAAAATTTGTTTTTATCTATTAATCTTACTTGGTCTTCCAAGAAGTTGCAATTGTTTCACATAATAACGCAAAAAATCTTCATATGTCTTTTGGCTAATGTGTGTATTGGTGTTAGTGTTTGTGTTGTTGTTGTTGTTGTTGTATAATATACATTCCCGATTATATAGATCAGTGTTATTCATTGCCAATATTTGCTCACATTCGTGTTGTGTTTGTTGGTTGTGATTATTATTGTTAGCTGTTTCATAACGTGTCTCATTTAAAAATCTCTCAAATGCTGAAATATTTTAGATCAATATGAAGATACATATATATTGTATTGTATGTTTTGTATGTGTCTGTGTCTCATTTAGAATATAAAACCATCTTAAAACTCACCTTCAGCATCGGGTAAAATATCGGAAAATGCATTGCCTCGCAATGACAGATACTTAAGGCTTTTCCTAATTGTGCCAAGCGTGTCATAAGGCACTGAGCTTAACTGATTAAAGGCTGCCGAGAATATTTCCACTTTCCTAAAGCCAAGGAATCTAAATTGCAATTCCGTTTGTTGCAACAAATCAACATCTTCTCCTAGATTACCATGCGACATATCCAAATACAAGTTCTTGGCTGTGTTTTTAGAAAAATAAACAAAAAAAAAAATAAATGGGTGGTAACATCTTTAAAGAACTAAACTGAAATTCATAACTGCAGACTCCCAAGAGTAACTAATGAAAGTAAAGATTTGAAACAATTTTTAGGGCATTTAAATAAATAAAATATTTTAAGTCTGTTTTCAATATGGAAATTTTTTAGAAACTTTAAAAAAATATGTTAATTTTGGAATGATACATTCAAGTGTTTTTGGTTAAAATAAAACTTGGTTTTGGCATATCTATTTTCAGTGTACTCACAGTATTTTAGATTGACCTCCTTTAGACTACCATTTGGATATGTCCACCATAAAATTTCATCTTTAATTAAATCCAATAGACAGGAATTGCCATCGTCTGTATCGTATTTGAGTAAAATGGATTTCAAATCCGTTTCATCATCCGATTCGCGACTCTCTGAATTCGATTCTGTTTCTTGGCCACTATCGTTTTCATCGGTTTCCAAATCAAAATTGGAGATACCCAATTTGTCGAGAACTTTTGACGATGCAGAGGGTATCACTAGTCGGCCATGGATTGTTAGCAAACCAAACACAAATATGAATATCAAGAGAAAATTGTTGAAATACATTTTATAGATCAGAGTTTTTTTTTTCTTCTCTTTTTATCGAGTTTGTCTACAGGTGGTGAATTATATTTATCTTATGTTATATTATATTATCGGCTTATGTTGACTTTTCACTTTCTCTTTCACTGTCATTTGTAGTTAAATATCCAGTATGATGATGATAATTAATAGTAGGAGGACGAGGGATAAGCCAATGTCCATTGACTTGGCATTTCACTTTGCACTTTCACATTTAGAAATTAAGAAAAAAAGGAACAAAAAAAATGATAATGGGACGAGGTGTCTGCTCCCAGTTTATTGCCTTTCGCATTTCCGCCGCACTTTCTGTCTCTCCCTCTCTTTCTCTTTTTAGTTAAACTTAATCCGTTTATGGGGTTTTATTTTTATTCTTGTTGGCCAACCGTTTCTCTGACGCTCCGGACACAAACTGGCGTCCATATTATTTTGGCTAATGGTCAGGAGCGAATCGAACTTTCCGATATGCCTGCCGTGCTTATCAATTTTGGCAATGTTGGATTTTCAATGGATTTTTATCAGTAAATACGGCTGCAGTGGAACCCATACGCCCACATGTTACCTTATCGGATAATTATCGAACGGTGATTAGTCTCTGATAGTTTTCTCTGATCCATTTTGTGTTATTTTGGATATTAACAAAACAAGAACTTGGCTCTTTTATCTGTCTCTTTTTTTCTCTCTCTCTCTCTCCTTCTCTTTATTTTGTTGTGCCAAATTGTGTAGTGACTGGGCCCGTTAAATTGCGGTGATCGTGTAACCAATAGTCATAAATTCAGACATCGATTGCCCATATACGAGAGCTTATGTTTATGATGGCCCCCGTCCAGTCATCTATATAATTGGATTTGATTTATTGTAGATTTTCAAAACAAAAGAATGATAACACTCTTTCTTTATACCCATCTCTTTTCCTCTTTCTTACGATGGTTTAACTAAATCTAAAATAATCAAATCAGTTTAGTTTTCAAGATACGAACAGCTGAAGTATACATAAAAATACCTTACTATACCTATACATATTCCTTACGTATAAGAAATGTTTCTATTACCCGAAATTCCTATCATTAAAATCAGTCAAGTCATCGGATCTGTCTTGAAATCAAAAGTAGATCCTAATATTGTACAAAATATTTATTCTCTTTTTACTTTAAATATTCATATTTTAGTAAAGTTAAGTTCACAATGAAAAAGTCTTAAATTTTAAAGTTTTTAAAGATGATATATGCATGAATTTAAAAAATCGGTCGAAAATTGGCGCTATTACAGGTTCACAAAGTTGGGGTTGAGGACTGACCTTCAAAAAGTAAAATTTTACTTTTTTCTGAGAAAATCACAATTTAGTAAAAATTAAGTATTTTTTACAAGGAAAATCTTAAAAACCTCAAATATTCTCACATAAACCTAACTTTGTGAACCTGTAATGGTAATTTTCGACCGATTTTTGAAATTCATACTAATATATCTACCTTGAATAGGTAGGAAAATCAATTTTACTTGGATGGGCTAGAGCCCTAGAGGTATTTCTCGATTTATTTAAACCTTGTACTAAGATAATATGGATATGTGGCTCGCAATTCGGAGGCTTTATATTAAACCAAATCTATTAGGAGAGCCTGTGAAACTTGTCTGATCTGTTAAGATTAAACAGAGTCAAAATGAAAAACCTTTGTATAAAAGAGCCAAAAGAGAAAATTGTAAATAGGGTCTAATGATCTTTCTTAGTAGTTGGCTAGTAGTTGAAAGGCAAAGAACCCTAAAATGTTTCTTAAGAACTTGTGGGTCACTTGGCTGAGTGAAAATTCTTCATTATGGCTATAATTCCAGTCTCAGTATGTTGGGTATTTGAGCCTCACCCGCTGAGAACAACACAGAGACAGACAGAGAGAGAGAGTAAGCTGGAGCTGGAAACTGGTTTTCTTCTGTATGAGCCCAGGCCAGTTAACGTTCCAGATAGAGATCAACATTTAGTCTACTATTGTAAGCCAATGTTGGTGGTGGTGGTGGGAGTCGGAGAAGTCACACAAATCAATTCAACAAAGAGGAAAGAAGAACTATTCAATCTATTGTCTAAGGAGATTGTGGGATGCGTAAGGCTAGCTTGGGTCTGGGCCTTGGCATGGATGCCAATTCGGAGGCATTTTCAAGCTCCAGCTCATCGTTTACAACCTCATATAGCGATGGCAGTGATTTGGCCAACTGGGAGGAATACGTGGCCGATGATGGTAGCCTTTTCTATGCCGAATACATGCCAAATGCTACGCGAACGACCGAACGTCGTGTGGAATTTATGCGCCTGGGAAAGAAGTCGGGAAGACGCCAACAGCAGCAGCAACAACAACAACAACAACAACAAAAACCGCAAACGCCACAGAGTCATAACAATCGCCAGAGTCAAAGCCAAAGCCAAAGTCATGCCGAAGAATTCCGATTCTCACAGTTGAAAACCAGCGACAGTCACAAACAATTGGAGTTGGTTATAACAGCAGCGGATCGTTTTCGTTTTGGTCGACGTTCCACAGCGGTGGAGTCAATTTTGGGTTTCCGTGTCCAGCCCTTTCCCGATCAGCCCGAATGCCTGATGGTGGAGAGTTTTGTCCATGATATTAGTGCCCTGCAACATCAGGGTGGCACCATTAAGCGTGGCGATTGGTTTAAATCCCTAAATGGCATTGAGTTATATGCCAGCAATGTGGATGAGTTGCTGCAACAATTTATAGAGCCAACTCAGGTGTGTTTGGGATTCCAGGGCAATCAGGAGAACGACGACGAACGCGATTTGGCCAAAGCAACTGCTGAGGGTGGTGGTGCTGAAAACCAAGCAGATAATCCGGGGCCGGCTGGACATCATCAGCAGATTAGTAAAGTGGTTAATTTTGCCATGTTCGCGGAACAATTCGAGCGAATGATGGTGCCCACATCCAGTACCAGTTCAGAGACTGGTAGCATGCCTTTTGCATTGCTATTGCTACCGCCGGAATGCTATCAACAGGATCAGCATAAAGATTCTCTATACTACTATCCAGAAAATCCGTCAACTAATTTCCTATACAAGGCTCGCGGATCATTTCTCACCCTGCATGCCGTGTTGAGTGAGCTGCAGACGCAACCGTTGACCTCGCGTTTAAGAGTGGGTGACGATCGACAGATCTATCATGTAAACTATCGACGTCTCAATGGTTTTCTAGTCCTCCTGGCCTATTCATCGAATCTCTTTACCGAAGCGGAATGTCATCTGCGTTCCGATGAACTAATGGGCTATATACGTTTCTCTCTGCCTGGCCTGACCTTGGACAACTTTACTAGTAATGGTGGCGGCAGCGGCGGCGGTGGCTCGGATGAGGGCTTACGTTTGTTCCTGCGCCACTTTTGTAGCATTCAAAGAAGTCGTCTGCTAGCCACCTCTTCCTCCGGTCCACACATACAGTTCGAGCAGCTCTTGAGACAATCCTGCAGTCTGCCTTTGCCGAAAGAGGCTCAACTGCGAATATTCGATGCTCTTAGTGAAATGGAAGCTATGGACTATCGGAATTGGAATGACGAACCTTTGACCACCCATCGAGAGTTCTTCATTTATGGAAGCGCCTTGTACTATGAACATTATCTGCTGGCCAGTCTCTTGCCTGCCTCCGAGCGTGTCCAAGTGGAGGGATTCCTGCGTTGTCGCGGCATCTTTGATTTTATAGCGAATCCAAAACTTCGTGTACGAGAGTTATATGTCTGGGAGGAGATTGTTATGCCAAATGCCACAGGTCGTTATTTCCTCACTGTATGCACACGAAATCATCTTAGCTTGGCAGTAATATTAAAGATATTCGATGCCCCGGACATGGCTCCAGATGCCATAGTTCCGCCCTCGCTATTTTATATTGAAGAAATCCAAGAGACTTTGGATCATCTAGTGCAATGTGGCATCGAATCGTTGGCCATGTTTTGGTCCATTTCGAACAAACGACCCGAGGTCCTCAATGAGGCGGAGAAAATGCAGGAGCATGCAGCTGCTACCTCGGGCACTGTGCCAGATCCAGAGAAGGAAGAGACTGTACCCCATAAGTTGGAATCGTTTTTGAAACAAAAGCTCACAGTTTTGTCCTCCACCAACACGAATTCCTCGGCGGCAGGGGATGAGGAGACTGGCCAACAGTGCTCCTCACTGGGCGGCTCGTCTATACATAGTTTAACGCCCAGTGAGGATGATTCCTCAAGGCGCCGTCTTACACCCATACATGGTCCCGGTCCTGGCGAAGATTCGGATTCCGGTTCAGATTGGGAAAACTTTGCTGTTCAGCATCCGCTGCATTTCGGTGAAAATCAAAGTCAAAGCCAAATGACGGAATCCATGTGGAAGGAGATTAACAATGTGGTGCCCGTGAAAATTTCAGCGGGATGGAAAAATTCAGTATTGTATTATGTTTACATTGATTTGGCCAATGGTTCGCTATTTGCTCCATTCAATAGTGGGTCAGAGAGTTTGCCATTTCTTTCCGAGATACGTAAAGCTTGCCACATAATACATTCCGTACTGGAACGCTCCAAACATTATCGTAGACCATCAATGGAATCCTCCACATCTACGTCCAGCAGCCATAGCCAATCTGTGGCCAAAGAGCATGGCATCACATTGAATCTTCAAGGAGAAGGTCTGACTGGGAATGGTTTACAAATTGTGGTCATTGGACGACTATTTCAATCACCTGCCAAAGAGGTCTATGTCTGCCACCGTGCCGAAGTTCCTCAAAATATTATCGAAATGGCATTCAGATTATCATTTTTCTCAATGGGCTAAGCCACAATAATATTTAAAATGGGATGTGTTTTAATTAAATTGTTTTAATATCTAATCAATAATAACTAGATAAATTTATATTATATACGATATGTTTTAATCTTTACTCAAAATGATCACTCTATTTAGTCAGATCGTATCGCCTAATATATTGGCAATTGATGTAGAAATGCGCAAAATAGTTTTCTTTAGTTTTCATTCAGCTTTATAGTTTTGGTTTTTTTTTTTTTGAATGTGATCAGAAAAAGAAATGAAAAAAAAAGTATTAACACTATTTATAGAGTTCTGTGGGAGGGTTCCGAACCACTTCCACATACATGCTGTTGCTTACATTTATGAGAACGAGAATACCAAGAATAAACGACACGCGCATTTTCTGATGACAGACAGATATATGAGGCTCAAGGTAGTTTTCCCTGGTGGTTTATTTTCTCTGCCCGCAGTTCACACTAAGATCGTCTGGCCAACGGAACGCGTAAGATGTTGTTCTCAACGACATCATTTGATTAATTGCCTTCTTGGATACATACATATGTACACATATATATACGATATGTTGGCTACAAAGTGGATACTATTCATGGTCTATGCTCTACTCACAGCGACTACAGCCTTTAGCCTGGAGGAAGCGAATGAGGGATCAACTAATGGCACAAATGCTTCTCATTTGGATTCAAATCCAGATGATCCAGATCCAGATCCAGATGCCAAATTGCCCAGTGAGGTACAAAAGGCTGTTTGTACGGTCACCGCAGGTGAAGTTAAAGCTTCTGCCGAAGCTGTGACTACAAAGACATTAAAGGGCGTTTGTGGATCGGGTAGATATATATATATATATATTTTGCTGTTTGCTGCTATACAGAAACTCAAAGATCTTTCACTCTTCATTTAGATGAAATGAATCTGGCCTTTCGCCAATTGGAGGCCAAACTCTATGAAGAGTTACGTTTAATTAAATTAATGTTGGAGCAACTGACTCAGGTTAAGGTTAATGAAACCTTCAAGAAGTTTGATACATCAAAAATAGAGAGCACCACAACAACGACAACACCAACAATAACTAATATTCCAAAATTTAGCCAAAATGAACTTATACCAAAAGATCAACTGGGTCTTAAGAAAATACCCAAATTAAAATTACTTCAAATGGAGCATAAGCAAATGCCACAAAGTGCTGGAGGAGGAGCACGAGGTGGAGGAGAACGACAACAGGAAGTTGATAAGTTCAATAATACCATGTTGGCCGATCAGGATGTCAAATTATTTACATATTATTGGAAATTGGAAAACTTTACGCAACGTATTGCAAATCTAACAACAACTACAATCAATAGCCCCATATTTAGTATACGAGGTAAATAAGAGAAGCATTGGGAATCTTAAAACTATATGTATATATATATATTATACATTCGACTTACAGGAAAATCCCTACAATTGAAATGCACGTTTCATCATTTAAATCGCGAAATGATGAATTTACAATTAGGCTATGCCTTCTCCACACCAGAGCAAGGAGTTGGTCATCACAACAACAACAACAACAACATTATGCTAGACATGGGCTTGGGTGGCTTCTTTAAGCAATTGAAATGGACCGATCAGGCGACATTGAAACATAAAATTTCCATATTGGATCAATATCAAAGCCATCAGCATCGCAGCCAGGATCTTAGCTCACAGGAGCTAACTAAACTAGATATGGGTTTCTCCATACCGCATAGTGCTCTACTTGGTAGTACTTATATTAAGAGCAATTCATTATTAATACAAATTCTTTTATATTTATGAATGATTAGCATTAAAAACGTTAAGATACAGAGAGAGAGTGACCCCAAACCAATGACCTAAAGCTATTAACTTGGTAGACCCGCTTTGCTTGTGGAAGAAGAGGAGACGGCTGGATTCAGAGTTTACTGCGTGCCCCCTTAGCTGTGATATTGAGGAATGGTAAAGCGATTGGATACAATTCTTTGCACGATTTGAAGGCCACAATATCGTTAATGGTCTGATGACGGTCCATGTTGGTTATCTCAGTAGGAGTAGCATCGTTTTCGTTGCTATTGTCATCATTTTGTGTTGAAACAATATGCACAGACAGCACACGACGCTCTTCGCCATCCTTGGCGATAAATTTCTAAAGAACATTTATTATGAATTAGTTAACCAACACGAAGACTTTCCAATGCTCACCTTAAAATATTCCACAAAATCGGATTTGCTTATCTGACGTAGAATGGCCACTTCGGCCTCTTCGCGCTCAAAGTGATAAGTTTGCATGGCAATTTCACCATAAAATTGGCTAAATTGTTGAAAAATAGTTTTCGGTTTTTCCAATTTTTTAACGGCCAAAGCCTCCTTATGGCGTTCGAATTCATCTAGTGGCATATCCTCAATTACTTGCTAATCAATGGATAAACAAAATCTTGATTAACTCCAATTATCAGTTACCATTATTCTACTTCTTACCAAATAAGTTTGCAAAAAGTTCTCAATGCGATCCTCAACAAAAGATGGATGCTTGGCTGATTGTACAATGATGCGTATGCCATTGGCTCCATTTACTTTGCGGACACCGCTGAAGACAATGTAACCCAATTGCTCTTTGGTACGCAAGCAATCATAGCATGGCTCTGAGAGTACTTGAGATACTAAATTAACCATAATATTTGTGTGATCGGTTTGTGCGCCACATTGCAAATAGAGTTGAGTACAGGAGCTCTTGTGGTATTCATTGTCCTTCTCGAACAGATAACTGTCACCTAAACATCAAGAAAGTATTCCACATTCAAAAATCTATTCATCTAAGAGTGTTAATGTAACATCTTACCCGCCAAAAGTTTGTATTCCCGTTTCTTCAACATTTGACGTGCCAAAATGGGCAATTTAGAGGCATTGGTGGCCTCCAGTCGTTTGTTTACACGTGCTGCTATATCAGTAGCTTGCTGTTTGGTCACATTACCAAATATAAAACATTCCGTGTGCAATCGTTGGAAGAACTCTTTAGCAAAACTCAAAACTCTATCGTAGGTTACCACTGAAATGTACAACAAAATTGGTTTAATTTCTAATTTCAATCGAATTTCTCATAAAATCACTCACACTCCATAGCATCTAATAGCTCTACATTGGCCCAAGCATTTTCAGTTAGCAACAGGGCTAAATAATATATGGAATGCTGATACGGTTGTTCAGCTTTAAAGTTCTTTAATGTACGCACATGTTCTTCTTTGAGTATGTCGAAACGTTTTTCATCAATGCGAAAATCAAATAAATGATCCAGCAGCTTTTCAAGAAGGACAACTTGCTTATCGCTAAAACCGCGTATGGTGAACTGTGAAAAAAAAAATATATATAACAATATACTACAATTTGGTATAGTTACAAGGCCAACAACTCACATCAATGCCACATGGTTTGCCAACCACATTGAGCTTCAAACTGGCCAAATCGGCATCATACAAATACTCATTGAGCTGATCTTTGAGAAGCATCACCATCATGTGATTCAAATTACAATTGAGTGGATCCAAATAGGCAATGGGATTGGACATATCAAATGTCATGCATGCTTTTGGTTTATTGAATTGATTGTCCTGCTTGTGCCATACCCGTAGGATCGGTGTGTCCAGTATGATGGTCGGATGTTTGGGTGCATCGCTGGGCACATCGGCAATATCAAAATTGGTTGGTATAAAGCTGTTTGGCAGTGCAAGCTTTAGATTCTCATTGAGATCGCAGCTCTCCCAGCGATTCAATATTTCCTTGGGTATCATTTCAACGCCATATTTTGTCTTATAGTACGGCTCCACTTCATTACTTTCTGAATCGAAGCTCTGGCTAACCATGACAATGCGACTCTTTGCTGGCACCAGTTCTTTCAGCAGTCCCGATATCAAATCCGGTCGCCATTCATTACTCATATATGGAGCAATTAATACTTCCTCCAATGGGAATATCTGCATAGATGATACCGCATGGGTGACCAAATTTTCGGGCTGCTCTTTTTCCTTAAAACGGAAACGCATCTCATTCAAGCGCACACACTCGTCGAAAATCCATTTTTTGGGACCCTCTTGGCTTAACATGCGTAAATACTGAAAGATAATGTTTACAATATCATCCACATGATCCAATCCCTCTTGTGTTAGATCCACAACAATGTCAAAGAAACCAAAACCATTTTGGGTATTCTGATGTCCGGCCATTAGACTGAAAATACACATATCTAAGATTACAAGGACCATGAAAAATGGGTTAGCATTCACTTACTCATTGCACCAACCCAAACGCCGGAGTTCCGACAATATACTTCCCTTGCCCTCGTGTCCGATCAAGTGAGTCAAGTAGTTATCGGGCTGAAATTTAAATTATTGCAAACTCTTTAGTTGGAATTAAATTGGAGTATCTCAGGCTATCTCTTTCTTATTGACAATTGTAAAGCACTATAAAAATATATATACAACTTACACCAGATTTGTAAAACTCCGTTAGATCATCTGTGGTAAAGCTTATTGTCAATGAGCGTATATCCTTGATGGGGACAATTTTCACTTTCTGGCCATAACAATCCTCATCAAACGGATGACGCGACCATTTTGGCACTTCAACATTTTTATTCTCTATTTCGGAGAATTTTTCCATAACCATGCCCTCCAATTCGTCTAAAGATTCTGTGAATTACCAAAAAGTATATATATAATATTTCTTTTTATAAAGTCAAAGAATAATCTGTCCAACCTTTGCCAATCACCGCCAGACACATAATATTTGCCGAATACCATTGCTTATGGAATTTCAAAAGCTCATCACGGACATCAATATCCCGAGATTTGGGAATATCGGAAAGTGTTGCCTTATTGCCACTGCCAAATTTACTATAAGCATGATCGGGTTTAGCCAAATGCCGATGGACTTGCTTTATGCGCCACAAATCGCTAGATAGATTCTTTTCGTGCTCCGAATTGACCTGCAAGAAAAAATGTTTTAGTGTAATAATGTTTTTTTTTTGAGTAGAATTCCCTTACAGCATTAATTTCCCTCTCCGTGGCGCCGGGAGTGAAAAGAGGACCGATAAAGAATTGAGCAAAACGATCCAGGGCACCATCCAGCTTATCAGGTGCCACGTGAAAATGATACTTTGTCATTTGAGGATAGGTGGCTGCATTGCTGCTACCCCCACTCTGTGAGAGATAAGTTGTATAACCATTTTCATGCGGATACTTCTCCGTGCCAAGGAAAAGCATGTGCTCACAAAAATGAGCCAAACCAGGCAAACTGTCAGGATCTGACATATGACTGAGGAGAAGAGAGTTAATATCGTTTGAATAAGGCAGAATAATGGCATTCACTACTTACCCAACATGCACAGAGAGTGCTGCTGCCGAAACATCTGTAGCGGGATCACTGATCAGAAGTACCTTGAGTCCATTTTCCAGCTTTAGGCCACGATAGTCACGACTGTCTTGTTGCGATTTCTCAATGTTGTTCAATCTTTGAAGGAGAATATAATTTAGAAATTAATGTGTTTTTCATTCAACTCTCACTCTTGCCTCACCTTAAGATTGGTTCCAATGACTGCTCTGGCCGCTTGGGCACTGCCTTTTGTGCATCTGCTATAGTCATTTTGGGTTTAGTTAATGATCCTAAAGTTCGACGCGCTAGTAATATGCTGCTGCCTCCAGGTCTAGAAAAACAGAAATTAAAATATAAATTAGCTTTTCGATTTTGAAATTTTGTTGGCGAAAAATACCTTCGAAACCTGAGAACAGCTGCTACGGCAAAAATCGATGAGCTGCAATTGGAGAGATTTAGACACGCGTGCCGAGCAAACATAGATGATAACTGAATATAGGATAAACCGATTTGGTAGTGGTATAACGTACTAAAAGAATTTTAAAAATATTCTTGGCTCTTAAACAGAGGGCCAAAAGAATAATTATTATTTGTAGAAATTGCTCACTAATCGTTTCGCAATAACTGCACGGGAACAGAAAACATATGTTAACCAGGGCTGCCGGATAATGTGTATTATGTTTACTCCGGTTCCGGTTCTAATTCGATCGAGCGGCTAATTTAAAAAAAAAATAATAATAATTCAATTTTTGTTAAGCTTCTTTGACAATATTCCAAAAGTTATGTGATCTGAGTTAGACGTTTTTCATAATATTTTGATTTTGAGATAGAATTTAACAAGGTTAAGTAAAAGGGGAGAGTCAGATATAAAATACTGGGAGTCGGATAAAAAAATAACGGCAATTCGACAGCTCTATTGGACAACCCTAATTGCATTTGACTTGGACAACCCTAATATAACCGACGGTCGGGTATTCCGCAATCGCATAAATAAGAAAGAATTTAATACATTTACTGCGCAACTAAAGCACAACGATGGCAGTAGAGCTGTCATATCCATAAATCGGCATCCTCTCCACATATAGCGTGTCGTCTTCAAGCTCCATTATATGTTCTTTAATATGTAAATAGCAAATAATATTAATTGTTGCAAAAATATGTTGTTGTTTTTGTGCTGTGTGTGTGAGTGAATGTGTAAGTGCGCCTCTATCTGTAAGTGCATGTGTATGTGATAAGTGCAATACGCAAAAGTAAGAACAGACGGAGAGCAGCAACTAAGCCGCAACACATCAAATTGAAGCAGTCATTTAAAAGGTATTTATAATAATTATAATTTTATCCATCTATATTTATAAATTATATTATATATACATATATATAGTATTATGTATACTACTCTATATTCTATACTATTGTTATTGTGCCTATATGTATACATATATGTACGTATGTATGCCTTGTGACTGCTCTGTCCATCAATCAAATGAAATGCTAATCAAATTGTTTATTCACTACTACTAAACAGAAGCGGAGCAACAACAACAACAACAAATAAATAGGGAATTGCAGCAGAGCAGCAATTGAGAATATGACGAAAAGAAAAGTGCAAGTGAATGTCATTGATTTATTTTTTACCTGACAATTGGAAATTGTTTCTTTGAATTGCCAAATTTTATATTCTACGATTCATTAAAATTAAATATTTCTTGACTATTTCAATTTAATTGATGATCAACATCATGATGAGCTTAACTAAAGAGAGAGAGAGACAGAGAGAAATAAGTGCCAGTCAGTCAGATGCAGATTGCTGTGTCTGTGCTTGTGTGTGTGTTTGAAAATCGGTGACGGTCGAGTTGCCTGCCCCACATGCCCCATGCAGCATTGGCATGAGAAAATCAATAAGCTCGCAAAAACAACAAAAAAAAGGCAAATGACAAGAAAAAAAACAAAAAAATAACGGAGACATTTCAGGCGCCGGCTTGTGCTGGAAGCAAACAACAATGATTCTGATTTATCATACATACATATGTATGTATGCATGTACATACACACAAGTTTACTAAAATTTATTACATTAAAAACAATTCAAAGTTATTTTTGGCGCATGAAAATAGTTCTACATGTATTGCGTTATATTGGCATATATAGATAAGTACATATGTATGTATTATCCATTAACAGTTAGGCCTATATTTACTGTCTCATTTGTATTGGTCATCAATTTTTCGCTCTTTCTCCTCCCACTTCCGCTGTTGCTTTCCTAGCCTAGTCATCGTTTATTTTCAAGGTTTCTCAAGACATTTAACAAAAACGAAAGTTAGTCGTCAATACCGTTAATAACTCCAAATTGAATTTAACCGTTACAAACAAACTTTATGATATATTTAAACTGTTTCAAACAGCATTTATCAACACTGTTTTAATTTTGTGGCGAAAAACAAAAGACTTCAATGCAAATAACCGTTATTTATTTGAAATATGTCTCAGCCAATGGGTAAACATAAAAAAAGAATATGAACTAACAATTTAATCAAATTAAAAATTTCTATATAAAAAATGTATTGTCCTAGGCAGCTGCGTTTTACAATTTGAATAGCGTTTTCATGTATTCTAGATAATAATCGGTTCAAAACTTGTTGTAATCGGTTTTATTTGGCTTCAATTTGTATTTTATGCTTCTAGATTGCCATGCAAAACTATAAATAGTTTTTGTTTATCCCATGCATATGAAGACAAACAAATCATCATATAAATAAATATATATTTAGCTTGGTCCTCCACAATAATAATGTATTTACAGAACCAAGAAGATATATTCATACATAAACTATATGCCATTGAGTTGGATAACAACACATTCAAATTGCTATAAATAGGCTAGAACTTCTCTTGTAGATATATACCCACAAGGATACTAAATTCACCACAATAAACAATAATTTTCTTGGGAGATTTAACAGGGTATACAGGAGTCGGCCATCCTGAGGCGGCTTAATGACGGACTCTTTTTTTTATTGTTGCAAATTTTCAGTTTCCTGTTATTTAAGCTAAAAGAACTGGTTGTCTGTTCGTCCGTCCTTTTGTCTGTCTCGCTGACTGTCTGTCTGTTTGTCCACATTTTGCGTTTTAAGAGTTTCCAAAAATAGCTCTACAAATCGGCCCATGGACTCACTTGCTCCCCACACGCACGCCGGCGTCGGCCCATTGTGTGTGGCTTCGCATTTTGATTGCAGATATTGTTATTGCAATCTCAATTGAGTTCAATTAGAGTCCGAAAAGAGCGTCGGCTTTGGCATCGGCAACGCCATCGGTTATATGAATGTATACATATACATATGTATATATGCATATATATCTGAACTTTTCTTTTACCCCATGAATGGAATGCGTTCGAATTCAGACGTAGCGGGTCAATGATTGCTAGCAAAGGATCATCATCGATTGTATTTTAGTTCTCCAACAAGATACGAATTTATTCAAAATTTAAAGCTCACGTGTCACATCTACATACATACATACATATTTATGCTATAAATACGAGTTTAATTAGCATGTTTTGATTCATAGCACTCATACAAGATCAAACATACATATTCACCAGACCATCGATTAATTAGCATGTTTTAAATCTAATCCAAACTGATTATGTCGTAAGAAACTTATTGGAATTAGATATACATATGTAGGTAGAGTGAATAATTCATAAAGCCCCTCGTGATGGCTATAAATCATTTGAGATTAGGACTTACTACATACAATACTTTAAAGATCAAGACGAAAACCCTTTTCTGACGTTGGTATTGAAGATAAATGTAAATGTGCATATATGTACATACTTATCGTGCAATTGCGTCTGATTATTCCTATTACTCTTTATCTTTTCATTTGCAAAATAGATTATCTTCTCTTGGCGCCGCCGCCGCTACCCACTGTAATCCCAGCAGCAGTTGTAGGCAAATACAGTCTTTGATTGCATGACGAAAATGGATAACGAGCAGCCACATCAAGAGTTGGTCAAATGTGTACTGGTCGGGGATACTGCGGTAGGTAAGACACGTCTAATCTGCGCCAGGGCATGCAATAAGCACGTGTCGCTATCCCAATTGCTATCAACTCATGTGCCCACAGTCTGGGCAATCGATCAGTATCGCATCTACAAAGATGTAAGTACAAATTATGAATGGATCTATTACTATTATTAGTTTTTAACTTTAATTCATTGCTGCAGGTTTTGGAGCGTTCGTGGGAAGTTGTGGATGGTGTTAATGTATCTTTACGTCTATGGGACACATTCGGTGATCATGACAAAGATAGGCGTTTTGCCTATGGACGATCCGATGTGGTTCTATTATGTTTCTCCATCGCCAGCCCCATTTCATTACGCAACTGTAAAATGATGTGGTATCCAGAGATACGAAGATTTTGTCCCGATGTTCCCGTCATACTTGTTGGATGTAAGAACGATTTACGATATATGTATCGTGATGAAAATTATCTATCGTATTTTGGTGAAAAGGGCACATTTGTTCGGTGAGCTAAACCAATTGGTAATGGGAAAATCAATTGAATTCAATTTTTTGTGTATTTTTGTAGCGCCGCTTTGAAGAGCGATCTTGTGATGCCCGATGAGGCGCGTGCTGTGGCCAAGGAACTGGGCGTGGCCTACTATGAGACCAGTGTCTTTACCTACTTCGGTGTCAATGAGGTATTCGAGAATGCTATACGCTCGGCATTGATTGCACGACGCCAGCAAAGATTCTGGATGACCAATCTGAAAAAGGTTCAAAAGCCATTACTACAAGCCCCATTCCGACCACCGAAACCGCCACCGCCGGAGGTTACCGTCATGGTTGGCAATTATCGCCAGGACATATACAATATGTTCCTCTCGCAAGCCTATACCGATCTCATTCTAGTGGTTGGAGGTGCCATTAAATTTGCCGTTCATAGATTTATGCTTGCGGCGGCCTCCAGTATTTTCCAACGACTATTAAATACCGAGCTCAGCGATATGGGCGGACGGAGTAGCAGTGAATCAAGCATGGTTAGCTCAACATTTGGTGAGGCGACCATTGCGGATTTTAACGATGACACAGAATCTCTAATCCGCTACGAAACACGCACACAACGGTGAGAGATAAATCTCAACGAATTTTGAGAATCAAGAGAATAATACATTCTTTTTTTAATCCTCTCACACATAGAATGTGGGAACATCTGAAGCGACGCTCCAGCTATCAGGCTTTGCCGCTTGTGGAGGCCAAACGTTCGAGTGATCTCTATAGGGAACTGCATCATCCTGTATTGCAAAGTATACGATTAGTCCAAGTGGAAAATCAACGAGGAGTCAGTGGCTTGCAAACAATTGTGGCGCTTAGTAAGCTCATCTCACCACAGGCTTTGCATCAATGTCTGAGATTCATATATACGGGAACCATTGACAAAGATTGTAATAATCTGCAAGTAAGTTAATGGAAATGATTTTCATTTCATATAAACATTTCATTATTTTGCTTGTTTTAGGAAATAAGAGAAGCTGCCGATTTATTAGAACTGCCGCAATTAACTCAGTTACTTTCCAAGCCGCAAAGCATCATAGAAAGTCCCAATGACGAGCCAAATCCTCACATTTGTCTTGTAAGTTACGTGCATATATATACATATATATGTGAGTTCTATAACTAATTGCAGTTGTCTATTTTATTTATTATTAGCGCATCAAAGAGAGTATGGAACGTCATTGCATTGGAGACGGTTGTTTTAGCGATGTAACCTTTGAGCTAGACGATGGTCTTATGAAGGTAACAAAAGAACTGAATATACCTCAATTGTAATCAACTATAATCATTATGAAATTTATAGGCACATCGCGCTGTTTTGGTGGGTCGTTGCGATGTAATGCGTGCCATGTTATTGGGCGATTTTCGTGAGGCACACTCCAATGTGGTAAGACGAAAATTTTTCACTTTATAATCACAAGTCGTCCATTTAATAGTATTCTCTTTGCAGATTGTTTTCCCTGGAGTTACAATTTATACATTCCATAAGCTACTCTGCTATCTATATACTGACCAGATTCCGCCAATTTCGGCTGTGAAATGCCTTAATCTGTTGGAGTTGGCCAATCGACTGTGTCTGCCGCGACTACTCAATTTGGTTGAGTGTCGTGTCATTGAAGATCTCACACTGATTTCCCAGAACGAAACCAATGAGACGGTGGATCATTGCCTTAAGTTGCTAGAGCCAGTCAAGGTAAGTGAAATGAAAACGAAATGAAATTCTCTTAAACGTATTAATTATCCTTTATTGCAGTTGCACAATGCCCATCAGCTGGCCGAATGGTGCATGTCGTATCTATGCGTCAATTACAATATGATTTGTAAATTCTCACTCAAGGGCTTAAAAGCTTTGCATCAGGATAATCAGGAATATTTGCGTGAGCACAGATGGCCGCCTGTCTGGTATCTAAAGGATTACGATTACTATCAACGATGCCTAAATGAGCTAAATAAGGAGGTTAAGCAAAAGACATCTCGACGGGATTCACCAAGCGATGATGAAGGTTGCTTATGCTTTACTGGGGGTAAGTTTTTAATCATTAATTCAAATCCATAACCCACACACACACACAGAAGCATTTTCACAACCACACACACACATCCTTGCCATTTCCAATTGATTTCATTTCTTGAATGAAAATCAATTATTTACTAATTGGTTAGCTCTTTTTTAAACTATTGTATATTTTCCACACGAAATGGATTTCGCTAGAGCCCTCTAGATCGAGTGGTTTGTATTTGTCCTCTCCTATCTTACCAACGCCTACGCGTCCTTCCTATATTTTGTGTGTTTTCGTTTCCTTTTTTTGTTTTTGTTGTTTTGATCATGCTAAAAAATAAAAAAGATAAACCCAACCCGATATCATCCAATCACATTTATTAACATGCAATATTTGGACAAAGTGTTCTCTTGCTGGCTGTTAGGTAAATCCAAGCGCACAGGTGGAGCCGTTGGAGCTGGAGGTGGAAGTGCGGGCAATGCACCAACGGATAGCACTACGGGCGATAATCAAATCTTTAATAGCACAGCGAATTCTATAAATCACATTGATCTGGAAGCCGATATGGATCTGAATCTCTGACACCCGGCCTTAGGGCCTGGCAGGTAAGAGAGTAAGAGAGAATGAGAGCAAAATGCCAAAATAGTTTCTGAAAACCCAAGAGTTTGCATCATCGATCAGGTCAAAAATGAATTGCATATCCCTGGAATTGATCGAAGTGCCAACAAAATTATCCCTATACATTATGTAGATCGTCTTTCAAAGTCGAAACGATATTGGTTTATTTTTTACAATATTTACGACAATGGGGTGGGGGGAGTATGGCAAATTTGTAAAGGGGTTTCAAACTTTTGGCTTACATGACGACGATAATCTTAAATCGTTTTTAATACATGATTTAAATTTCTTTTTATATAGATCACTGCGCTTCATTGTGATCCTGCCGGTACTGATCTGTTTTATCTGTACAATTTTAAGTATTTTGATACTTTTCCAATTCCACACATAACAAACCTCATGGAGGAGGGGCGGAGCACACAGTTGGAAATGGCGCCGCGTCTGCTTGTGACAATGCGCAAAAATTTTGCCTTAGTGATTACCATAGATGAATCGATCTATCTATATATATAGATACTAAATTAGCTGATTGCCGAACAAGGAAGTATTTTGCTAAATTGCTTCTGATTCTTGATATTTACATATATATATATATATATATATACCTATGCCTAAATCTAATGCAACACTTTGGTATATTAAATATATATGTATGTATGTATATACCTATAAATGTATGCATATATGTATACATATATGCACCGGAATCGAATTCCCTCAGACATTTGGTGTATATTATTATTATTAGTAACGTGAACAGAAAATACCCCTACTATATACATTTGTACTTTTACCTATAGCCATGTATGTATATGTATGTGTATATTTTTGAATTCCAACTTACGGAAACATTTGTCTAGCCATTAGCAACTAAGCCAATATCTCATAAGTAACAATGCATTTTGTACAAAAATGATATAGAATACAAACAAAACCAAAAAAAATAAAAATCCAATTATGATGACAAAGTACCAACAGAAAAAGAAAAACTGCATATTTCAATTTGAATTTTTTGATAACTTGTAATTTCATTGTTTTACACATGCATATACTTTCATAACATCCATTTAAATCTCATGTATGCAATTTTTTTAGACGAACTGCCTGCTCCCCAATGCTGCCCTCCTCAACGCTTAATTCGTCTAACATGGCAAGCATATCTTCATCGGATATTAAAACTTCTACCCGATCGTTGTTGTTGTTCGCCTTGGCGGAAGGAGGAGTAGTTTTTCTTCTCTCCTCCTTCGATTCATCGAGAAGATCTGTAAGCTCCTTTTCTAGATCCAGATCTTCATCTTGGAGAGCAGCGGTGTTGGACATAACGTCTTGAACTTCTTTATGCTGATCCAAAGTGTCACGTACATCGGCCAATATTTCATCAACATTATCGTATTTAAGTCCCGAATCGTTGAGAACTTTCTGCAACGTTTTCGAACCGATTTTATAGGCATCCAGGACGACACCACTATTCTGGGCCTCATCCACACTCAATTGTAAGGATTCAATATTGTGCAAGGCAAGGCTTCGACGCTCGTGATTCTTTTCCAATAGATGTCGTTTACGTAAATAGGTTTTGGCCATTTGCCTTTTGTTCTCTTTGAGATATTGACGCACTTTATCATCATTGAATTTGATATCTCCTTCAAGAGTTTCTAGCTGCCGGAGAAGATTGGACTGGGTCATCTGAAGATTGTGCATGGCATGATCGGCCTCTGTGATTACGAGATTATGTTTATCTTTATTATCTGCAGGTATTTTTATTAAATGAATGCAACGGGTTGCCTCTTTCATTATGAATTCCAATCCAATCAGATTTTGAGTATTTAAGTGACGTATACAGGTAGTTAAATCTCGATCAGTGGCTGTAGATATATCGGAATCCTTGCAAAGGTCTTTGAAACCGTCAAAATGTAGCAACTTTCCACGGTTTTTATGCAATACTTTATCAATTATTTCATTGCAAATATTCTAAAAAAGAATAATGAGGTACAAAGTTAAATTTGTTATTATAGAAATTTTCATTTAATTTCTTTTACCTGTAAAACTTCTAAATGTACCCATTCCATAGATAAGTTTCTGTCCAAAGTCTCAGGCACAATGGTATTCTTAAGTCGCTGCCAACCCCAAGAAAGGGGACGCTGCACCAGGCTTGAGATTAACCAACTACTCCAGGAAATCGACGAATCGTATTCATATTCACTGAGAAGTCGCAATTGTTTTTGTTCGTGCATCTCTTGAATTACAGAATTAAGACAAGCAGGCACCTGTTCACCTCTCATGAATTGCAGTTGCAGCTCTTGTAAACTAAAACTGCATGTTCTATGAAATTTGCAATAATGCGTAATTAGATCCTTCCAAAATTTCATCTTTATGTCGTAATCTTCAGTGCTGAGATGTCGCGGACGAAATATGGCAAATAGCATTTGCATTTCCGCGTTGTCTTGCCATTTATCCGGAAAAGTAAAACTTCTAGAATTTTGTTGAGTATGTGTTTTAAGCATTTTTTTATTGAGTTTTTGTTCGAAAGGTTTGTAAATAATAAAAGCGTTTGTTTTGATTTCGCTGCTTCAGCTGTGTGTAGTAGTATTGGAAAGTGCAAGCACAAATTAATTTCGATAAACATATCGATATATTTTGTTCTAAATTTTTTTACTGATTCCATTTCATTATGGAACCAAACATTTTAATCTAAATAGAATTACGCTCAGTACAAGCATTTAAATTGGATATTGCAATTGGACTTTTGCGCATAAATAAATGTGAATAAAATTTCAACTTTTCTCTATTTTATGTCGACATCTAAATTGCTTTTGCATTAAACTCAATATTAGATAAAGCAATTCAAACCCGATTTTATTATACATATATGTAGATGTCGTAAAATAACTTTATATTGATTTATATTGTAAGTTAAAAGTTTGTTTTTAAAATGTACCAAATGTAATCCCATCGAGAACCAGTTCTAGATACCAGTACTAAGGGCTTAATATTTAAGAAGAAAAAACAGCTGTGAAAGAAGGCCACTAGATTTACAATTTATGTGGAAAAACAGTTTTTCAAGTTTTGGCCAGAGTGTTTTTCAATTGATATTTAATAATTTATCTCGCTTGGCTCGATTTGGAATCGTATCATTTGGGTATCTTGAAAATGTTCTAATGCAACATTCATCTTTCCCATTGTAAATACAAAAAAAGAGGAACCTGTGCTCTCAACGTGCTCCCCGATGCGCTGCTATTGCTGCACCTTCCCATCACCGCCACCTCCTTTGCAGCCAACATCAACATCTCAGTCATCATTATCATTACCACCCAATTCAATAAAACGACCAGCTGCTGAGTCACGCTTTCAATTTGTTTTTGCTACAGTTCCCGGGTCCCATTGTCTTTGGCGATAACAAATTGACCGACCGGTGCCAGAGATTTGCTTCGGTTCTCTTCTGTTTTGTGGCAAGAGCCTAACCAGAAAGAGACAGAGCGAGACAGAGAGAGAGAAGGAGAAAGAGAGATATTTCGAGAGTGAATTTGAAGTCCGTGTATCCAAAACAAAACTGGCATTTGGCTCAACACCACCCACCCACTTAGAACATCTTAGATATCAACATGCAAATGCTGGATGAAGATGATCATATAGCCCTGAAGAAGCAGTTGGCTAAAGGTAATTACATTAACTGCATGTATTTAGTTTATTTTAATATGTTTACCCAAATATGTTGTTGTTCGTATCGACTCTAAAATGCGTATAGTCTTTACAAAGATGAGGATAGCTCTGGTTTTGTAGATAAAGGGAGATTCTTCTCTCAATCAGTCTTAGTCTGTTGATATATCTTTAATCAATTTTTTAAGTTCTTAATGTATAAACCTTTCTGACGTTAATTATGACACTGAAAATAATTCAAATTCGAATGTAATTGATGTCGTCGACGTCCAGGAAACGTGTGCGTATAAAGAATTAAAAATTACTATGCGATCGTCTCTATATAAAGTAAAGCAAATTTGTAATTATTCCACCGAGACTCAATACGAATTGAGTCCAAAGAGTACATATATTTTGAGCAAAAGAACGTCAATGCAGACTTAACAAGCACTTGACTGAATTTACTTCATTCAAAACCTTTTGGAAAACGAAAGATGACCGAAAAAGTCAATGTAAGATCACTCCAATATTTGGAAATATAGACAATGTGTGAGTATTTTCGAAAATTCTGAAAACTTCATTTAGTTTATACCATAGTTAAGTCTGGACATGATTCAAATATGAGTATGTACTAGAAATATTATCGAAATCATGCATTTTTTGAAAGCACGCGTCTGAGAGATGATTTCATAGACTAAGACATAGATTAAATAACATTATTGAACCAGGCATTAGAAGAGTGACGAGTGACTGCAACAAGTGAATGGAAAGTCTAACAATAAAATCCAATCTAAGTAGTAGATCTTTGGCTAATCAAAGTTTGTTTACACCCACTCTCTCCTCTCTCTCTCTCTCTTTTGCCTTTTTTTTTTGGCGGTTACAATACAATAGTTTGATTATCGGCAGAGAGAATGATAGAGCGAGAGAGAAAGATGGGAACAGGTGATTGGCCTTATGAGGTGCTGGCTGTATGATTGTAGAAGAAATAGAGGGAATGAGAAGAAACAGCGAAATTTTGTTAAGCTTTTTCGACACTTTAAAGTAGGGTTTATATCTGGTCATTGCTTTGGTTTCATTTAAAATTGAGTTTTTCGTAATGTTTTAAGTTCAGTTTGTCTGTCTTAATGAGCATGCATATATGTACCTACGTATATAGGTGCAGGTACAGGTGTATATACACGACCATACATATGTATATGCGAACGAAGCGTCGTCAACGACGCAGCGCGCTTCAACAAAAGTCGACGTCGACTTCGACTTCGCGCCGCTTGCGTCGCATCGTTTTCAACGACGAAGTGACAAATAAAATTTCATTCAAACGCGTTTCATGCTTGTTTTCGAACGGTCAACATATCGTTTCAAATCGGATCGAATTTGAGAGTGTTAAAAGCGTAAGCTTTGAGATTTTCTCCCTTCTTTCCGCTACAACGCCCTCCCTACGGCAGATGTGCATATATTTTTTTTGAGAAATTTCAATGAAGTTGTAAAGAAATACAAAAAAAAGCTGCGAATGCTTTAAAAAAATAATCTCTGTGATAAGTGCTAAGCGGCGATATTCATTTAAGTAACTCACTCACTCAGTCAGTCAGTCAGTCAGTTAGTCAGTCAAGTCAACAATAACAATAACAACAACAACAACAACAACAACAAACAACTAAAAAACGAGGCAAAATGAAAGTTCCCACTCGCGACACGAAATATTCATTCAATTTGAAAATATTTAAATTGCATAACGATAAGAAATCAACGAATGCCTCACTGGCATCATCCACAGCCAATCCCCCAACATCATCATCATCATCATCATCACCTGTGATCTCAGCAAAAAGAAACTCATGGCGGGCTTCATGGCGTGCTGCCTTCGGTACTAGCAACAATAATAACAACAACAACCACAACAACAACGGAGGTGGTGGAGGCAAGCTTAAATCATCAACAACAACAAAAACGGATAGTAGCAACAACAACAAGAATAATAATAACAATAATAATAGCATCGAATCGGAACAGTCAGTTGAGAAATGTTATTATCATCAGAGTGTCGCGGATCGCATGATGTCGCCTGCTGCTGCTGCTGCTAATCCCAATACCAATCCCAGTCAGAAACAGAATCAGAATCAGACCATCTCCACAAATTCTCCTACATCTCCTCACATTGATGAACTGATGTGTAAGTTGAACAATCAATTGAATCACTGAACACACTCAATCGGCGTGTGCCACTTGTTCATGCCCTCTTCTCCCTCTCCCTCTCCCTCCCTCACTGTCTGTCTATCTGACATGGTTATCTCTGGTTTAAATAAACATTGTGTTTCTTTTTTATAAACTTTTCCATTGAGGGAAGAAATTTCCAAAAAAGAAATGCAATTTTGGGAGAGGGATGGTGGGGGAGTTTTCTGCCACACAAACAGAGAGAGATCGTCGTATCCCTCAACTAACTGCCCCCTCTATATATATATATATAAGTAATTTCGATTAGGGTTTTACTATCAGCACACCCCCAATTAGAATTTTGGTTATCTAAGGGGTTATCTAACAAGGTCCCTTCAATTCGATTGACGTAAATGTTTTCACAATTTTTCATAAGCAAAACTAATATAGAAAAATCGCAAAAACCGTTGAATTATATACATATACATATATTTGTAAATGTAATTATATATTCAAGGGGTGCACTTGGATTTCAAGTCACTGTTTTTGATCATGTAAGGATATGCCATTCTGAAACAAAGGACTTACAAAGTAGGTGAAAATCGACGGGCATGGCGAAATTTTCCTCATTTCCTTCTTCCTAGATATGCCACTCTAAAGTAGCACATTTATTTCTATATAGAAACTTGCAAATTTCTATATACTAAAAGTCTTGGGTTATATATAAATTGTTTCAAAAAAGAATTCCTTTTGTAATCTCCCTTATTTTACTTATTTTATTAACCTTTGACAAATTAACAATACAAATTAGACAAAAAAAAAAGGAACAGAGTTCTTCTAGGTTTCTTTTTTTTTTGTTTTCAGACAAAGTTCAAAATGGTTAACTATATGCATATATTTATTCAGTCATTTACCTACAAAGTATTTAGACCAGCTAAATTAATAATGAGAATAAACATTTATTTTTAAATGTGATTAGGTTTTCAACCTTTTGTTTTTGTTTTACTTTGTAAAATAATTAATGGCAAATATTTTGTAATTTATATATCTACTTCTTTTCATCAGATATGAGGGAAATTAAATTGGTTTTTTCAAGAAGATGTTAAATATTAAATTTTGAATAAGATGAGTTTTAATCATTAACAATTTTTCAAACTAATGTTGAGGACTTTGGCTATTTTTGAATCACTAATATGATAGTAAGGTCCTTGTGTTTTTTAGTTTACTTAGCTACTTATAATTTATAGATGATGATAATAATAATTCGTCATAATTTTCTTGCAAGAAGATAAGAAATAGGAATCACCTTTGATTGTTATTGATTTGATATTGCTTGGTTGGAAAGTGCAAATTTGCAGAATTTAGATAGATATCAACCATCCAAGAAATTCCCACTCATTTTTGATTGGCAGACGACTTTTGACTATTGGATTGACAGTGATTATGTGGAACATACATATGTTTAGTCGGTGTCGGTCGGAGAGGGAGGGGGTGGGAGATACAAGTACATGATATACTCCAAGCACAACATGATGGGGCACTTGTTGATAAAATCGTCAATTGGAGATCTCTCTCCCTCTTACCTAGTATTTGGGTGTGGATATAGTTATGGGTATATGGCTGTGTATGTGTGTGTGTGTGTGTGTGGTGTGTGGTGTAACTAGCAATATCTCTATGGTCATTTTGGACATTTTCAACTTGCGATAAGCTATTCGTTAGCTAAAGTGCCCCCGATAAGAAAGGTGTGTGTGTGTGTGTGTGTGTTAGCCCATTGTCACTCTCTCTCTCTCTCTCTCTCTCTCGCTCGCTCTCTTTCTCTCTGTCTGTCTTCTTTGCCACACCAATAATTCAACTCTTTTTTGTACTCACCTTTTAGTATTGTTGGTGGTGGCGCATCGCACATGGTTCGTTTTAGTATTCGATATGATTTCCCAATTTCGCCAATATTCAGTTCAATTGTGTGTATTTACGGCTAATATATAATCATTCCCGGCAGTCAGTCAGTTGGTTTGCTTGGTTGGTGGCCATCAATGTGTTGCGCTTGACGCGTTTGTTTTGCTGCCGATTGAGTAAAAATGTTTCCGGTTTTTGGTTGCTGCTCTCGCTCTAGACCAACCTACATACAATAATAATAAAAAAAACTTACACACACACTTATTAACTTTCTATATAAAAAGTATATATATATATGTATGTGAGCTCTCAGTCTATAGATCGGTGAAAACAAAAATAAGAAACGTGTTAACAGTGATTACTAATTACAATTGAAGCTCATGTGCAACGATTTCTAACTAACTAGAATAAAAACAAAAGGAAGTCACATCAAATATGCCTGAAGCATTGCATTTTACATCGATCTTTGATCTGATCATACAAAGTGGTGCGTTTATCGATATATATAGTCTCTCTCTCCATCTCCCTCGCTCTCTCTACACCTGTTTGTTTGCCCACCAATTTTGATCTTGACACCATCAATGAGCCAGAAACCGAGACACAAGCCTCTTGAACTACTTTGCAGCTTAAAGTTCGTTTTGATTTGTGTTTTTTTATAGTGCACTAAACCAGAGAGGACAGTTCTTATACATATATAGATTAATACTCTTTTGATTGTGTTTAGCTAAAAAAAATGTTATTTGAAAATTCACATTTTAAACGTTTTTCTTCTTCCCTTGACCCCCCCGGCCCAGAGTGGTTTTCTATGCAAACTTGTTGCGCTTGGCCCTGTTGAACCGAAGAGAATGGCATTGAATTGGCCATAGTTACAGTTTCATATAAGTTGCTTAGGGTCTCTGATCAAAGTGAGAATTGTTTTGAATGATCTAATCGCAATTTGTTGGGATAAGTTAAAACATTCCGTTAACTAGTAGTTCCCAATGTAATTAAATTTTAATGTTTTTGTCTGCGACCTTTTAGCCCCGTTTTAAGTTGATTTTAAGCACACTATTGATCCGGAATGCCCCTTTTAAAGGTTTATGTACTTAAAAGTAAAGTGTGAGTTTCTAAAACCAAAAAAAATCACCTACTAAAAGGAAAATATATATTACTCATCACTAAAGCCATTTGAAGAGCTAAGATTATACTATAACGATTTATTTTTACAATTATCTTCAGATAATTCGTAATAAGGTTCATTTGATGGACAAAACAAAATAGATTTTCATTTTTGACTCATCATTTTGTGTTCAATGTTTACAAAAGCAAAGAGAAATAATATTCAAGTGTTATTGTTTTTCCCTTAAGTATTTTCGATTTGACAAATGAAGAAAGTGCTACACAATCGAATGAAATTCGAGAGGTGTGTTACCTTATCTCAAGAGAAGCTGTCATAATAATTTGTTCTATTTTATTTATTGTTGTTGCCTCTAGAAAATTGACAGTATTAGTTTTACACTTCCGGATAATATTGATTATGATATATAAATTATGATTAGATTAAGTTACCACGGATGAAATACATCATCATCTATGTATGTCCGGAAATGCCGCAAGGGCTTGTCCCTAATCAGACATACCCAATACTCTATAAGATTGTTGATGCTCAAATTTACTATAAATAGTAAAAAAAAAAAAAAAAAAGAATTGAAATTTCAAACAAATAAGTCAACTTCATATCATTGATATTAATTGAAAATGTTTATATTTATTACAGCAATGCCATGGTTTGGCATGGACATTGGTGGCACTCTGACAAAATTGGTATACTTTGAGCCAAAAGATATTACGCCCGATGAACAGGATCGCGAAGCGGGCATCCTACGAAATATCAGACGCTATTTGACCAGAAATTCAGCATATGGCAAAACCGGACATCGAGATACGCACTTGCAGGTAAGAGTGTAAGAGAAGAGTAAGAGGCAACACGGCACAAGGTTGATGTTTTAGACATTGCCCAACAACGACATGAGTGAGCGACATGAACGACAAAACAACAACCAAACAAACCAACCAACGAACTTAAGAAACAAACAAGTCAAGTTAGTATTAGTTAGTGATTTTGTAACCAAAAGTCAAGATGTATGTACATACGCCAGGCAGGGCATTAGCATCGCATCTGATCGGCTTGCTCGTCTCTCATCGTCATCATCATCATCATCATCATCATGATCATGATCGTCATCTTATCGGTTTCGAACCGGGATCTCGTATCTCGGGGGTCGTCTGCTGACTTTATAATATTGTACGTTGCTCGTTTGCTTTAGCGACCTTCAAAATGTATACAAAACAAAAATGATCCACACTCTCCACTCACAGACATTCGGATAGGCCAGATGTTTCTGTTTTTTTTTTTTTTTTTGTGCATTTGCATCCCTTTTCAATGCCAAAATATGCAAATCAATCTAATGACGTTGTAGCAATGAGTTTTAGTTGATAATATTAGAGTAGGAAATTGATCTTGGATATCAAAAGTTAAGGGGCAAGAACGATTCACAAGGATCCACATCCACCTTCCACCCTCTAGGAGGAGAGAAAAAGGAAAAGGGTATAAAAACTGCGGCATAAAATCAAAACTTGATTTAGCTCTTTGGTTTTTACAATTGTTTTTCTCTCTTTTTTCCAACACTTTCGCCACATTTTTTGAACTTTGATTGTCCGTCAGTTGGTGTATAATATATAGAAGCGTCAACAAGTTTACATGGCGTCGCATTCATTGACTTTTGACTGCCGACTGTCGGGCTGTACGTTCGTCGTTCAGTTTTTGTATTTGCGTAACTAATTTCCCTATACAACACACACAATTTTCGTGGTCAAGAATGTCTGTCTCAGGCCTAATTGTGCCACGTGCTGTTATGTAATAACTATTAGAAAATTTATTAATAGAAATATTATTTAAATGCAAATTTTTTGTGTATTGTTATTCCTCTCTATATAGATGGACAATGTGGAAATACGAAAGCGACGCGGCTCATTGCATTTCATACGATTCCAGACCACAGATATGGGCAATTTTCTATCGCTGGCCAAGCAAAAGGGCATGGCCGAATTGGTAACCACTGTCTGTGCCACCGGCGGTGGTGCATTCAAATTTGAAAAAGATTTTCGTGATCAAGTCAATATGAAATTGGCTAAATTCGATGAATTGGATACATTAATTAAGGGCATACTATTTGCCGATCTACACAATCGTACCGAATGCTATTACTATGAAAATGCCCGAGATATTGTGTAAGTTGTAAACAAAAATTGTTTAATTAGATGTGTTTTGATTCTCATATTTATTATTGTTTTTTTTTTGGTTTTTATAGGAAAAGCGAGAAGCGTGCTTTTAATTTCTCTCAACCATTTCCATTCATACTGGTAAATGTGGGATCAGGTGTATCAATATTGGCTGTCTATGGACCAGATAATTACAAACGCATTTCGGGCACAAGGTGAACATAAAAATATAACTGAATACTTTCTATGAGGTTATTAGGAACACAATCAAGCTTAAGTGTTTTGAACTTGGGCCACATGCATGAAAAGTGTTCTTAAAACTAAAAGATAACGTCACTTTTGTGTTGGGACAAAGCTTTAATCACAACCTTAGATATTGTTTACTAGAAAATTGATACTGAATGGGAATTCTCCAAAGAAGTTTGATTTGTAATCATTTGTTTTTCCCCTTTTTTCTTTCGTTTGTTGTGCATAGTTTGGGTGGAGGAACATTCCTGGGACTATGTTGCTTGCTAACAGGCTGCACAACATTTGAAGAAGCCATTCAATTGGCTACCAAAGGTGACAATCGAAAGGTGGATAAACTCGTCAAGGATATTTATGGCGGTGACTATAATCGTTTTGGTTTGCCCGGCGATTTAGTAGCCTCTAGGTAAGAGAACAAATATTTTTAGCTATAACAAATTGAATATTAAAACCCATCCAAATTGAATTTCCAGTTTTGGCCAAATGCACATCAACGACAAACGTGTGTCGGTATCCCGCGAAGATTTGGCCAATGCCACGTTAGTGACTATAACCAATAACATTGGCTCCATAGCTCGTATGTGTGCCTTGAATGAGAAGATTGATAGGGTAAGTCATATAATTGTTAAAATGATTTTTTATTCTTATGTTGTTTTTCTGTGTTCTTAGGTTGTTTTTGTGGGCAATTTTCTGCGTGTGAATCCAATCTCAATGAAGTTGCTTGCCTATGCAATGGAATTCTGGTCAAATGGCACTATGAAGGGTCTGTTCCTTGAGCATGAGGGCTATTTTGGTGCCCTCGGATGTCTGCTGCAGTTTAATGGTGAATTGGCAGCTGCCCTTAATGATAATCTAGATCACCATGGCTGTGAGGGAGAAGAAACAATTGAAGTGCCAACAAATTCCGATAATATCCGGCCATCGTCGGATAATCCTTCAGAGAATACAAACTGTCCTACAACTAGATAGTCGCCAGTGGCAGACGAAATATGTGCCATTCCGTCTCCAAACGTTTGTAGTTCACATGTACAGTTAGATAATGGATATGGCAATAACAATAGATCGATTCCCTCTCCCCTCCCTCCCTTTAATCAATTATCTCGCTAATTAACTTAATACTTATTTTCGGCTATAGTCCATCAAAAGAACAACAACTGCAACAACAAAAGGAAAAAAAGAAGAACGCGCACAAAAATTGTAAATGCAACAAATTTCGTAAAACAAAAACAAACAAAAATAGCGTGGTTAAAGTGCCTGCTGATCAAGCAACGAATTTTTTTCGGCTCAATCTAAGCTAGAATTTTCATTCTCAAAAATTGAAATCATTCTGTTTCTAAATAAACAATTACTCTTTTAATCTAAGCTAAACAGAAGAAGTATTACAAATACTTGAAATCATCATCAAATGGCAAATTATAAAAATACAATTCAAGTACATTTTCCGCATACACATGTATAACCGCGTGTATCTATATATATGTACATATATGTATATGTATGTGTATATAGTTATATTCTAGACACATAACCCATATAATTTGACTTTTACTATACATACATATATAAATAACAATACCTTTTATATATACATACATATACCTACCATATACATACATAGTCATTCAGGCATACAAGACTAAGTTTTTACCTTAGAGTTATGTCAGTGTACATGATTTTTAAGTGGATCCTTTTAAAGTTTCCTGTTTGTGTTTCTTTATCTATTCCTTTTTTTTTTTTGTGTGATTAGGCGATAAGTTTGTGGTCATTTAATATGTAAGGTTCCAATTTGTCGGCAGGTGAATAAAATGAAAATATATTGTTTATAAAAAGAGTTTATAACAGTGTGTCCTTAAAGATCTCTATAGATAGGCATCAGAAACATTGTCCTTCAAAGGACTTTCGAGATATTTACCAATTTTGTTTAAACAGAAAAATCCTTTTATCTCAGGTACCCGAAGGACATTACAGGATCTGTCGAAGCTGGTCTTTAAGGACTACCATCTGACCAAAGGACATCCTCATCGTCCTTGGAATGGCTGAGTTATAAGGACATTTATAGTTTTTTTTTCGCGATTTTTTTACATTTTTCTGACTATAACCCCCTTACAAAAATTCGAGTAATATTTTTTCCTTGAAAATTTTTTCCTTTTTTCCTTTTCGAAAATCCTTGAATGTAGATCTGTAGTCCTGATCCTCGAGGGCCAGAAAAGGTATGTTCTGACGAAATCGATCAATGTCCTGCGGAGATATGGTCTTGAGAAAATTATCCTTTTATTTGGTTTTTTTGGCTGTAGAATCCACAAATCCTTCCGCAGGACGAGTGGCCATGGTTTCCTAGGATGTCTCTGATGATATCTATCGATTCGAATCAAAAAAAGTTGGAGTCATCTAAGGATGCAGAACATACAGTTTTCTGAAAAGGTCCTTTTTCTCAACAATTCGAAGGACATTTAGCACTTTTTTGGTTTTAGGACTTGTAAGCTTGAAATTGATGTAGCATACTTTTAGGGTGAATAAAATGTTTTGTTTAAAAAAGTGTTGCATTCTTATTTGGGGCAGATAAGAAACATCAAGCATCACGCTTTTGGTGAAATACCAGGCCAACAGAATTACTTAGTAGGCGGCTGGTTTAAAATTATTTTTCAATGCGTAACGGACTTTTGGGCATTTGAATTTTTGAATTTAACTGCCAGTTGGATTTTTTGAATTTAGCGGGCAACGAAATTTGAAGTTATAACGACGAAATTTGCTCTGGAGAAAATATGAAATACCAGGCCAACAGAATTACTTAGTAGGTGGCTGGTTTAAAATTATTTTTAAATGCGTAACGGACTTTTGGGCATTTGAATTTTTGAATTCAACTGCCAGTTGGATTTTTTGAATTTAGCGGGCTGCGAAATTCGAAGTTATAACGACGAAATTTGCTCTGGAGAAAATATGAAATACCAGGCCAACAGAATTACTTAGTAGGTGGCTGGTTTAAAATTATTTTTAAATGCGTAACGGACTTTTGGGCATTTGAATTTTTGAATTCAACTGCCAGTTGGATTTTTTGAATTTAGCGGGCTGCGAAATTCCAAGTTATAACGACGAAATTTGCTCTGGACAAAATATGAAATACCAGGCCAACAGAATTACTTAGTAGGTGGCTGGTTTAAAATTATTTTTAAATGCGTAACGGACTTTTGGGCATTTGAACTTTTGAATTCAACTGCCAGTTGGATTTTTTGAATTTAGCGGGCTGCGAAATTCGAAGTTATAACGACGAAATTTGCTCTGGAGAAAATATGAAATACCAGGCCAACAGAATTACTTAGTAGGTGGCTGGTTTAAAATTATTTTTCAATGCGTAACGGACTTTTGGGCATTTGAATTTTTGAATTCAACTGCCAGTTGGATTTTTTGAATTTAGCGGGCTGCGAAATTCCAAGTTATAACGACGAAATTTGCTCTGGACAAAATATGAAATACCAGGCCAACAGAATTACTTAGTAGGTGGCTGGTTTAAAATTATTTTTAAATGCGTAACGGACTTTTGGGCATTTGAATTTTTGAATTCAACTGCCAGTTGGATTTTTTGGACAATAGGACATGGTTTCCTAAGATGTCCTTGATGATCTCCTGATGAGTTTTTTTCTCAACATTTCAAAGGACATTTGAAGATATGGCGATGTCAATAGATGCACATTGACAAGGATTTCTATCATGCCCCATAAAAAGTAACTCTCCACTCGGTATTTTTTTCACAGATTCAATTTATTAGGACGATTTGGTGGTTTGTACAAGTTTTGTTTACACTTTAATGTATCTTTGGGTTTGGTCGTACATGTTGGCATAATCCCTTTGAATTTTTGAATTCAACTGCCAGTTGGATTTTTTGAATTTAGCGGGCTGCGAAATTCCAAGTTATAACGACGAAATTTGCTCTGGACAAAATATGAAATACCAGGCCAACAGAATTACTTAGTAAGTGGCTGGTTTAAAATTATTTTTAAATGCGTAACGGACTTTTGGGCATTTGAACTTTTGAATTCAACTGCCAGTTGGATTTTTTGAATTTAGCGGGCTGCGAAATTCGAAGTTATAACGACGAAATTTGCTCTGGAGAAAATATGAAATACCAGGCCAACAGAATTACTTAGTAGGTGGCTGGTTTAAAATTATTTTTCAATGCGTAACGGACTTTTGGGCATTTGAATTTTTGAATTCAACTGCCAGTTGGATTTTTTGAATTTAGCGGGCTGCGAAATTCCAAGTTATAACGACGAAATTTGCTCTGGACAAAATATGAAATACCAGGCCAACAGAATTACTTAGTAGGTGGCTGGTTTAAAATTATTTTTAAATGCGTAACGGACTTTTGGGCATTTGAATTTTTGAATTCAACTGCCAGTTGGATTTTTTGAATTTGGCGGGCAACGAAATTTGAAGTTATAACGACGAAATTTGCTCTGGAGAAAATATGAAATACCAGGCCAACAGAATTACTTAGTAGGTGGCTGGTTTAAAATTATTTTTAAATGCGTAACGGACTTTTGGGCATTTGAATTTTTGAATTCAACTGCCAGTTGGATTTTTTGAATTTAGCGGGCTGCGAAATTCCAAGTTATAACGACGAAATTTGCTCTGGACAAAATATGAAATACCAGGCCAACAGAATTACTTAGTAGGTGGCTGGTTTAAAATTATTTTTAAATGCGTAACGGACTTTTGGGCATTTGAACTTTTGAATTCAACTGCCAGTTGGATTTTTTGAATTTAGCGGGCTGCGAAATTCGAAGTTATAACGACGAAATTTGCTCTGGAGAAAATATGAAATACCAGGCCAACAGAATTACTTAGTAGGTGGCTGGTTTAAAATTATTTTTCAATGCGTAACGGACTTTTGGGCATTTGAATTTTTGAATTCAACTGCCAGTTGGATTTTTTGAATTTAGCGGGCTGCGAAATTCCAAGTTATAACGACGAAATTTGCTCTGGACAAAATATGAAATACCAGGCCAACAGAATTACTTAGTAGGTGGCTGGTTTAAAATTATTTTTAAATGCGTAACGGACTTTTGGGCATTTGAATTTTTGAATTCAACTGCCAGTTGGATTTTTTGAATTTAGCGGGCTGCGAAATTCCAAGTTATAACGACGAAATTTGCTCTGGACAAAATATGAAATACCAGGCCAACAGAATTACTTAGTAGGTGGCTGGTTTAAAATTATTTTTAAATGCGTAACGGACTTTTGGGCATTTGAATTTTTGAATTCAACTGCCAGTTGGATTTTTTGAATTTAGCGGGCTGCGAAATTCGAAGTTATAACGACGAAATTTGCTCTGGAGAAAATATGAAATACCAGGCCAACAGAATTACTTAGTAGGTGGCTGGTTTAAAATTATTTTTAAATGCGTAACGGACTTTTGGGCATTTGAATTTTTGAATTCAACTGCCAGTTGGATTTTTTGAATTTAGCGGGCTGCGAAATTCCAAGTTATAACGACGAAATTTGCTCTGGACAAAATATGAAATACCAGGCCAACAGAATTACTTAGTAAGTGGCTGGTTTAAAATTATTTTTAAATGCGTAACGGACTTTTGGGCATTTGAATTTTTGAATTCAACTGTCAGTTGGATTTTTTGAATTTAGCGGGCAACGAAATTTGAAGTTTTAGCGACGAAATTTGCTATGAAGAAAATATGAAATACCAGGCCAACAGAATTACTTAGTAGGTGGCTGGACTAATATTATTTTTAAATGCGTAACGGACTTTTCGGCATTTGAATTTTCGAATTCAACTGCCAGTTGGATTTTTTGAATCTCGCGGGCAACGAAATTTGAAGTTTTAGCGACTAAATTTGTTCTGAAGAAAATATGAAATACCAGGCCAACAGAATTACTTAGTAGGTGGCTGGTTTAAAATTATTTTTAAATGCGTAACGGACTTTTGGGCATTTGAACTTTTGAATTCAACTGCCAGTTGGATTTTTTGAATTTAGCGGGCTGCGAAATTCCAAGTTATAACGACGAAATTTGCTCTGGACAAAATATGAAATACCAGGCCAACAGAATTACTTAGTAGGTGGCTGGTTTAAAATTATTTTTAAATGCGTAACGGACTTTTGGGCATTTGAATTTTTGAATTCAACTGCCAGTTGGATTTTTTGAATTTAGCGGGCTGCGAAATTCCAAGTTATAACGACGAAATTTGCTCTGGAGAAAATATGAAATACCAGGCCAACAGAATTACTTAGTAGGTGGCTGGTTTAAAATTATTTTTCAATGCGTAACGGACTTTTGGGCATTTGAATTTTTGAATTCAACTGCCAGTTGGATTTTTTGAATTTAGCGGGCTGCGAAATTCCAAGTTATAACGACGAAATTTGCTCTGGACAAAATATGAAATACCAGGCCAACAGAATTACTTAGTAGGTGGCTGGTTTAAAATTATTTTTAAATGCGTAACGGACTTTTGGGCATTTGAATTTTTGAATTCAACTGCCAGTTGGATTTTTTGAATTTAGCGGGCTGCGAAATTCCAAGTTATAACGACGAAATTTGCTCTGGACAAAATATGAAATACCAGGCCAACAGAATTACTTAGTAGGTGGCTGGTTTAAAATTATTTTTAAATGCGTAACGGACTTTTGGGCATTTGAATTTTTGAATTCAACTGCCAGTTGGATTTTTTGAATTTAGCGGGCTGCGAAATTCGAAGTTATAACGACGAAATTTGCTCTGGAGAAAATATGAAATACCAGGCCAACAGAATTACTTAGTAGGTGGCTGGTTTAAAATTATTTTTAAATGCGTAACGGACTTTTGGGCATTTGAATTTTTGAATTCAACTGCCAGTTGGATTTTTTGAATTTAGCGGGCTGCGAAATTCCAAGTTATAACGACGAAATTTGCTCTGGACAAAATATGAAATACCAGGCCAACAGAATTACTTAGTAAGTGGCTGGTTTAAAATTATTTTTAAATGCGTAACGGACTTTTGGGCATTTGAATTTTTGAATTCAACTGTCAGTTGGATTTTTTGAATTTAGCGGGCAACGAAATTTGAAGTTTTAGCGACGAAATTTGCTATGAAGAAAATATGAAATACCAGGCCAACAGAATTACTTAGTAGGTGGCTGGACTAATATTATTTTTAAATGCGTAACGGACTTTTCGGCATTTGAATTTTCGAATTCAACTGCCAGTTGGATTTTTTGAATCTCGCGGGCAACGAAATTTGAAGTTTTAGCGACTAAATTTGTTCTGAAGAAAATATGAAATACCAGGCCAACAGAATTACTGAGTAGGTGGCTGGTTTAAAATTATTGTCAAATGTTTAAAAACCTTGATATCTCAGCTCCCCACAGGACTATCACGATGTCCTTTGCACCAACAATAGTCCTTGATGATTGGAATTTTTCGACATCAATATCGTCCTGATCCTTCAAAGGACCTACGAGATATTTACCCTTTTTTTCAAAGAGAAAAATCACTTTATCTTAGCTTCCCGATTTACTACCATCTGACTAATGGTTATCCTGATCATTCTTGAAATGGCTGTGTAATAAGGACATTTATTGTATTTTTACTATTTTTTACATTTTTCTGACCCCCTTACAAAAAATTCGAGTAATATTTTTGGAAGGATATTGAAAATCCTTGATTGTAGATCGAGAATCCTGATCCTGGAAAATCCTGAAGAAGGTGTCGTTTCGAAATCGACTAATTTCCTGCGGAGATAGGGTCTTGAGAAAATGATCCTTTTTTCGTTTTTTAGCTCTAGAATCCACAAATCTTGGCGCAGGACAATAGGACATGGTTTCCTAAGATGTCCTTGATGATCTCCTGATGATTTCCTTTCTCAACATTTCAAAGGACATTTGAAGATATGGCGATGTCAATAGATGCACATTGACAAGGATTTCTATCATGCCCCATAAAAAGGAACTCTCCCCTCGGTATTTTTTTCACAGATTCAATTTATTAGGACGATTTGGTGGTTTGTACAAGTTTTGTTTACACTTTAATGTATCTTTGGGTTTGGTCGTACATGTTGGCATAATCCCTTTGAATTCCACAATTTGTTTTAAAGTCAAACACACGTAAATTATGATCGGTGGCCACAAACATATAGCGACTATCACAGGCTAGACTATAAACTGGCGATCGACTATTATGCTGGCGCGTTCGGCCGGGAAAGTAAAGCTGCACATATTTGGGCATACGAATGTCGTAAAGATTGACACGGGCATGACGATTGGTGCCACAGAGCACACCGTACAATCCATCATATTCCAGACAATAGAAGGATGAGTCAAACGGATCCTCATAAATGGCGACATCTCGATCTATACGACGATCAAATAGCCGAAATGTCGTATCAAAGTTGGCAGTGAATAGAATGTTGTCATCTTTGATTTTAAGATCGTATATGGAAATGGTATTCGAATTAAATACAACTTCCTCGCCGCTAAAAGAAAGAAATATTACAAATTAGTTAACAAATTATGTTTGATATCAAATGATCTACCTTTCTATATGTATGGCACGCAGAGCTCTCCTTTCTTTGTCTGTGTAGAGTCCACCATAGAGCCATTGTCCATCTGAGCTGAGCTTAAGTGATTTGAATGAATGTTGTGGCAACTGAATGACCAAATCGAAATGGGTCAAGCCAAACTCCTGCGATCGATGCCACACTTTGCAGCATTTATCTGTGCTAGTTGTATAAAGTTCATTGACAAAATCCACACAATACAAATATTCGCTAGCCTGATGCATTTTCTGTTCCGTGATGCCTTCTTCGGGATCCCAGACAAAACATGTGCCACACACTCGACCCGCAAATAGAGTGTCATCCTTCTTAACAAAGTCTGAAATGTCACTGTTGGTGGGTGCTCGGATTTCCTCTTCGTAACGCCGCTGGAGACCATCGGTGCTTGATCTTCGATAACGTCTTAAATATCTTGTATGTGTTATATATAAGTTATCTCGTTCCAGGCACAATTTGGTCGGAAACATTTGTGCATGATGATAGTACGGGCGTTCCTGATAAGTTCCGCTCACCCAATTCTTTGACACTTTCAATCTCTCCCAGTAGGTCAATTGTGTTTTGTTTCTGTTACGAAAAAATATAATCATTTAGTTCGATTCAATTGTCAATTCGTTTTTAGTCACCTCTCCTCTATGCTAGGTGAATTCCGATGACCACACATTATCAGATCCTGCGTCAAGCCATAGAAAATGTGTCTCTCTATAATGCCGCATAGAAAAACATTTGCCCGGCATAGAGCAACCAACTCCCGCTCCGAGCAATATTGAAATATCTTCAAGAGGCAGTCTGTATTCAAGTCCGTAAGCTTCAACATAATGCTAGAACATTTGTCCTCCCGGGCCGTTGCCGTTAGATGAAGGTCTTCTTGTCGTCGTCAGATACAATTGTAGTTAATATCCTGCTTGTAAGTATGTTTGCTACGAATGAAAATTGTACATTTTTTAATTTTCAACAGATTATGTCTTTCATTTGTTTACAAATTTACTCATTTTTCTCGATTTGCCGTCCCTGTAAAAAAACAAAAACAAACGTGCACGAATTCGCCCTGGGGGGACTTTGCTTCTCTTTTTTGATTTAAATTCGCTCAGCAAGCTCCCTCAGTAAGTAGAGTTACCAGATCGGCCATCATGAAGCTTTAACGGAAAATCAAAATTCAAATATGACATATGTAATGTATTTCCAACATTTATTTTTGCCGTAAAACAATTTACTTTAAATATTCGAACAATTACTTTGGACATTCTAAATTTAAAAACATGCAAATTCTTTTATTCCTTAACTTTCACAAACATGTCTTATTCATTGTATTTGGTTTTTAAATTACGTCAGCGCATTCCAAACTTTCCTACAACAATTTTTCCTTTCATTTTTCTGTTATCTGTTATTCTATGCATATAATTTTGCCTATATCATCCAGTTAAGCCTTATCTGTAGCTGTGTTACACGTTCATTAATTTTTACTATATCTCGTAAAATACATATTCACAATCGTCATAATCGGCATGACAACTAGCTCAACTTAACTTGGTAATCAATCTGTCTTTAATGATAATTTGTTTAATATGGTATTAACGAACGTTCAATTTCGCTCTCCCACATATTGACATTAGTTTTGACATTAAACAGATTATTAATAATTGTGACAACTAATATTTCAAAATAGCTGAGTCATGATCTCTATATGATAAGAAATTGCAGGCTGAAAATGACTTGATTCCACTAGACTATCTACTTTTAGGCAAATATTTAAACGAGGGCTGAAACACAAGTACCTAAAATAAACCATTTTAAAGGGAGGTGCCAAAACTAACCTGTGTTACGCCTGTGTAGCAACGTCAGCAGAATAAGCTAAAAATAAATCGAAAATGATCGGGAAATGCACATTTCTCGAATACAGTGTACATAGCATACATATATATATGTATATATTTATTTTTTATTTTTTCCCTCTCTGAGTACAAAGTTATTTGGCGCACTGGTTTTTATTTTTTGCAATTAGTGAGGGGGAAAACTCTGGCGAAAGAATTGCGCTAAATACCTGAAATAAAATAGAGTTTGACGCTCTAAAAATATACTAAAAAGAATGTATTCACCGACGCATTGGAATCTGTGACACAGGGTGACATCGGTACTTAGAATTTGGACAAACGTTTCTTGAATTGCTCAAAATAAAATCACATACAATTACTTAGAATTTGTCTCCTCCATTTTGGATTCTAACGCTTAATTTAAGGGAAAGTAGCTGACATAGTTCCAGTCTAGCATTTTATACTTTTTCTGTTACACTTTCCCCAAAAAAAAAGTTGGTAATTCTATTCCAGTTTAAATGTTTAAAAAGTGAATTTTGTTCTCTTTTTTTCTTTGTCTTTTATTATATTGTTTGCCTAATTTTTTGTACTTAAATTTATTAAAAGTTTTTCTAGTTTAAGCGTTGGAAACGTGAATTCTTTTTGCAAAATTAGAAACACTTTTTTTTATGTTTTTGTTTACGTATTTCTTTTTTTATTTAGCTAAATTTATAAAATAAATTCAACAACGCATTTTATTATTATTAGACAAGAGAGTGAGAGAGAGTGAGGAAGAGAAGGAGAGATAAAAGGGGAGAGTCTAGTCATTTCCGTTTTTTTGTCAGTCATCTTTTTAAAAACGTATTCGATGAATTTCTAAATACATACATAATCATTTAACTACAAACTGACGCGCTGTGATTTCCCATTGCGTCATGCATTTTGGCTATTGTTGTTATTTCCTTTTCTGTATTTTGTTGATAAAACTGTTTACAATATTCAAGAAGTTCTAGAATTTAGTACCTGTATCTAGAATAACAGTTCATGCGTGGCACTTGTCACGACCATAGAGAAGAACTTCGCTCTCTCGCTCACCGCAAAAAATACAAAAGCAAAAAAAATAAAAAACACCTATCTGACATACCTGTCCCCGTCACAATGTCTGTCAGCAGTTTTATTTGGCCGCTTTTTACGCAGTAACCTCGTGCAATTCTCATTCTCTCGCAGCAATTTCATAATCTGATGTATAAAAAAAACCGCTCGTACGACCCACCGAACGAACACATACGCATACACAAGCAACTTTGTCACGTCGCCACTAGTTAGTTAGTCGTACATATTAGCAAAAGGCACCCTACGGTTTTTTTTTTATAATACCAGTTAGTTGGGCAGATCAAAAGTCAAAAAATTCTATATTCCTCGACTGTAAGTCACGTTCGCCAACTTCAATACCCAGAACGACTGTTCGAAATTTCCCCACAATCGACCGATATCGGCCTCAATGGGCCTATATATCAACATATACAATTATATGTTTATAAACTTAACGCGAAAGTTATAAACCTTAAATATTTTGCCTTTAATTTCTGTTTATCCAAATTAAAATCATTTGATTTATTTGCCAGGGTATACACAATTCGTATTATAACTTTAAATGCCATTGATTCCTATTTTTTGTTTTCGTCTTTTTGTGTTTGGTTTTTTGCACATGTGTGTGTGTGTGTTTGTGTGTGTAGTTTTCAAATTGTTGTTATCTCAGAATAATATTAGGTTTTTGAAGGCATAAAATGAATTGAGAAGGTAAAGCCAACCACCTACCATATGAAGGCCACGTACACCTCAAATATTGAACTTTGTATAAATATACACATGCGAAAGTTATATTGGCCGGATCAATGTTTGTATGTATGAGTAGTATAAAGTGTATACTTAATCATAAATGGAATACAAAAGGTATTTAGATAGTTTGTAGTATCTCAAGGACTCTTTTAACGAGCCCCTTTAACTATTTCTATGTTTGTGTCTTAGCTTTTTTTTAATTTTTCTTAAATTCATTCCTAAGATGTGTTACAATCATTCACTCAAAGTGAATATATCCAATTTGTAAGGGCATAAGGAGCTAGTTATTTATGATAGCATCATTTCATATAGACAAACCTATAAAGAATATTAATTGACATACACGAAATGAGGTCTTATGACAACGATATAAGTACACATATGTATGTACATACATATATTCTATATGAGGTTATTAAGTAGACATGATAATGAGTCTAGAACTTGTTAAATTAGCAATTTTTAATGCTTGGAAATTCACAAATATTTTTTCATGTACATATACAAATACATACTTATACAAATTGTATATGTTTTGATCAGAAGCCATTAGTTTATACATAAATTTAAAAATATTTATCGTTCTTATGCATTTTCAAACGGCAAATATCATAAGTTCTGGGTTTTTTGTTAATATTCGTCAAGTTTAAAATTCCCCCAAGCACACAACCAAAAATTCAGTTTCAATCAATTTTCAAAAAGTTCATTAAAACATGAAATTTGATTTATAATTTTCGTCAGTCAATCCAATTACAATGTGACATTGAAAGGAGACTGTGTGTCACTTCTTGCCGATAAGGCTTATCTAAACGAAATGAACAGAAAAACGAACATCAAAAAATCATTCGTTCAGTTCAATGGGTAAATATGTACATAAATTCATTATGGGTATTCGGGTTAAGACCCCAAAAAAAAAACTCAATTCAATTTTAATTCAATTTTTTCAAGTGAGATCAAAATTTTAATGTAAATTATTTTTTTTGTTTCACAATTTTCAATTTTCTTTTTTTTTTACATTATTTTCTGGTTTCAGTTTTTTTTTTTCAACTTTTTTCATCACTTTCTCTTAAACCAAAAAAAAAAATATTTTTTTTTTTAAATAATAAATAACAATTTGCAATTTCATATTTTTGTTTTTGATCGTTTTCATATGATCAAAAAAAATTTACAAGGAGCAAAAAAAATTAAAAAAAAAAAAATTATGTGCATTGTACATAAGTTGCTTATATATATATATATGTATATATATATATATATTAGGTATATATGTATGTATAGGAAGAATCAGTTGCAGTGGCGGGTTTTAATATAACATCTACATAGGGTATATATATATATATGTATAAGTAAGAAGAACGAGGAGTTGGTTTTTTTTTGTTTTTTGTTTTTTAGGGATTGGGTTTAAAGTTAAACTGAATCTTAAATTCATTTAAAAAAAATAAAAAAATTGGAAGGCAGTGAGTTTTTGAGTGAGTGAGTGACTGACTGACAGTGGAGAACGTGAAGAGCGTGAGCGAGGCTTCAAAGTCTTTTTTGTATAGTTTTTAGGTGGATGAATGTGTGTGTGTATGTGTATGTGTGTCGGTGTCGGTTTCTGTGTGTTGCCGTATGGAGCGCTATCAGCGTCGACGCTTGGCGTGGGTTTAACCCATTAGCCGTAGGAAATCATCTGCAGGAGCAACTGCCAGAGAATCGAATCGATGGATGGAATGGGCAGCCAACCCATTCCCAGCCGGTCCGCAGATGCAGTTCACGCGCCAGCGTGTCCGAGAGAGCGTATCCCGATTGACTTGATACTATTACTAGATAATTGTCAGCCCATATCCACATCCACATCGACAACATCAACCACTGTTTGCTGCGGCTGCGTCGTCGTTTGGGTCTGCTGTTGGTGGCTCATTTGCAATGTGGTGCGGGTATAGTCCAATGGTTCCACACCAATATCCTCATACTCATCCTGATGATGCTTATCTCCGTTCAGTGAACACAATCGTCTGCCGCTTTCATCGCCTCCATTCAGACAGGACTCATCGCTCTCCTCCATGTCCTCATCATCCTCGTCTTCATCCCAATCGTCGGCCACTTCCACATTAACTGGCAGGTACATATGAAATGGTCGCTGCTCCCTTAGCCACGGCGTCAGAAAGATATGTGTCGCTGTCATCCGTTCCGTGTAATCCTTCCGCAGCAGTGACAACAACAACCAACGTACCGATTTGGAGAGCGTTGGCGGTATCTGAACATTGCCGTGCCTTATGACCGTTATCAGATTGCAATTGGCCTTCTCATAGAATGGATATTGGCCAACAAGCATGGTATAGAGTATCACACCCAAAGACCACATATCCGCCGGTTTACCCTGATATGTCGGCTGTGGGCAAAGTAATTCCGGTGCCGTGTACAGTGGACAACCGATCTTATCGCTAAGCGTATCATCTTCGCCATCCAGGATCATCGATCCCTCCAATGATTCATATTGCAATTTCGTTCTGTAATCACAAAGATGATAAGATCATAATTAGTTAGTGTTTTGAATTCTTAGCTGGTTTCTCCCATCCTCTTAAAGAATATTGTGGAATATCCACGTACATACAAATATACATACATACATAGTATGTGTGGATAATTTATTATTTGATCAAATGTATTTGAGAAATCTTTACTTATAAACCATTTGCTATTGATATTTGATTTTCATATGGTTTTATCCCATCATTAACAAACATAATGTGCAATCTGTCTGCATGTTGCACAACCTTGATTTTTTTTTTGTTTTTTTTATTATTGTTTTTTGGTAAATCGATCAAACATTGCGTTGGCGTAGCAAGAGATATGCGAGCGAGAGAGAGAGAGAGGGAGATTGTGTGTGTGTATGTGTGGTGAGTGAGAGGGAGTGAGAGATTTTGAGTGACGAAAGCTTAGCTCACGACGATGCGACCCCAAGCCAAACATACACCCAAGACAAGAGAGCGGTAGCAGCGGCGGCCATCATTGACATTGGCCCACATTCGAGTGCGCAAAAAATAGGCTAACACACACAGAGACAGAGAGACACACACAATGAAACAATGACAAGCGCCTAACTCAGGCTAAGCTCAGCTGTACACAAAGTGACGTAGTGCGGTGCGGCGGTGAGCAACAACTTGTTGCAGTAACAACAAACCCAAAAAAAGCAACAACTACTACGAAAAAAAAAAACCTCGAACTGACCCTGAGCAAAAAGCTGCGCTCTCCCCACCCTCCTTCACTCCATCACTTGGCATCAAACAAATTACAGAAGCTCCAACAGCGAAAGATAGTGAGAGAAAAAGAGAAACAAATAGACAGAGCGTGTGCTTAAGTGAGTTACAACGTCGGCGACCTCGCCTCATAGTCAGAGAGAGAGAGAGAGAGAGACGACACTGAGTGAGAGAGCACAACAACAATAAGATAGAGAGTGGGGAGCCGGAGAACATGAACACAATAAAGAGGAAGAGGCACCTCAAAATATTACACGTGCAATGGTGAAACGAATTGAACACACAATGAAAATAAGGAAATTATAGTACGAAATATATATGTATGTATGTATATGCGTATGTACACGTAAATACTAAAAATTATGTGTATATGTAGTCATGTGTTAATTTACATACATGCATGTATATAGATATATGTATGTATGTGTGTATATTAACAAAAAAAATACAGAAGATCAGAGTCAGGGCCATTGAACATTTTGACCTTAAAATCGAATTTTGTGTGTGCGTTTAAAAATATATGTATAGATATATGCATACATAATATAAATATATACAAATACATATTAATGAATCGTATGTACATACATACACACATATACATACATATATTGGTTTATTTAAATGGGATTATTGTGTTTTGTATACATAAGCAATATAATTTTGATTACAAAAGGCAATATTGTAAGAGATACAACATTGACCAAAAAAATAATTTCAAATTAAAATCATAAGCTGATTTAACGTTCTTGTGAAAATTAGGGGCGGATCGAAATGGTTGTTAAAGTTAGATTCCATATGGCTCAATTAATCTTACAATTATTTAAAAATAGAACTTCCATTGATACTCAAATTGATTTTTATATAGGAATTCGTACTACCAGGTAGACCCTGAATTCTGCAACATACATATATTCATATATTGACGCAACAAGTGCAAAAATGAAACATATGCGGAACTGTATTCTTTTTTCTGTTTATAAACTGTTACAGGTAAAATCATATACACACACACACACACACACACAGCTGTCTCAGCACTTGCCTTCATGTGTGTATGTGTGCATAAATATGCCAAACTGCAGTCTGCTTTGGTTTTTTTGTTTTTAAAATGATGTGCAAGTCGTAAGAAAAAAATAAAAGAAAAAAACATTTCACAGTACGAAAAACAATAAAAAGCGGAAAACGTCAATGCAATAAATTTGCAAATTGCATTGGCAATGGAAACGCAAAACTCACACGTAGATACATACACACACAGACACACACAAATATCCATACATAAACAAGTATGTACGTATACAAAAGCAAAGACCAGCGAAAATGTTGAAAAATTCAACAAATATTGCGTTATACGAAATTTACAAACATTCAGAGAGTCATTCCGCCCCTGAGATAACAGATACAACCAAACAGTAACAGAGAGGGGGTGAGGGTGAGACTGAGAGAGGTAAAGAGAGAGAGAGAGAAACTGAGTGAGAGGGGATGCTACAGTTCTTGAAATATTGCGAAATGTTCGTCGTTAAATGATATATTTTTTAAAGGTGCTAAATATGGTGGTGTACCCAATGTTATGACCTGCCACTGTATGGAAACGAAAGAGAAGTAAACAGATACAACAACAAAAATTGAGCACAAAAGTTGAAGCGTCATACGCAATTTCTGTAGTTTTTGAAATTGATCAATATACACACTGCAGGGCCCACTAAATAGGCAAGGTTTCAAATTGGCTCAACAATTTTGTGCCGCCACTGTGGCACATTGGCCCTTGTGCCTCCGATATGCTTATTTCTATGTATGCATGTATCTGTATGTGTGTGTATGTGTAATTGTTTTTGGCCTATTGGTGATTTGATTGCAACACTTGTTAAATGTTCAATGTTACCCACAACAACGACGACGGCTGACGATGACGACGACGACGCCGACGACGAGCCACAAGCAACCAACACATGGGCCAATAACAAGAGCAACAATTGTGGCACTACCAACACACACACACACATACACAGAGATACAGCCACGGGTATGAAAAAAGCTCTCGCATTGCTCATAACGAGTTTTTTTTTATCCAATTGCAAAATAATCTTAACATATGCAGGTTGAGCGTGTGTGTGTGTGTATATATGTGCTTGGTGGCGCTTACATTTTGAAGGTGTTCCTCTCTGAGGACAGACGGCAAACCTGTTCTGAACCAAGAAAAACAGAAATACAGAATTATTGGTAACCCACACAACACTCACACACCCAAAAAAAAAAAAACAAACAAAAAAAAACAGTTAATATATTGTGAACCACTTTTACAGCGGTTCAGGAAAGATTTCAAATGAACCACTTATGAATGTTGAACCGGTTCCCTTCAACCATGGGCTTTTCCATCCATCCAGCCTACTTTTCTTATCTATTTATCCCATATACAAATAACTGTATTTATGTACATATATAATTTTGCTTACCTTGCTTCATCGATGAAATAGAAGCGCTTCAACTTGAGATCCCTGAGAATAATCCCATTGCGATGACACACCTGAACGGTTTGGCATATCTGATGAAATATTGCCCGAGCCTCTGCCTCACAGAGACGCTTCTGATGCCGAATGTAGGTGTGAAGGTTCTCATAGACACCCATTTGGACACCAACAGAGTCTTTGCACTGCTGGGCCTGGGCAATAATGATGTAGGTACGATCCTTGGAAAGTGGAACTATGTCATGCACGGCGCGGATCAATGTATGATTGTATAGGGTGCTCCGGCACAGAGTCTCCTCTTGCTGCAATTGGTAATAGGCACGCTGGACCTTGTGCAGTGGTTCGTTGATGATCTTGCAGAGGAACTGCTCACCGCTGAAGACATCCACACACTTCAGATTCGAGGAGGTGAGATCGATGAGATGGCGATACGAGGCGGGTGTTTTGGCCGCTGCAGCGGCCGAGATGTGACTAGGTTGGGCACTGATTAGGTAACGGTTCTTGATCACTTTGACGGCTGGTTCAATGTTGTTGTTGATGCTGCTGCTGCTGTTGTTGCTATTGACACTGGAACTACTACTCCCGGTGCCCCCAGTACTGCTTATATCCTCAGCTGAGATACCCAGGGCAAGGAGTTCGCAGGCTCCGCCAGGTGTCAATAGTTTCTCCCGTATGGTTTGTAAAATTTTCGCATTGGGAGGAAAATCCTTCTTGGGGGTCACGAAAGACTCCGCTGACGAGCCATTGCTGGAGGAGGAGGAAGACGTGGTGGGACTGCTGCTGCCACTGGTGCTAGTAACGGGCGGCACTGGCGACGCTGGCAGGGAGTAGTTGTTGACTATTTTATTGACCACCACTGTAGCGGTGCGACTGCTTCCGCTGCCACCATTACCCCGGACGCCGCTGTTATCCATAGTGCTGTAATTTAACAATGTTTTGATACTCCTTTTTGTTCCTTATTTTTGTCACAATTTTCGCTTTGCTTCTTATCACTTTTGCTTTTGCTTCGTTTAGCTTCGTTTGCTCTCCCTCACGTTATTCGTTATTTGTTATTGTGCTTTGTGTCTTAACTCACGACTGACATTTTGCCGTTTTTTATATATTCTGACATTTAACGTTTCGTATATTATTCTATTTATTTATATGTATGTGTGTGTTTTGTGTCTGGTGTGTGTGTGTGTGTTGCAATGCTACCGTTAGCTGACGAAATTCTCGCACCGAAAAAAAAAACAATTCCAATTTATGTATATTTTCTCGCTTTTTCTCAACACGATTTTAAAACAAATCGACAAAAAAAAAATCACCGACACGACACCCGATTCACACGACAGTTGAAAACGATTTGAAAAAAAACGTTCGTATTCGCTTGACCAAAGTGAGTATTCGGCCGACCAAAATGGATTCGCTCAGCCGAAATGAATTCGCTCGACCGAAGTGAATTCGCTCGACTCAATGTTCGCTTCAAACCACCACGAAGCCGCAAACCACCACGAACCAACACCGTACGAATGAGCGAACCCAGAGAGAGAGGGAGAGAGCGTTATGAAGGGTATAATAAACAGTATAACAATTTAGAATTGCAATATGTAACGCAAGTGTGTATTACTAGATTGGTGAAATAAAACAAAATTGTCTGCGTATATAGTGGAACTTTGAAAATTACTTTAAGAATTAGTCATTATTTTTTAGCCATCTAATATCCTTACTCTATTTGATCAAGATTAATAGAAAAGAACTGGGCTTAGTTTCATGGAAATTAGTTTAAATTAGAAATTACAAGTAAGGGTATACAATCTTCGACACACGTACATAAGAACAATACACATTTATGTGAAATTATGCGTTCACATTTGACAATGAAATTGAAAAGTATTTGAATGCCAAAACACAACTCTTCTAAAATCAACCCCAACCCCTATATTAAATGACTGTACATACACACACACACACACACACACACACTGGGAGATGCCTATACATACATACATGGACATGCCATTAGTCCTTGAAGAGTTTGTAATATCAAAACCTGCATAAAATATCAAAAATTGACAATTATAAAGAGGCGAATCTGTATTTCACATATACATATACAAATACATACATACATACATATACATACATACATATGTACATATGTACGTAGTTGTAATTATTGGCCGTGCCAGGGCAACAGTTTTTATGATTTTCCCTTTTTGCAGCTGTCGGGGCTGTATAAGGAGCAGCCATAAAGGATCATTGCTCTACGCAGGAATTACGACGTCCCGTCTATAGCGATGACGACAACAGAGAAGAGGAAGACGACAGCAGGCAACGGTAGACAGAGCATCTTTCAGATGCAGGAATAAAGCAGGTAGGAACCACCACCACCACCAACACCGCACATTTTATTTGCAGGTAGATATGCACATACATATAGAAATACATATACATATACACACAGACATATGCATGTGTGTATGTATTTCTATTTCTCAACCCCTAATAATATCACCGGGTACTGTACCAGTTGCAGTTGCAGCTGTTGCAAGGTGATTTCCAAGTATTTCATTTCTTTCTTTCTTATTGTTGTTGTTTTTGGAATTCATTGCATTGCTTTCTGGTTGTTGTTGCTGTTGCCGTTTTTTTCTTTTGGCGTCTGTTTTCGTTTTGTGGGCCCCAACAGCAACAGATTTGATTTCAAACGAAATGTAACGCTTTTTATTTTTTAAACTTTTAACGGCTTTTTCTGTTTCCGTTTGTCCTTCGAATTACGAAAGCTACATACATGGAAGAATAAATAATGATTTTTTGCCTCCCGCTCTCTCTCTTTCTCTCTTTTTAGATGGAATATCCACACTGTGTTAATGGATTTTACAACATTGAATGAAATATTTTAAAAATAATTAATAATTACAATGTTTATTAACTAAAATTCACCAAAACACCTATGTAGGCCTGTTCTCGTTTTCGTTTTAATCATTTTTTTTTGTTATCAAACTGTTTCTTAACTTTTTCCTCATAAATATTTGAATTTCAATAGATTGCAAATTAAACCGAATTATACAAGTTAGAAACCTTCACTTTTTCTATGTATATTTTCTAAATATTGTGAAATAAAAAATACATAGACACTTAAAGTGAAACATCACGTTAAAATTATTAGAGTAACTCTAAATTGTGAGTGTTCAACTAGTATTTATATATTATATTTTGTTCGAGAAGGAAACTTTGTTCATATTGTATACATTTGTATGTCTATATCAGTCACTTGTGATTGTGAAATAAATGTAGGTCTACGTATGTACATACATGTATGTACATATATACAAATATATATATGTACATATGTACATATATAATGAAATTTCCTTTGTTTTCAATTTTGTTATTATTTTTTTTTTTTTATTAAGTATGTCTCTCTGAAAATCATTAATGCTTTCAATGGTGACGACAAAGGTCACTTTCAATGATTATCATGAAATGAATTGCATTTTCTCAAGTGAAAACTTATTTACACCACACTGGGAAATTGCAATTGGGAACCACTGTACAAAGGAGTCACGCCATGCGCGCTAAAAAACCTTTTTAAAAGCGGACGTTAAGTTTTAAATTCAAATTTGAAATTATCGGGCCGTTAAACTTGAAACGTTTTATCGCATTCTGTTTTGTTTTTGTTTTCGTTCTGTGTGAAAGCTGCGCTGTTCGGCGGGCGGGAGTGGAACAAGTTTTTGACTTTAAAATTGTGATGAAATTTTGCCTTTTTTGTGTTGTTGTTGCTAAGCTCATAAACGTACTATGAAGTAGTTTTTTTTTTTCTCTGTTTGGTTTGCCTCACTCACTGTGGCAAAAAAAAGGTGATCGGATGATGAAGAAGAAGAATCGCATGCGTCATCGTGTGGCTGCGTCATCAATTGCGAGAACTTTTGCGATGACGATACTTTTAAGTGGTCTCCAACCCTCTTTGCCTCTCTCTCTCTTTCCTCCACCCACTCCACTGGCTATTCCACATCCCTTTCAGCGCCTTTGGCTTAATCACTGAAACTCTCTGGCATGACATTCCAGGCCAGAGACCCGAGAGACAGACATTCAGGCATATGTGTGAGTGTATGAGTGTATATGTATATGTATGTATGGAACTGACAGACTGATATATTGTTTGTTGTATGTGCATGCAAGTTGAAAGTTTCAGTTTTGCACGAAATCTTTAACTGACTGATTGAATGAAAGGTGAAATTTAAGGCGTGCTTGCTCTGAACCGTGAAGAAAACGAGACGGATGAGATTCACGTGCATGAACTAGAGTCACACGATGATGCATGATTCTGATTTCAAATACATAGTTGGGATGTAATGCAATATAATGAAATATCATATTCTGTATAGTAAGAATCTAGAAATAAAATCTACTATATCATAAAGATAGGCTAAGTCATCTTCATGTGCTCATTATCTGCATACGGAAATTTTACTCATAGAAACAAATAGCAAACTCACCGAATACTAAGTAAAAATAAAAACAGATTTTTAAAAACTTTTCCTCGACTTTTTATTACAGTTGGTTCTAATTGTTATTATCTTTAGGTGATTTCTCTGGAGTGGTTGCAATTACATCTGTATATCAATTTCTCCAATGGAGTTTCAGTTTTCATGGTCAGCTTACTCACTACTCGCTTTAAATCTGAAAAACTGACTCAGTCTGTTCAGTTCAATGCCCTGGCATCTTTTCCCCCAAATCGAGACAACACAGAGAGAGAGAGAGAGAGAGAGAGAGAGAGAGAGAGAGAGAGAGAGAGTGAGAAAAAAAGAAAGTTTTGTTTTATGTTTGTTAAGCTTAACTTAACTTTGTTTATCATTACAGTTATAGTTCAACATTTAAGATCTATAAACTGTGAAAATCTCACCCTCCCCCATTTCTCTCTCACTCTCTCTGTCCCTCCCTCTGTTGCATGCTATCAGTCTCGCTTTCCGAGTGTATTTGTGTGTGTGTGTGTGTGTTTGTCTCTTTCCCTACCTCCATCCGCCCCGAGTAGAGTACAAGTTATGTGGTCAATGCACCTGATCTGATGTTATTGTAAGCGTGACACTTTCTCCATCGACCAACAAACAGATCAGCTAACCAGTTGTATTTACACACGAATATATTTCCGTTACGGAATGTTCATGGTACGTACAATATGTCTGTACCTGGGCACCCATCATTCATTCAATCGTCACAGTCAGTGAAATTATTGTTCAAAAGTCCAAAATAATCATTGAAATTGTAACGTATTTATCATGTCTGTCGAGTCATCGAAGGGTGTGAAACTACAAATGGTTTTCTATTCAGTAATTTTCCCAACATTTTCTAACTAGTTCAATATCACAAAAAGAATAAATATTAGATAAATACATTTTTTATATCTAGGTTACTTAGGCCGATGATCTTGGACCTTTTTTTGCTTTCTTATATTTGAGGTTAGTATGTATGTATGTTCTAGTAAAAATTGAATTTTTAACGCCTAAAACGAAAGGTTTCTACTTATTCATGTATCTGCATAAGGTGTAGTTAAACCTGTAGCAAGCGATTTTTGCAAATCTCTATTGAAAACTGTATTTTCCACAAGCTAAATTGTTGACCATGGACAAAAACAGGTAATAATCACGTGGTGCTAAATCCGTACTGTAAGATCCTCTTAACCGAACCTCTCGGCGTTTCTAACGAGTAGTTAATTACTTATGGAGGGTTGTTATAGTTTCTTAATCATAGAGAACAGGGATTCTATGAGATTAGCACAATTATCTCTAATCCAAGGGTTTTGCCTATTTTCCACTGCCATCTAATGTCACCTATAACTCTCTTAGTACAAACTACAGTATAAGATACGTACATAACTCAAACTCTTCTAAAATTACAGAAATTCATCATACTAAATACCTTAGATCGAACAAATCTATAGTATATATGTATTTATATACTCAAATTTCATAAAATAATAATAGATTTCATTTTACTTTTCATGGAACTTATACATTATGGTCATGACAAATGACAATAGAAGTCTCTGTTTATAAATATATCAAAGATATTGATAAAATTTCAAGTAAATAAACCTAAAACTATCAATCTAACAAAAGGAATTCTACATGGCACTTAATTCTGCAACTCTACAAAGTCTTTTCTAACATTTACTATATATTTTATTACAAGTAAATATTCGTTAAACATAAGCGAAAGCTTTGATTTCTTTCATGGTCTTGAAACTTCCATTGTTTGCATTCATAATAATGATAATGTTAATGACAATGATGATAATGATGCTGATGATAATGATGATGATGTGTTTTGTTGTGGTTTGGTTTGGTTTGGTTTGCTTGTTTCGAAGAAAGTGAGAGTGAGAGTTTTCTTTATGGCTTTTTATGACTGGATTTTGTTTTTCTGTTTACTTCGTTTGTTTCATTTTGTGTCTTTTTGGGCCTTCTATGGCATTTCGTAATAGTGCACTGAACCCCATGAAAGTGTATGAAAGTGTACGGACAGAGGCTCATAAGCTTAGAGTTATTACAAAATCTTACATCTTTACAGCCTTTCTCACTCTTAATTCTCAGACAATTCGTTATAATATTAGTATTTCTAAGATTTGGCAATCAAAAAGCTACAAAAATCAAAGTCAAATATTCCATTCCGTGGCCTGATCCCGCCGCCATCCCCCCTTTTGTTGCCATCATTGATGTAATTTGGTTTCATGGCCGTCAAGAAGCTGCAGTCAAAACAATTTGAGAGCAGCGCAGAGTAGCTTGCTTTTGGCGCTGCTTCAGCATTGTACCAAAAACCTAAAAAAAAAAAAAACAAAAAATACAAAAAATTGTTTATAAAAAAGAAGAAAAAAAAATACAAAAAACTGAAAAGGTTGAACGAAACATACAGACAGACATACCTACACATAGATACAATGAAACCAATTTGCCGAATGGCTTACACAGCTCATTGCCAAGCGCCCTCGCATCGGCCGGAGCAAAAGCTAAAGCCAAAGCCAAAGCTAAATCGAAATGTACATACATACATATATACACCACCAACACCACCAACACCAACAACAACAACAACACAATATTGTGTTGGAGTCGTGTGGAGCTAGCTCTAAACGTAAGGTCATCTCAATTTCATTATACGACGAAAAAAAAACAACAACAAAAACAAACAAACAAAATTGAGAAAAACAAGAAATAAGAAAAAACAAATGGAGTAAGACTTAAAGTTAGTTCAACTAGTTGTAGGTTTTAATTTTGAAAACAGAAAACCAACATTTAACCGATTCTGAGTAGGACTTGACAGGTGGTCGGTACCGCTCCCTTTCCCCCCCCCAAATGTTGCCCTTCTTAAGTAAAATCCTCTTTATAGACCTTGGATCTATAGATAAAACTAAACTTTAGACTTTGTTTGTACTTATCTCGAAAGGTATTTCAAATTGTTTGGTCAGAATTTAGATTCAAGAAATAAAGACAGTGAGTGGATCTTGAGTTTGAGTGTGGGAAATGATTTTTCTTTCAGAGCTCTCTCTAATCAGTTGGGTAAATTACAACATATGAGACGAAGCAGGAGGAGAAGGAGGATGCTTGACAAATCCGTTTTTCCTACATGTGACAAAATGTAACCAAATAGAACCCATAAAATGCATATGCATACATGGGAAAATTTTTTGGTCTTCTATTTCTCAGCTAAATAGTAAAAACAGATTGTCCCAGTTCTTTTGTTTCGAATTCTCTCTCTTTCTCTCTGTCTCTGTTTCACCCTCTATCTATCTCTGTGTGTGTGTGTGTGTACCTTAAGCGGGGGTGCATATACACTCTCAAGGGCAAGAAATCTGAGCTATGCATGTTTGGTGTCATCTGTACCTACTACCCAGAGACTCAGATTGATGCAGATAGATGTGGATAATTTCTGATTTTTCCCAAGCCATGTGTGTGTGTGTGTGTGTGTATGTGTGGAGGATTATGTCTGTCCGTTTCACTATGCCACCATGTGCATTTCTTCATTTGTTCTTCTCTGCACCACCACCACACAATAAGAAAATGTGTAGAATGATTGTTCAGGTTCAGTTTCGTTTTGTGGGGGTTTTTGTATTCCTGCAACCATTTTCATTTCTTATAGGCCATGATTGCAAATTTCATTGTAGAAATCACGTGTGTGTGTGTGTGTGAGTGTGTGTGGGTGAAAGGAATGATGATCGTGTACAGAAAAGTACAGTCCCGCAGGAACAGCTGAAAAATATATGAAACTCTCTGAAATTTGGTGGCTGTTGTGTCCAAATAAAAGATAAACTCATCACAAATAAAAATACGAAAATGTTAAGTTTGATCCCTAAAGATTGAACAAATTTTAAACCCTTCTTCTTCTTTCTATTCTTCTTTCTATTCTATTGTTCATGGTATTGTTTGGCCAAATGACAGAAGGGTGACCCCTTTTCTTTTCAAATTTTCGCCTTTTTCATCTTTTGGTGGAAAAGGCGACGAAAAAAGGATATATGTATATGTATATTCCAATAAAACTATTAACTAAAATGCCTTGTTAAATCCTGCGAAAAGAGCGAAAAAGTAACCGGTTTGCATACGGTTTGCGACCGGAAAATCATTGTGTCTTTCCCTTCGCGCTTGTGTCTTTCTGTTCTTTTTTTGGGGGGTGAGAGTTTTTCTACTTCTTTCTTTCATTTTTTGTTCAATTTTCCATGAGTTTTTCAGAGCAATAGATTTAAATGAACTTTGGCCTCCTTTTTATTACGCGCTTCCTTTTTTTGGCCTTTGGGTTATTGCGCCGTTTTGTATAAATTTCCTTACCCTTGCTTTTCCCATCTTTTCTTTACACATTTTTTGGTGTCTTTTGTATACGATTTTGGTAGTTTTCTTTTGTTTTCCGGAACGTAACACTTATCGCTCTATGGGAGGGCAATAACCCTTTGCCTAAAGTGGCTAATTTCGGGAATATTAGAAAACAATTTTTACCCCCTCTGTGAGGAGTTCTGAGGAAAAATTGCGTCGTTTTCAATCATTGATATTTGCTGAAAAGATGCCAAAAAAGAACGACAACACACACACACACACACACACTCACTCATTCATGTAGGTATACATACATATATATTTTGAGTTCAAAAACCGAAAAAAAACATACATATAAGAAACAAGATTCGAGATCAGGAGGAGTGAGAGTTGAGGAGATCATGTCTTTCTGTCTGTATGTATTATTTAAAATGCACAGACGACGCAACACCACCTGCTTCCTGTTACCGATGGATGCTGAATCTTATTTCTGTTGGGCTGCTGCGATTCCCGATTTTGGGACTTGTGTGCAGCTGGCGCTGGTGCCACAAACATTCATATATATATATTATACATATATGTAGCGTGGCTAATGCGCAGGCGCAAGCTGGTGGCAGCAATGCAGGCTCCTCGAGTGGTCTCTTTCTCTTGACACTTCTCCTACTACTTCTTCTTTTTAGTATTCTCAATAGTCTTCATATTCCCTCTGATTGACAGCGATTCCGGCTCGAGTTTGGACACATGCCGTGTGCCACCTGAAACAATATACCCACAGAGTGATATCAAAACTAATCACCTTGACCTAATCTAAAGTTTCATGAAAATAGAGAGCAAAAACAAAAGGCATATAGCTACAAAAACAAAAGGAGGCTCTTTGGCTTTGGCAAGTCTCCTTTAATATATTCTAAGTCCAGTTTGTCTCCTTTTTGATAAAAGTTTTAGTTGATATACATTAACCAGCTCTAACTTTAAAACTCGTTGGGAATTACAACTAAATTAACTTAAAACTAGTGAAGAATGACAATTAAATGACCTATAAAACAATTTTACATATTTTATGGTCATACCATATTATGCACGCTAAAACTAGTTGAGAATCACAATTAAGGAAAGCGAAAAAAAGATTGCTCAAGCATCATTTACTTTTTTGATATATATAACTCCTTTTTTCAGTTGGTTGGTTGGTTTTTATCCTTAATACTGCTGTATTTTGAAATTCCAATAATAAATTTACCAAACATTTTTTAGGTACATTATGCATCATACATAAACATAAATAATTTATTTATACATATAAATTTACACAATTTATAGACATTTAGTATAATCGTTTAACAATTGTATATATATATGTATATATATATATAGATATAACATATACATATATATATCTTGAGATATTGGTATATTGAAACACTGCAACACTTAATCGTGTTGTAATTGTATATATGTATATGTATGTATATATGTAAATAACATATAATAGACAACTATACAATAGAAGTAGAATTAGGAATTAAGAATACTCAATTTCCAGAGCTCCCCACGAGCTTTGTTTCGTTTAAATATCGGTGAAATATACATATAGATAGATTTTTGAAAATGGATATGGAAATGAAAATGGATCCTACATATATAAATAGGCGTAGATGTCTTTTTATACTTTAATACTGCCAAAAATGGGAAAAACGCGAGTTGAAGAAAATTTCAAATTCTACAACCTAATAGGTTACATCCTATATAATTTAGATAGAGGTTTTTTATAAATATATATGTATATATATGAGATCCATTTCCAATAAATATATATATTGATAGAAATTGTATATGTAATTTTTGTTTCGTGTTACAGGATTTATTTTCTTAGGATTGACTGTGCGCTTCATTTTCATATTCGCCTGCCTCTACAATGGGTTGTTTATCTACTTTGTCGGCTTTCGATCGACCCATAAAACGTTCAAGAACTGTGTGTCTAGCACCACCAACACCAACACCACCACCACCACTAGCCGCCACCTTAAAGGAACCCCAGGGTAATTTAGTGGCCTCCGAAGAGGTCATTAAGATGGCATACGATGAGCAAGACTCACCCTCTTTGCTATGGTGAATACCATAGAGAAAATAGACAACCATGCCTATGGATACCCATACAAAGAAACGTACCCAAGTCAGGGCATCAAGATGAACCATTAGCATGATATTACAAAAGATTCCCAAAGCTGGGACAAAGGGTACGAGTGGGACCTTGAAGTTAAGACCGCGAGTATTCTGATTGTGAACCGCCATGATGGCCACACATGTGCTAGCAGCGAATATTATGAAGCCATAGATGAGTAGAGCCCACCAGGTGCCAGTGTAGAGCTCCGTCCAGGATACTTTCAGTTGCAGACAGATGGCAAAGCTGAGACCAATGAATAGTATCACAGCCGCCGACACCACAGAGCCCGGTTCAAAGCGACCCAGCAATGGCTCAAGCCAACGAAATTGACTCTTAAGGCGTCCGGCTAGAGCTCCCTCGATGAGATCACTGGTGGGCGAGGAGGCCGAGTCGATGCTACTTGATTGCGAAACAGCATCTTCATCCTCATCATCATCGTCATCATCTTCGGCTGTGTCAGGTGTATCTGGTGCATAGATCGGTTGTTCCAAACGACGTGGTGTCAGAGGTCTATAGCGTAAAATTATCACACTAGCCGACACTATGGTATAGGCCAATAGAGTGCCAATCGACATGAATTCCACTAACTTGGCCAAATCAAAGACCAGAGCCAACAAAGCACTCAGCAAGCCCGATACAATCAGATTCAAGAGCGGCACTTGGGTGGTGGAATTGACACGGCCAAAGCAACTAAATAGCAAACCATCCGAAGCCATGGCATACATGCATCTGGGCAGAGCGAATAGAGAACCCAATAGGGTTGTGGTCATGCCACACAGTGCTCCAATCGATATGACATATTTGGCCCATGTCAAATCCAACTGGCCAAAGGCTTCGGGCAAGGATGCTGCCGGATTTATCTCACTTATCGGTATCATTAGGGTCAAAGCGGCACTGACCAGAATATAACCCACAGTGACCACACAAAGGGACAATATTGTGGCTATTGGTATCGATACAGATGGATTTTTGGCCTCCTCTCCCGATGTGGCTATCGAATCGAAGCCAACAAAGGCATAAAAACACGTTGCAGCACCGGCAATAACACCACCAAAACCATATGGCAAAAAGCCACCCTCCGCTTCGGACCAATTCTTTGCATCTGCATACCAAAATCCCACACTGATAACCAACATCATGACCCCAATATTGACCAAGGTTAGCAGACTATTAAACACGGCGGTTGCCTTGACACCAAATGCCAAGGCGGAGGCATACAGAATGCAGACGAGAAATGCCAACAAATCCGGATATTGAGCCAATCCGGGCTCATGAATGCCACCCATCACCGCTAGCGTTGTATTGCCAATCCAGCCGCCCAGCATCGAGTCGACATAACCGCTCCAAGCCCGGGCCACCGATGCGGCGCCCAGCATATGCTCCAGCAATATATTCCAGCCGATGACAAAGGCCCAGAACTCACCCATCGATATATAGGTATAGACATAGGCAGATCCAGCTTTTGGTACACGAGTCCCGAACTCAGCATAGCACAAAGCAGCCAACATGGATACGAAACCGGCCAATATAAAGGACACAATGATGCCAGGACCAGCCATTTCTTTGGCCACTGTGCCAGTTAGAACATAAATGCCAGCTCCCACCATATGTCCAATACCTGGAAATGTCAATGTCAATGATTCGACACCAAATAATTTCACATGTATCTTCTGTTATATACAGAGATAGTCCCAATCGATTAAATTATGATGATTTTCGCTGATCCCACTTACCCAGTAAGGCTATATCGAAGGTGTTCAAACATCGTTTCAATGGAGTCTCCATGACGTCAGCGGGCACCGGCTTAGTGCGATTCATTTTCGTACATAGCCCCGACATTATGTGCCCCAATATGGCACGTCGTGAACTTGGCATTTCGTCTAATTGCCTGACTGCCCTCCTCAAGTGTAGTAGCTGCTTCTTTAATCAATCCTCAATTTGGAATCCAGTGGTTTCCTCTCTATTCGACCATTAGGGTCTAATTTTGTAAATATATTTCTTTTCCTTTCAGCCTCTTTTTTTTTTAACGCCTTTTAACGCGGCACTTTCAGCTTGGTCGACGTTGTGTTTCACTTGTTGTACACGAAACAGCTGTGAGCAAATCGATTTTTCCTTCTTCCTTTCTTAGCGCCCCCGACCAACCCCTCTCCTAACCCGCTCAATTTTCCTGTAATGTCCATGCCAGAGCTTTGGAGATATTCATTTTTGGGCTTTCAGTTATATAGACACTAGCTTTTGCCAGTAAACCTCACAAGCTGTTGTGGCGGGAACTTGATACCATTCAAATATGTACTTTTTAATCAACTCAAATTTACTTTGAACTAATCTTAGCTGTTAATAACAAACGCAAATTTTATAGTATTAAGAAAACCTCAAGGATATGCTGAAAATTGTTTTGGAAGAACATATTCCTAATAAACTAAATAAAAAGTATCAAAAAGTAAATAAATTGTCTTAAATATTTCAAATTATGTTTTAGACTTCTGTAACTTACTCGATTTTTGTGCTTTTATATTTTCAAATATTTAATAAAACTACACAGTTTTTTTTAATAACTAAAACTAAGGTTTAAAATCAAAGATAATAAGTTGCCGTATGTTTATGTAATAAAAATCGTTATTTGAGTTTGACTTTTTTGGGTAACTAAAAAAAAGTTAAGCATACTTTCAGGCTTTCTTCTATATTTTGCTGTGTTTCTTTTATACACATACTTTCAGGCCAAATATTTAGTTAACAGTCTATTTACAGAGAGGTCTGTTATTCACATTATCCTTCAAATCCTTTTGTTTGCTAGCTCGAGGTCGAAAGAATATTCCAATTTAATAGTCTGTGTTTTAATTTTTCAATACAATAGAACAAACTTAATATAATTCGAAAATTTTTCTGTCTAGCTTAGTAGAAATAATAAATAGGAAATGAAAAAATTTTCCATTATCATCGAGGTCTTTCTAATGAGTGTTAAAAATCCATTTTGGATATGTATCTCTTGTGTTATTTGCTTCATATTCTTTCCCCATAATCATAACTTTTTTGACTTTAACGATAAAAATCATATTCATTTGAATTTGTCTTGTGTACAAAGGTAAAAAAAAGGAAAAAATTATTTTGGGAAGCGTCTATAAGATACGCAAAGCTTATTTTATAAATTTGTAACGATTTTTATAGACCTTTAGAATTACACGATGTAAAAGCCTTTTCCCGTTTTTGTTTAGTTTAGGGTCGGAGCCTATAATATTACATATTTCTGAACATTCTTTTGAAAGAAAAACAATGTCTTGACAAGTTTATAGTGAATCGGAAAATATCAAATACATGGCATAGCATTTTATTTACTTAAAATCCTCACAAACATTTTTCTGTAATTTCGCTCATTTGTTTAAAGTAAAAATGTATATTTAATTTCTAGATTTAAATATCAAAGGGCAAACACTTAAAAATACCTTTATATTAAAACTTGTTATACACAATAACAGCGTGTTCTATTAGCTCTGTTTTGCAATTTGCCATCTATTTGCATAATTCTTAATTTGTAGGCCCGTCTGACAGATAGACGTACATATGTAATATATATAATCTGATGTCAAGAGGGCTCCAAAGACATTTATTGGTTTCTTTTTTTTTCATTTCGTGGGTTGCGGCAAGGCTGGATTTGACAATGAGTAAGTTTTCAACTGACACAATCTTGTCTTTTCCACACATCAATGAAATTTGTCAGCGACTTTACGTGGGCATTGGGTTACTTGGAATCAAGTACTAAAACAGGTTTACATCTTTGCTGTTTTTTTTTTTTTTCTTTTTTGCAATCATTGCAATTTATATACATGTGTACATACATATGTATATGTAAATGATTTGGTCAAATTTCGGATTTTAATTGTTAATATTGTAACTAGAAGTAGTTCAAAAGTATTAGATTTAGGGAACTTTTTTGGGGGAGATTAAATGTTAATTTGAAATATTTTAATTTCCGGTATCGCAATCGATTAAACAATGTCGCCGCTTGTCGTGTGTGCGACTAAAAAAAACACACAAAAAGAATGTCACTTTCATGACTACTACTAATACGTGTAGACGGGTCCGTGTAGTCGTGTCCGTGGGCATCTCCAGATCCACTACGACGTCATTATTTAGTGATTCTTCTTACACCTAGCCTCGTCAATCGATCAAGCCAAGTGGCAAGCGCAATCTTGGCGCATCTCTCGCCGCATCGCCATCTCAGAGTCGCCATGACCGTTTGCCATTTGGTTGAAAATCACGATGCGGACGCTGGGCGTCCCAAAAATATTTTTTTCGACTAACTAATACCTGTTCGGGATGACCAGGCCCATGGTGGTCGTGGTTATGGTGTTGCCGGCTCCGGCTGTACAGTATGTATTAGTTAGTTGCATGACAACATCCACAAGTCGATGTCGAAGTTGGCCACGATTGTAGGTACATGAATGACGAATTTTTCTTGGTGTCTGGTGTGCTGCTTTTTTTTCCTCATTTTTTTTTTTTTTTTTTTTTTGGGGGCCCTAAAAACTTGTATACAGGCGTTAGCTTCATGGCGCATCTTCATATTTTTGTTGTTGCTGTTATTTTTTGTATTTTTTTTTTTCCATCTGGAAATGTCGCAGTCGCGTCTGCGCAGCATTGGGTCAAGATAGCAATATAGCAATAGGCAATAGGGTATAGGCAAAGCACACAGCCAGCTAACTCTCAGCTCGACTCTCCGGCTTGACGTGTGGCTGTCTTCTCGGCGGGCACGAAATAAAGATGAATGGAAAAAACGACGACGGATATTATGAATTTATGTCTTAGGTGCATACATGGGTTACTTATATGTAATATAGTATGCAATGTTGTCGAAGATTCAATGCCCTTTTTGGATTTTATAAAAAACACAAATCCATTTCTTTGTAAAAATTTTGTTTTCCTCTGATCCTATTTAATAAAGTTATGTAGGTGTTGAATGCTAGAGGATATTTTCTAATTTCTGATCTAAAATAGGCTTTCCGATCATTTCTAATCTGGAAAACGATCTAGAAGACTTCGTTTTGATCAGCTGGAATATTCATTCTGATTAATTTTGTTTCTTCTTTTTTGGCTGAGTGCAATTTATTTAATAGTAGAATTAAATGATGTAAACCAAAAGAAATTTTCTCATCTAGAAAATTCTTTCGAATCATTTCTAATCTCAAAGATTTTCATTTTTTGACTTCTGATCATTTCTGTTATGAATTTCCTTTGAATTTCTAATTTGCTGATTTCTTTAATTATTCAATTTGATCCAATTTGATGTATTCCAGATTAGGTTTATAGCGTGCCAAGTTAGTAGTTAATTATATTCCATGTTATGTAGAATGAAAGTTGAGTATATATCTATGTTTTTCTTAAATTTTGCTCTTGTAGGAAGAATTTTTAAAAGAATATCTCTGTTTTTCTTAAGATTTTCTCTAGCAAAAAGTATAAATTTTCAACTTTTCTTAAGATTTTCTTTAAGCAGAGCCTAAAACATAAGTTTTAAAGTTTCATTGCAGAACCTATGCCAATTTGGATGATAGCTAATCGAATTGAAAACTGCATATTACGACAGGATTTTAGTTACCAGTTAATATCAATTTACAAGGAATATTAATTTTAAAACTCTTGGCATAAGTTTGACTATTATGATCATAAGATTCATCCAGAGTAAACAAGAAAAAAAAAAACTGATTGCGAACGATGATGAGGTCATCGGGTAAAAGACCTTGACAAAAAACAAAAAAAAAAAATGTTGAAGGACTATAAAATTACCAAGTTGATATTTTTTTTATGTCTTTTTTTTCTTGCTTTCTTGGTTCGGGTCATTTGTCATTATCTTAGCGGTCTGATCGGGATTTATAGAGGTTTTTTATTTTGGGTATTTTATTTTTAAGATTTTGCATTCTATAAGGTTTTTTGTTGTTGTTGTTTTTGTTGGAGGTGTTCATTGTAATGTTGTAATGAGGTTTTTTTTTTTAGTTTTATCTATGTAACTAAAATTGATATACCCCCATTTTTATATAGCCACATACATATGTATTTATATTTTTTTTGTATAGTGTTTAGTGTTGGTTAGTTTTGCTTATAGAAAACATCAACCGAAAAGCGTTAAATAAACAACAATATATTAGCTACCAAAGCGTTGGTGCTGTCGCTGCTGCTGCTGCTGCTGCCGATGATGCTGCTGCTGCTGCTGCTGTTGATGTTGCTGTTGCTGGTGCTGTTGTTGTCGTTTTACTTGATGTGGCTTTGGATTTTTGAAGCAATATCCCCAAAACGATTTTTGTTAAATCATACAACGAACGTGTGTTATGTATAAAAACGAAGACGCGTCTCTTTGGCGCTTTAGTGCGACAACGTCCACTTAACCAGCTGCATCCAAAACCACCATCGACTACTACTGCCGTCTACCGACCACCGACCACCGGCCGACCACTGTTCCTCACCTGTTCCTCTCCCCCACACACACACACAATCACACTCACGCAGGGAGCCAACTACTAAGTGCAGTAAGTCCGGCAACAACGGCACGACAAGTGCAATTAAAAAGCAACAAAAACGTTAAAGTTCAGTGATGAAATCTAATCAATTAAATGTTAATAATGTGTATCAAATAAGTGTCATCTACTTACAAAGCGACTAAAGCATGAGAGTAATGCAAAATTATGTAATCCAGTGAACTAAAAGTGAACATAAATAAGCCGCATGGCATGGCAACAAGTCTTAAAGGACCTCTTGATTCTTAATTGATTTTTTTTTTACATATTTTTTCTTTAAGTTTTGGTGTGATTTGTGTTTTACAGAAAACAACAACTAAATTGCTTAGTTGAAATTGTGCAAAATTCTTAAATTACATAAAGGTATTCTTATATTGGCTTATAACTTTATATTAAACAATCTTTCGTTTGAAAACCTTAATAGCAGACTATTAAGTCATAATAAGGATATATGTGTGGTGATAATCGTGCTAACAATCGTTGCATTAACTTGCCGGTTTTCAATTGTTTATAATTTCCTCTCTTTTTGATGTCCTTTGTTTCTTTAAAGAATGTTTTTCTTAATTCTTTCAATTATATCCATTTCTCATTCATTTTAACGTATTATGGCTCTTTTAAAAAATAAGCCATGAAAGTCCTTTCTTTTTCCAATCAGGATTATATATGTATGTGCTAACTCAGTTTCCTTTTTTTTAACAACTTATTAAAATTCCTTTCATTAAGTAGTTTCATCATCATTAAGTCAGAAAAATCAAACAATTTTATTTCCACTTGGTTTAAATGTTAATTTTTAAAGCAATCCTTCCTTTTTCGGCCCTTTTGATCTCATATTAAGGGTTCCAGATCATTAAGTATAAGATTTTCGTTTGCTTAGCCTTAGATTGTTGTTTGTTTAAATTCAAGAACCAGATAAACAATGATTCATACTTCAAGTTAGGCAAGTTCAGGATAACCATCTTGTTATATATACGTTTCTTGTTCTGGTATTATAAATATATATTACTGTGAACAAACTCAAATGTACTTGATCTGCGATTTGATCTGTGAATAAACTCAAACATACTTGATATTTTGGGTTCTACACAAAAGGATTGTGGCCATATAATCAATTTTTTATTGACATATATTGAAAATTATTACACTTATTCAAGAATGTTGTTCTCGATTTAAAATATGATTATTAAAATCAAGTTCCGATGGTCATTGCTGGTCATGCCCCCCCTCCATGCCTGTATACTCTCCACTCTCACTCTCTGTATGTCTGTTAAAAATATTTAGTATATTGTTGTTTTTTGTTTCAATATATTGCGCATACGTTTATTATAATGAATAAAACCAGAATTTCTTAACGGTAATTTGTTTTTGGCAAGTATCGAACGAAAACGAATTGAATTCAATTCACAGATATTTTGCCGCATTTAATTATCATGTATAAAAAAAAAGAACCTAATTGAATTTATAGATGAGCACTCAAGTATATGCAATGTAAAAACTTGTATGTGATCATATACATATATATTTATATAGTATGGTATATACTATAATATGAACAAACACTTACAGCTTACCAAGCAACTGGTTCTATGTGGATATGTATGACAAATGTCAAACGCACCGCCCGTACGTTAGATTCGTATATTCACGTACATCGAGATCCGTGTTTACTCTGCGGCTATTCTGAATATATTAAACTTGATGATAATTATTAGCCACAACGAGCTATAACCTATGGTTATGATTTCAACATCTTGAACCAAAACTAATCTTTAACCGAGTTTTTGCTTTTTTCCCTTCCTTCTCCTTCGTTTCGTCTTAATCATTATCTAACACGCGACAACTCAAAAAAGTTGACCCAGTCCCCAGTTCCCCAACATACACACACACACACAGAGACAGACAAAAAAGGCTGCTCCACTTTAAGCCCAACCACACACTCACATATAACACACAAACAAAAAAATAAAAAAGAGTTAACAAAAACTGAAATACAGTTAACAAAAGGTAAAGGAAATTCACATAGATAGATGGATAGATAGTTATATGGGGAGATAGTCCACGGGATCCCCTTGGATCGCCCCTCCCCACTTAATGCGAATTAATTTATCAAAAGTGGCTCGGAGATGGTTTTGTGTTTTGTGTACACAATATTTCTCCTAATTTGTCTCTTTTCTAACCAAATTAAGCAATCAATTTATGTTGAAATGACGATCCCAAACCCAAAAAGACTAAAACAAAAAACCAATAAAAAAGCAGCCGCTAACAATTTGTTTAAACAAATGGAAGCTCTGTGCGTTTTTGTTCTTTGAACTTAGATCACACCCCTCCGTCTAGAGTTGGAGGGATCGGGGGAAAGAGACATTTGAGATGTCTCGAACCGGACCATAAATACATTTTAATGACCGCGGCAAGAGGCATTGCGCCTGTCGCGTTGTAATCTCACCTGTTTAGCTGTTTGCCATGACGAATATGAATACCCCAAACAAGCCATACCCACCAAATGGAAAACCCCCCCCAACCCAAAACTCATAATCAACTCATGCCCGCCAATATATCTATCTATCTATCCAACTCCCCGGGCTAACCGAAATGTCAAAAGTTCATGGCAAAAGAGTCAAATCAATGCCTCAACATATTATTAATATTTCTCTCTTTTACTGATTTAACTATTTGAAACATTGGGCATTTGGTTTGATTTGGTGTGGTGTGTGGTCAAGCGTTTAGGCGTGACTTTCAGCCAAAGCTGGAGATGATGATGACAATGATCATCGATGATGATGACGACGTTGTACCATAGATGACGATGACAATGTTGGTAAAGAGTTGAAGATGTTTTAGCAATTTGTTGATTGTGCTCATTAGCTTTACTTTAAAAGTTTATTATTATTATTATTACTATTTCCACTCGTCATGTATTTCCGTTTTCGTTTGCTATAAACGCATTCAAGGATTTCCTTAGACTTAATATAAAAGACTTTAAAATCAATAACTTTTGTTAGGCAAGAATACCAACATAGTTTAATGTTCCTTTTCTTGTCTTGACTTTTAATCACATATCATAATATTATCTTCTTTTAGTAGGAAGTTCTATTTTCATACAATTTCAAATAGTTATAGAAATATAACGGGCTTCTTAGATCATAAATAATATACGATTAGTATATTAATAGTGACTTAAGGAGTCAGATCATTATTAATATGCGTATATAACTATTGAAATTCTATGAAAATAGAATTTGCCACTGTTGTGGTCTTAAAACAGGCTTTGATTCAACTTTGAATTTGTTTTGAATTTGAATAACGTTTTGTTTAATATTTTGGTTAATTAAACAACGTTTACTAATTTGACGCAAATATCAATGCTTGTGCGTCAAATCATAATTCATATCTTAAACAAAGGATTTTAATATGTTGTTTTTGTTTTCTAATCTTTCGCAATAGAAAGATATACATATGTATGTGTATTTATCGAAAATAGAAATGAAAGAAAGTAAAAGTGATGCGAATGTACGTCAAATCATATTTCATAACAAAGTTATTCTAAAATTCTGGTTCTAATTCATTTCAAAACAAAGGTTTTTATCATTTTGTGTGTGTGTTTTTTTTTAACCTAATCTTTTATCTTTTTTTTAGTATGTAGAACTACGTAAATCAAAAATAGAAATGAAAGAAAGTAAAAGTACTAAAATTCTGGTTCTAATTCATATCAAACAAAAGTTTTTATGTTCTTTTTTTTTGTTTCTAATCTTTTGAAATTAAAGAAAGAAAGTGATATATGATCGACAGCGCAAAATGGAACAGGAATTCCAGAATTTTAACATATATATTTTGTTTTTGTATAGATTTTTATTTGATACGTTTATCTTGATTGGTGTATCGCAATTAAGAATACATTTCTGTTGGTTATAAAAACAAATACATATATATGTATTTGCTAACTGTATGTTAAATCACCTAACAAGATCTAGCAGTCAATAAAACCCGGATTTCAAAATGAAAGAACAACTATTTATATACTAAAAAGTAGATAACTAATTTCATTTAATTAGCAATGAATTGTTGGTCACAATTATGGATTGGGGAGATTTAGTCCCCGAACAGAAATAAATATTGCCACTGCAAAAAAACATTTCAACAATTAACAAACAAATGAGCTAAAAATCGCTCACACTCACACTCACACACACACACACCTCTCCTCTAAATAATTATAAAATTTAATATTGGTACCTAATATAAAAATATGCATAAATTAAATCACACACGTAAACCGGGGGGAAGAAAAAAAAAAAAAAAAAAGACAAACAAGAAAAAAAAACACTTTCAAGGTTGTGGCATGAAAAGAAAAGCAGCAATCAAATTAAATAAACAATATTGTTTGTCCGAGTGTGTGTTAATTTTGCAAAAAAAGAAAAAAAAAAACCGAGAAAAAAATTATCAAAAAAACAAATAAAAAGCAAACAACACACACAGAAATTTTTTGGAATATGTTATTAATGTATTTAGGTGGAGTTGTAAACGTAATCAAGCTGCTTAAGCTCCACGAAAGTGAATGAGATAATGTGGTCGATGATGATCATGATGATGATGACAGTAATGATTATAATGATGATGACGATGATGATGATGCTGATGATGTAGACACCTCCAGCTTAGACTTCAACGTGTCATTTAATTAGAGTTTTATTTTTTATTTAAGGCGGGAGTAAATTCCAAACCTTGGCCACTTAAAGTTAAGCAACTTTTTACTTGAAAATCAAATGTTGAATCTTTTTTTTATTAACAGCAATTTGTAAGATTATTACAATTATATCTATAATAAATAGGAATATAGAATTTTACATGAGACTAGCAAAAGATTAGATAATCATTATAGATACAAATTTCTATCATAAAAGTAGCTTTTATGTGTCTTTTTTTTCGTGTCTAATATTATGGAACATAATCTCACATATTTAATATATATATCTACATATGTATATGTGTGCGTGTTGATCTCTGACATTTGTCGACTGGCCATGAGGTCACCAAAAAAATTTCTAATTACAAGTCAATCAATTTGGCTATATCGATTAAGAATTGATGATAAAAATGGTCAAGATCAAAGCTAAAACTGACAGTTAATGTGTTTAACATAGATAAATTTAATATTCAAGCGATTAAGTTTGAAAGATATGTTTGGCATATACATACATGAGCATAGGATTTTCCAAATAATAAATAAATAAATTGTTATGTGGGTAGGCGTATGTATGTATGATTAGATTCAATGTTGTAATAACCATAAATATATTCATATTTAATTTGCCATAACCTAGCCAAAAAAAGCCAAAGTAGGACTCAAAAGTACCCAATCATTCCGTTTGTTGCTGATGAAAGAAATAAAATATTAAATATCAGAGAGAAAAACAAAACAAAAAAACCAAAACAAAACAAAAAAAAAAATGAAGAAGCAAATCAAACAAATAACCATCAAATTGCAGAAGCCAATGCCAGACAAAAGGCCCCTAAATTGAGGCCCCTTTAACAACTTTAGAGCAGCAGCAATAGCAGCGGATAAAAAAAAAAAAACCATCTATACATACAAATAAGTAATAGGCACTCGTAACTATTTGTTTCTTCGTCTTTCTTCCCAATTCCAATGGCTTTTGTCTGTGAGTTTTTGAATTTATGGATTTTGAAATCAGCAGTTACCTCCCCCTCTATATACGCCCCCCACACCCTTCTTTTCTCGCCTCCTGTTTTTATTTATTTATTTTCCAAAGGTTAGTTGTATTATTTAAAATTTAAGAGTAAGAGAGAAAAAAAAAATAACACAAGTACAAAACAAACCCGTTTTAGTGCTCAAGTGGCCCAAGCAAATGCAATTTACCTTACCTTACCCAGGGTAAGGTGTAGTGCATACATACGGACATTTTTTCCATTTTTTGTTTTTTTTTTTGGTACTACCATTCACCCAGTAATTTATGAGCTATTAACCATTTGACAAATACAAATAAATCAGCAAAAAAGGAAAAAACAATGCTAAAAAAATTAAGGGGACAACAAGAAACGAAAAAAAAGAAGAAAAAATCATGTAAATGATTGTGCAAATCGTTTTTGGTTGCATTTTATGTACCTACATAAAGTACGTATTAGAATTAGGGTTACAATTCTTGTTTTAAGTACCTACCAGAAACATAAAAGCAGAAACAAAAAAACATTATTAATAGGTGGGAGTGTACCCATCACTATAAAACTTGATGATAAAAATGTTGTGTTATTTTTTGTTTTTACCTCAGCTTGGTTCCGACACACCCTCAAGATGGTCAACATCGGCCATATTTTCCTGCTAATGCAGGTTTTGGTAAGTTCAATTAGTTAAAGTCAATTTATTATACCTCTAACTGTATAATTTGCTCCGGTCCGGGGTTTGTCAAAAGGTCATAGCGGCAGGTGTGATGGCTATTAACGATGATGACGATGATTCAATCAATGATATTACTGAATTGGATGGATCTCTTAGCCGTTTTATTAGGGATACATCAGCTCAAAATATTGCGAAAATCGATGTGAAATGCGATCAAGCGAATGGCATGATAGTTGAAGTTGAATTCAATGAAATATTCAATGGAGTCATTTACAGTCAGGGCTATTTTAGTGATCCCAAATGCAAGTGAGTACATACATATACATATCTAATTGTCAATCCCTATACACATATGTACATAAATATATATTTATTTTCCGCTGCAGCTATGTAAAGGCCAACAGCAATGAACGTACATTCATCTTTAATGTTCCTTTCGATGGCTGTGGCAGCAAGCCATCTTGTTCCCTGTGCGCTTCTGTTGATAATATTCTAATTATTCAGAATGATGAGGACGTTCAGGAGAGTTGGGATATAGCCCGTAAGATATCGTGCAGTCGCGGCGATGAGCAGGAGAAAACCGTTTACTTTAAGCCCTTCGTTGTGGACATGCTGGAAGTTGTCTCTGTGGATACGCCAAGTGGTCCGGTTGAGTGTTGGATGGAAATCGGTACAGGAATACCGCCAAATATTAAGCCCATAAACTATACCCTGAAACTGGGCACCGATATAACCTTTACCATCAATGTGAAACATTTAACACAGACTTGGGATGTGAATATCCTTCAGTGCTATGCCTCTGATAATACCGATTTCGATGGACGCAACACCAAGAGGCTTAAGCTCTCCGATAAGAGAGGCTGTTCATTGAAACCAAAAATATTCGGAGAATGGAAAAAATTGGAATTATCTTCGAATGGTGGACAGACCTCAACATTTTATAACACGCTCAAGGCATTTAAGTTCCCAGACCGCTCTCAGGTTTATCTAAAATGCGATATTGAATTATGTAATGGCAGTTGTGAGCGGGACTACACCTGTGGTGATTTGATCGATGACCCATGTCCTCCTGGCTCCAATAATGTCAATTGCGGTAAAACTGATCTCACAACAACCCGGCCGCGAACGACTAGTAGGGTCCCCATAACATCACCAAGACCAAGGTGTTATCCAGGATCCACTGATCCCCGTTGTCCTCAAGAATCAAGAACTACTCTCAAACCAAGATGCTATCCTGGTTCAACCGACCCAGAATGCGCCACATATCTTCCATCAACCACAAGACTACCGGTAACTAAACCAAGATGTTACCCTGGTTCCACAGACCCAGATTGTCAAATTCTTATTAAGACAACTCAACCTCCATTGAATTCTTGTCGCCCTGGTTCCACTGATCCAGAGTGTCTTAACTGTAACCCTGGTTCCCCAGATCCAAGATGTCCTCAAGTGAGAACTACTCCAAAACCAGGTTGTTTTGAGGGGTCAAATGATCCGAAATGTCAAAAGCCAACGTACTTGCCACCAACTACGCGGACTACTACTACAAGAATTCCCGTAACTACCACGAGGCCAAGGTGTTATCCCGGGTCAACAGATTCTCGATGTCCACAAGAACCTAGAACTACTCCAAAGCCAAGATGTTATCCTGGTTCAGACGATCCAGAGTGCGAACCTAAAACAAATCCCCCTCCAACAACTCGGCCACCTGTAACTACTGCCAACCCAAGGTGCTATCCAGGATCAACAGATCCCCGCTGTCCACAAACGCCCAGAACTACATCTAAACCAAGGTGTTATCCTGGATCAAGTGATCCTGAGTGCGTTCCAGCTACATATTTACCACCAACCACCAGGATTCCCGCTACCACGCCAAAACCAAGATGCTATCCGGGATCTACAGATCCTCGTTGTCCTCAGGAATCAAGAACAACTCCTAAACCAAGATGCTACCCTGGTTCAAGCGACCCGGAATGCGAATATACTACGAATTCACCACCAACAACAAGGCCCCCGATAACGACTAGACAGCCAAGATGTTATCCGGGATCTACAGATCCAAGGTGTCCTCAAACGGTTAAAACCACACCCAAGCCCAAATGTTATCCGGGTTCAACCGACCCCGATTGTCAGCCAATAAGAAAGACAACAAAACCGCCTTTGACAAACTGCCGGCCGGGTTCGACCGATCCGGATTGCCTCAATTGCTTCCCTGGTTCTCCGGATCCAAGATGTCCCAAAGTTCCAACTACTCGGAAATCTGGATGTTTTGATGGCTCAGATGATCCAAAATGTCAACCAGCTACATACTTGCCGCCAACATCGCGGACTCCTACTACAAGAATTCCCGTAACAACATCAAAGCCAAGGTGCTATCCTGGCTCAACCGATCCACGATGCCCACAGGAACCAAGAACTACTCCAAAACCGAATTGCTACCCAGGATCGACAGATCCCCGTTGTCCACAAGAACCTAAAACGACTCCAAAACCCAATTGCTATCCTGGATCCACAGACCCCCGATGCCCGCAGGAACCTCGGACAACTCCAAAACCGAGTTGCTACCCAGGATCCACAGATCCTCGTTGCCCACAGGAGCCTAAAACCACTCAAACACCAAGATGTTATCCTGGTTCAGACGATCCTGAGTGCGAACCTAAAACAAATCCCCCTCCAACAACTAGGCCACCTGTAACTACTGCCAAACCAAGGTGCTATCCAGGGTCAACAGATCCCCGCTGTCCACAAACGCCCAGAACTACATCTAAACCAAGGTGTTATCCTGGATCAAGTGATCCTGAGTGCGTTCCAGCTACATATTTACCACCAACCACTAGGACTCCTGCTACCACGCCAAAACCCAGATGTAATCCCGGATCTACAGATCCGCGTTGTCCTCAGGATTCAAGAACAACTCCTAAGCCAAGATGCTACCCTGGTTCAAGCGACCCGGAATGCGAATATACTACGAATTCCCCACCAACAACAAGGCCATCGATAACTACTAGACAGCCAAGATGTTATCCGGGATCCACAGATCCAAGGTGTCCTCAAACGGTTAAAACCACACCCAAGCCTAGATGTTATCCTGGATCCACCGACCCCGATTGTCAGCCAATAAGAAAGACAACCAAACCGCCTTTGACAAACTGCCGGCCTGGTTCGACCGATCCGGATTGCCTCAACTGCTTCCCTGGTTCTCCGGATCCAAGATGTCCCAAAGTTCCAACTACTCGGAAATCTGGATGTTTTGATGGCTCAGATGATCCAAAATGTCAACCAGCTACATACTTGCCGCCAACATCGCGGACTCCTACTACAAGAATTCCCGTAACAACATCGAAGCCAAGGTGCTATCCTCGCTCAACCGATCCACGATGCCCACAGGAACCAAGAACTACTCCAAAACCGAATTGCTACCCAGGATCGACGGATCCCCGTTGTCCACAAGAACCTAAAACGACTCCAAAACCCAATTGCTATCCTGGATCCACAGACCCCCGATGCCCGCAGGAACCTCGGACAACTCCAAAACCGAGTTGCTACCCAGGATCCACAGATCCTCGTTGCCCACAGGAGCCTAAAACCACTCAAACACCAAGATGTTATCCTGGTTCAGACGATCCTGAGTGCGAACCTAAAACAAATCCCCCTCCAACAACTAGGCCACCTGTAACTACTGCCAAACCAAGGTGCTATCCAGGGTCAACAGATCCCCGCTGTCCACAAACGCCCAGAACTACATCTAAACCAAGGTGTTATCCTGGATCAAGTGATCCTGAGTGCGTTCCAGCTACATATTTACCACCAACCACTAGGACTCCTGCTACCACGCCAAAACCCAGATGTAATCCCGGATCTACAGATCCGCGTTGTCCTCAGGATTCAAGAACAACTCCTAAGCCAAGATGCTACCCTGGTTCAAGCGACCCGGAATGCGAATATACTACGAATTCCCCACCAACAACAAGGCCATCGATAACTACTAGACAGCCAAGATGTTATCCGGGATCCACAGATCCAAGGTGTCCTCAAACGGTTAAAACCACACCCAAGCCTAGATGTTATCCTGGATCCACCGACCCCGATTGTCAGCCAATAAGAAAGACAACCAAACCGCCTTTGACAAACTGCCGGCCTGGTTCGACCGATCCGGATTGCCTCAACTGCTTCCCTGGTTCTCCGGATCCAAGATGTCCCAAAGTTCCAACTACTCGGAAATCTGGATGTTTTGATGGCTCAGATGATCCAAAATGTCAACCAGCTACATACTTGCCCCCAACATCGCGGACTCCTACTACAAGAATTCCCGTGACAACATCGAAGCCAAGGTGCTATCCTGGCTCAACCGATCCACGATGCCCACAGGAACCAAGAACTACTCCAAAAGCGAATTGCTACCCAGGATCCACAGATCCCCGTTGTCCACAAGAACCTAAAACGACTCCAAAGCCCAATTGCTATCCTGGATCCACAGACCCCCGATGCCCGCAGGAACCTCTGACAACTCCAAAGCCCAATTGCTACCCAGGATCCACAGATCCTCGTTGCCCACAGCAGCCAAAAACGACTCCAAAGCCCAATTGCTATCCTGGATCCACAGACCCCCGATGCCCGCAGGAACCTCGGACAAGTCCAAAACCGAGTTGCTACCCAGGATCCACAGACCCTCGTTGCCCACAGGAGCCTAAAACCACACAAAAACCAAGATGTTATCCAGGTGCAAAAGATCCTGAATGCGTACCTGCTACATACCTCCCACCAACTACCAGGACACCAGTAACTACTTCAAGGCCCAATTGTTATCCGGGGTCAACTGATCCTCGTTGCCCACAGACGCCTAGAACTACACTCAAGCCTAGATGTTATCCTGGATCGAATGATCCTGAGTGTGAACCAACCACATACCTCCCACCAACCACAAGGATTCCAATAACGACACCTAAAGCCAATTGCTATCCAGGATCTACAGATCCACGATGCCCACAGGAGCCAAAAACTACTCCCAAGCCGAACTGCTACCCTGGATCAACCGATCCCCGTTGTCCAAAAGTACAAACAACTACTTCCAAGCCAAGATGTTATCCCGGATCCACTGACCCAGATTGTCAAATACTTATTAAGACAACTCAACCTCCTTCAACATCCTGTCGTCCCGGTTCTACCGATTCAAAATGTCTCAATTGCTTCCCTGGTTCCCCGGATCCAAGATGTCCAAAAGTTCCAACTACTCGAAAGGCAGGATGTTTTGAGGGCTCAGATGATCCAAAATGTCAACCAGCTACATACTTGCCCCCAACATCGCGGACTCCTACTACAAGAATTCCCGTGACAACATCGAAGCCAAGGTGCTATCCTGGCTCAACCGATCCACGATGCCCACAGGAACCAAGAACTACTCCAAAAGCGAATTGCTACCCAGGATCCACAGATCCCCGTTGTCCACAAGAACCTAAAACGACTCCAAAGCCCAATTGTTATCCTGGATCCACAGACCCCCGATGCCCGCAGGAACCTCTGACAACTCCAAAGCCCAATTGCTACCCAGGATCCACAGATCCTCGTTGCCCACAGCAGCCAAAAACGACTCCAAAGCCCAATTGCTATCCTGGATCCACAGACCCCCGATGCCCGCAGGAACCTCGGACAAGTCCAAAACCGAGTTGCTACCCAGGATCCACAGACCCTCGTTGCCCACAGGAGCCTAAAACCACACAAAAACCAAGATGTTATCCAGGTTCAAATGATCCTGAATGCGTACCTGCTACATACCTCCCACCAACTACCAGGACACCAGTAACTACTTCAAGGCCCAATTGTTATCCGGGGTCAACTGATCCTCGTTGCCCACAGACGCCTAGAACTACACTCAAGCCTAGATGTTACCCTGGATCGAATGATCCTGAGTGTGAACCAACCACATACCTCCCACCAACCACAAGGATTCCAATAACGACACCTAAAGCCAATTGCTATCCAGGATCTACAGATCCACGATGCCCACAGGAGCCAAAAACTACTCCCAAGCCGAACTGCTACCCTGGATCGACCGATTCCCGTTGTCCAAAAGTACAAACAACTACTTCCAAGCCAAGATGTTATCCCGGATCCACTGATCCAGATTGTCAAATACTTATCAAGACAACTCAACCTCCTTTAACATCCTGTCGGCCGGGTTCAACCGATCCGGATTGTCTCAACTGCTTCCCTGGTTCCCCAGATCCAAGATGTCCCAAGGTTCCGACAACTTTAAGACCAGGTTGTTTTGAAGGCTCAGATGACCCGAAATGTCAGCCGGCTACTTACCTGCCTCCAACATCGCGAAATCCAACTACTAAAATACCGATAACAACAGCGAAGCCAAACTGCTACCCAGGATCCACCGATTCCCGCTGCCCACAGGTGCCAAGAACCACTCCCAAGCCAAATTGTTACCCAGGATCGACAGATACCCGTTGTCCACAAGAACCTAAGACGACTCCAAAGCCCAACTGCTATCCTGGATCCACAGACCCTCGATGTCCACAGGAACCTCGGACAACTCCAAAGCCCAATTGCTACCCAGGATCTACAGATCCTCGTTGCCCACAGGAGCCTAAAACCACTCAAAAACCAAGATGTTATCCAGGTTCAAATGATCCTGAATGTGTACCTGCTACATACCTCCCACCAACTACCAGGACACCAGTAACTACTTCAAGACCCAATTGTTATCCGGGTTCAACTGATCCACGTTGTCCACAAGTACCCAAGACCACTGCACAGCCGAATTGCTACCCTGGATCCACAGATCCCCGATGCCCACAGGAGCCAAGGACCACTCAAAAACCAAATTGCTATCCAGGATCTCCGGATCCGCGATGTGCTCATAGCTTAGTTACCACAACAAGTCAACCTGCAACGACTCCTGTTTATTGCTATCCAGGGTCCATTGATCCTCGTTGTCCTGATAGTGGATATAAGGGCACAAGCCGCATTCCAGCCACATACTTGCCTCCTTTGAGTGATCCAGGCTATGATAGGACCATACGCGATGCGAGAAGTTTATTCTTCAATGAAATCAACAAATTGGCCTCCACGAACAACAATGTCTTTGAACTAGACGAAGATGATGAGAGCGAATTAAAGAGAAGTAAACGTGATCTTAATCTGGATGCCGAATTAAATCCCCTCATAATTGCTGATCAAAGCGATGATGATCTATTATCGAGGAAGATTATGAAGCGTGAATTCAGTGAACGTCCACCGGAAAAGGAAATAATTTCCCTGACTCTCGGCATACGGACCGGGATCAATGTGAAATAGTCAGATAGTATGAAAATTATACACTAGAAATACTCATCCCTAAACCGATATGTATTTTACTTAGAATGTTATTCATTATTATGCCTATTTAAAAAAATATATATATTTTTGTATGTATGTATGTTCAGTTGTTCGTTATATATAATATACAACGCGTCTTTTTCGCTTCCTATTTCATAAATATGTAAATGAAGAAGTTTATTTTTTTCCACAACATGGGCTCTTCACTTTAGGTTAATCATTTTGCATCAATTTCTATGTCTAGAAATTAACATTGGTATTTCTCGGATTGGGAACCATTAGTTTGATACGTTCCAGCCTGTGGAAAATGCCGCATCAGAGGTAACCTCAAACTGCGAGTATATAGAAAATCTCAAAATGGTTCGCCACCAATTCTTCTTAAATCGAAAATGACTTTTGAAAAAAAAAAAATAATAATAAAAATACTTTCTTACAATCGATTGTACTAAATTAGCTGTCAAAAAAGCAATACTGCACTGGCAAAAAGAAATTCGCTACAAAATACAGTTAACCGTCAAGTATATTAAAACGTTTCTACGTTTCTTAATACGTTTTCCTCTTAATGCATGGTGTTTGAATATGTCATTTAGAAAAAGCAAAGCATTAAGCCACTTACCTTATAATTCACAGGTAACTTTGCACTCTTTTCCTTCATTTTATTTGTCCTTCGTAACACAAAAAAAAAAAAAAGCAACAACAAAACAAGGGAACTTGATCGCATCCATACTTCGCCCTCTTTCTTTCTGCTGCTGCAAGTGCTCCAAAAGTCCAGACAGTGTGGGTGAAAATTCGTTTTATTCTGATCTTGTTCCTTTAGTACTTTTCTACACACACATATACATACATATGTATGTAAATAAATACATATTTGACACAAAACAAATTAAACACAAAAATTACCCTTTGACGCGCAAAAAAAAAATGAAATAGCCATTAACCTAACGGCGAGCAAATCATTAAAACTGAAGTGAAAGAGCGAGAGCCTGAATGAGAGAGGATTGAGCATAGCATTGCCAGACTTACAAAAAATTGTTGGCTCAGCCCGTTATATTTGAATTCAGAACGTTGAGAAATAATTGAAAACACATGCCCACAGACCTTCTCTTTGAATAATAAACATTTCCAAATCTAAATGATTTTAAATTCCAACCAACTTAAATGTCAAACAAAAGTGTTTACACTAATTTAAAAATATTTTTTTTATATATTACTTTGTAAAACGGTTTTTCCGTTTTCCTTTGTTTTTTTTTTGTTGTTGTTTTTTGATACAAATACACAATATTCTAGATTGGTTGCCGCCATCTGTGGGGCTTACAATAGTTAACTTAGTTTTAATTTGTTTTGTTTTTGTATGGTTTTTTTTTTTCGTTTTGTGTTGCAACATTTAAAGACATGCAGAAATTGAAATTGTATTTTGGTTTTAGTTTTTTCCTTTTGGATTTACAAATATTTTTTTAGCGTTTTTGTTTTATCTTTAAATGTATTTTGTTAGTTCTTAAATTGAATTGAATTTGTAGCGAATTTTCTTGTTTGATTTAGAAAAAGAAGATCCTAGCGTAGCAATTGGTATTGGATTACTACAAACGCTCACCAAGGGAAGTATGTGTGTGTGTTACATTGTGATGGTGTGTGCTGTTTTTGGGTGTATGTGTGTGTGTGTGTGTGTCTATGTGTTTGTTTATAAACGGTGTAGAAATTCTTATGTTATAAAAAAACAAGAAAATAATTATTGCAATAAAGCGGCTGAATGCTGTTGTTGACTGCTGCCGCTGTTGTTGTTGTTGTTGTTGTTGTTGGTATTGATTATCCTGACTGGAGTTGGCGACGAGATTGATGTTATTGTTACTGCTGCTATTGTTGTTGTTGTTAGTGTTATTGGTGGTGCTGCTATTTGTGGTATTGTTGTCGTTGTTAATGATGATGATGATGTCATTATTGCTGCTGTTGTTGTTGTTAGTGCTGCTGCTGTTGCATCTGCTAATACACCTCCACCATTTCCACTACCGCCACTGCCACCACCACTACCACCACCTCCTGATTCGTGTTCAAATTTCTTATCCGGTACAACAACATTACTCATCAGGATAAATCATGAGGCGCTATTCGTTTCGCCATTATTCTCATGGAAATTGGTGCCATTCACAATGAACGATGTGCCCAAACCATATAAATGTCCCGAATATTTCGCATGATCAATATTATCCTCAAAGAACATCTGAAATATAATAAATCACAAAAAATTAAATCTCGTAGTTTAGTTTCTTCTACAAATATAGAGCTAGGACAAATATTACACATAAATAGCGCGTCTTTTGCGAAAGTTGACTAATGGTAAGACATACATATAATAATGCCACAATCACAGAAAAGCGCCCAAAAGTACACGAGGTTAATCATTTGTTGGTAAAGAATTGTTAGTTTTACATACCGTTAACCGATGTTAAGTGTTCGTTTTAGTTTCATTTTTTTAAATAGTTTTTAAACATCTTTTTTTTCAGTTTAGAGAGCTAGTTTTGACAATTTCTTCGATACGATTTTTTTTTTGCACTTGCTCTATACTTTTTCTTTTTTTTTTTTTTTAATATTCAATACGTGATTCTATATGTTCCTCAACAAAGAGCTTAAAATTAATGAAACAAAATAAAAATGAAAGATAGATCAACAACAAATAAATCGAAAACATAAAAATAAACATAATCAGTGGAATGTTAATCAAATTGAAGTATTATAAAAAAATTATTGAAAGCAAACGGAGAAATGCCACAAATACGAATACTATATCTGTATATACGTAAAATATACACACATATATATAATACTAAGAGTTTCTTAAAAAAGAGAGATGAATTTCAAAATTTTGCCAACATTTTGAAATGTTTTAAAAGTTGTCAAAATTACGATTCATAAGCTGGGAAAGCAAAATAAAGCAAATATTTAATAATAACTACATAAATATTGAAATGTATATGTATATATCCATCACAGTTTTATACACCCCATTATTTTTCATATCTTTACATTTTATAGCAACCAACCAGACTGATAAATTATCCCCACTTTGGCTTGCAATCTAAGATTTCCAGAATTTTCAATACTCTATCTATCTACTTAGCTGAAGAGATGTTGTTTGCCATGCACTCAAAGTTAAAAATAAGCGGAGAATAAGACACACAACCACTTTAAAGTAAAATTTAGACAGATGAGATGCCAAAATACTATATTGATGAATTGTTTTGTGTTTTGTGTCTTGTGTTAAGGGTAGTTAAAAACGAAACAAAAAAAAAACAAAAAAATAAAAACGAAAGAAATGCCAATTGCTAAATTCTTGTGTGTTTTAATTTTCCATATTGTTAAATTCAGTAAATATTCTTTCAACTTTAGTGTTGTTGGTTAGTTATAGTGTTAGTTTTTGTTTAAAAATTAACAGACATATTAATTTCATAGTTGAGTTGACAACAAGAATCGCTCATTCTCATTTCATTTTATGTCATTGAATTCAATTATGCGTTTTAGAATTAAATTAATGAAATAGGTAGATAAATAGATTAGAAATGTGAGAAAGTGTTTAAGGCACCGCATGCCAAAACTATAAACTAATTAATATCAATATACACATAGATGATATATTTACAAATGTGTAAATGAATGAAAATTGAGCCTGTGGCTCCCATGTTTAAATGATTATAGCGCCGATGATGATGATGATGATGATGATGATGGAAATTGGTATCAACAAAGAATGCAAAGAACTAGAGCTTGGGCATATGGGTTGCACCCTGAGAAGTTAATGGCTCCAAGACATTAGCATGGTGTGGTGATAGATTAGTAAAAACTTTGATTAACAACTCCAAAGAGGTGATAGTTTCCCCTTCGCTACCAATGATTGCTGACGTTGGAGAGCAACAATTGTTGCTGCTACTGCTGCCAGCAGCTGCAGCATTAACATTGTTATTATTAGCATCATTATTGTCATTATCATTATCACTATCATCATCATCATCATCATCACCACCGTTATCATGATCATGATGGTGATCATCATCATGACAACTTTTACAACAGTATGAACCAACATCTAATGGCATTTTAGTGTTGGCCTTGCGAAGCAAGTTGATTATGGCACATGTAGGCTTTATGTTCATGGTGTTCTCAAACAAATAAGGAAAGAAGTTATTTGGCTTCTCTAGCATAAAGTCCAAACCCTTTGTTAGCTGTACCTCACGCATTTTAAAGAACGCCATGCCCGTTAGCAATGCATCCGATCCGGCCTGATGCTGCGGTCCAACGCGTCGTAATTCCAATTGATCAGCTACTTCCTGAAGGCCACCTTTAAGATTCTTGCATGACTTCATCAGATATTTGATGTCGAAAATGTTGGGAAAATAGATGTGTAGCAATTCAAAGAAGTCCGCCTCATCGGCGGGCAGATTCTGATCGGTAAGTAGTTTTAGCAGATAACCAAAATCATAGCCAGAGTGAAAGCAAAGCCATTTAATGTTATCCACTAGCACAATACCAGAACTCATTAGTAATTCTGCAAATTCAGTGGGATCTATGCCATCCTCTTCATGTTTCTTGAATTGTATGCCCGAATTCTGTAGCAAATCAATCGAGTCTTGGGCATACATGTCCTCGCTGGAAACGAAACAAAATGTCTTTAGTAGTACACCGAGAAAAAAAGCCAAGCAAGAAATAAAGAGATTCCTCCTACCTCAAGTTAAACTTGAAATTGAATTGCCATGTTGAGTAACCCGGTGGAGTTTTACCCTCATCATCCATAAATGTCAGTCCCAGCTGAATGATCCTTAACAAATCGACATTGCATCGCAGCAGTTGATAATGATAATCCGCTGTGGATCGAAATTCGCCCACAGGTCGGGCCACAACGCCGGGAAACTCTGTGTCCATGGCCACATAATGATATTTTTGCACTACTTTGCGTATTGTGCGGAATTCGTCCTCCAGATTATGCTTCCAGACATCACGTATGCCACATTCCTCATTGCTGGGTATATGCACTTGGCCATGAGCCGCGCCACTAATGGCCGAAGGCATTTGCTATCGAAAAGGACGAAAGTAGCAAAAGAGGATAAAACACAGTTCGATATACTTGTGTGTGTGTGTGTGTGTGTGTGTCAGTGGGTTAAATGCCAATATGCGGGTAAGTGTTGTTTGTAGTGTGTGTGTGTGTAAGTGTTGATTGGGTGTTCATGTGGATGGATTATCAATATATAGGTATATATATATATATATATGCATATGTATATAGCCGAACCAATTGATTAAAAGACACTTTAGGCCTTAAACTAAACAGAAATTCAATACTATTTTTTTTTTTGGTTTTGCTTATATGATGTAAATAAATTTTGGTAGTTATATATACTATTTAAGTTATTTTGCCAGCCAATTTATTGATTTGCAGTTAGAAGAATTTTGCTGCTACGAAAAAGAAAATGAAATCAAAACGGTTTTTAGGGTGGTGATAAAAACAGCAATAAAAAAACATACCGAAAGCCAACCTCGAAACACCGAAGTTTTATATATAAATAAATACCTTTGCAGTTTCTACGAATATAACAACTATTGGTTTGAATTTGATTTATCATTTAAATTATGCAAGTTCTTTTTCAAAATTGTGAAAATGAAGGAAATTTCAAAGAAATTTTTCTACAATTATCATAAGAATATATGACCATAACGGACAAGATTTGTAAAAATCTATATATTATTATATATACTGCAAAGTATATTGTCCAAAGAAATAAACAAAAATAGATAATGTAGATTGAGAGAGAATGAGAGAGAGAGAGAGAGGGTGGAGAAAATAGTAAAAATAAAAAACAAAACTTTAGGTTGAGTATATTTGGAATTGCTTTTGGAATTGGAATTGGAGGTTAACACGAGATGGAGTAGTGGTGCTACTTACATCGTCGCCGGTCGTCGTCTGTTGTTGCCGCTGCGGAGGAGTTGGTACCGAAACCGCTTCAGCCACCTCTTCCCACTGCCCTAAGCTGAAGCCTTAAGCAACACAAGTGTTTTTCACTTTTCGATATTATTTATAAAGATTTTAAAAACTTTTTTATTTAAATGTGTGTTTTTTTGTTTTTTTTTTGGTTTTGTTGGATTTTGTTTTTTACAGATTTCAAATTTTTTTTTTTTTTTTGACTTGCTGCTAACGACGATGTGGAAAATTCTAGAGAAATTGACAATATTTAAGCTGAGAGGAAAGCAATTGTCAGTATGAGAAAGTAATCGATAATACATAGATATATGTGTAATCAATAAAAAATCGCAGCTTAAATCAAAGAAAAAATTATCAGGTATTTTTTCGATGATATTAAGCTAATCCCATTTGGGATGTCAAAAAGAAAGGGATAGAAACATGGCCAAGTATTGGGAAGAGAAATTTAGAGGGAGACAACAGATGTAGGGTGATCTTGAGAATCGGAAGGGAGATGTTAGAGATTCGAGAGATTTTTGGAAGTTGAACCTGTTGCATACGGTACAATTTCACAATCGTAAATATTATTGGAAGAGGAAACGATGGCATTACATATACATATGTACATACATACGTATAGCCTAAAATAACATCTAGGAAAAAACGGATGTTTTAGTTAATCTCGAACAATGAACTAAACAATTTAACTCTTTATAGACCGGCACTATGCTGAATAGAAAGAGAGGGATAGAGAAAGCAATTGTCAAGTAGGCGAAAGAAATATTAATCGTAATTGGGTCAATTGGGTATCCTATTCCAAAAAGAACCGTTATAAGTGGACCATAGCGAGAGTGGGTCGCAATCATTCCTCTTTCTATTCACACACACACACACACACAAACGTATAGTGCCATCTACAACAACAACACAATTGCATAGGCATGTAAAATGCACCCAATTGCATGTCAAGGCCAACACACAAGAGGTCTAATACACACAAATGGAAAATCTATAAGTTGCCAATCTTTCCCAGCAGATACAATTCCATGACTTACCCATTTCATAGTAAATAATTTTCTCCAACTTGTCCGTTGTTTTTATTTAGTTAATGCACTTTTAACGCAATTAAATTATATATTACAGCAAGCAGCGTCGTCGGCGGCGTCCCGGAGCAAGCGATGGGCGGGGGAGAAATTTTGTGGCGGGATGCGATAGTTGGTTTTCGGCTGTATTACTCAAGTCGGCTTCTTTCTTCCTGGCTGGATGCACCACTACCTGCTAGCGAGGCACTTCTGTGACCCCTTGCGGCTCTTTATTCGAATGGTTTTTTGGTGAATAATTTGCGAGTCGGACAATTGCCAAAAATATTAAAGAAAAATAATGAATAGTGTGGGTTAAAGACAATTTGTTGACGACAGGGTTGGACAACGCGTGAGAGAAGTCGTCGACAAGCAAAATTCAAGGGCTGCACACAAAATTTGTGTGACAGTTTTAGGTTTTTTGAATTTCTAAGATTTTTGAATTGTGACTTTTTGTACATATGTACGTAGGTGCACGTGTATACAATAAAATATTTCTTTTATATTATTTTTTTTTTGTTTAATGTATAAGAGAAACATATGTTACGGTTAATTCATATATCGATAAATTCAGATAGTGTTGTTAAACAGCTGATTAGCACGTAGCATACCGTAATGTAAACGACGTAACGTAAACGCAAAAAATGAATTAATCGATTATTGTATCATTTGACTACCAATTAATAATTTAACGATTATTTTCATAATGTTATTTTTGTTATGAGTTTTACAATTTCTTCTATATTTTATAGCAAAAATAGTAAAGAAAGCAGTAAGAGTTATACGTATTTTTAATTCATATATTAAAACGTTTTTTAATAAAAACTCTTTTGTAGTAAGGCATACAAAATTTAGACAGATGTTCCGTAGTTAATTTGTTTTTTTTTTTCTCGGCTGCCGTATTTCCCGTTATTGAGAACAGGCGGTCCGCTGGTACAGATGTTGCCTAGCAGAGATTAGTAGCCTAGTGCAACTGTATACAATTTTGTGTATACTGCGCTTTATTTTGTGTTAATATTTCCACACTTTGCTTTGCATCGGCGCCAATATCTTTCACTTTCGCGCTGAAATTCACTCCCTCGAGCTATTATTTAATCGAATAATCGATTGTGTATTCGATTAATCGAGTGCCTTTTTTGAATTATATTTAATCGCGAATTAATACAATTATATCGATAATTTTCCCATCATTAGCCATGGAGTCCAATAAGGAATTGCAAATCAAAGAAAACAGCAAACAATTTGCCGGTAACTAAAATATTAAACTAAACTAAATAAATTTTGATTTACAAGTTTTATATATGGACGCCAAAGGCGAATCTTGTGTTGTCTGTTGTGTTGTGTTGTTGTGCTGTTTATTTATATATATGTGTGTGTGTGTGCATTTGTGTGTGTGATACCTTCTTCAGTACCTTGGCCTATTTGTGGCATCTTGCGAATTTAGCTAATTTTAAAAATAAATTCCTCGAACTGAAGAAACGTCTTACCTGTTTTCATTGCTCTTTTCTGTTCACTTCATTTACTCTTTTTTTTTTGTTTTTGTTTTGGAGTGTTAACAAAAACTAGTTTTGTTTTATTAACCACTGTCTGTCTGGCCATTGACACGACAACAATAACAGCAACAAAAAAGCGCGAATTCCATCACGGCGATGTCAACAATCAACAATTATGTATTGTCTCCCTCCCCTTCCCACAGCACCATCTCTCTTTTTATCCTCTTCTTTTTTTCATTTCTTCAGTTTTTTGATAGCCCCCAATCCCATTGGCGGCAATTTCACCAACTCCACTTACACAGAAAGCCCATCAAAAATTTTTTTTCAAAGCAGCACATTTATATACCCTGACTAAAGTAGTAATCTTGAAATTCTCCATAGCTTATAGTCATTCGATCCTGTTGTTATTTCTTTAGCTTTTAATGTAGCGAATAATCTCGATTCTTCGGGAGAGGGTATACACGGCAAGGGTTAACAAACTGTTATTGAAGCAAAGCAAAAAAAAAGACTTTTGGCTGTTTTTTTTTTTTTTTAATTTCACATGCAAATGAAATATTTAAGCACATACATATACACAATATTTTCCCGTTATCTCGAAGTACTGATTAGACCCACTTGAATTCAATTGATTTGTAAAAAGTTTCCAACTGATTTCCGTATATTCGTGAAAATTGATAATGACGACGTCAACGGAATACGATATTCATTATCGAATTAGAATTACATACATATTTATCTACTCGTCTTATTTCTCATACGAATTCCAATAGCTTATATGGCGTATACTCGATATATTTTCTTATTTTTGGTTTTAGCTTATAAACAATACCTAAAGTATGCAACAAAAAATTTCAAAAAAAAATTTGAATATCGTTTAACCATTTGAATGTACTAATGAAAATCGGCACGTATCCAAGGGGGTAGTCCGGAAGGGCTATTCACCCTCTTTTTTAAAATTTTTTCGACTTCCTTTACGCTTAGTAAAATTTCAAAGTGGTTTTTTGTTCATTCCCCCTCGTAATATATATATTCTAGATCCGTCCATGTTAAATAACATTGTATGTCCCCATATATATAATACATTCTTGCTCTTGCTTGTCATAGTCACACACACACCATTACCAATATATTGATTCATCATCATCACAATTGCAGAAAAATTAATAGTCTGTAAACAAAGCAAAAATCATTGATCAAAACACTTGGAATTTAATTTGCGTTTACTATGATCACGTTTCTATACGACTCTCCTCCGCCTATTAAACCCAATTGAAATGGAAATGGTCGTGTGACCCAAACCCAGTGGCAATCTTCGGCACGCGATCTGCCTGACTGACTGTTGCCTGGCTAACGAGAGATTTTTACGAGGTTTCTGCTGCCTCAGTCTTTGGCCAACTGCCGAAGTGGAAGTATATATAGAGAGCTCTTGGCTCTAGAATACAATTTGTATAATTTCTTATTTTTCGAATTCTGTGGAACGTGCTTTTATTTTTTTTTTTGGTGTCAAAAGAAACAATTGTGTAAATATTTGTGCGAGTTATTTTGTTTTTTTCAAAAAATTGAATGAAAATTGAGAAGGAAATTTCTACATGAGGAACTCTTATCACAAAAAATGTATAAACAACAACTACAATTTGTTAATATTATGTTTAGCCCTTAAGGTGTTCTTCCATTTCGTGAGTTAGGAATAAATAAATCAATGTCACATAATATCGGCCAAATTCTTAGTTGAGTCAATCCATTTAGAAGGTTTACGTAAATTTCTAGACATTTCGTTTCTGGTTTCATTTTCAATTTTGCATACAAATCAACTTCTTTGGTATTCAGTGTCTTGTCTCATTTGCATGTAAATATATATTTGATATGGTATTATTTTTTTTTTGATATATGCAAATATACATATCTCATCCAGTCGTTGAACTTCTCAATTCTTCGCATAGTTTGTAAAGTGTGTAAAGCATTAACTGACATAATCGATAGTCCAAAATTTATGATATCAGAGCATAAAGATATCATTTTGCCTTCTGACTTTGTTGTGAGCAAAAGTTATTTGATAATAATAATCAAGACGACCGAACAGTCTTTAGGCATTCCCGCAATCGAAATTGGTTTTTAGTTGGTCGATTTCGTTCAAATTTTCATATTAAATTTAAAGTCTAGGTAAAGAAAAGGTGCAAAAAAGACTCCGAAACTTATTGGGATCGATTTCTTCAGTTTAAGGCCTCGTTAAACTCAACTATTGTAGAAGTAGAGGGCAAAAAAGGGAACAATATTTGGCAAGTCCTTCAGGATCATTTCAATAAAAATTAATATATATTCTTATTCTATTACAGAGCCTTGTTATATACAAAATGCCGCTAAAGGATTTGGGTTATCGCCTGTTGCCCGGCCTTAAATGGCTGCATGGGTATACCGCCCAGGATGCGGTGGCTGATCTCATTGCTGGCATTACAGTTGGCCTCACAGTTCTGCCCCAAGGTCTGGCCTATGCCACATTAGCTGGTCTGGAACCACAATATGGCCTGTACTCGGCATTTGTTGGCGGGATTGTGTATGCTCTGCTTGGCAGCTGTCGTCAGGTGACCATTGGACCAACAGCATTGCTGGCCTTGATGACTAGTCGGCATACAGGTTTCGGTTTGGGTTCGGGACCAACATATGCCATTCTGTTGTGCCTGATATCGGGTGTAGTGGAATTGGCCATGGCTGTGCTAAAATTGGGAGCCTTGGTGGATCTTATATCGCTGCCAGTGACAGTAGGTTTCACTTCAGCCACAGCGGTTATAATAGGCACTTCGCAGTTAAAGGGATTGCTTGGATTGCGCGGCGGTTCGGGCTCGGATTTTATTAATACCATGAAATCCGTGTTTGGTAATTTACAGCACGTTAGACAGGGTGATGTTACCCTGGGATTGACTTCCATTATGGTGTTGCTTCTGTTGCGGGTAAGCCATAAAATTCCATGCAAAAAAAAACTTCCTTTTTCAACTTACAACGTTTTCTCAACTCCTTTTAGAAACTGAAAAATGTTAAACTGGCGAATAGAGTGCGCAGTTTACGTGCCCAACAGTTGATAAGTGGCACAATTTGGGTTATAGCCACTGGTAGAAATGCTCTGGTTGTTCTAGTAGCCAGTGTCCTGGCCTATTCCACATGTGAGCAGATGGAGACATGTCCGTACATTCTTACCGGCAAGGTTAAGAGCGGTTTACCAAATGTGGCCTTACCTAAATTTGAGACAACAATTCTGGGCAAGAATGGTACCCAAATAACACAGGATTTTGAGGCCATGGTAAGCTAATAGAGATTGACAATCGATTTTTATATTGAAAATCATTTTCTTTATCTCTTATGTTAGCTCTCTGAACTTGGACCATCGATGATAATATTACCAATCATTGCTGTGCTTGGAAATGTGGCCATTTCGAAAGCATTCGGTGGAGCTGGTCTGAGCCCGACTAGGGAATTGGTGGCCCTCTCGATGAGTAACATTTGCGGTGCCTTCTGCAGCTCGATGCCAGTGACTGGTTCATTTTCCCGTAGTGCTGTCAATCATGCCAGCGGCGTGAGAACACCCATTGGAGGTTGCTATACCAGTGTTCTAGTGCTGCTTGCCCTTGGACTGTTGGCTCCATATTTCCAATATATACCGAAGGCAGCTCTCAGTGCGGTCATCATTTCAGCTGTGATATTTATGATTGAATTTGAAGTTATTAAACCACTTTGGCGTTGCAGTCGTCGTGAATTGTTACCAGGAGCCATTACATTCGTGATGAGCCTAGCTGTGGGCGTGGAAATTGGCCTACTATTGGGCGTTGGAGCGGATGTGGCTTTCTTAGTCTATCGGGCTGCACGTCCTGTTCTAAGTGTATCCAAATTGCAGACAATCAATGGCATTAACTATATACTCATACGTCCCAAGCATAGTTCATTATATTTCCCAGCCATCGAATGGGTGCGTTCGGGTATATCCAAAGCGTTGTCAATCCATGGAACAGCTCCCGTGGTCCTAGACTGTGCACATGTTCATGGTGAGTTCCCAAAATCAGACACTTTATGCTTATGACCAACTAATTAATCGTTTGCATTTGCAGATTTTGATTTTACAGCTGCACGTGGCATGGGTTCACTTTATAAAGAGCTTGCCAAGGCTAATGTTCCATTGTTCCTAATGAGCGCTCACAAGGATATTGGCCTAATTCTGAAAGAGTCAACCAATATAGATTTTCCCACTATCGATACACCCGATGATTTGGAATGTTTGCTGGAGCAAAGTGAGCTATAATTGATATACATATATGCATTCTCTGTGTTCTCCCCCCTTTCTAATTGTTAAAGTTACCTCTGCTTTTCATGCTCTCATTTACAGCCTCTGTAGTTGCTTGTTAATTGGCTCACCTATCTATCATCCACCCGTCATCCCAGTTCATAATTGTTAGCTATCTCTGATTGCTCTCTGACTATTCCCGTTTTCTTTTTCTAGCCCATGACTATGAGCTGCAATTGCAGGTAACAGCTCCGTTAGTGGAATCTCAGCTAATCCATAGAAATCCGACAGTCGACGAGCCCACCGAGTTAAGTAAATTGAATGGCACTGGAACCTAAACATCAATTTGAAACTTGTGTCAGGATCACAAATTATTTTTACACAACAACAACATTTTACCTATTAGTTTTTGTAAGATTTATTTAAGGGATTCGATTTAAATCTAAAAATGTTTTCAAAAACAAACCAAACCCTTTGAAAAAATTGAGTATCCTAAGCCGTAAATATTAGCTTCTAAATTAAGCTCTCTTTACTTTCTATGGTGTTATTTATGTACTATATTTATGTGGGTATTGTGTTTGATTTTTAATTTATTAACCCATATTAAACTCTCTGCCGTTTCTAGTATTCCTATATGTATAAGTCCAACAAAAAAAAAAAAACAACTCATCATCAATTTTTACATTCCTATTCAATTATTTCCATCTATAATATATATATATTGCTTGTTCATCATTTCGAATCAGTTATCGCTTAGACCTAAATTGTATATATATATATATATAGGAATAAGTTGATTTTTTTTTGTTTTTTGTATAATGTTTTCTATGTATAGAAAGAGATGGAGAGACAGATAGATTTGAGTCTCATTAAATTATGAAATTTGAAATGCAGATAAAAAATTGTTGCCTTTTTTTTTGTTTTTTATTTAAATAGTTTCTATTTGATCTTAAAAAAAATTCGCACTTATTTCGCATAAGAATTGAAACTTAACATTTAAATTTAATTTAATTTTTTACATGCGAGTGATAAAAAAAAAACAAAAAAAAATATTGTATATATATGTATATATAGATCATTGCAAATATTTCGAAAAAAAAAATAGAATAAATAGTTAAGTAAAGGGGTTTAAGGGGGGTGTGTGTGTGTGTGGTGGGGAGGGAGACTAATTTTAAGATTGTTGTTTAGTTAAAAAATTAGTTATATAGATTATGCGTGTGTGTGTGTGTGTGTGTGTGTGTTTGTGTGTGATTTACAAATCGGTGATCTCCTGATGAGATTCATAGACGGCACCGGCATTCAGATTGTGATCCTCACTGGATGAGATGCGGGTTAGCAGCTCCGCTTGGATGCGTTTAAGGACCTCGACCACCTCGCAGAGAACACCGCTTTGGGCAGCCTGTTGCATGGCCTCGTTGGCATCCACAAGGGCCTCGTTCAAGGAGCCCAGCTCCATGCGCGCCTTGGCCCGGGCATAGTAGCCCTCATAGCTGTTGGGTTTCTGGAGAATGGCTTGCGTGGCCAAATCTATAGAAGCATCAAGTTCCTAAAGGGAGAGAGAGAGAGAGAAAGTGAATGAGTGAGTATTGCATATGCATTGATTAGATATGTCATATTTACATTCAATTTTCGCTTGCAGCGTGACAGATTCAGCAAAAGATTCGTACGCAACTGGGCAAATACGGCATTCCTCTCCAGCAGCTGCTCAAGGCCGGAGATCTTACGCAAAGCATACTGATAACGATGAGCGGCATCCTGAAATCGATTCTTGCGATACAATACATTGCCATCTTCCAGCAGTTTATTGAGTAGAACCACCAAAATCTCCGGTTTGCCCATGGCCATGCTCCATGTAGTGGGTCCCAGTTTGGCCCCCTTGCGCAGGAAAACCTGCACAGCTTGGATATTGCGGCAGGCAATGGCACGATCCAATGGACGCATGCCATGCACATCAATGTGCTCTAGATTGCCACCCTGTTCGAGTATATAGAGCACCATGCTGGACGCACCCTGATAGGCAGCCAAATCCAGAGCCGTTCGTCCATTATGATCTTCGTGATGGCGATTACAGCCCTGCTCAATGAGGCATTTCGCGGCAGCCAAATGCCCGCGCAGGCAAGCCCAGCTCAGGGCAGTGAATCCCTCGTGATCCTGGGCCTCCAAGTTAGAGCCGCGTGCCAGCAGTAATTCCAACAGTTCCAGATGACCCTCCTCGGCGGCAATCATGAGTGGCGTCTTACGATTCTCGCCCAAATGCTCGTCCAGAAGGGCTCCCCGCTGCAGCAATTGTTCCACAACACTCAAGTGTCCCTCCTTAACGGCCAGCCACAAGGCTGTGAAACCCTGACGATTCCTGGCATTGATCTGTGCTCCACGGGACAAAAGGATATTTATGACATCCACACAGCCATGTCGTCCGGCTGCTGTAAGGGCCAATTCCCCGCTGCTCGGCTCCAGGCCATTTATATCCAGATCGTATTCGTTCTCATTCAGATCCAAGAGATCTTCCAGTATCTTAACATGGGCCTGGGCGGCGGCACCTATCAGAGCCTGTTGCAAGGCGACAGACCGTGACACATCCTGCGAATTGGGACGTGGCGTCCAATCACAGGCCAACAGATACTTGACCACACTCAAATGACCCATGCGGGCGGCATGAACCAACGCACAACGTTGCGTGATATCCAATTGACCAAGGCTACTGCCGGCAGCCACCAGGGGACGCACTACATCACAATGGCCACGCATGGCGGCCAGGACAAGTGGTGAACAGCCTTGGCTATTGGTTAGTCCAACATCCGCACCGAATTCCAGTAAAAGACTGACCATAGGCAAAATTCCCTCATGTGCTGCTATGCATAGAATGGGAGCACCGCCCATGTAGTCGGTGCGATGATTTGGCGACGCTCCAGCCAACAAGACGAGGCGCGACACCTTCAGATTGGGACTGTAGACATTGCGTAGGGAACCCAAAGCAGCTGAAATGTTATCCGCTGCCCCAGCCAGCCAATATGATTGTAAATCCCGGGGTGAGAGTATCGCTTGACTGGCGCTTCCATAAAGATGAGCCTTGAGCATGTGATGACCCAATTCCAGGGTCAGTTGGGGCTGCAATGGAGCCTGCAGGCGGGACATACGAAACGCTATGGCTGCATGACCCAAACGGGCATCGCACATAAATTTCGTGGATTCGCCCTCATCCCTGCGCATCAGCCATTCCCTTAGGGAGCTGTGAAAGAACATGTATGTGTTGTCCAATCGTTTGATCAGGAAGCCATCCAAGAGCTTAAAACGTTGCATAAACTCGGGCCAACTCAGCGGCTCCTGGCCGTGGGTGAGAGCCTCTATGCTGTAGTAGATCTCGTCCAGCGTCAATGGATAGAGGGCAGCTAGGCAGATATTGAGTATGGGAGCCGCCTGCTCGAAACTCCGTGCAGTCGGAAAACGTAAATTGAAGTGCAACAAAAATATCTGGGCCAGGGAGACGGGCAAAACTTTGTAGCTCGAGGACTTGATAACCAATTGACCACGTGCAATTAGATCCAATATCAACTTGGCATACAGCATTGAGCCGCGACTCAATGATTGCAAATGTGAGACAAATTTGGTTGGCTGAGACTGGGAGCCAAGGCCCAGGCTGCCACCATTACCCATGCCATTGCCGCCGACAATATTATTCTGGATCTCCGGACTGTGGGAGAGACGAGCACTGATATAGTCCAGCATATCCTGCTGCAGGGACTGACTGCTGGCCCAGCTATCCAGGGTTAATTGCGTGTAACTCGGCGCCTTGACCAGCTCCAGCATTTGGGTACGCACAGTGGCCACCAGCTTGAGCCATGTCGGAAAATGTGGCGTCATTTTGGCCAGAAAACTTGCTATGGTATGACCATGATCGGGCCTATGGTATTCCGCCTCGCAGAGAGCATCTACCAGGATAACAGCCACCTTGGCTGGTATCTTGCCGCCGCGATGCAATTGAGCCAAGGGCTCCAAGATGGCCAAACGCATCACTCGCTCGGCATCCGCAATGCATTCGCGCACACTCAATATATCCTGTAAATGCTGTTCGGACAGTAAGTAATCCCGATAGGCAGTCAATTGCGGTGCCTGACACAACTGGGCGGCCAGGGAGTGAACGAAATCTGGCACCTGGCAGGTTAGATTGGCATCCGCCTGACAGAAGTGATAGCCCACCATGTGGGAGGCCAATCCCCGCATGCGTTCATTGTTGCCCAGCTGTAATTGCAGTTGACTGTAAATGCCATCCGGATCTTCGGGCATCTGTCGTCGTCGTCGGCCAAAGCAAGAGTAATCCACCAGCTGCAGGCAAAAGGCAGTCTTCCCCGTGCCCGGCTGTCCGTTGATAAGCACCACGCGTGTCTCAGTGCCCAGGAGAATGTTGGAAAGTTGCTGCACCAGCCACTGGCGTCCCACATACGGTGGGTCGGGTTCCTGCAGCGGCACCTCAAAGAACAAGGGTTTCAGAGCCAGCTGAACGGCTGCGTGAGCAGCTGCTGCCGCTCTGCCCCCAGCCGATGGACCAGTCTGTTGGGCTGATCTGGCTGAACGACGAGTAGCCGGCTTACGGGATTTGCCCGGCTCGTACACGTGATGATCTTGCATGGCGCAACCCATTTTGAATTTACTGGATAAACTCAGGACATCATCCTTGGCATGGGTGGTGGCCACCGACAATTGACTGCCACTGAGTAAGCCGCCGCTGGCCAGAGTCTGTTCAGGGCTGATGTTCTGGGAGGAGCTGCTTGTCGTGGTGCTGCTGGTGGTGCCACAACCGCCGCTGCCACCGCCGCCAACGCCGCTGCTGCTGGTCGTGCTGGTCGAATGCGCCGAAGGATCACTGCTGCTGGAATTGTTGCCATTGTTGCAATTGTCATTCAAGAGCAGCCCCAATCTAGCATGTAGCTGATCCTTTTGCTGCTTCTCGCTTAGCAGCAACGAGGAATGATGATCAAGCACATCGCTACCTGTGAATGGAAAAGTCTCAGTTTAATGTCAATGGTTCAAAGCTGATTTGGGTTCAATAACAAGACACATTAGCTTATGAGTTAGAGTTGCAAGTGCATGGGGAGTAAAGTCAAACAACTTAAGAGGTCTCTCCATGATATCGATCTTGAAAACATTTGAAGGACATTCCAAGGAACATGCTAAAGTTAATAAAATAAAAAACATCTTAGTTCCTATAAGGAATTTGTGGAAATCACTTTCTTTAGAGCAAAGGATCCTATGTTCTCTTCATAGTTAATGGTAAGTGAAGTAAACTGAAGTAAATAATCGGTAGACCTAATCTAAAATTATATTAAATTAAAGTTAAAACAGCCTCAAGGGTGAATCACGATAGACAGTTCACGTTTTCGACTATAGGCATAGGCCTAAACTAGTTGTGAATTACAACTAAATGAAGCAAAAGAAAAATTTCACTTTTCGAAATGTTTTATTGTCAAATGATTGGTAAATCTGATTAAAAATTATATAAGATTTTGATTGAAACCATTTTTAGGCTATGAAAATCACAGAATCACAATTGTATTCTAAAATGGCAATGCTTTAACTCGTTGTGAATTATAAATAAAAGAAGGCTAATAGACAGTTTATGTTCTCGACTTTAATGTTTAAACTAGTTGTGAACTGTAATGAAATAAGGCACAGAAAGAGTTTCATATATGGTTTACTTTGCCCTATTGAAATCTTATATATGTATATTCATTTAAATTTCGGATTAGTATTGGGGGTTACGAAAAAAAATAGAAACCATGCAAAATATAAGAAATTAGAAATTATTAAACGATGACATTGAGCCCATGCCTGCTAATTGATTGAGTCCCATTTCGCTGGAGTTTGATGAATTGACGCTCCACAGCGATTTAATTTTGCCAAAGACCAAGGATGACAAATGACCCGCATAGACCGATGTGCCGGCCAAGCTTAGACGGTTTAAGCGATTCTCGCTACTGGCTCCATGTTCCGCCGAGGTTTTCAAATTATTATTACTGACATTCTTGCGACGACGACGAGTGACCGCCGAATCCGAGCATGTTGAAGTGTTCAAAGCATTTGTCTCCTTTGCCTGATGATCACGATGGTGCTCATGATGATGATGATGGTTATGCTCATGCTGATGATGTTCGTGTTGGTTATCTGGACAATGATGATGATTGAGGTATTGAGGAATTTGATGATGAGGTGCGGGGATTAATGTATTTTCATATGTGTTGTTCTATGTCGCGGTTTCTTAGCCCCCCCCATCTCCCGCCCCAAGTTTATTTACCGCCACCACAATGAATGAATGAACAAGTGAAACTTACCTCCCGATAGTATCGATGCTGTGTCAATGGGACAACCTCCATTGGAGGCTGTGCGTCGATGTCCGGTCAGGGCGCTGCGCAGATTTTTGTGATTAAAGAAACGCCTACGCGTTGGTGGTGTGGCAAAGGCTGGCGGTGCCAAGTCGTTATATGGCAAGTTGTTATTGTTGTTGCTGCTGCTGCTGCTAATGTTGTTATTGCTGCTGCTATGAATGATAATTTGCTGCTTGCCTCCTGCACCAAGATGACCATGTTGCTGCTGCTGCTGCTGCTGCAGCTGCTGGGAATAAAGATGATGAGGATGATGATGATGATGATGCGGATGTTGTTGGTGTACATCGACAGTGACGGTTTGTATATGACCGTTGCCATTATTAGACAATGTTGTCGATGTTGCTGCTGCTGCTGCGGATATTGCTGTTGGTGTTCCTGTTGTTGTTGTTGTTGCGCCCGTTGCAGCTGTGGCCCGTGGCAATTTGCCTATGCTCGCATAGCGATGGTACTCCGGTGACTGCGACTCCTGGCGATGTTGCTGCAAATAGATGAATGAGTCAAAAAAAATGAGTCTCAAAATTTCTTCAAATTTTTTTGGTTTTTTGTTTTATCAATGATGAAAGTTCAACAAATCACAACCAAACGCGAAGAAGCCCAAATAGGTTTGGGTAAAACCAAAAGCCAAGGCAGGCGTAGCTCATTGATTGGTCATGTAGGATGGATGGATGGATGGGTGTGTCTGTGTGTGTGTGTGTGTGTGTGTGCTCTGCCCCAAGCTGTGGGACAAATTTAAAGGCGGGAATGAAAGCATAACTAAGTGACCAAGAAGAAAGGAGAAATGTTTGGCTTACACATACATACATATGTACATACATATGTGTGCATACAAATATATTCACCTGAATTTTAAGAACAATTCAACCAAAGTATCTCAACTGTATTTTGAATCTTTTCATCTCTCTTATCCTCTCTCATTTTAAACATTTAGAAACAATTGCACTATCCTTGTCCTTAAAATACTCATCTCGAAAAGTTTTCCTCTGCATTCTTATAGTTCTTAGTTTTAAAATATTCAAAAATAGCTCGTCTAACATGCTTTAAGTATAAGCCCGTACCAGTCAGTTAACTCTTGACCAAGTTCTGTGGGTCATGGAAATCTGTATCCTGTATTGTATTCCACTTGAGGATAAACCATTAAAAAATTAAAACATTTCTTCTAACACAGACAATTAAAATTTAGTGAAAATATGGAACCCATTTTTGTATAGCCGAAATTTAGCAGATATATTTGTTATTATCAGTTTTTCTGGATATCAGTTTCTAGAGTAGAAATTTTGTATTTAAGATGTATAAAAATCCATTTTCTCCTACTTTGTTCCTTGCTTTAAGCTCTTAACTTCAGCTGGACAAAAGATGGTTATAAAACAATTTGTTTAGCCTTTACAAATTGATCTAACCCCATTTATGTTAAGGGTAAGGTATTAAATTCAAAACTTAAACCTAATTAGTTACTATGCTGAAGTCCAATTTGGTATTAAAAGATGTTCTTTTCATCTAATTGGTTAACACAAAATCACCTCTTGCCAGTTTGGCTTAACTTCTCAGACCATCTTCAACTTTGGAGTGCAATCTACTGACTTGTGCTAGACTTAAAACCAATAATCTTTCATCTTCGTAGTCTCATATTGAACGCCTCTGTCCAATTTTCAGACTATGCGTTGGCTGGCTGTGTTTGTTGTCCTCGTCCACGTCCACGACCACGTCGTCATCCTCATCTCCATCTCCCAACGTCGTGGTCGTCGTCGCGAAATCAATTTCATGTCTTAGTCATCACACAGTTCTAGTCAGTCAGTTCTCTGTCTAGAAGGGGGATTCTCGCCTTAATGAACTGCAAATCATTTGGTATCTGCTGTCTGCGTTGGCTGCGTTGTTTGCTTGCCCCCAGTCTGGACCTCAGTGGACCCAAAACCGAAAACCTGTTCCCGTGTTTTGTGTGGGATAATAAGATGAAATTGGTTGGCTGCTTTGGTCGTCCAGACACAGACACAGGCTTTAATTGAGAGACAGAGTAACCAACTAACCAACCAACCAGGCAGACAGACAACAAGAAGAAGAATTGTGGAGGCAGGTGGCTTGGAAAGGAGGCTCCACAAGGATTCTGCCAAAATTTCTTTAGATTTTTCATAAGATAAAAAGTTGCATAAAATATTGAATTTTGGATTGGAATAAGGTGGTTTATGTGGAAAAGTGTTGAAGTTGTTTGTAAATAAACTGACGAGCCAAAAATATATAGTTACAGAAGAAAAGGGCATCTAGAGTCGTTTCTTCTCACATGTCCGTTCATATATTTAAGTCCACTACGAATGTATAGAACATTCTAAACTAGATTTGTAAGATCTTGTTGAATTTGTCAACTCTATTGACAATATCCAACTACAAGTAGGCATCAAGAGATGCTTTTCTCGCCCACTTCCTGTTGAGAATGGCGGATGGTGGTTGTAGGATGTTGGCCATCAGAGTATGTAGGTATATAGCCAGTTAACCCACAGGCTGTCGCCTTCTCTTTGGGTGTTATCTATCGATGGCTCTGTGTGTGTCTACCTGTCCACCTGTGTCTCTCTCCGTCTGTCTCTGTCTCTGTGTGTGTGTGATGAACTCTCTCGAGTTGAAAGCGTTTATCGCAAAAACATCTCCTTTGAGATGTTTTCAGTTTTCATTTTAATACGTTAAGTTAAAGCCATTTCGAATGGAACCCTCTATTGATCAGTTAGATTAACGTATCGATTCGACGCTTTGTGTGGTGTAATTAAGCTTTAGTTCGTTGTGCTATGTTACTCTGCGATTCGTTTTGCCATTTGGCTAGTTGCTTAAGGAGAGAAAGAAAGAAAGAAAGAAAGAAAGGCTTTCTTTAAACTAGTTTTTGCTTTGATCGTCTCAAGCTGGAGCAAGCTGGTTGTCGTTGTCGTTGTTGTTTTGTGGACGGCATCCCGCGGTGGCGTTTTAATTGGCCACATCATTTTGATTAAGTTGTAGCCGGCACACGAGTTATGTTTGGGAAAATAATTAACAAATTATAGCCGGCCTCTACTACTATCGAAGCCAGCCACACCACCACCACCCAGTCTCATGTCATGGAAAACTTTTAATTGAAAAAAACTGCAATGATTTTCACTTTTCTACAAAACAGCAAATACAAATTGACCATAATGAAACGAGTGAATGAACCTCAATTAGGCAACCCACTCACCGAAACTTAAGACCTTCCTTTTTCGATATGTGTATACCATTAATGACATTTTCCAATTATTAATTACTTCAAAATGAGTGTTGTTGTTGTTGTTGCAATTATAATCAGAGTTCTTTTAAACCATAAAAAATATGTAATATAGCAAATGATTTTACACTTCATTAAGTCTCATTATGTTAGTTTAATACCCAAAAAAAAAGTAGTTGAGTAGTTTGCAAAAGTAATTGATTTTTTATGAGTACTTTTAGTTTTGAATGGCAACATCATCTACGAAGATAACTTTATAAATTGTCCAAGAAAATACTATAAAAATCATCATAATTTTTGAACTTTGGCAATTGAAAATAACCACAACAAGACCAAAGGAGAACTGCCGCAATTTTTGGGTAACCAGAAAGAAATATATGTAAAATGCAGGTGTAACTGTAACCAAGTAGATTGTAATTGCAATATGATAAAAGCCTGGCATTATCTTACTTGAGGCCTCCCTTCCCCCCTTCACCATCTGCCTTACAGCCACAAAAAAAATGAACTATAAACAACTTATAAACATGAATGTCAAGTAGAGGCCACGACTTGCAATATACCCTGCAAGCACTTGATCTTTGTTCAGTAAAATATATTAATATACTCTAATTTTAATACAGGGTATATATAAATTTCGTTTAATCAAAAACCATAAAATTTGAAGCCGAAAAAAACTGAGCAGCAGCAGCAGCAGCAGGCCGGCCATGCAATTACTGCAGCCATTTAATGACCCTCCCCGTATATTCCCCCTACTTCCCTTGGCCAAGAAAATCCACCCGGCTCCCGGAGGCGGACGCGGACACCGCCAACAAGATTAATGGTTCATTCAAGAATTTCGATTTTCGTATGCAATAACGAAACAACAAAACCCCCCCAAAAAAAAAAAGAAAACAGGTTCAAAATTATTATTTTTTTTTGGTTGCAGTAAGGTTTGGTGGAGGGGGGGGCAAATCTTATGTTTTTTTTTTTTTGCTGGGGGGCAAGTAAAAAGAACAACTGCAACAACAACACGAACAGCGTCACACACAGATTTTTTGGCCGTGCCAGACATGGTGACACCACCAATTGGAGTCTGTGTGTCCAACTTAGCCAGCCAGGTGACTGGTTGGTTGGTTGGCTGGTTCGTGGCTTGGTTCTCTCCAGTTAGCTTAGGGTGTGGGCAAACAGTTTTTGTTGTGTTGTGAAAAATAATTGTTTAAATGTCATTAAAAAACCAAAAAAAAAAAACGTACACAAAATCAAGCAAACTGCAAATAAACAAGTCAGTAAACTACCTAAATGCATAGTCAAGGTGGCATACAAAATCAAAGAAGATCACTGAATTTTTAATACCCTAGCAAAAAGATGAATTTGTTTTGGAATAAATACATATGAATAAGTTGGAGTAAAGGGTATATCAGTTAGTTGCCCATTCAACAATCAAAAGGCATAATATTTATTCCCATAGAAGTGCATTTTGCATTTGGATGGGAATATATTAAATAGTCAAGACATTTGATTTGCATTCTCCATCAATAAGCATAGACGATTGGCATATCTGTTGAAATATTTCGAGTGTTACTCAAAAAAACATTAAGTACTTCTACTTATATTTAGGTATATTTAGAAGTGGCGATAAGATTTGTTAATGATTTTTAGACATTTGATTCGTTTGCTTAACGAAGTTCTGATTTGATGTCAAAAGCCATGGAAATCAATTGAAATTTTAACTGGCAATACAATTCAAATAACTTGGCATAACTTTAGGGGGACTTTTTTTTTTTAAACTTTAATAGATTTATTGTCTTTTGATTGAAAACAAATGTTAGTGAGATCTCGATTTCAAATCAACTTTAAGATAGCAGAAAAATAAATTTTAGTTTAATCAAACTTCTTGTTGATCTTTAATTTCATTATTTACATAATTTTGTTACATTCTTCTCAATAATTTTGCTAAATTATTGAATTTATTTGAAAAACAAATTTAAACTTTGAATAGATAAAAGATTGCCATAACTTACTACAAATTTTCTTTTCATATAAAATCAAAACTGCCAAAAGAATTTAAAGTCTCAATTTCTCATTAAAATTTGTCAACTCTCAGGATATTTATCAACTCTAAACTATATAAAGGACATATTTTCATTAAAATTTTTCAACTCTATTTTATATAGAGGACCTATTTTGTTATTTTTGCATAAGAAAATGTAGATGATGACCCTTCAAATGAGACATTTAGAGTAAATAAAGAAAGAATATTTGCTGAGCTATATAAGATATTGCACATTTATTGTATAGACTGTGGCATACTTTAAGGAGCAAAAGAATGCAGAAGAAATTTCAAATTAATGTATTTTCCATCAAGACGATCAAGATATTGTTATCTTATTATTGATTGTCATTATAAATGCAATACAAAGAAATATCTTTGATTTTTCCTTGTGCCATAAAGATGCATTGACTCTTACACAATTTCTTTAACTTTCACAAATCAAAGGGGCGAGTGGGGCGGGGCGGGAAACAAAAATCTTGGACTAATGAAACGATAAACAAAAGCCCCAACACCAACCTGATACCAAGCCCGATTACACACACACACACACACACACACAACCAAAATTAATCAGTTGAGCAAATAAACAAATAAAGTTATATCCATATATACCCAATGTTTCGTGTATATTATGAGTGAGAAAATATTGAAAAAATATTCAATTGAACACATTTACATTTTCTCATAATTAATTGCATACTCTAGGTACATACATACATATATGTATGTAGAGAGGTAAAAATGCTGTGTGAACATGTCGAAAAAGTGCAAGAAAATTAATGCATTTCATTTCGAACGATCGATGCGTGGTATCGATAAATAAAAGCTAAAGCTGCTCGACGACAACCGAATTGCGCAAAATGAAATGAAGTTAACCGAAAAAATATTATGACCATCGCCATCAAAGGCGGCGGCGGCAGCAGCAGCAGCAGCGGAGGCTCTGACTTCAACTTGGTCTGTGGGCCTCCTCCTGAGAAATTGTTTCTCAACATGCAAATGCCGTGCGATTTATTTGAGGAAGCGGCAGAGATAAACGAGAGACGACATGCCAACAACAACAACAACAACTAACTAAGACAGAGAGACAGATATAGATGCCAAACAGTGTAAAGATAACCTCTGAAAGAGGTGAAAGGGGTGAGAAAATATCCAAGCCCAACTGAATAATAAAGTACGACGATCATGTGAATATATGCTAAATATGTTGGCAACAGTGAAATTAACCTGTTGTATTCGTTTGGTTTCTTTTTCATTTACTTAGTTAGTATCTTTGTTAGTTGGTTCGTTTATTTATGGCATTTTGGGAAAGCGAACAATCCTTTTGGTATTTTGGTCAAAAGAAGCTTCAGCAGAAGTCAAAAACATTTGAAAGTTCACCTATTAAAAGAAATACAAAAAAACAAAACAGAAATACGAGCATAAACCTGAGAAAGCACTTGAAGATCATAAAAATGAAGCTCATCAAATTACATGGGAACAATAGTCTTGTAGCCGCAAATACCCTGTATAACTCAACAAAATGGGGTATATTGAGCTTGGACTATTGCAGTCATTTTGCTTTTTCACTGTTTGAATTTGGTTTTCTTAACAAAAAAATGGAACGAAAAGTATTCTAATTTATTGGTTTAAACTTTTTTTTTTTACTCTTTTCTGTGTAAATTAGAACTAAATGGAATTGTTATATATATATTTGATATATGATAGAAGAAAGAACAAAAAAATTGGAATATTTGGTTATTTTTCCAAACTACTTTACTCTTTTCATCATTCTATTATTACATTACGCATACGATATGTAATCCTTTGATTAGTTTTTCCATCACATTTGGAAAATGCATTAAGCATACGACATGTAATCCTATAATTATAGTTTTCTACCAAAGATTGAAATCTTTTATACTTAAGCTAAATTTTTGGATATATATTATAGGTCTATTTTATATCGAAACTGCATTGTACTTTCTTATAGTCCATTAATGCAAGAAATTTCGAAAGGATTTCAGAAAATTTATAACTTAATGGTAGCCAACTCTACTTGATAACTCAAAATCTTAGTTGTTTCATTTATAGCTGCAAAATTAACCAAAGGGCTTTAATTACCTAAACCTATTCAATTATGATTCCTAGGAATTGAAATGGTAACTTCAAGTCTTCTCTTTAAATTTCATTGCTAGATTTTCCCATTGGTTAATCAACGAAAATTTTCGATTGTTGCCATAGAGTTTTGTTTAATTAAGTTAAAGTGCATTTTATAATGTGCAACAGAGTTAGAAAATAATGTGTGTTTGTGTGTGTGTGTGTGTATTGAAGAGTAAGTGAGAGAGAGAGTGCAAATCAAGCTGTGCTGTGTATTGATGGCAAATGATTTCTGGGAAAGTGAAATGCATTTTGAAAATGTTAACGTAACGAGAACAAGTTGAGCATAAAATCCATTGCACTTGCAACCATAAAGCTTTCTAATGCCTCTTTTGCTCCAGAGTCGAAATGAAGTCCGAGTTGGAGTCGGAGATGGAGACTTAGTACCCAGGTTCCAGAAAGAAAGAGGGAGAGAGATCGACCGTATGGGTCATTTATGACCCTCTTACTGTTGCAGTTGGTTGTTGTTTCTGTTGTTGCTGTTGTTATTGTTGTTAGTTATTTCTTTTTCTTCTTCTCTCGACATGTGTGAAACGTGCTAGGCATGCCGAAATTTCCGAAATGGATATGGACGAAGCATTTACGGTAAATAACTATCAAGTGTTGGCACTTACAACGACCTGATGACCGAAACCGAAGCACACACGTATGTAGAGTCAAAACACAGAAACACTTCAACTGGAGATGGAACTGAAGCTGAAGCTGAAGCTGAGCTGAAGCTTAGTTAAGTGTAACTAATCTCAAGAGATGACTATTGTCTCGGCACATAATTGACTTATGGGTCATGTTTAATGACCAAAAGAAAGCCTCCCCCTCTCGCCCCCTCCCCGCACAAATAGAAACCTAAAAAAAACCATTTATAATAAATGCGGGGAAAGTCAAAAGAACATAAATAATTGCATTATTGGCAAAACAGTTTTAAATCACATGCCTTAACTAAAAATTCAAATTATTATCTCAAGGAAAACTATAATTTTCATTAGCCGATAAAGTCTTTCTTTCTTTCTCTCTCTGTCTCCCTCTAAATACTTATATATAACCTTATGCAATCCGTCTATGATGAGCAAATAACAAATTGTTTAATTAGCAACAATTTGGTAAAATCAACACAAAAATGCCGCCAACACCTTAGATGTAACACCTTTTTGAGTTGGCTCCGTTGGTTTCAGTTTTGGGTTCAATAATGTTTATTTGTTTTGGCTTAGAAAGTGAAAGCCCTTTTTAAAATGGTAGCTGAAGAGCCGTGTGCTCTCGATAAAGCCAAATTAGAGGGGCCTCAAGTTGATTGCATTGAAATTTTTCAGCACTTCTTTTCATAAATTTCATTTTTTAGGTGTTAATCATTTGAAAACGCATTTGTCGTCACCTACACCTAATAAATACTTCAATCAATCAATCTAATGAAGGAAACGATTGAAATTGGTAATTTTGACACGAAAAATATTTAAATTTCACAATAATAAAATGAACTAGGCCCTTCGTGTGTGAAGGGAAACATTTTGTGGCATGGGGCATGTCTCTATACAAAGTTAATCATTCTTGCCACTTAACCCAAATTTGCTTAAATCCAATTTTGGATTTACTGACCATATCACACACCCACCTTAAATCGCTGCAAATTGACTTTAACTTGCTGAAATCTGAATTCAACTTTGCTCTGCCCACATTTGTGAAGGAGAGGGGGTGAGGGGGTAGAGGGGGTAGAGTACCTACATACATACATATAGACAGAGAGAGACAAACAAATTACCAGTCTTATCTGTGTATTTTATATTCTTTTATTTTGTATATTTTTTTTTTTTTTTTGCGCTTGTCTTATTTTTATTTTATTGGCCCAAATTTCAATTTGCCAACAAGTAAATTAAAGCCTGCCATGAAATGCAATTAAAGATAAAACAAAAAGCAAAAAAAAAAGGAATGAAAATTTGTTTAAAGAAAAGAAATAAAAGCACAAAAACAGCAAAAGGTTAAAAATGATAAATTAAAAAGAAAGTTGAAATAAAAAACAGGGCCTGACTGACTTACTGACTGTTGTTGCTCTTGTTGTTGTGGTTGTTGTTGTTGTTATTGTTGTTCCCCTGAAATATGAAATTATCTTGCCAGATATATGTATGTATGTACATACAACAACTTTGTAGTATTATATAAAAAAGTAAAACACAACACAATAAATGCAAAAACAAAAAAAATGATATACGAAAAAGAAACAGCAGAAAAGAAATGTTCAAATTAATCATTTAGCTGGCCAGAGGCATGGCGAAATAAATTTCAAGACTGAAATTAATTTGACAGCCCTGGCAGATGAATGGCAAAAAAAAGGCCGTGCCCCTTGTATCTTTGACTTGAAGGTGGAACAGTGCAAAATGAAAAGCATAAAACATGTTGACACCTTTTCGATAGAAATGAATGATAACCAACCTAAAGGATAGATGAAACAGCAGGAGGCAGAGAGAAGGAAATGAGAGAGAGAGAGAGAGAAATTGGCAGGAAAGTCAATTGAAAACGGCCCAAAGAGAAATCTATGAAGCTAAATAACTTAATTCTCCATCTCAGATACTCAGCAAATATTAAGTATACGTACAAAACTTAGAGCAAACAAAAAGAAAACTATATCAGGATAAACTAAAATCAAAAGTTAACTAAGTTTATGAAAGAAATAAGTTTAATGCCAATTTCTAATATATTTCTTAGAATTTTCTGTAGAAATTGTCCTATTTATCCTTGGCCAAAAGGGTTTTCCATATATTTGCATTCTGTGATTAACTACTTTGCCTTTTAGGTGATAGATATAGACAGATTAATTGGGTGATAACATTGCATATTAATACGTATACTTGACGTATACGTAATATATTCAGAATCTATTCCATTATATACTATTATAACCTCTTTAATAACGACTTTACAGGCATTGCACATGAATAAAAACTATATAATGCTGTGGGTATTGTTTCAAATTTGTTTTGACCAACAAGCACAAAACCATTTCACGCTATTTTTGAAGCCCCAAACCAAATATTTAAACTAAATACATTACACTATCTACATTTTATGGGATCTCTCTAAACAGATGCACTTTGTTAACTAAAAACAAACGTTTATAGATTATAGATTTGGTTTTTTCAAACAGAGTCGAGACCGAGACTGACTTTATGAGTTTTTGTCCTCACATTTTGAGAGTGCAAAACCATGAAAATCTTTTATAAATACTTAATGCCATTACACATTCGTCACAATTAAATTGCCATAGCGGTCACGCCCACTTCTATATAGTATATGTATGTAGTTCTATTAAATGCCAAATGAACATTTTACATTTTTGTTTTATATTTATTTTTTCTTCGTGGCTATTTAGACAACAATTTCCAACAATTTACGTTTATTAGTCAACCACAACTAACTCGACATTTAACTAATTTGCATATTGCATGCGATATAGAGAGAAAATGGCAGGCAGCAGCAGCAGCTAAAAAAAATTCTTTTCGATCAACAAAACAACAACAACTAACTGACTAGCTAATTAGTGTTTAGTTTTTTCTTTGCTGTCTGTCTCTATTTCTCTCTCTCTCTGTCTCTCTTTGTTTATAAATTGATAAATTGGTAGTTTTGCATTGTGTTAATTAGAGGGCGCTTAAATAAACGAATTGTCCGAGTATGTGTGTGTGTGTGTGTGTGTGTGTGTGCAACAACAGGTGGCGCGACAAAAACAGTGCGACAAGTTGCATGTTGCTCGGCGACTAAAAAACAATGATGGATTAGTGTGGTAAATGATATGGACAATTTAATGTAATTTCATTATCAGGCATTTAAGCTTAATTGCAGTTATTGTTTAATCATATTAAGCTAACGAGTAATTGTTCTAATGTGAGCGAAATTTAAATGCATTTTAATTGGACATATCGTAAGCATTTGCCTGGTATATAGAGTTGCATAAGAGTTGGGAATTTTTAGAGCAAAAAGAATCTAAGTATCAGCTAAAAATATCTATTTTGATATGAGAAATTTAGAAATTTCCAATACGTAACGTAATTGCTAAATATCCAATTGGACGTTTTAAACAATCGATAGAAAACATTTGCATAATTATCGATCACTCATATGTATATCGACAGCAGTTGCAGAAGCTCCTTTGGCTTTTGATCTCTCTCTCACGCACTCTCACCCACTCTCTTCTTCTTCTTCTAAGTCATTGTCATTGGTAAAGCGCGGTGTTTAGAAATATTTTATTTAATTGCAATCAATTTAACTAAGCTTATTAGCTAATTAGTGTCGGTGGAAAGTCATATTAATGAATTCATTGTGTTAATGGCAAAATACTTAAATCTGTTAAGTAGTCAGCAAACTGTTAATATTTGTATCGGTGTAATCTCTGCCATCCATTTGCTTGTGTGTGTGTAAGTGTTAGTGAAGTGTGCCGCGGCTGAAATGCAACAAATGTAGAAAATTTGCAAATATGTGTGTGTTTTTTTTTGTTTTTGTTCAGAAAATATGTTGCAATGGTGAAAAGAAGTTTCCAAATATATTTAATTGTTTGTTTTTTTATTTGTGGTTAATTCCTTAATGTTTTTGTGCTATCTTTTTTGTTTGGTAATTGTGAGTGTAGTGGTAACAGCATCAGTGTTAAACAAGCGAAAAAGAGATAAAAGATGTCCATTTTGACCACTTGCAAAAGGTGAGTTTGTTCTTACTACACAGTTTCACTTCTTTCTAACGTATTCCTTATTGGCCACCCACCCAAAAGGTGAGTTTTTCTTTTCCACACTTGGCTAAGAACTCCCCTTTGATCCTGAATTATGGTTAACTATAACGAATTTGTATGGTCTGTGGTGAGTATTTCACAGCAAATTTTGGCCGCCACAACGTGAGTTGAATTAAACTAAACGAACCTTAATTTTAACCTGTGCGTGTGTGTGTGTGTTTGTCAAATAATTGAAACATGGATAAGCAATGAATAATTGCCCAGCAGGTTGCAACATTTTAAAAAGAGATGACAGAGAGACAACTGCAATGCAGGTGTCACCCATTCAGTCAGTCAGTCAGTTAGTCAGAGTCACCTACATAAATCTCTTTTTAAATCGGGTGACAACTAATGATACCTATGTATGTACAGACATACATACATTCATATGTCTGGCTGGTAATCGAAGACCAATTACAATGTTTGACATTCCACAAAGTAAAAGATACCCACAAGGTGATCCATTTGATTGATTGCATTTATTTCTTGTACGTTGCAAGTTGAATTTAACTAATCATTAATACGTGATGCTATCGAAAATGTGGTATAATTAACGCCATATTTGCAGTCAGCCAGGCAGGCATTCAAGCTAGTCAAAACGACGACAATTAGACGTGAATAAGAAGAAACATACACACACACACTTCCACACAAACTCAAATGAAACCAAAATGAACAAAATAAATTGCATGCGAGATAAAAATCGCGGTTTGCTAATGGTTCCGACCATTCAAAGTCGACTTTATTTGGCATTTTCATGTAGTTAAGATACATATAAACATATAATGTAGTTCCTATGTACATATGTATGTGTGTGTGTGTGTGTGTGCATGTGCAAAACTATTTTGAATCTCGCATAAGACACATTTTCAGTGAGTTGATTTGTCGCCTGTGCATGTCAATCACATAGAAACTTTCGATATCCATGTCGAGGGTTGACTTAAAAGTTTCCTTCTTTTGTGGTTAATCTAGGAAAATATTTTAGCAGGTCAAACTTCGTTCTTAATTGAAATAATTGTTTTCTTCTTTACGCTTCCATCTTCCATCAAGGATCCGACACTACATAACTTTCGGAAGGAAGATGCTTTCATTTTTAGGGAACATTTATTGGCTACAAGGGCTTCGAATCAAGGGAAGGAGCCCAAGAAAATCCTAAAAAATCTCACTTCCACTTGAAACAAATATAAAATAATTACTATAGGTAGAAAAAGTATCTATCTGTTTCTCACTGAAAATTTTCCTGGTTTATGGCTCGTCTAAGTTCTTTTACAATTTCCAACAAATTTATATTTATTACTTAGTCTCACTTGCAACTTTAAGGACAGCCTTCGCAAACTTGGCGTTGGTTTTTTCTATGCTTAGCTCATAACACGATTTCCAAACGATAATTAGACAGAGATCGAGAGAGGGAGAGAGAGAACTGGCCAGCTGCCACTTAATCTAATGACAGTTATCCATTCCACACGCCCCATTGAAAATGAGACCCCAACTTGGTTGCGGACTCTCTGACGTTGACTCTAACTCTGTCTTTGTACTCCTGTTAACTCTATGATCAACTTTTAGTTGGCAATTGCTTAAACAACTTCTGGTTTGCTTTACTTACCAATAGATAGATATAGATAGATAGATAGATAGATATATGTACCTACATACATATATACAGTTGGATGGCTAGTTAGTTAGTTATGTAAAGTGCTTAGGCTTGTTTGCTCTGACACACTTCCGACACTTTCATCTAAAAAAGGAAAACCCACAATGAGAACTCATTCATTGGACTACTTTTTTCCACAAGGCGCATCATCATCAACATCATCAGAGTCATGAAATCAAATTGAATCACATTGAATTGTATCTATCGGTTTGGTTGGTATCTAGGCAAGTCATATTAATCAGAGGAAACTTTCTTTCAACTGGTTCGATAGATGGCACTTGCTTCTTCTTCTTTTTTCTTTAGCGTCGGGGTCACCTAAACATAACGTTGAAGTTTTTTTGTTTGTTCAACTTGAATCTTTTTTTTTTTTTGCCACTTTCTCAGCAAATTTGAAATCAATTTACACGTCGGATTTAAAACTACAAAAAAATTTACATCTCTTGACTTGATCTGCCATTGTTTGTCTAAGACTCTCTGGAAAACTGGATGTAAAGAGAGGTGTGTATGTATATGTACATGTGTGTGTGTGTGTCCATGTCATGTGTCCATGTCCAACAGACTTGGCACGTTTATGCCTCGTATTAAAGTCTTAAGTGAAATCCCATGTCACGTGTCAAGCGGCAGGCACACGGCATTTGAAACAGAAATCAATTTGAGCAACATACAAAAAAAAAAAAACAACAAAAATCAAATAAAATAAATATGTTTGTAAAATGAAAAAATAAAGAAACTGAAGAATGCAAAATATTACATACAAAATATTATAGTAAAACAATTTCAGAGCTTAGAAAGCAAAAAAGAGAAGAGGAGACACCCAAGACATGGCTAGAGGCCACTCGGGCTTGACTGACCCAATTTCCCCCACAATTCACACACACACACACACACACACACAACATTAACTTCATCTTCATCTCTAGTGCAAAAAAAAGAGAAGAAGAAAAACAAACTGTCAGTTTAACCATTTGACAGTTGCTTTGAGATACACAAGCTAAGATATGAGATACCAACCAAGCAGCCAGCTACTGTCTCTCTCTCACTCATTCATCCTGGCCGCAGCAGAGTAGAGTCCACCAGCTATAGATATATATGTATATATAGTAGTAGTAGTATCTGGCACTGACGATCTAATGCCGACAATTGAAACTTTTGCGCCGTTTTGGCGTATTTAAAGTGACATTTGCTGAAAGACAACGACAAAGACGACGATGACGATGACGATGACGACGACGACGGCGGTGATGCTTCCTTCCCCGTCCCCTTTTCCATTCATCCGCTTACTTCTAGCTAGGGCCTTCTATTGGTTAGATCTTGATATTGCAGGCCAAACACGTTAAAGTTAAATCAAATTAAATTAATTAAAGCGAATAAGTGAGGACTATAATTGTTTTGTACAAATACATCACATCAATCTCAAAAAAAAACTTGTACACTGAGCCAAATCAGTTGAACTTGATCAGACACTCTCCCACTCATAGGTTAATTGATCATTTTGGGAAATTTCAAAATGATCTACCTACAATTTGGATCGATTAAACGGTTGCGCTATGCAAATCATAAGGCTATGAAAGGGTTAATTGGGGTTTACAACTTAATTCGTGCAGTTTTTTGTTTCTTTTAAAATTTTATCGGTTTCTTTCATTATTCAAAGTATTGCCCACATAAAGTTATGAACGGTTCTGAAGGCGTTCTTCATCGATCGTAATAGATGGTAGGTCTAGACTATGATGGCCCTGTTGGAATCGTAGCTAAAAGGACACTTTTTTCCCCCTTTCCCGCTCCACGAAATGTTAAAATATAATTTAACACATATTACAACATAAACCCAATGTGTAATTAACTAACTATCAAATAGATCGATTGATAGAATTTACCACCCAAAAGCTGTTAGTTTTTATGATACGAAAACAAATTGTTTCACACTCTCTTGCTGATTGAGAGACAACAACTTTTATGATGAGCCAGAAGAGTCTTCGTTAAAGTCTTAAACTCCATTAGAATATTCACAATGGACCCATAAACGGTCCAACGCCTACAGCGTCTCGTCTGACGACAAAAGATGGCCAGAAAAGGTGTCTAGGGCAAATTGTGTCTCACATATGCCATCCATATATGTTATAGGCATAACAAAAAAAAGTGAAAAATCAAAGATAAAAGAGGCGCTAAGCCCAAGTCAAAAAAAAAAAAAGAGATGAGAGCGGAAATGAGAGTCGTTTTGACAGTTACAAAAGCGTTTTACCTTTTTGGGATTTTTCTTCTTCGTTTGTTGTTGATTATCTTTTGTCTGGCACACACATATGTATGTATTTTCTATGCCTATAATCAAGTGGCCATTAAAGTAAACACACACAAGCCGAAAGTGGTAAAAGGGGGGGGAGGGAGAAAGAGGGTTTATTTTTTGTGTGGAGAAGGAAGAGTTATCTTCGATTGATCTGCGCTCACTCCTCACTATTGAAGTTGAAGTTTAAGTCACTCACCTGCATATAGCGCGCCAATGCCGCATTCCTCTGTGCATGAGATCTAAGTTGCGGCTGTGGTGAACCCAATGGACTCACTATGGTTGATGTCGAACCACCGATTCCCGTATCATAGCCCTGAGCATTGGCGCCATCAACATCTCGGGGAAAGAAAACAACTGAAACAAAAAACGGAGAGAGATAAATTTAAAAATTTGGTGCAAATTGTGTGTGTTTTTTTTATACATATATAATTATTTAACAACTTGAACTGAATCACACTCAATTAGGTATGCTAATTGAGTAGTAGAAGAAGAAGAAAAGAAAACATTATCATAAATAAATCGCCTCATACTTTGCTACAAATAGTCAAATGAACGAACAAACGGACAGCAGCTCATAAATTCTCAGGAAAAAAACAACCAAGTGACAAACTGATCAATTTCAACGGTAAGTTTAGCTATAACTTTGAATTTTCATGGGCAATGTGTAATGTATATATTATAAACAAATACCTATATATACATATATGTATATATAGACGGTCTCGTTTTGTGTGATCTTCCCCGACAACAACAACAACGACGAAACGAAGCTACAACGACGACGACTTTTGCATGCTAAACAATTTGGTTGTACACACAATTGGCATATAAATTTTTTAACAGCCACCAAATTGCAAGCAAAGACCCACTAAACAAAGGTAAGTGGCATTTTGTAGTAGTAGTAGTTGTAGTAACTCGATATGGTATTTCAGCAGGTGGAGGATCTAACCAGGTGTTGTATGGAGTGAGCTCTACCTTCATTTCGTTTCGTTTCGTTATCGTGTGCTAAATCTTAAAACATTTTCCAAACATTTCTAGTACATGAAACACCTAACTCTCTGGAAATGAACTTCAATCATTATTATTCTTTAGGAGTTAAGCTTAACGGTACGTTTCTTGTTATCCGATCAAAGATTATAATCAATCTACACATGCTTGGCATTTGATCAAGGACAGAGAAAGAAAAGAAAAAAAACAAGCTGCGAAAAGTTTGAAAAGTTAATGGAGAATAAAAGAGACGAACAAGTGAAAGTGGTCAGCCTAAATTGTTTGAGAATAAATAACATAATAATAATAATTTCAATGAATCTAATCCCAATTAAAAGGTTTATATCTATTTTAATTTCAACAACAGAAAAGGATATTGAGAACATTCCACAATGTTATTGAGAAATTTTTTTACCGATTTCTCTCGAATTTCTATCTATAATAAACACGGCAACAAATTTTGTAACTTTGATATTTAAAACAAATGTAAATAACAATTTCGAACATTTGGCATTTTTTTTTGTTGGTATTTCTTTTTTGCACATTCAGTGCAATTTTTGAAGCAAAGTTGTAACAGAATATTTGTATGCCATATATGGGAAACCTATAGATATGAGATATGTTAAACAAGAATACCAGCACTTGGTATTCACGTGTATGTGTGTGTGTGTGTGTGGTACTCACCTTTCAGCGAGCTGTTCATGCACATGGGACACTGATCGTTGCGGAACATACAGGAATAGCAACGCTCGTGGCCGCAGGTGTCGATCAGTTTCCGTCGTTTGCCCTTATCGAAGGAGATGCGGCATGAGGGGCAGACTGAGCCGCTGCTGCTGCTGCCTGTGCTGCTGTTGCTGCTGTTGTTGTTGCTACTGCTGCTGCTGCCAATGCCGCTGCTGCCGGCATCGTGTTCCAAAAGACGACGAATCGACTGAAGATCTGCAAAAAAAAAAAAAATGGAAATAATTAGTATGAATTAAATGTTAAAAGTATAAAAAGGTATTTAAGGGTTAGGCCCAAGCACCGAAGTTTTAAATACACTTTCATTAATCAAAACAGTTAATGAGGCATTAAATTTGGCTTGCAAAGCCAAGAATATTGTTCTTTGAAATATGTTTTGGGTTATTTCCATACTTCGTACTATATTTTAAGTAGGTAATAGTTTAAATATCGTATTTAAATTTTGTACTCTGCATTAAGGATCAAAAATGTATTTGTATAACAAATTTCATGAGGAATAGAATGAAAATGACAGAGTTATACTTCAAAACATGGACGCTGATAACAAAAATGTGCACCAAAGGTCTCACAACTTTGCTGGTCAATGATTCAAGGGCAAGTCGATGGGTTTTAATATTTGTAAACTCTTCATATATTAGATTTCAAAGTTGAAAGATTGTTCTTGGGATGGAAATTTTTCTTAAATTTCTTCCCCAAGCATCTGGAACTGCAGGGTATACGAAAGTCGGCCCAACGATCTTGGCTGCTCTTCATTGGGTGCTTCAATCAACTAAAACTGAAACTAAAAAGAGTTTTAATGTGCCCACTTTGTTGCTCTTGGAAAGTGCTTGGACTCAATTGTGTCTCTTACCCCCCCTCCCCTCCTCGCGTATACAGATTCTGTTTTGCAAATCTCAATGCACTTGTTGTTGTTGTTACGTCGATTATTGCAAACGTTTGCATAAATTGTTTCTGTCAATTAAATCTCGTTTGTGTTTTTCTTTGTTTTTGCCACTGTCAATTGTCAACAATGAGAAAAACTGAACTAAAGTATTCGTCTTGCAATGATTTATCAGGTTTTCGCTGCACCCCTTTAAGCATTGCTTCCCCCTCCCCACCCTGTTTGAAACATCAGTTTCACTCAGAAGCCAGCAACAATCCTCGCTCGATCAAGTCTCAATGCCAAGAGAGGCAATCAGCGGAATTCTTTGGTTCTTGGTTTCGTTGATTTAATTGATTTAATTTGTGCCGCGCTTCAATTTATTATTTCTATTAGCACTTTGTCTTTCTGTGTCAATATTATGTAAAAATTTTGCTACCCCAGCTTTTTGTGTTTTTATTTTTAATCATTTCTGCAATAATCCGTATGGAAAATGGAGTTACATTCTTAAGTAAATATCAATCACGATTTGCCCATTGAAGGTAATCTTATCTATATTAGAATTTAGAAACAGTTTTTGTAATGAATAGTCTTCAAGATTAAAAGTGTTCATATGAGCTTATGTTTAAGGTGAAATTAGTTGAAGAGTTGAAACATTTAGTCGCTGAATCATTGAGACAAAGACAGTCTACTAACTCACACATAAAAGTCCCCCTGACTGATTGAAAACAGTTTGTCTAACTGACAAACTTATGAACTTTTTTCATATCTTTTTCTAGCGAGTCTCTTGCACCTCTTAAGACTTTGCATAGATTAGTCTTCGGATGAATCATTTAAATGTAGACAAGTTCTGATCACTTGGCTTTACTACTTGAATAATGACCTATACATAAAATTCAGTTTTAAATTGCCTCCAGGAGCCAACTATTAACCCAATTATATGGGCATTTTTATGGCTGCAGTTGCAATTGCTGCCACCGCATGTGTTGCATGGCTCTGACAGTTGTTTCTGCTGGTAATGGCAGATGCCATGCCACCGACAAGTTGGCGCAAAAACAAAAAAAATGATATGTAAATTGTTTTTTGCCTAAACAAATGTCACTTGTTGTTGACTGGCTGGGGATGGATGTGGACTAAGATGAGCTGGTCTTTGGTCTGTTGTCCAACAACTGTTCCAACTAATTGCAAGTTGAGCCATGTGCCAGCAGGAAAGGGTTCTCTGCCCTGCTGAAAGGGGGAAAGTTCAAACGGTGGTGAAGTTCAAAGATGAAATGAAATAATGTGGGCTGTGTCCTCCCTCTTTCTCTCCTTCTCTCTCTTGTCTCCCTCGATCCTGTCTGGCAGCTGGCTGCCCACGCGCGCGCGCGCGCTCTTTTTTGCCCATAAATAACGAAGGCAAAAACTCAAGCCAAAGAGGCAATGTGGTTTTTGCGGCTGGAGGTTTTTTCTTTTTCTGTTTTTGTGTGTGAGTGTTTTGTCAAGTGGGCATGAATGGGAAATGGAAGCCTATGCGGCTGCGACTGCGACTGCGCTCTAAGCATGTAATCCACTTTGCCATGACGACTACGACCGGACGTGGTTCTCGTTGGCGGCGGCAATGGCAGCGGCCCCCCACTCATCAAATCAAGAAACAGGATTTTCGTTTTTGTTTGTCTGCGCGCTTGGCTTTCGAATGGCTAGGAGGTAGAATATGAAACGACTTAAGCTAGACTCTAGTCATGCATCATGGAGCAGCAGCAGCTGCTGTAACTATTGGCTCTCGAAAATCGATTGGAGGAAAAAAACTTACAAGAGCAACAGTCTCTCACCTGTGTGAGTCGTCGTCGTCGTGTGAAAGGTGATAAGAGTTGAAGGATCCTTTATGGAAAATATCCCACTCAAAAAATTAGATCACGTATAGTGTGGAGGAAAAATTGGCCGAGTCATTTAGTCCTAGGCTTAGACCCGATCTCCCGAAGTGTGTTGCGAGTTTTTGGCCTCTCTTAAGCCCTATTACCTAGAATCTCCCACGTAAACTTAACCCTCTTCGCCCCCTGCCCTCAATCCAGTTCTGATTATCTATTCTAGACACGCAGAAGTTTCGTTTACAAGTTTTTCTAGTTATAGTTGAATAATTTCATGGATTTTAAACAAATTAATTTGCCTAGTAATATAGTTTCGCCATCTTTGGTCATAAATTATGCTTCTAAATGAGGCAACAACGTGTTGAATGGGAATGAGAACGCGGGGGCGGGTGGTAATAAGGCTAAAGTCAATGTACTTAGCTTGGGCTTAACAATAGCTACAGCTCTAGAAAAATGCAACAAAAAGAAATATGTGAAAAATTCACATAACAAGTAAATTGTTAAATTATGCGCTACCATAAAAAAAATCTACGCATACGATTTTATTAGTTGCTTTGTTTTTGTTTCTCCCCCCACTCTCCCTCTCTCTCTATATTAGATTTGTGCATTCATTTCAGTTTGTTGCTGGTTGGTTTTGTGGTCTAAGTCTAAATTGATTTGAATTTTCCGCTGCATTTTCCTCCAAGTTGAGCCATGTCGCCGGGTCTCCCTCAATGGAGCTTTGTGCTCTCGTGTTTAGAGGGGGCCATGTGGGCGTTTTATTTCAACTAAATTGGCAAACCGCGCGCGTTGCGGTTGCCAGTGACTGTGTGTGTGTGTGTGTGTGTGTGGGCGTTGTGTATGTGTATGTGTGTTGGCACTTGTTTTCATTTTATGTAATTTCTTTGCAAATTATTTTCTTAATCTACACAAGTTTTTCTCTCTCTTTCTCTGGCTCTGTCTGTCTCTGTCTTGGAGCCTAATTCAATTTGTGGTTTTGTTGCAGAAAAAAAAACCCAGGGAAACCATTTCCCAGGAATGCCAGTTAAAAGACAAAGAAAGAAGAAGAACTAAAAAAAATTGAGATTTAAAAAAATTTACTTGCATTAAAATTAAGTGCATAAGTAGCAAGTGAGAAAGTTCAAATTGCGGTCGAATAAGAAAATTGCTAAATTTCCAAGGAATGCAAATCGCAAAAGAAGAGTTCAAAATGTCAAAGGTCGAGTGCTTGGCAACTTTCAAAAATATTCACAAAGAGTATGTGTAGATATATATAGGAAGATGTTAAGCAGATTATATATCATTAGAATTATTTCATTTATTCTATATATCTGACGTAAGAGATCTTTAATGTCTAGTTTGGTTTTTTATAGTTTTTTGTTACAAGAATAGAATTTTTCAGAAAAACTAGTTTTGTAAACATAATGTCCAATTGTTAAATTAAACAAAAAACACACAATTTTTCATGGTTTAAAAAAATATAAAAAAATAAAACAGGTAAGACAACAAAAGTCATAACAAAAAAAAAAACATTATGTATGATAAAGAAGGGCAGAAGAAAATGTTAGATAAACGAGCTCTTGAGTTTACAGTTTGTGAGTCACAGCAACAAACAGTGAAAACGCCTTTAAACGGACAGCAGACTTTACTTTACTTTCCTTATTAAATTTCAGTCCACTTTAGCTTCAAAGAAATATTAAACACAAAGAAATTGGTTTTCCTCAGGCGAATTTCAACTGTTAAGTGTTTTATATTATGGGATATGTATGAAAAATAGATTATAGTTTAGTTAATTGTAATAAATGAATAATCACTTGCAATTAGTGTAAAGTATTTTTGTAGTTTGACAGTCATTGGGGAATTGGTTGGGGGAATTGTTAGCAGGGCAGGTCAGGGCCAAATAGTTCTACCTCTATTTGAATTTGGACAGCTCAGGGTTAATTGACCAGGAGCACACCCGCAGAGAGATCGAGAGAGAGAGAGAGATCTACATATACAATGTTGGATTCAATGCGTATTCATTACAATTGATTGACAGCCTAGATACAAGCCAACTCTTGGACACAACACACACCATTCACAAGTCCAACAAAGTGCATATCCAACGGACCATGGACCATTTACTACATACATTCAGCCATTCAACAGGCCACAAGTTCGACAAGTTCAATTAAACTTCCTTTTCATTTTAGCAACAAATCAAAAATGGTAAAAAAAAGAGAACAATATAAAAATCGACAAACTTTTCATACCCTCTAAATAGTTTCGACCATTGTATCTGTCGTAGAGGTATAAACGATTTCATCATACCCTACAAAATTCCGCAAAATAAGCAAATTCAGTCAAATGGAACCATTTCCATGTAGAGAGTCGCCAACAAAGGCATACAAAATTGTTTTGACTTTGGTCTCTTTTGTATATTTTTTTTTTGTTTAATTACATATTTTATATGTTTTTTTTTTCTAAATATCACGATAATTTTCTATAACTATTTATCTATATACATATTGTTAAGGGCAAACATGACATTTAGTTACTTTTCAAGTTCAATGCGTGGGCAAGCAGAAATTTGTTGTCTTCTTTTGCGGCTTTTGTTTGAGATTTTGCGTGGGTCATGGTTGCCTTTTGTCTCCCCCCCCTCCTCTATCCCACTTGCGTGTAAATTGTGTTTGTCATCATCATCGTCATCATTATCACCGTCAATATGACTCAGACTTGGCCCGAATAGGAAGTGAGAGCAAAATTATGCAAAAACCACAGATAGAGCGAATAATTACAGAGAATACAATATTCCTGCGTTTCGCAATTTGCATTTACAATGAGATAAATTTTCCATAGAATCCAAAATAAAAAAAAGGAACTAGGAAAACTGCATTTCCGGTAGCTATTAACATTCCATTGAAAATTATATAGAGGAAAAAGCCTGCAAAGAGAGGCTTTAAATAATTGTGCTTCTGATTTTTATTTTCCCCTTGAGAAATCAGCTTAAATGTTTATGATGATCAAAAATGTATACTTTTTTATGTTTTTATTGATGCTAATGATGATCTCTATTTGCCAAAAACTTGATGAACTTGCTCTTCCTGAAGCCCGCACAAATGCGCCATGCTGGGTCAATTAAATATTTGAAAACAAATTGCTTCTCAAACTGCATGAATACCTCTACATATATTAACTAAGTTGGGCCCAAACTAAGCTGGCTTTAGCCAAGGCGAATGCATTAAATCAATTGGCATTATGCGTCGTTGTCGTTTAGCCCACTGAAAAAACATTGGAGAATAGCCAAGTTAAGAGTCAAGAGGCCCGCATCATCCATCCTCACATCACATCACATCAGTTTAGGTTGAGGTTGAAAACTCACTGATCGATGGCCATAGCCAATTATGGGCAGTATCTCCCAAAAAAAAAAAAACTAAAAAAGAAAAACGCTAAGCATGAATGGAAACCGAAGCGTGTGAGTGAGTGAATGAGTGAGTGAGTGTATGAATGAATGAATGAATCAGCTGGGTAGGTAGCGTGTGGGTTTCCCACCCATAGGCAAAAATTGCAATAAAATCAAATACTTTACAAGTACGTCGTTGTCGTCGTGCGGCATTGACTTGAGAGTTGAGAGTCTGATTCGATGTTTGTCTGACTCGATGTCTGGCTCTGTCTGTCTTCCAAATAAAATTGTCACTTTTCATTTTGGATTTCGGGTAGCAGCAGCAGCAGCAGCCATTGCAGCCCACGCATCAGCGGAAGTTCCATTTGATTTATTCGAATTCGCATTGCGTGTGTGCGATTGTATGTGTGTGTGTGTGTATATATATATATATGAGTTGGCAAATTTCCGGCCGTTGCCGCCAGTTGACACACATTTAAAATGCCATAAATATAAATTTTATTTACCTATATAAGTATATTAAGTACATATGTGTATACTAAATTCAACTAGTTGCACTTATCTTTTACCATTACTAATTGAGACATCTCTCACCTATCACCTACACAAATTGAAGATGCTTCTTGCTTTTTCCGTCAAACTGGGTCAATGCTAAAGTTTAGATAAATACTTTGACAAAGATAAATAGAAACACAAGAAAACTAAACCAAATAATGTTATTTGATACTTAAGTTTCTCTCTCTCTCTCTCTCTGTCATTTGATTTAATTTGATTTACACGTTTTCGTTTATAATGTGGGTAGATAATGAATTGATATCAAGTGGGTATATAAGTACATATATAGATGGACATATAAATATTTGTATACGCTATATACCTAGAATATGTAAGAGAAAACTTATAATTTCAGCTATACGAGTTGCTATTAGAAATTGATCTAAGCGGGAAAATGTTAAGGATCCTAATGCCAGCTAAACCAAATTTTTTATACCTCAAAAAGAAAGAGATAAAGTTAAAGGAAAGTTAGGAGAGTCAATACTGGCGAATATTTTGTTGAATCAGAGATTTTTATCGCTCTCACATATGTACATAGCACATAGGGGGATCTATGCGGGTGTAATGAGGGAACTTTGCTCCAAAAAGTATACAATAAGTCGACCAAGAATTCGATTTTTGAAACATATAACGAAGTTTGAAGTATTAATTGTACAAAATTTATTAAGTTACAAGGCAGACGAGAAGTTATGAACTTTCTGCAAATATTGAACACTTTCAGCCTATTGCATACTTAAAGGGAGCAATTTTCCTTCATTTTACAGTCGGCCAATGGCATGGCACAAAATATAAAATAACAAGTTTTTTCACATCCTTAAGGTCAATTCCAGTTAAAATTTGTTAATTGTTAAAAAAAAAAAATTATATATATATATTGTGGCAACTATTACAACATAAAAACTTTTTGCTATAATATAATTTCATAATAGTTTTTTTGTGCTGATGTCAGAGTGATGAAAAAATAAAAAATGTACAAATAGACAGCTGAAACACTATTGAAGCCAAGTGTGTTTGGCAAGTTTTTTCTTTTTAAATGGGTTTTCCATGAAAACTCTAAGCAAGCTCCCCTTCCCCAAGCTTATCTCTCTCTCTCTCTCTCTCTATTTCTTTGTGGTTTCTAGTTAAGGCAACGCCTTGAAATTTTCCTGACCAGTTCAGTTCAGTTAAGTTCACAAAATGGATACAAAAAATAAAAAACTGAAAACCCTTTGGGCCATGCTTAGGTAACTTCTTTTTTTTTTTCTGTCCAACTTCTCTTCTCGTCGAGCCTCTCACGATTTCACGAATTTTGTTCGGGGGGAAGCGCGCATCAAAGTGCAGAATCTCACGAAATTTGCCATTCGAACGGGCATTTGGGTTATTTATGAGTTGGCGATTTGTTTGCGACTCATTTAACTGACTGAGCCAAGTCTTAAGCTTTTATGACACTTTTTCTTTTATTTTACTTTTGAGACCAGAGAAAGAGCGAGAGAGAGAGAACGAATATGCAAGCAATTTCGCGCTTAATTTGATTTTTACTTACTGCCTCACCTGTTTACTGTGCTGTACATGCTTTCTTTTCTTTTCCAGCTGCTGTCAGAATAGGGTTTCCATTTCTCCATTTAAGCTAAAGAGTTATTATGACTGAAGTGGAAGTTCAACCGCAAAATATACTTAAATTGGGTCAAATGGCGGTCAAATTTAGTCTTTTTGTCTAAAATTCTCTACAAAAAATATTTGCTGCCCTATTGGGTTTCCATTTATCGCTATTTATCTAACAATCTTGATGCAATATAATATTTCCTAATCACATTGTTGACCCACCGTTCAGACCATTCAACAAATTCGTAATCACACTGTAATCAAATTTATTTAAATCAATATTACTAAATAACATCTGTAAACCAAATGATGATGATAATGATGATGATGTTGATGTCGACCTTAGGGCCGGGCCAAACGATCCATTCATTTGCCATCAATAAAATGCATAATTATGCATAATACATACATATATTTATATATATTTATATACATATTGGGATAGATCGTATAATTTTTTAAAAAGCTTTAGCTTAAAGGCTTTTCAAATTAGTTTGAAATTAATTTCACGCAATTAAGTTGCTAATTTGAGATTCGAATTTCTTTTGCCCCATCTTCTTTTGCTTGCTCTTCTCCCTCTCCCTCTTGCTCTTGCCGGGCAAATTAAATGCTCATTTTCATTGAAAACGTATTAATTTTGTGGCTTAGAGAAGAATTCTTTTCGATTGTTAACAAATAAATCTTGAAAAAATATATTTGCCTTGCTAATTTTTTTTTTGTTTCTAGTGTTTTTTTGTTCTTTTCCGTTTTGTTTTGGTTTCTAAAACAAAAAAAAAAAAAAAAAACATAAATCTTTTTAGCATATCTTAATTACTTGAAAAAAAAGAGCTCCTAATTTACCTGATAAGTATCTGAATGTGAGAAACAAATTGACAAAAAAGCAAAACAAAACTGTTTTAAAATAATTTCTATATTTTTTATGAACTTTTTTTCTTTTTAGAAATTTCTAAACCATTTACAATAGTTAGTGGTCGTATCTAAGCTCTTAGAACAAACGTTTTCAATGCTAATCAATGATTCATTTTATGTCAATATAAATGCCAATATAGTCAATATTTATCATATTTATTCTATTATAATGTGCCATTGGGCACAAGTCTTGGACTTTACATTTTCTTCTTCTACATCTATTTATTATTAATAATAATATTTTCTGTTATGTCTCTTGGTTGTCAACTTTTTTGTTTTTTTTTTTGGTTTGGGGTAACGACATTAGCACATCGTTAAGAGATCTTTGATTTTTGATTTTGGTTTTTTTTTTACCATATTTTGTCATTGGGTTCTCTACTGGCTGACTGGCTGCTGGTTTTTAGCTGCCTTGTGCTCTCCATTATGCTAATGGTTATTGTTCGTGAAGAGGTTTAACTTGGAAAACAAATTATATACTAAAGGAGTATAAGAGACAGACAGAGAGAGAGAGACAATTTGATGAATAAATTTGCATATACTCAGAAGTTGTAGAAGTTCTTGTGGGAACTAGAGTCCAGAAGTTTTGTCGATTTGGGAATTATGCGACGACGACAAGCAACAGCAGTGCGCCAAGAGCCAAAACGATAGATATCTGAGAGAGGAGAAGATCGAGATGGAGAGAGGCACAGACTAAGCTGGACTTGCATACAAATGAGTCGCGTGTGGGCGCCGTCTTGCCACTTGAGCGTGAGATAGGGACAAGAAGAAGGGGGGAAAGACATAATGCAACACTTTACTGGCACTTTTAATACTAAACCGATCCGCTGGCCTCTGGCGTTTCATTTGGTGTTGATAATGTTTAAGGCATCATTTCCACTGTCTGTCTATCATTAATCATATCATTTTGTACACTCTTTCTCTTTCACTCTGCCCACATTTTCTCTTTTTCTCCTTTCTGTGTGGTGTGGTGTATGGGCGTGGTTGTAAATATTTTGACCAATATATCGTACACATAACACATATACATATATACATAAATAGTTATGTTTGGGCTAGTTTTGTTTTACACGGCCGTCGGCTTTTGTTTCAGTTTTTTGTGTTTTGTTGTTTCTTTTCTAATTTGTTGTAAATAGAGCGTGTGATTGATTTTTTTTTGTACATTTTTTAATACTCTTTGATTGATGCTTAAAGAATTGGCCAAACGGGTATTACATTTTGTGTTTTTTTTTCCTCATTTTTTTTATTGTGAAATCATGATATGTACATGAAGGCACTTGATCTGGAAATTTGTACAAAGACACGTGTCTGATGTAAGACTTTTTATGGTACCTAAATGAAAGAGCAATAAAATAAGCCAACTGTTTAGCCAAAAAAAGGTATTAAGTCAGAATCGAAAGGACCGAAAAACATAAAATGTGTATAATGAATGATTTTTGACTACCTGACAACCGACTAAGATAAAGTTTAAGAAGGCAACACGAATATATTCCAAACTTCGACAAATAAAACATCAGGGAACGCCATTTAGGTCCAAGGGTATTCCAAATCCCATCACATTGAAAGTTAGTTCAATCTTTTTTGGTTTGTGTTGGCTGATTAGTCTGATTTATGTCATTGAATTGCCTTGATTTGAGATCATGTTTCCAGATTTTCTTGGTTGATTTTATAAATTATTGCCCACTTGATTAATAGAGCAAAACGTACTAAACCAAACCAAAACCAACTGAACGAGATCGTCATTATCTTCTTCTTTATCATCGATGAGAAACCTCAAAGACCTCCACACAAAAAAAAAATTGTCGCAAGCAAAGTGGTTACAAAAAATGTTTTTTAATCCAAAAAAATCAGGTATGACAATAAGCAAATGTAAAAGCTCATGTAAGCTAAACCTCAAGCACACACACACACAGGCAAAAGTCAGTTACATCTATGCAATTTGCCAAGCCGTTTAGAGCATATCAAAATTCAAATTGTTAACCAAACAAATTGCCAGCCAACGAATAAAAACGTGATCGGGTTGACATTGAAACATTTAATAACAAAACAGCATGACGAAAAAAGTCATTTATGAACACAATTATGAAATCAAACGAAATACGAGAGGGAGAGACTGTGGGAGAGAATACTTCAATTGATAATGAAAGGGTTCAACTGATCTAACCCCACGAAAAAATAAACAAAAACCAACTAAATTGAAAAGCCTCGAAAAACGAAACGCACATTACTTTAATTTTGATTGGCTCTCTGTGTTCTAATGGCGTATTAAGAACAGAATGCTTTTGGAACCGATCTTGATGAACTGTTTATACCCTATACAATATACACTCATATATATGTACGTGTGTTCAGGAGTTGAACTTGGTTAAAAGTGATAACCAACTTTAAAATTGAGCAAACTTTGTAACCAATTCACTGTGCTCGTTTTTTAAAAAGGGTGTAAAAGAATGTCGGTCTCTACCAGAGATTATGTCATCCACTGAAAATACTTCAGCACTGCAAAAGTAAATGTTAAACATTTTATATGATTGTAAATTGCTTGAGCGACAGGGTTAATAAATCAAATTTAACATATAGAGTATTCATATACATAAATGGGGCTAGATACATGAGTAGAGGGATCGAAGTGGATAATCGTATCAGAAAACAAAACAAAATTTACATTATTTCTAACCCCTTTGATGAATAATCAATCAAATAAAAGTTCTATAAGCAAAATGTTTTTTACATAACCGCCACGAAAACAAATATTTAATCTTTGAAGGGTCATTTTTCAGGTGACATATATGTTAAATTCGAAATGTATCTCTTAAAACACACAACTAGATGTATCTTTTGAGATAAATACACCTAAAATTCAAGTTGATAAGATTTAGTTAAGTTTTGAAGTACTGCTAGTTTTAGTATCCGCAAGCAGACTTAGCAACTAAAGAACTGCAAATCAAGCTCATAATCTGCCTAATCCTTCATTTAAGCCTATTTAGTTATGATTCCCAACCAGTTGTAGCAATTCGAGAACTACTAATTACCTCATAATCCACCAAATCCTTAACCATAACTTAAATTTACTTAATTGAATTGTTTACGAAATGATTTTAACATCCGCTGGATGATCGCATTAAACGATAAGAAGTATGCGTAACTACTTTGCGATACGTAATAGTTATCTTTCATTATTTTATGCTATCTACGTGCAAATATTGTTCGTATCATCGCGTCCAACAGGAGGAGGGTTTTCGGGCTGTTCAAAGGCAAGTTCGCTTTAACTCTTATAAAAATGTGTGTTTACAATGCTTGAATTACAATTTTCGCTCTGTCTCTTTGTGACTGTGGCCTATACCCGTCTTTTAATTGCTTGTTAATTGCCCTAAACATCAGCAGAGCCGGGACAAGCCGAGTGGAGCAAAGCAGAGAAGATGAGACAAAAAAAAAAAAAAGATCGGGACAGCAAAAGATTCAACTTGGCCAACTTTGGTCAAAATGGGTTTTTTCGTTCTGATGTGAGTTGTGTGTTCTGGTTTTCAGTAGAAAACTGGATTGGCCCGACTGTCGCCAGTCTTTTGGACTTGGCTTGGCAAGAAGAAACAGTTGCACTCATTTGTTTGTTTGTTTGTTCTGTCGTTGCCCTAGCGAGCTATTGAGGTTCTTCTTTCTCTCTGGTTAAGTGCAAGTACCCAGCTAAAAGTACGTGTGCTTGGCTCTAACTCTGACTCTGGTGGTTCGTTGCGGTGGTTATGGCTCTGCGACTGCCTCTGGAAACAAAGACAAGTTTTTCAAGTTTTCCAATGGCTTGAGGCTCCAGCAGCCGAAGCAGCAGCAGCAACAGCAACGTCAGCAGCACATGAAGTCATTCAAGTGGAAGCAAAAGAAACTGGACAGTAGTCCAATGGACACACTGGACACAACTGAAAGAGGAAGAGGAAGCGGAGGTGTAAAGGGAGGAGTAAGAATTGAAGGAGTTGAAGAAGTGTGCAAACTGTTTGCTTGTTATTCTTCTTACTTCTTCTTTCTCAACTGTCTGTCATTCGCACTTGACGATCAAGTGATACATATATAGGTACATATACAGAAGACTAGACAGACGTTTTATTAACATTTTATCAATTGATGTCTATTGAGGAATCAATAAGTTTCATGATAAGATAAGTTTAAGGGAATAAATGGTTGAAGAGGTTGCTGCAAGTAAGAAGTACATAAGTAAATATAAGGATAAGGTCTATTTTCATTTGCTCTTTCTCGGTCGTCTACAAACTTTGGTTATCGCTGAGCCCTCAAATTGGGCATGAAAAGCGAAAGTTCCATTGCTAAATATTCCACCTAAACTTCTTGATTTTGCCAATTTTGGCTTCATCTTTAGATGCGTAGAAATCCATCCAAATTGAACCCACAACTACTATTAATTTGTACAACCAATTACTGTCTGTCGAATATTAATCCCCGATTTAATTTTCGACTCCTTCTAGCCTTCGTTATCATTGTTCAGTATAATAATACTCAAACTACCCAATAGCGTCACTCCAAATGACCACTCGACAAAAGACCTCTTAAATGCACAATATTTGTGTCTTCCAACTTAATGCGCTCCACTAGACCTAAATAGATACACTTCTATTCTATTCTATATACATATATATGTAGGTATACATATTCTACAATCATTTCGTGGGTACGACGCTTAACCATTATCTTGTGTATAGGGCTTATTGTGTTGGCTTTTAACCTTCTAAGCGACAAAGCTCACTGACCCAATTCCCCTTCCCCTGGTGTATCTCGCTTCAGTGCGTGTTGTTTCCACTTTATATCGTAAAAAAAAAAGAAAGAAAGAAAAAAAGTTTATAAACAGTTCATTGTATTCGTCCAGGGCATTACCTATCTGGGCAGACGTAAATACCTAAATATTTCGACGATTCACAGTCAAGTGTTAATTAAATTTACGATTCTCTCGCTTTTCCCTATTTTGGTTGGTCGAAATGTGAATGTGAGGCAAATGAAGCGTCACCAAATAGATTTGGTTTGTAAGGGTTTAGGGTAATGATCAATCAGGAAATGAGTTGACAAAACTTTTCATAAAACGATGAACTCAATCAGCACTCACCACAGATCATTGAGCTAAAAGGTAATTGCAAAAATCATCATTAAAAATATCAAAAATGTACGCACGGGCATCACCAAATGGACCTCAGCATGTTGCATTTTGGACATAATTAAGCCATCAAATTGCACAAAAATAGTAAAATGTTTAAATGCCATTTACGTTGACAGTTTTGTGTTGTTGTTTTCAGCCGAGAGAGTAATTAATTAAATTCCAAATGGTAAAACAACATCAATCTGATGAGATTTGAGATTGTATGGAGTAGCAGTAGTTAAGTTTTGAAATTTGAAAGTAAAAATCGTTAAACATTTGAGAGTCATCTGAGATTTGTCAACACTTTTTTATATTTGCGAGTTAATCAACATTGTTATTATTTGATTTCAACTTTACAACCCTCTGCAACGAGTTGTCTCAAGGACAACCGCCGGCCCCCTCGCACCATGACAACTTTGACTAAACAATTTGCCACCATTCAACATTCATTTGTTTTGAGTTTTAGGGGCAACCATGCAGTATTCTTGGCTGCCACAGGAACGTCGCCAAATTATCATACGAGAAAAGCCACCAGTGATTATATCTCAAAAGCGTTTTTCTCGCATCCAATCGAATGCCACACAAGCCACGAAATTAGAGCAACAATTGCGAAATGAGCAGCGTAGTCAATATGAAGAGCAGCTGCGTTTGGGTGGCGAGGAGTTGCTACGTCAATTTGGCGGACGCAAACTGTGCATCACCGAGGAGGAAGAATGTGTCAGGGAATTATCGCAGCAGCAGAAGCATAAAGAGGAGGCCGCTCGACAGTCCTTGGAAGATAGTAAAGCATCACGAGAGGAGGAACAGCGTCGGCAACGAGAACGCATAGCCAAGGCGCAACAATTGTTGGAGCAACTGCGTCCAGGTCCCCGCGAATTGCAGTGTGCCCGCTTGCAGAGTGAAGTTTTGGGCAGCATCAATGCGCAGCGGGAAGTCCAAATGGAATTTGCCAAGGCCAAGCAGCTGGCAAATGAACGGGATAAATGCATCTTTCAGGAGCAAGTTATAAATGGCATCAAAGAGGCACAGAAAAATCGCTCCGAACGCTGCCAACAGTTGGGTGAGCACAAGAGGGAGCTATTAAAGGCCATTGCCGAGCGGGAGAAGGAGCGTAAGTTGGCAAAAGCTGACGAAATGGCAACAGCCCGCCAGGAGCGAGAGAGAAATCAGCAACAACTCAAAGAGCATTTGACCAAGATGAAAGAAACTCAAACGGCCAAGCGTCATCAGAGGCGAGAGGAGGCCCTGGCTTCACTAGCAATGTCAGAGCAGGTGCAACAACGACTCCAAATGTTGGATGAGGTAGAGGATACTCAATGCGAGGTGCATAATCAGGCGAAGGGTCATTTGGAGCAACTAAAACGAGATCATGCTCGTAATCGCATACAACAACGTCTACGCCGAAACGACCAATTAGCCCAGAATCTTGCACCACGTCTTCACTACAGTGCTGGCCAGGATCATGCCCGCTATGAACGGCAATTAGAGGAAATGCGGAAAGCTCGCAGTGCCGAGCAGGCCAAACGCCAGCAGCAACGTCAAGAGGCTAAAACTCAACGTCTAAACATCCAGAAGCAGGAAAAAGAACTGGTCAAGGCCAGCAAGCAGCAGGCTGCTCAAGAACGACAACAAGCCATTGAGCTGCGTCTCAAGAACGATCTCATTCAGGTCCAATTCAAGCGGGAGCAACACCAGGAGCACCTGCGTCGTATGCACGAATTGCGGCAACAACTGGATAAACAGGTGCAACAACGCCACGAGGAAGAGACCCGGCCTGGTCGCAATTACAATCGTGAGGCTCAGCTGGAGTGCCTGCGTGAGGATGTCTTTTTCTTTGACTATGCCCGCCAGCTGATGGATGAGGCCCAGGCCAAAGGACATCCCCTCAAACCCTTCATACGCGCCGTGGGCCAATACAAAAACGATAATCGCATAGGAGCTGGCATCAGGATACCACCGCATCTTGTCACAAGACTTACAATGGGCAGGCGCACAGAGGGCGACAGTCAGGCAGAGAAACAACCATCCGAAACAGATGACAAGGAGAAAACGATGTCCCAAGAGGAAGCCGAACATAAGAAGAAAATTACCGAGAATCTAAAGAAAATTGAAGATTTCATATTGGCCGAGGCCAAGTTGAAAGAAAAGAAATAAATACAACTTATAGTTTGAGCTTTTGTTTTTGGCAAAACTTCCCCATAAAACAAATTCTACAATCTACAATTACAAAGAAAACCCTTAAGTTTACTCTTTATTACTTTTGGTGGATTCAGGTGTAATTTGAATTCAAAATTCGATATCGATTTCAGTTAACCCAAATATTTTTCAAGTGAGTATTGAATTCCATTCGAATTGAAGACAATGCGATTAATTTCCAATGTCAGCGCATTACTCAGCGCAGGGTAATCGAATTCCTTTTCATTACATATAGGCATCTCAAGTGTAAGTGAAAGTGAAATATAAGGTGATTTAAGAGGGGGGCAGTGTTGATTTAAAAAAGGCTTTGCCACTAGTTTTTGTGTTGTTTCTTGATTAGATTGATTCCTCTAAATGATGATGAGAAATTGGGCTGAGAGAACACAACGCTGTTTCCTATGGCTTTTGTTTTGTCAAAAGTTTTTGACATACTTAAACGGATATCAATCATCTGTCATAAAATGAGGAATCAGTTTCGTCAAGTGACATAATCAATTTTGATTTTTAGAGAAGAGAATTCTACCCCAATAAAGCGTAAATCTCTTTCTCTCTCTCTCTCTCTTTTCCGTGTTGTTTATATATGTATATCTTAGTGTATAGGTAAACTCTTGTCAGTCAACTGGATTTTAATTTTTTTTTTTTTTTTGGGGGTTCTGTTTACCTTCTAACCAAACGGCCTAGCAATGAATGAAGCCATTTGTATACAGATACATATATACGTATTAATATATATACTTTTGTGTGTGTGTGTGTGTGAGTTTCTATTTGCCTGATGCTTAAAAGTTTTTATCTTATATTTTTTTGTTCATGCTTGTTGTCATGAACTTGTTGATTTTAGATACAAAGTCTCGTACGTACATTCATGTGTTTATGTATCAAGTTAGGTGTATACATACATACATTTATATACTGTTGTATATGTATGGTTGTTTGCTTATATGTATGTATGTTTGTTGTTGTATTTGCGCAACGAGACTCACAGCCACAAAATGTGTTAAAAAATATTGTCAAAATGACTAAACATTAGGGTTAATGTATCGTCTTCTTGTTGATTGCAAATAAAAAACAATCAGAGGGCCAATCTTTCATCCTCACCCCTATCCACACCACGACGAAGTTTTTATACCCTGCCAAAAAGATACTTTTAGCCATGTTTAAAAATTGAAGCTGCAAAAGAGTCGAAAAAAAAGGAAGGAAGTTTGAAGCGAACAAACAAAAAAAAAAACTTTAAAATTTATTTGTCTGGCTTTACCCACAGACAGAATTATGACATATAGACATATGTTTTTTTTTCCTAAATCCATCTATATACACAGATATATACATATGTACATATATTTCTTGGCAAATTCTAAGAACAAAGAACAAATTTTGAAAGAGTTTTTGGACTTTAAATCACAATGTCAACTTAAAGATACCCTGTACATTAAACTTTCTGCTGTTTCGGGCTTCCTCTTTTATACCAGATGATTCCAAGATATATTTATGTTATGTTATATGCCCGATCTTTTCTTAACTATATTTCCAGGGGTATACAAAATATTTAATTTCTCCTTGCAGGTAAACGAAATCTTTTCCTTCTGTTCTGTTGGCTTTTTGCCTTCTGAAGTGCAAAAAAGTTCTTTATTTATTTTTTGGCCAATTAGTCAAAGGATTTTGCAATATCAGGAACTGGTTTTCTTGGACCTAATTATGTTAAATGAGTTGGCAAACCGAGGTGGCTCTTACTTTATGAGGGAGTGCTGAGAGGGGGAATTCTGGACTAGAAAACAGTCTTACCTAAGATGTCTAATACAATACATACAAGTTCGTAAATATATATAAACTGATGACTAAATCATTAAGTCAATAGTTTTTGTGTGTAAATAGTTTTGTTATTTTTTCGCGCCGACAAAAGAGGCGAAACGAAACGAGTTCTGTCTCTCCTTCTCGCTCCCTCTCTCTTGCCATATGTTTCCAATGTTTGCCCTTATGTACATATATGTCGTTTGTCATATTGATTTTAGCCAAATACTTACTAACTCAGCCATGAATATAATTATCATCAAAAAGAACACTTACCTGCAAAGAGAGAGAGAGAGAGAAAATATAAGAAATTGAAATAGAAAAAGACACAAGTATTACATTTTTACAGCTCTAACATTTTTTAAATAGTTCATAACAAAAAAAAAAATTCCATACAATTTAAGTGGCACAGAATCATAAAAATAAACACATTTACACATATTTGACTCTGTGTTTGTGTATGTGTGTTTTCATCTATGTGACATTAAAACCACATTTGACAATTTTTATGTGCCCATTGTGCATTAGGGTGTCCCTAAATACGAATGTTTTTGAAAAATATACAACTTATACATACATGGGTTTTAACTTATAATTATCAATTACAGCCAACTAAACTAAATTGGGATCTAAAATCTCACCTTAGGGAGGAAGAAAATCTCACATTCAACTTCAAAAATAAACAAAGAAAAATACAAAAACTAATAATTTGATCTGTTTTAAACAATAAATATACTTTTTGATTTTGTGACTTATAAATCTAAAATTTGTCTTATCGTCTTTTAAGTCTAGAGACTTCCTGAACCTGATCAAGAATAATCATATGTTGCTTGACAAAAAGTTACACCCTAAAATTACATCTCTGTGTTTTTCACTCCAAACACTTTACTTAAATTTTTTCCAACTTTTTAAGGCAACCATTTGGAACTAATTGTTTTGACATTCGTCGAAAATATGCCAAATTCCAGATCCTAACACTGGAAACAGAAAATTATGGCGAATTCACAAGGCAATTTTTTTTAGAATAATTTACATAATTTTACAAAATTTAGACTCAAGCGTTTAAAGCAAGCCAAATTAATAATCATAGAAAGGGTTATATAAATTCATATAAATTACATTGATCACCGATCAAATCAGCTTTTAGTAGAAAAAAAACCTTTTGAAACTAACATAACTTTACGCTCAATTTTATGATCCAAACATGACTCTATATATTTTTAGAAATATTGTCAGAAATATTGAATTCTCTCTGCGAAGGGTATTGAAAAGAACAAAAACAGAAAAAAGAAACCGAAAAAACCTTCAGTTTTTACAAAACTTGCTTGCGTGTAAGAAAAATAAATACCAACAACAAATAATGATAATCATAATCCAAATCAAAATGTAAAGCTTGATTAAATGATTTGATTCGTTGTCGTTATCCATAACAATACCTCGCCTCGCCTCTTCCGGTTTGTAATTAATCAATTCGCATACTAAATAAATCGCTCATTGTGTGTGAAACTCAGGGAAACTGTCAGAGAAAAGATGCAATATTTATTTACATACATACATATGAATGTACATATATAAGTTCATAGTAATAAAATGTTGAAAATTTACGAGACAAAGGCTTAAACTTGACACAGGCGCTCAACAACATGTTGTTGAAGTTGTCGTGTTGCAGCCAAAAAGGCATCCGATTATAAGAGGAGCCTGAGTCCGAGCCCTCCAATATATATATATACATATATATTACATATACATATTTGCATCTGCTTGACTTTCGTTAAGTATTTACACACACACATTGCATAGACCAAGAGAAGGAAGGGAAGGCAACAAATGGCCAGAGCCAGAAGCCATTGAAACAGTGATGCAGAAAAGGCAAACTACAAGTGTCAAAGTATTGGAAGGAACTCATCTATATGTCTATCTCTTTTCCTGTCGTTCTCTATCAATCTTATCTCTCTGTTCTGAACGGCTAGGCTAGAAATACACCAACTATCTGTCTTCTTAACACTCATTGGCATTTTTGTTGTGGCCGATTTCTATATATCTTATAGTTGTGCGACAATAGCAATAAGGATAAATCAACATTTTGTATCCTTGACTGAGAGACTAGATTGCTTAGAAAGAAACACATGGACAAAAGAACACCGACCCTTATTAATATTCTCTCTAGAAATCAAGAAATAACGACCAGAAAATAAAAACTTGAGCAGTAAAACTTCAAGTTAGTTTAATTTAAGTGTGTTAGTTTTTGTACCACTGTGCAGAGATGATGGCTTAAATAGTTTTTGTTTTATATTTTGTCTTTGTCTGTGTTTGGTGTACTCTAGTCTTTCTGTGAGCCTTATAATTTATGTCTAACTGCATTTACTATAACCTCCAGCCAGGCTAAACACAAAACGTTTGATAGTCGTGCCATTTTGAGTCTTATGAAAATTTAACTTGTTGGACTGACTCTCTTGGTTGACTAAGATGGGAATGGAGATGGGGTTGAAGAGAGAGAAAGAGAGATGGTAGTGGTCCTCCGTTGCCGTTGCCGTTGCCGTTGCCTTTGCTGTGGCCATTGCCCGGCTTCATATCGGCCATTCAGCATCAGCAGCAGCCGCAACATCTCTTAAAACGCATAAATCAAACTTTGGTCCGTGCGCGCGAGAGTTTTTCTTCAAACCAAAGTAACATTTTGTGGGTATTCAAAAATATGTGATACCCAAGAAAAGTAGGGTAGATGCAGTTTCGTTCACTGTTCACTCATTGTTCAAGTTAAAAAAATGACTGTAGGGTATTCGTTTGGTCGTTGCGGTTATGGGGTTTGGAGTCAGTGTTCAGTCACATATCAAGTTGCCTTCTCTTGCTGTCGATCGGTCAGTTCTCGCCTTCCCCCCTCTTTACACCTCTGCACCACAACATTGATTGTTCTTCTTGGAAGTGTTTGGTTCCAGGTTCGAGGCGGTCAGCCAGTTGTCCCACAAATTTATTGCCTTTTAATGCTGCAATATTTTTATGTTTTATGCTTATTTTTCTTTTTGTTGCACCACCCCCCGCACCACCACCACCTTCTTTTTCTCTTCCCGTTTACCCTTTGGTTGGTGTTGACACTGTGTAGCGGTAAATTTTTTGATAAATTAATTCAATCGAGGTGGAAAGTGCAAAATGCAATTCGAGAAAATGCACAAATGATTTTTTTTCCCAGAATTTATAAAGTTGATTTTAATCTCTCTAAGTTTTTTTCTCTCTCTCACTTTTTTTTTTTCAAATAACAACAATGGGAGAAAAGTGTTTAGTCATTAGGCCATAATTTGACTCGAGTGAAAGTTTTAGTTAAATCATTTGTGCTAGCAATTAAAACAAATCACAAACTAAAAAAAAAAAACACACACAGAAACACTTAATAAATTACAACAATTTTGACCACGCCCACAAGAAAGGTAAGTGCCTTAATTATTATATAGGAAATTAGTCAGCTAAATGGCGTCGTTTTTTGTTGTTATTGTTGTGATTTACCCTTTCGGAAATTGGGGTACATGGATGATAATGAGGCCAGCTTCTTAAGGACAACAACATCTGCCTTACAGAGTATAGACTCTTCGGTCTTATCTTGTGACTGATAAATATATATAATTTTATGACATTTACTTCAACCGGTTTCTGAAGATGCGGAAAAAGTTAAGCATTAAAATTTAAATTTGTAAGTGCACTTGTCATTTTTATGAATTGTATTTTTTTTTTTTTTGCGCCCACGTGCAAAAGACAAAAAACCAAAATTATTTTGTCTTGGCAAAAAACAATATTTGACAAATTTGCTCGATGTAAAATCAAAGATAATGAACAAACACACACACACACAGATTCGCTCAAGCTCTCATTGTTTGTCCTCGAGAAAAAAAGAGGAGAAAATTTTTGAAAATTTGCAAAAGTGTTGAATCAATATGTGAGTTTTTTTTTGGTTTTTGCAAACAAGCCTCTTTTTTTTTTGTTGTACAGGAAATTGTTGTTGAACTAAGAAAATATTTATACGTTTTTTAAAGAATTTAAATTTATTGTTCAAGAAGCTGCAGAATAAGGGTATCAATAAGTTCGGTTTGAGGAATATGTAGATACCGGAACTTAAACTTAATGTCCGCAATTCCAATTCTATTGTCAATGACCTCAAAAACCTTCCCCTGGTGAGATGATGATTCATTTACTTTTTGTTTTTGGCACGCGAAATGCAAAGACCTTTTGATTAGATAAAGGGGACAAAAAAATGTCAATGGGTTTGAGTTTGTGTGTGTGTGGTGTGGCTTGAACTTTGATTGGGCGCACCTGTGACTCTCTCGACTGTGGTTGTTGTTGTTGTTGTTGCTGAGTGTCACTACGTTTCGATAAGGTGTTTTTTTTTTGTGGGTAGGCGCCGTCGCGCCGTGCCGGGACTAAACTGAGCGGCGTCCGACTTTTGTTCAATATTTACAAATAATTAAAAACGATAATTGGTTTTGCTTGTTTCGTGTTTTGGCCAGTTTTTCTCCCCCCTTATTTTCGGTTGTGTGTTTTGCAAATTGTCGCATAGTTATGAATAGTTTTGTACTTTGCATTTCTAGACCAAATATTAAAGATACTTGTTAAATTTGCATAGTCGACAAATGTTTGACCAACATTTTTAAGCGTTTTTGGCACGTTTTTTTTTTTTGTTTCTTTGTTTGTTTGTTTTTCTGTCTCCCACTTTGTTTATGTTTAGATTTTACTACGTCGTCTCGTTGATTTAATTTTCAATCTAAATTGTTTATTTTTGCAAATGGGTGGGAGGGTGTTTTATAATAATTGTGATCAAAACGTGATAACCAAAAAGTTTCACCTTGCTAAATTTGAAAGATTTAATTTTAAAATAGAATATTTTTGCATCTTAGAGATAAACGTGTTCATGTTTAAATGTTTAAAAATGTTTGTTCTTCTTTTAAGTTGAATTCTTAAAATTTCTCTACATTTCTGCATGATTAGAAATTAGAGTAAAAATTCATTTGAAGGTTTTTGCTTTTCCATAAAGGTAAATAACCCACCTTGCGGATTTATTTGAAGCAGTTCTTCTTTCTCAATAATTACCCTTTCTTAAGGTTTCCCCTTAAATACTAATGCATTAACTTTTAATATATTGAAAAAACATATGAAGAAAAACCCAAAAATTTAAATATGCAACCATTGTTAACTATTCCAGTTCCTAAAGGATATATGTGTGTACAGATGTGTTCTAAGAAATAGCAGTGCCCTTAAGCTTTGACTTCAAAATTGTTAAATCATACTAAAAAAAACCATAAATCCACCAATATTTTTTAAATTTATAATCTATATTTATATATAATAAAATTACTACCATTTTGGACTGAACAAAAAGTCTCCCCTTTTTCAGAAATGAGCAAAGCGGTAAAAAATGAACATTTTGTGCTGTTCATAAAAATAGCAGTGATAACTAAATATAATATAATATATACATATATTGATTCTTGTGTGATCTGTAGTTTTGGCTGTAGAAATAATCCATGTTTCACTTTACAAGATATTAGTGTTGGGTAAACATTGCTCAATTTGGTGAACATGTTCACTTGTTCTTTTTTCGAAGTGAGTCGACTCGCTCACTTTGCTCAGTTGCTCATTCACATTGCTCAGTTACTCACTGTTCATGAACAGCTCAAAGCTAGTGAGTGTTGAAAAACAGCTGAGCAAAAGAGCATGTGAGCAAAAAGAGCAAGTTAACAATAGTGAGCAAGTGAGCAAAAAAGAACAAGTGAGCAATAAAGAACAAGTGAGCAAAAAAGAGCAAGTGAGTAATAAAGAACAATTCGAGAGGAACATGTTCAGTTGCTCAGTTTAAGGAACAACTCTTTTTTGTTCACTCACTCATGAGCAACCCAACACTACAAGATATGTATATATAAGTATGTATATGCTTATTAAATTCTCACAATTATGCATTTTTGTCTTTTCCCATTGTGATGGCGCCTTCTTGCCCACATTGCAAGCATGTGTTTGGCTTTTTGTTTTTTTTTTTTGTTACCCAAGGTTTTCTTTGTTTTGATCAGCAATTAAATTTCGTTCATTGATTAAATCGCCCTATCTCCAACATATATACGTACATACATACATGCATTCATATATAGTATGTAGATGCGATATGAATTGTTTTGTGTCTTGTATTCATTTCGGTGGCCATGTCCTCGGCTACTTGTTCGTGTCTCTCTTTCAATGCCTACAACAACACACACTGACATCACCAACTCCAACAACAACAATGTGAAATATAAATTTTTATCTATTTTTTTGTTGTTGTGTGCTGTGGCATTTTGCAATAACAAACAAAACTAACAAGCAAATGTGCAAATAATTAATTGGTTTTGTTGTTTTGTTTTGTTTTTGTTTGCCAACACGCATTTATGTCGGCTTTTAACCTCAGATCTTACAAAAAACAAAAAAAAAACAAAAAAAGCATTCAAAATTCATGCAAAAAGTTTAAAAATAAAAAAAGTTACTAGCTAGCTACTTTTTTTTATGATCCGTTTGAGATTTTATGGTGATGCTATGAAAGATGATATAGACATGTAAAGACGATAATTAGAGACATGTACATATAAATATTAAATTGATTGGTATATGCAAGGAAACACAAAAAACTTGTGAATGTCAATGAATGAATGTGAATTCAATTTATATCTGTTGCCAAATGGTCCAAAAAGGAAGAAAAATAAAAGAGTGCTGGGTATTTAATCACCCCAAACAACAACTGCTGGATTGCAAATTGCAGTTGCAACTTGGAGTCGGAGTCAAAGGAAAGTTGTGCAAGCGACAGCATTTAAGTGTGTGTGTGTGTCCCTCTGTGTGTGCAGTCAAGTTGTCAGGCGGCAGAAAACTTCTGCAACATGTTTTGCCTGCCAGGCAAAGTTGATTTCAAAATAATGAGTTAATAAAACGGCAAAAAGAAAGACGATGCCCCATGCCATAGCCAACCAGCAACAAGAGACAGTGACACAGAAAGAGTGAGAGAGAGAGAGAGAGATAGAAACAGCGAGAAGGAAGCAGGAAAAGATATACAAGAGTTTTGCCTCTGATGATGATTAGGATGATATCTTCTTCTTACACAGACAAAGTGTCAAATCATTCAAAATGTCACCGCAAAAGTAGAAATAAATCGAAAGTCATTTGTTTTTTTTCTTTGGTTTATTTCCCTCCCTTTCTTTTGTAATGTTTGCAATTATTTTGTTTAAAAATTAGGCTTAACAATCAGCAAATAGTTGAACATAGTTATAGAAAATTGAAAGTTTTTGTTACATATGTACATATATGTTTATCTATAATCTTTAAATAGATCATTGTTCAGTTAATTGTATTGAACTTGAATTTGAAAAATAAATCACATGAAATATATATTGAAACCAAAATTGCATCGTTTGTGCCTTCAAGCCTTTGAAGTTTTTCAATTAGATTGAAAGAGAATTCCTGAAACCCACACACATTTCACGTTATCAATCGTTATGACCTAAATATAAAAACAAAAACTTTCAAAGGTTTCAGAAACAATTTGACTAGATTTTGACTCTTTTTTAAACCGGGTGTTAGCTAGTTTAAAGTCAAGTAAGTTTATTTCCAATTCGTTTCAGTGTTGAAAAAAGTATATAATAATTAGTATATAATAAAAGAATATATAATTATATTATATAACTTTAGTAAAGTCTCCTAATAATAGAACTTTTTGGTTTCTGAAATAGCCTACAACCTAAAATCTTATATAGTCGTTAGATCACAAGACGACTAACATTGAGTTTGGTTTAGATTCAGGAAAAACATTTAAAAATTGGTGTACAACTTAAGATGCTAACATACTAAATAAAATACTTCAAACTTTACGGCAATTCTTTAAGAATTTGGTAAGTTTGTGTCTTTTTGAAGTTTCAAATTTTAAAAGCTGATGGCTGAACCAATTAAAAATTAAAATTGAAAATTTGCCGAAATCGATGCTAAATTTCTATTCTTAATGGAAATAATATAAGCCACTTAAGCCAATACTATCTCTAAAGCATTTTGTTAAAAAAACTTCCTTTTTATGTCCAACTTCTATCCTTAAATGTTGTCATCAAAAACCCTTTTGAAAAGAAGGAAGTGAGCTTGCGAAATGTTTCCCCATTTTTCATCAATTTGTTGTAGTTTTTTTTTTGTAGTTTCGTTTTGTGTTGTTTTGCATTTCCGACTAATTTGCCTATAAATCTCACTCAAACTAATGAGCCCTGAGGGTGTGTTTTGGCAGCAAATTAACTCATTGCCACTCGCCATGGAGTCTCGGAGTCGTGATCGTCCTCGACGTAGTTGAGTTCATTTGAGTTCTCCTTTCTACCACTATCTTTTGTGCAGTTCTTCATGGGCTTCTCTTCTTCACCCACCATTTCCCTTTCTAATTTGTGCGGGTCGCTGTGTTTGACATTGAGACTATGCAAAAAAAAGCACAAAAAAAAAGGAAAAAACATTTGCAAGTTATTTGTTTGCCAGCGCCTTAATTAGACTTGTTATGACTGGTCAGTTTTGCAATTTTTGCAATTAAAATTAAACACGAGTGTGTGTCTCAGAGTCTCAGACTCAGAGTCGGAGTCTCGACATCGGAGAGTGCGGCAACATGAGCCAACACGATTTGGTACAAATATTTATATTTGCATTTTGCATTTGCGCATTTTACATTTGCATATGAGATATGTTTGCTTCAAATTTGTTGAAGGCTATTTAATATATTAGATAAATTATTAGTTTGTCTTAGCAGTCAGAGTAGTTGCCGCCATGAAAATTTAGTTTAAAATTAGAACTAGCTTGACAAGAAGTTCTCGACATTAAGGACCTGTCTGAAACCCATCACATTGAATATCATCTATTGCCAATTCAAATGAAAGCAAAAAACTTTGGCGAAGCATTCAAGACTCAACTTTAACCTTCAAAGTGAGGGATAAACAAATAAAGAAAAAACAAAACAACAACAAAAGGAACAAAAGAACCAGCGCAAACACTTGATACACTTTTTTCTCTTCTTTTTTTCGTGTGTGTGTGTCTGAAAGATGCTTCAAACAACAAAAATTCCATGCATGAGACATGAGAATTAAGTCGACTACAGTTTACTCTAATAAATTCATGAATTCTAATGATCAGAACGAAATAAAGAACTTTGTATACAGCTTGGATCCACCTTGTTAGGGTTCAAATCTTTAACCCAAGCTAAGATTTGAAAACAATATTTCCAACTGTTCCGATTGAATCATGAGAAGTTTTTTAAGCTGTTTCTTCAGTTGATATATGGTTTAAAAAAGGGTTAAAGGCTCTTAAGACTCTCTTTTGAAATAAACAGTAAAAAATTTCAAAAACTATTGGAAAACCTTTTGTTACTTTTGCTTAATACTAGAACTGAATAGAATCGAGCTCACAATTAACTTAGGAAATGATTGTTTTGAAGTTGGAATTTGAAATTATAATAGATATCTGTATGTATATAGACCTTTGTTAGGGTATATACAGACATATGTATATGTATGTATGTAGAACGAATGGTCAAACATTGTTCCTGGCAAGACACTCTACTACAACACTCCTTCTCGTGGATCTCCACTTCGTTCTACTCCTCTCAGCATTGTCTGCTTGTTAACAAATTTCGAAATAAAACATTTCTGGGAATTCTTTCACACACACACAAACACACACATACACACACAAAAGTAAGTAGCAAACAAAGCGCATGTGCCGACATTGTCTGACCTACCGCCCTCCTCTCCCCCTGCCACAGGTTCTGTCTCTACTTGGGCTACTCTTTTGGCAAACTTTTTGGGGATTGCGCAAGGGCAGCTATAGAAGAAGAAGACACACACACAGACAGAATTAGACAGAGAAAGAGCAAGAGAGCGAGATAGAGGCACATGAATATAAAACTTAAAACCTGGATCTCTCAGTCTCAGAAAGTCAGAGTGATCTTGGAATTTTGATGGCATTTCACATGCACACTTACACTTCCGCCCCAATCCAACCACCCCACGCCTACCACCGCCAATTGCAGCAGCATGACATGGCCCATCAAGTACATGCAACAAAAGACTTGCATTGTCTCTTTAATCTATCTATCTCTTTTTGTCTGTCTGTCTGTTCGGTCTCTTTTATTGTTGTTGTTGTTATTGTAGACGGCGCGACATGTAAATTAGTGCAAAGTATTTTGCATTTTAATGTAAAAGCCACAAACAACAACAACAACAATAAAGAAAATTGCAATTAATTGTAATTGTTGCTGCAAAAGTTCCATGAAAAAAGGGATAGACACAATGTCGAGAGAGAAATTAAAATTCTCTTGCCCCAGGGAATTAAATGAGATTTGACTCTTTTTGGGTAATAATGGTAAATCGAGATCAAAAACACAATGCCGCCAAAAAAAAAGAATACGAAATTGCAATTACACTGATCAGCAAAGAGTTTAAAACAAAAAGTGATAAATTTCAAATAACTGAGTATCTGAAACTCATATTTTACCCCACAAAAACCCCTCAGAAACTCTTTTGCAAAGAATTTATACAGAAATGAAATTGCCAAGCCAAATTCGTACAAGAAATTGTCCACCTTAAATTGTTAACTGTATAAATGAATGTTGTTTGAAATTTAAGTTATTTTTGATCTTTTGTTTCAATTCTTGCTGATGATGGGGTGAATGAGATTTTGGTTGTTACCTAAAAAACTGTAGCTATACCCACTTCCAGCACGACGACCGGTTGTTTTATTGCAGCTCCAATTATTATTTTGTAAATTCACTTGATCCTTAGTGCTAGTGCCAATATTGTTGTTGTTGTTGTTGCTGCTGTTGCTGTTGTTGTTGTTGTTAATGTTGGTTTTGGTATTTTTGTCGTTGTTGCTTTTGCCACTCGAAGAGCGGTTGGTTAGTGGGAACATGGCATGTATCTTTTGCGGTTCACTGTCTTCTGGGTTGCTGCTGCCTCATGGATGAAGATGGAGTATAAAGATCGGTATAAGGGGTGAGGGGAAAAGCAGAGGGATCCTCTTTTACTGTATCGGTTTTGTATGTATGCTGTGTGTATACAAGATACAATTCCAGCTGCCAATGGTATGGCGAATCCTTTCAAGTCCGTTGCCCTAACTTGGGCTTGGACTTGGACTTGATGTGTGGTTGTTTTTGTTGTTGTATCCCTTGTTCCTCTTCGTTGATTGTTCTCTGCTGATTCACTTTTCACGTTTTTCTTCTTATAATCTTGTAATTTTCGTTATTCAATTCGTTTCGTTACTCAAAACGCACTCACAGAACAGATAAAAAAAATTTGATTTATAACTACAAAGATTTGAATGAATTTATTTGTTAAAGTTAAGCATAAAATTTCATTTAAAAATGTTCAATATATTTATTAGAAAAAGTTAATCAATTAATGTGAATAGTTTCCAAGTATTTGAAATGTATTTGAATTGCAAAAAGTCGTTATCTCTATTAGAAAAGGTTTTTCAGTTAACAACAATACATATCTTCTCTATCATGTCATATTTATAATGAAATTTATTGCTTAACTACCAAATAAAAAAACAAGAAATTCTTTTGCACACATTTTTTAATAATGATGCATATACAACAAACAAACACTCAATTCAATTCACTTCACTTCATATTCTCTTTTCATTTTCTTTTTTTTCTCTTCACCCTGTATCTAGGTAAATATTCAGGTATATTATTACATTTCATTTAATGTATTCTCACATTACTCATACCCAAGTTGGCGTAATTTCGTTAGATTTTGCAATATTTGCAGTTTAAATTTTTCGTTAGAAAAATTTTATTCGTTAGAAGAAGACAAAAATTAAAAATCCAAAAAAAAGAAAAAACCGTATCCAAAAGATGCCGGGTCGATCGCGTTTATGGAGAGGGTTCAATATCGAAGGAATCGCGAATAACGATAAATTGTGCTTCGCCGAGCTTCGAGCGACAAAGCGACCCACGAGCTTTGAAATGCGTTTCGAGACTGAGCCAACTGCCCTGGCCCAAGCCAAAGCCAAAGCCAAACAAGTGTTGTTGCAGCAGAGTAGAGCGAACAACTCTCCAACAAAGTCTACAAAAGAGAGAGAGAGAATCTACCTCTCTCACGCGTGCCCTCTCTCTCTCCCTCTATCCGTCTCTCCCAGGCAATGTCTCGTTATTGTTGGTGTAGTCTGATAGCCGATCTCTTTGCCTGGTTGTTGTTGTTGTTGTCGTTGTCTTTAGCTTATCAGTTCGGCTATCACACTCTTTTTTTTTTGTGTTTCTTTCTCCTTCTTTTAATTTTGTGTTAAAGAATTCATTCACGCTTTGTATTTATATTTGTACTTTTATGGAGTTTTGACTGATTGAGGTGATGATGATGATGATGTTGAGGTTTGCTCGTTGGTCTTGGGCTACCTTATCGCACGCTCGCTCACACACACACACACACGCACACACGCACACACTCCGTGAGGGGGTGGGGAAGGGCTAAACTAGTGACGCAAACCTTTAAATGTGACTCTACACACTACTCGAGCCATTAATTTGCTGATAAGCAACCACTTGTTGAATTCATAAAGTAACTGTTTGATTCATGATTTAAAGGACTCTCAAGGACCTTATTCTCCTTGTTTACAATTGATGTTATCGATAAATGTAAACATCGAAACATCGGTTCTCTATGAGTCGATATGCTAGAAATAAAACCATAGCTATAAAAATAATAGGAAGACCGATAACAACTTCAATATACCGTGAAACTATTAAATCGAATTCTTTAAACTAAGTTTTAAGCTATCTTGCTTACTCTTTCAAGCACACCAGCACTTTGGCGCCTCTAGCGTCGAATTGCGTGGCTATTTTAGATCCAATCTTTGAGAAATTAGGTTGTCCGAAAGACGTTGCTAATACAAAAACTACTAAATGTGATATTCCATACAAAACTTACTTTATGTTTATCTTAAAAAAACCGATATCGATAATTGCTTTAACTACTTCTTTTTCGTTTGTTTTTACTTTTAGAAATTGGAATAAACTCATCAAATTAATTTGGTAAGTGAAAATGAAAATAATAATATTTTATACATTAAGAATAAATAGAACAAAATACTTATTTTAAAGGATCAGCATACGGTAGATAAACTTCAAAACCATAATCAAAATATAGCATTCGATAGTGAAAAGGGGTTATCGCCTAGTCAAAAAGAGTTTACCATGCTCTCTGTTACAATTTTTTTTTCAATTATTTATTATTCGTTTGGGGCTTTCCATTTCTTGCTCCACATTTGGCAACAAGTTGTTGGTTGGTTTCTTTCATTACCGATGATAACACAAATCCATTGAAATATATATTTCAATTAACATTTTTACATTTTTAATCTAGCCCGGCCCCAGAAGGTGTATATGTATGTACATACATACACACATACATATGTACATACAGTGACAATAATGGTTCATAGTCATTAAGTCACTCAAGTGGTACCCCAAAATGAGCTAATACCTTTGACACAATCTTGATAAATGGGGCCAATGGCGATTTGTAATGTGTTTTTGGGTTTCATTTCTAATGGAAATCTCGACTAATTGCAAGAATCTATATGGATTGTAAATCAATAAACAATAATACAATACGAGATAAGATTGTATGTGGACACCTTTTGTTTTTTTTTTTTTTAAACCATAAATATATTTTAACCAAATATCGATCAGTTGTCGTTTATTGATAAGGTGAAATTTAATTCTATTCCCATCCATTTAAATTGCAGTGGGTCTCCCCAATTTAAATTTCCACTTCACTTTCATTATCTTGGCCAGAACTAACTATATAGTTTACTTATCCCATAAATTGCCGACCGCAAAAGCAATTGGCCAATTGCAAATTCAAGTCTAAACCATCACCGATTGTGGGAAATCGACTGGGCTGTTGTGTGCGTGCGCGGTTTTTATTGAATTCGTATCGTATCAGTGGGGCTAAACAACGACGCCTCAAAGTCATAAATAGTTAGTTAGCTCCACACACAACACACACTTCAACAGAAGAGAAGAGATGCAGAGAGATGGTAGGAGAGATACCCAGAGACAGAGAGAGAGAGAGAGAGAGAACATCCGTGGGGCAACTTAGTTGCTATGACTCTAGCATCCGTCAGATACTGGGAGTTTGGACACAGCCGGTTTGTATCTACGGCTTCGGCTTGGGGTCCATTCATGGCAACTACCGTTTCGGATCTTTTGTTTGACTTTGTCTTGTGGCCGTCAGGTCTCGAGAGTCTATTTGTAGAAGACACAAGCAGCCAAACAACCGACTGCCACTGCCACTAAGCAGTTCTCTACCCCTCTCTCTTGCCCTCTCTCTCTGTCTCTCGTGATCTTTCTCTCTCTCGATCTTTCTCTGACTTTTTTTTTTGTTGTTTTGTTTTCTACCTGTCCACATGGATGCGATGGCTATGGCTATGGCTATGTGGCGGCGGCACTAAGTTGCACTTGGTCGCGCTGCACGTCGTTCTCAGTCGCTATCTCAAGTGTTTTTTAAAAGTTTTCCAGCGATAAGCAATGTAACTTTATGGTACCTCAAACTACCACTCGAATTCTATGCAACCATAGCCATGCAGCTTTGGCTGTGTCTATGGCTCTGACTGTGGCTCTAGCTGTGGGCCTGAGCATATGATCATCGTTCAGCACTCTAGCGTTAGCGTTAGCGTCATCATCATCACCATCCAACCACCACCACCACCACCACCACATGATCGTCGTCGTCACCATCATCCTAGTTTGCCATGGTGTGGTGCGATCATGATGTATATGATTCATGACTTTTCACTTTTGCGCACACACGCACGACTGCAGAAAAATAAAGAGCTAAAAATGTGGAACCATTGCACCATGGGACTGAAAATATGATGGTATTTTTCTAGAGAATCTATTCATCGAAATATATATTGCCAGAAGCTATATGTATATATAAAATCTGAATTTAAAGACGGATCGAAGATCATTTCATAGGTTGCACAAAAGAATGAACAAGAACTAAGAATTTGTATTATCAGCATATAATACAATGTTATGGCTATACAACATATCCTTGACGCTAAAACTAGTTGAGAATTGCAGATTAATTAAGCGAAAAAAGCTTGGCAAAGCTTACAATAACAGAGTTTTAAGCTTTTTGTGCCTAAAACATCATCTTAAAGAACCAAGAAAAAATTGTCGTAAGTTCATGGACTTGGTTTTGAATTACTTCCGTTAAAGTATTTGAAAATCGCTCCTTTTTGTAACAGTTTATTCTAACAATAAAAAGGATGATATGGAATATTGGTCTAGGTGACTTTTTGCATACAATACCATCAAATTGATCCACTATGCATATGTATTTTTTTTTTTGGGCTATACTCTCTTACCATATGCAGCTGACACTTAACCCTTTGCATAAATTTTCATCAGTTGTTTTGTTGCTGTTGTTGTTGCAGTTGTTGCAAGTTGAAGTTGGCTTCGAAATGGCACGTAAATTACTGTGACATTGCACTTTGCTGCATCATTTGGCAATTTGTTGTGCTTTGTTGTTGTGTTCTGGTGTGCCGGTTATTTCTCCTCGTTTTATTGATTAGTTTTAAATTAAAAACGAAATCATCGACGGCGGCATAAATCTTAAGCAATTTTCTTATTAGAAACTGTCAATGTCAGTAAATTTCACCCGGAGGAGTTTTTTTTTATACTCGATCCTATTACACTAGCTTCCCATCGGTCAAAAAGTAACAACAACAACAACAGCAAGGAAAATAGATATATAAAAACTGTATTTATATATATATATATATTTTGTTTTTTTTTTTATTTTTGATGATTTATGACCCTGGACGGTTTGGAAGGCTTGTTAAACATCTGTGTGAAATGGCTTTCTCTGGCTTTGTTTACTCAATTGCCAATTCAAATGGCCAGGTTAGTGTTTTTTATCCCCTTTTTATGAGCGACGATGATGATGATGTGGATGTGGATGTGGATGTAGTACCTGAGTTTTGTGTTTGGGGGTCAGACGCCGCCTTGCGGGCTACCTTTCTAATGCCAAAATGTACACACTGAAAGGAGTTCGGCCAGAGTGGGTCATTAAAATGTGTGTGTATGTCTATGTAATGAAGGATTGGTAATGATCAATTGATGAATTGCCTTTCAACGGAGGCAGACAAACAGGGAGTAATTCAAATAAATGACAAACAAACAAACAAACCAGGGAAATGTGTAAGAGAAATTGTTTAAACATTTCTAGGTCAAGCCTTTGCACAGAAAGTTATTAGATAGTTTTTAATTTGATCTATATAATGTAAAATATTCTTAACTTACCACTCTCGGCTGCACTTAGACACTTGGCTGCCATTTCCTCGTTCAATTCTTCGGCTGGATTGCCACCGCCTTTGTCTAGGACACAGCTAACACTTGCCGAACCCCAATCGAGGGCACTAACTCCATCGCAGGACATCAATGATAGATCCAGGGGTGGCACCGAATTGCCACGCAATGTGCTAGTGGCGCTTATGCCACCACCAGCACCACCTACACCTCCAACACTACCGTTAAGACCACCGCCAAGTGAAACACTCATCATGTACTTTAGGTCCAATGAAGAGTTCATTGAGCCACCATAAATGGAGCTTGTTTGGGAGGCACATGTCGAATCAAAACTACGATTACATTCGCGACGTTTCTCTGGCGTGGCATATAATGGTTCCATGGACTTTTTGGGCGTTGTCATTAACATCTGATCATTGTGGGTTGATGGACCAACCGTAGCTGACATTTCATTGGAACCAAATGAGCCATTTAATGTGCCATAGCAGGAGGTCATCATAATGTCATTACGATTGAAACTTGGCTGCCAATAGTCATCATGATCCTGATCCTCTTCAGCATTACCCGAATCGGCCAATTCAGCTGCCACCAGCTCATCCAAATAGTCGGCATCGTATAGACGGGATTCATCTATCATGGCAATGGTATCATTGAGATTATCCTCATCAGCTTCAGCATCATCCTCGTCCTCGTCCTCGTCCTCTTCCTCTTGAGCCTCACAGTCCGAGGTGCAGGGATTGTGGTCACATCGTTTTTCCGCCTTATTTGTTGCATTTAGTTTCTGAAATGTTTCATCTGCCTTTTGCATAAGATCATAGGCAGCGCTATGTGGTATAGATGAGCTATGCAATGAATCCGAATCGTTCTCCTCAATGCAGGATAAATGCCGTGTACGAAAACCATAGATGATGCCATTGGGTAACGCTGGCGGTGGATTAATGGGCAATGGAGGTGTCTGTAATTGATCCTCATCATCATCATCGAAATGGGCAATGGGCAACTGCATGGCGGTTGTCATTCTGCGAAAGCAAACAGAAATTGATAGTTAAAAGTAATTACTTAAAAGCCAAATGAAACGTCTTTAAATTATCTGCAGAGTATAAACTGTTGGCTTCCGGGGATAGTCTTCACTTTGTTTCTAGTTGACGCAACTGTACTTTCTCGAAATATTAATCTATGGGCATTAAACATAATTTGACATTTTTTTTTTTTTTTGTGTAATTTTAGATCTTAAAACTTAAACATTAACGATCCTCCGCCTCCTCCTCCTCCTGCTCCCCCATTCTCCCTGTCATAAAAACGGAAATGAGCTGAGCTGAGCTGAGCTCAGGTTAGGTCAGGAGAGGAATAGAAAATTTCATCTAGGTGCGAGCTTGTGTAAATGATAAGCAGCGTCAAGCCCCCAGTTGGGCTGTAGGCTCCACTTTTAATGCCACTTAATGCGGTACCAAAAACAACAATAACAACTACATGAAATTGTTTCAACATAAATCTCTCGCTCTAGCAGTTTGCAGACATGCGCGCGCACATGGAAGACGAAGACGAGGAATAGAGTCCCAGACGCAGACGCAGAAGCAGAAGCAAACGCAGACGGAAGTGGCCCCCAAATAGTTAGAGAATAAAGGGAAGAAAGGTGGTGGCAATGGCAATGGCAATGGATGGAATGGAATGGGGATGGGGATGGATGGGGGAATGAGGTGGATGGGGTGGATTGGATGGAGTAGAGTAAATGCGCACGCAACTTCCCCCATTTATGGGCACAAGCGGTGCGCATCTCGATGGCATTTGTTGGTCTATGTGTGTGTGTGTGTGCCCCCCTGCAGCGATTCTTTCTGCAGTTGTTGTTATTGTTGTTGCTGGCGGCGTCTGTGGGCAGATGCTTGACATGGCCTGGGACACACAGTGCAAAGAACTCAAAGTCGTAATAGTTCTGCCGACGTCAACGTCAACGTTGATGTTGCTATTGCTGCTGCTGCTGTTATCTTTGGCATGTCGTCGCACTCTTGAAATTCTCTCAAGTACGTGTTGCTCTAACACACTTTGACTATATGCCTCTCGGCTCTTGATCAACGGGCTCCTGATCGGCTTACTCCTTACATAGATATAAATTAACCCAAAAAATGTAAAATTGCCACCTGAAAAAATCCAAATGACCGACAAAAACTGATGATATGACCCATTACTCTGCAAAGAAACATGAAAGTGATAACTAAGAAAGGTAAGCTATCCTCCTAACCTCTTCTAAGGTGTCCCTAAAGTTCATTCTATTGGCAAAACTAACGTATTAAGAGCTGATGTTTGTTTTTTGTTTTCTTTTTTTTTGCATTTTACTGCTGAAGTGAAGCAAATTTTTTTTTATTATTTGGTTTGCTTGCTTGAAGTTGTCTTACAGTTTTTAAATAAACAATATTGGTTTTTGCTCTTCTCTGTTTTCCATTTCTCTCTAGTTGTTTTTTTGTTATGTCTTGGCTGCGGTTTTGAAATTTTTCAAATTACACCTTAAAAAATGAAATATATAGAAAGCCAAGCCTTGGCTATACTTAGCTACTTTCTATCGGGATAGAGTACCGGGAATTTTGGAGCAAAAATCGTTCTTGGATATCGAAAGAAAAGAACAAACAAATTTCCTTCATTCCACTTAAATTGACCCGATCAATCGGAAAACTTAAATTCTAATCAAAAAGTTTGAAAATTTATATTTTGTCACCAAATTTTAAAAGTTTTTAAATTTTCATTGCCCACATTTCTGAATCCTTGAACAATATCTCATATCAAAGAGATGGAATTTGCTTGATTTCGATTGTTTTGTTAGTTTTTTTTTGTCAAGGACTCTTTTAGTGGAACCTTTGGAAAGGTGAGATGATATTTGTGGGTTGAATTATATATCGACTTATATAGGATATAAAATTTGTTGCAGTGTATGGAGATGGTGCAGCAAAAACTAATGCAACAAACAAATTACTTGAGGCGACGAAAAACTACACACATCACACACACACACACCACATACACACACAATGCCCCAGCCTAGGCTCTAGCTATAGGTTAGGACCAAAAATAGATCAAGCAAACGATCGGAAGATTGGGAACGACTGGAAACAAGGGGGACAGGGGCAAAAGGAAACTAAATGACGCGACGTGGTTGTTGTCGTGCGCCAAACAGGGAAACTCAAACAAACTGGAAAGGAGAGGAGGAGAAAAAGAAGAGGAGGGCAGCAGCAGAAGGTGATGCAGCATAGATAGAGATGAAGATAGAAATGGAGAAGGTGGCTAAAGGGGAAGGCGGAGAGGGGTAGGACTGCGGGGTCTAGGATCCCCAGCAAACTGCATTAAACTACTTTCTGTAGTTTATTGCTTCGAGTTATGTGTATGTGTGTGTGTGTGTGTGTGTTTCTACTTTTAGCTATTACTTTTCCCTGTATGTGTGAGAATCTTGAACTTGTGCTGCGTTCACTCTTTACATTATATCTCTTTATTTTTTGTTTTCTGGTGTTTTTGTGTTGTTTACATTTTTCTTTAATTTTTTTTCCGTTCGGTTTTGGTTTGGTGAAAAGTGAAATGAAATAAACTGAGAACGGAGGGAGGGAGGTAGGTTGATAGGAAGGAGCCTTTTTTTCTCCCCGTTTCCCCAAAACATGCGACATTTTTCTTATTTTCAATTTAAATTGAAAACTCTGTTCTTTCGTCGTTCGTTTGCCGTCCTCTGTTTCGGTTAGTCATTTATTTCGGTTCACTGTTCCAGACATTGGCACTTAAATGCATTGGGATGTGGTCACTTCACAATATATGTATATATATTGTATCTACATATATAGAGAAGGATCTATATTTGTCTTTGCTTGCTGTCGTGAAGGGATTTGAGATAACATGGAAAAGGCATGCTAATTTTGTCAAGTTGCGCTGTCAACAAATTACAAAGGCATTACTCATTCAGTTTCGTTTGGAAATTCTCAGACATTTTCACAGATCGATTCAAATTTCAAACCAATAAATTTGTTTGGTTTTTACCCCACTTTTCTAAAAAAAAAAATATCTCCCTGATCAAAAGAATGATGCTTTCATTTCAAAAGTAATCTTAAAATTAAAGCTAAGAAAAAACGACAAATTAAAATCCCAAGAACCGTTTTTAAAAGTATAATCCAAAGTATTATTCCAATCCGTTGAAGATTAATTTGCGAAACTTGTTAAATCGAAATTTTAAATGTCAATTAAGTCCTAAATGTCTATATTTATAGTCTTAAACACACATTTCTAAAGTTAAGTATTATTAATAATAGTTCTACAATAAATACTTTATCTAACATTGTGAAACTATCAAATTCTAAGCAATACAATCTTAAATTCAAATTTTAATTATTAAATATAGTCAAACAACATAATCCAATATACTGATGAATGAATAATTCGAATAAATATTCATATGTACATACATACCTTCGATATAACTGTCTTCGTTCTGTAATAAATATAGTGTGTAATATTTGTAGATATAAATCTTTGTCTGATTTCTTTGGTTGATAATATTAAAAATAATAATAATAGTTGAAGTAGATTTGTTTTCATTCACAATTGCTTGTTTATAGGAACTTAAAAAAAAGAAATTAATCACTGGCAACCGATTTGCTCAGATGTTTAATATATATGTATGGCCAATTTTGTAAACTTTACGGATTTATTAAAGTTATATTTCGCATTTTGGTTGCACTAATGGGTTTTCTTTTTTGCACTGATAATCCAAATTTGTATATATATATATATTTTAGGTGTTTTCCGTACTGTTGTGTGTGTGTGTGTGAGTGTGTGTGCGAACGGTTTTTTTTGGGAGTTTTTCTTTGGTATTAGGTTCCTTTAGATGTTTGTTCCGTAAAAACAGTATCCACCCGTATAACGTACCGTACCGAACGCGCGCTGGAATGCAATTGAAATTGAAAAGCAGTCCTCTGAGAGGAGGAGCGAGAAGAAGATCACGATCATGGCCACGAGCATGCTGCCAGGCAGCACTGCGACAGCTCAGCTCAGAGAAACGACGCAACAACAGAACGGAACAACGGCACGGCCCTCGACAACAACAACAACAACAGCAACAAGATGATACTAACTAGACGAAGATGCAGTCACAGCATATCCCATCTAAAATCTAAATATAGTATCAAGTCTTGGACGTGTGCAGTCACTTTTTTGTGTTCGTCTCTTGTCGTTGGTGTTGTTGTTGTTAGATTCCATTTCCCCGCGATGGCAGACGATGCGTCTGTTGTTTGGTTAGCACCCCGCGAAGTCGCCAAAAACCGTTGCAATTTCTAATTGGGGGAGAGCCTGGAGCCCATAGAGTCAGAGCTGTGGTATATGTATACGGTTGGTTGCCATTAAATTGCCGCCCAGGACTGAAAATACAGATTTTATGCCTTAACACACACACACACACACATACACGCACACACAGAAAGAGGGAAAAACTTTTTGCCTAAACGAATTTCTATACATGAATTCGCACATAATCTTTACTGTATGTCTGAAACGGGAGTCCCTCCCTCCTTCCATGGGCAAGAAGTCAATCATTAAAAACTAATTCAAGTTTTTAAATTATTTTTGTTTTAGCAACTGTACCTACTATTTGAATTGACAGCAACGATTCTCTAAACTCCAAGTTCAATGTACCCCACAAAAAGAAGAAAAACCACCGGTTCTAACCTCTAGTGTTCACAGGATCTCTTCCCCACCATTAGTTCATTCAACTTTAGTACAAATTTTTCATGTTTTGAAATTAGATGACAGCAACAGGAGGTGTCTGCCCCTGCCTCCTGTCTCTTTTATCTCATAACGATTGCAACGCATGCGCAGCGTTTCGGAGTTTGTTCACCTTGGAGGAGAGAAATATCGAGATACAGATGCACTTAGTAGTTCTAGTTACGCACGGATTGTATTACACGACAATACTAAATGCGCTTCATTGGAAAAACGTAAGAGAAAATGTTGTGGATGTTGGGTTTTGGTTTTTTTTTCTTTGATTTTTCCAAGCAACTGTTTCAATTTCTCTTTGCCTGCCGCCTTTCTTTTCCGTAGTATTTATCTTTGGTTGTTTTAATTTACAAAAATTTTGATTTCCACTTTTACATTACCTAGCCACCGGATCAAAAACGGGGGAGGATAAGAATGGGTGCTAGGGGAGGAGAGCCAACGAGAGAGAGGGAGGAAGGGAGATTGGTAGAGCGGGGCACGAGGGTGAATGATTTGTGACACCTTTTTGATGACTTTCCTACGCTTGCAGCCTGATAATCTTTATCATCCGGAGTAGATAATTCAAGGACTTTTCTTACACCAAGAATTACTCTTTCTCCCCCTCTTTCTCGTTGAATGGCTTTTTTGACTCTATGATAAATTATTGTGGGAAAATCTCATAAATTTATGTAGCGTAGGAAAATTATATGCATCGTATGATGGGATTTTCAAGAAAATATTCATAAGATTATACAATTTAATTCAAATCCATGTAATTTCAGACATTTCCCATTGAAAATTGGTTTCCAAGAAGTTCGAATTACGTTTTCTGTGTTTTTTGTGGCATCTTTTAGGAGCACATGCGAAAAATATGCTACCCTTTTTTCAAAAGCTAATAAATCTGATTTTGCAGTCAGTTTATGCACCAAAAGAAAAAGCTTTTTATTCGAAGTTTCACTGTACAGAGAAAAAAAGCTTTTCCGACATGAATATTTGTAATGACATGATCATAAATGAAATATGATATGAACAGAAATTTAAAACTTAGAAAGCATTCCAGTATGTATACATATTCAAGAATCTAGTTAACCGGTTATTCAATAGTTATAGAGGAAATAGTCAATTTTAGAAATAATATTTAGAAGAGAACATTTTCAGAAGGAAACAAAAGCATAAATATTTAGAACTATCTCAAAGAATTTTGCAATGAGTTTAACTTATGAGAAATCAAGTCCAAGTCAAGGTCTCCATACGACATAAGGAACATGAAATTCTATTTTTCATTTTACATTTTTGGTCAATCTACCTAGATCCTTCATTCTGTATTTTGGACAATTTGTTTCAAATTTAAAAAGTTTTCGGCTTGATTTTTAAAAGTAATTATGACTTAGCTTAAAATTTTTTGCACAAATTGGCAAAATTATAAGTTTTCGAGTTTTGTATACGAATTAATAAATCACTTTCCAGTAACAAAATTGAAAAAATTCCAGAAAATTGTTCGAAAATTATCAAACAAATTTACAAAGATAAGGAGTTTTTTAAGAATTGTAGGGAATTTTTCTCGATCTATATTCATTAATCATCCAAAGGGAAAATTAACATGAAAGTCTAAAACACTTAATTTTGTTTGAACCTATACTTTTCTTCAATTGAATACTAAAATTCGTTAGGCCTTGATCTACTTTTCCTTTAATTAATATTATATCATCCATCTTTGAGGATTTCCAACAACAAAATACAAAAAAAACGACATTAGAATAGATTCATTGATAAATTCAACCTTTTTGATTTGATACGTTTGAGGTAAGCTCATATGTGTATATTAATATGAATATATAGACCATTATCGTATTGAAACCACTCAATCGCAACAATCATTTCTCTTTTATTAAAGTAAACGCATGTGAAAATATTTTAACCTCTTGTCCGTGTCTTGCGACCAGGCAAAAGCCTTATCTGATAACACTCATAAAGTTCATTTGGACTGATCCAATCCATCTCTTCTTTACGAACGTTTTAGCTATATTTAAAAATTTCATCCAAAAATCGCAAATTAAGCTTTTGATTTAATACATACATACCATGTACATAATATTCCCATTCTCATCACATTTTATTTTTGTTAGTAAAACTCATTATGTATATTTTAAATTTCAATGGGTGTTTTTTTTTTTGCTCTCATTCATTGTTTTCATTTTTTAAATACTAAACTTTACAACATATTAGACTGTAGCTTAGACTAAGAAAAAAAAAACCAAAAAAACTGATAAATTAAATTTAAGAAATATTTTGGACAACTACAACAACAAAATATTACTTCAAATCGTTGCATGGCATAAATTTTGGATTGAGCAAAATTTTTAAATACTATTTATATATGTAAAATTAAAAAAAAAGGATGGGAAGGGAGGGTTTTTGGGGGGTCATTCAGTCTCGAATAAAATTAAACTTAAGTCAAACTAAAAAAAAAAACGATCCATGGAGAGTCCTTAAATCATTTACGTATATAACTATTACTTAAATGATAAAACTAACTAACTTAGATTAAAGACAACTTGGATCTTAATTACGAGACGACTCAATATGAGTCAAATATAAAGGAACTTTTTGCAAGCAAAATGTGTGTATATATATATATAAATATATAGCATATATATATATGTCGTTATCGTTGTAACATTCCCATATGAACTCTGGCAAATGATGGCACTAATTTGATCTGATCTGATCTCAGAGTCTCTCTCTCGCAATTCTATTCTATATACTAGAATTTCTCATCGTCCATATTGCTTCGGCAATTATTTAAGGCCGATTGTCGTTTTAGTGTGCCCGTCTCACAGTCATTGTAGGTCTTGGCCAGAACCTTTGGTGTATTATTATGATGCATATTATTGCGATTAAGTGTGCCATTGCCTATATTGCTAGTTTTGGCAGGCATACGGAAGCTGGACTGTCGTTTCGGACGTTGATCATAGTACTGTGCAAAAGAAAGGAAGCGAAAGGTAAAGATCAATTTGGTCAACTTTAGTGATTTTATATGCAACTTACATCCTTGGTGGGCAAACTGGAGTACTGATTCGGATAGCTATCAAAACTTGCTGTCGTTGTGGTTGTCTTATTAAGAGCCTCTTCACTTGAAATTAAGAATTGACGCTTGGCATAACGATATGTGGCCAGGCAACAGGCCGCCGTGAAAATTAGGCATACAAAGATGACAATGGACACAGTCATGGCAGAGGCACTTTGGGTTTGGTCTAAGAAAGACAAAAAACAAATCAGTTATATTGTAAGATAAGGTGCAGGAGGAGTTAACCTACCTTCACATTCACCAGGCACACAAGCTGTCTTTTCGAATTCGCCGCCACGACACTCCATGGCGCTCGGTTGCTCAACGAGGCAACGCCTATGACGCAGTCGTATGCCATCACTGGAACAGGAGGACCATTCGCTCCATGTACTCCATCCTAGGAAATCTGCAGAAACAAAAAAAAAGGCTTAACAAGAGAACTTTGAAATAGTCAACTAGTCCTACCTTCGCATGGAACCATTTCGCATTTTTGCTCATCTAGAGCTCGTCCCTGGCATAAACGATCATGACCTCCCAGGCACTTTCGTGTACGTCTGCGTACGCCTAGACCACAAGTCACTGAGCAAGGTGACCACTCCGACCAACAGCCCCATTCATGGTCCAATTCATTGTCAATGCTATTATCGGGTTGCGTATCGGAGTCAGTGGGGCAAGCCTGAAGATTGCAGGCTCTACTCTGGGTACTACCACGTCCACGTTGACGTTGCTGAGTGCCTCCCCCGCAGCTGACACTGCACGGCGACCATGAGTCGGCATCGTTGTCCGTAGTGCTGGGGGATTCGTGCTCGCCATGTCGTTGGCAAATGCCATCCGAGCGACAACTGCGTGTATCCTCCTTGGCTAAACTGATTCGCACCGAGCTGGCGTCGGGGCTTGTTGCCCGGCAGGCATACCTAAAGCGTCGTTCGATTATTATCGCATCCGTCGATGATGAATTGTTGTTGTCACCAGCTGGAACTGTGGGTGCAGCTGTTAGCCATGGAGTCCAAGCACTTAGCTTTCGTACTTCGCTACAACTCTGCATGTTGCATTCCTCATAGTCCAGGCGACATCCCGGACATTCTAGGCCACCATTCTGGGGTTGGGGATCATTGCATTCACGGAGGCGCATACGAAAACCACCTCCACACTGAGCGCTGCATTCACTCCACTCTCCCCAAGGACCCCAACCGCCGTCAATCGATGGTGGTTTGGCCACCGGACACGGAGGCAAGTGCCGGCAATACATTTCCGCCTGTTCAGAACCGACACATGTGCGTCCGCCGTAAGCTGGCTTTGGATTGCCGCACGTACGTCTTCGAGTTTTCACCGCAATGCCACAGGTCTGAGAGCATGGCGACCAAGCCGACCAATCCGTCCATCCGCCGTGTTGGGTGCAATTAGTAACCTCTGTGGCGATTCCCTCGCAAGCAGCACCACCATGCTGAGGCCGCGGATTATTGCAGTTCCGTTGACGGCACATGCAATTACTGTCCGGCTGCTCATGCTGCTGGCACACGCCCCACTGCGACCACGCGGACCAAGCCCCATCGATGGGGGCATTGACCACTGGGCAAGTCAACACGGGAGCCTGTTGCCAATGCTGGTAGTAAGTTGCCTCCAAAGGCTGGGGCACACAACGCTCGACCAACTCGTTCCAGCCACAATAGGGATCCATGGCATTGAGGCAACTTGACTGAGACACATGACGTTGGCAACGTTGGGCTGGGATCTTTGTTAGAGCCAAATCTGTGCCCAAATAGAGTGAATCACTGACCTTCAGATAGGCCATGTTAAGGAACGTATTGCTCCCCGTGTCATCTGCTTGCCACAATTCCACAAGACAAGTCTGAGCCAACTCATTGCCATTTGCACCATATTTCACTGATAATTTTTTAATATGATTCCCACTGCTGGCCACATAGATCATGTGGATCTGCTCCGTCTTCGTTTGCACCACATCCATGGCTATGTGACTGAATTGCTCGAGCTTCGAATGATATAACGGCTGAGAACCGATTGGCTGTACGGCTTGATCCATTAACTGATAGCGAGAACTCTCTAACCAATGATCAAATCCTTGGGCTCCACTAGCACACTGGAATTGGCTACGTTGACGTGTATTTACCGTCTGCCAGGCTTCATCCGCATGCTCCTGGTGACGAAAAGCACCCTCGAAGGCATCATTAATGGCAGTTAGATTATAAGCACATACGGCTGATCCAAAAATGCTCGATCTAAATAAGAAATTCATAAGGATTAGAATGAAAGTACATTAGCATCAGTTAACTCAAACTCTTACCCCGATGTTCTGAAGGTGGCATAAAGTAGATGCTCGGATTCGGCATAGGTCATGCCTTGAATTTCATCAAAATAATAAGGATAATCACCAGGTAGAGAGCAATTCAAGCGTGCCTTCAAAAAGGAGGTCCAATTATCCCGCAACAATTGTCCACCGCCACCCACATCATTCTTACAAACTCTTGCTATGCGTGAATAGATGACCTAAATGAAATTGAATTGCAATTTATCAAGGACATTCAACAAAAAAGTATTGCCATTTACCTTGCCACATGTCATATGCTCTGCTGCCGATTCGCGTAACAAAAAGTAAACAAAATTTCCAGCCTCAAAACTGCCAACAAATTGAGCACCATTTAGCCAATTATTATTATATTGTTTGGTGCGTAGAAAGCGCTAAAGAAGAAATAGATGCAACTTGATAAATTATCTGATGATTCAAACGGGGAGGGATTGACTTACCTTATTAGACTGCACCTGAGTACGAAGTATAGCCACATCACTGCCTGAAAAATCAGTTGCAGTGCCCACAAACATATTGCCATTGCTAAGAAGTAAGCTTGTACTATTTGCTTGTGGATGAAATGGGCACTTGACCACACCATCATCCACTCTGGTGACGTTAAGGTTTTCCATCTACACAACAACAAAAAAAAAAAAAACATATGCGAAAAACACATGCCAAAATGACGCTTGTTTTTAGTTGTCGCGACGAAGACTAAGACGACCACCACTCACCTGGCGCCATGAACAGCTCGGCTGGAAGGCGTTCGTCCCACACGCGTACAATTGGTTCTCACCGTTGCTATGGAGCACGCGTATATAGTTGCGACACCAACGCTCCGACTGGCCTTTCGCCTGGCACATGGCAATCTGTGATGGTGTCGCCTCCCAAATGGCTCGCTCCAGTGGCTCCAAATCGAAAGACATGCGGTACAAGGTGTCTCTATGAAAGAGAAAAAAAAAAAAAACAACACATAAAATGTGGTTAAAATATGTAGTTGGGAATGGTAACAGGAGTAACTGTAACAGACGCGGCCCACAATTGTTTACAAATAAGGCAGACTTAGACGCCCCCTCACCCCTTACTGCCTGCCACCCTGCCGCCTGCCTACCCCAACATCTTTGCCAGAGCCCCTCTTTTCCGTTTAGCCATATAGCCAGTTGTCATAATTTTCAACTGGTTGGCCGCCCCGATGCCGGTGCATTGAACTGCAAGGCAAACAGGTAACAAGTCCCAAGCACAGTGTGCCAAGCAAACATTTGTTGGCCACAAATCAAAGTTTTCTTAGAGCCAAATACCACTGTGCTACGCAGAAACGAACACAAAGATCAATGGAGATCAAGTGCAATGCGCGAAACAAACGTTAAATGGTTACATCTCGAACGGCAAAGAACGCCAGGCCTGGCTGGCTGGCTGGCCCACCTCCCTCCCCCTTAAGATCTGGGAGGCTTGAAGGAATGCCGACGACGACGACGACAACAACGACGACGGCTAGACGACGCCATAAAGCCGCCGCCACGCCACCACATGTCAGCCATCTAATGGTCAGTTTGAGGCTGAGTTTAGCAGCCTCAACGAGAAAAATATATTTTGAAACAACTCTAAGACGTAACCAGGTTCGCCCAATATCAATCAGTCATATGTATATCTATCTATATATCATATATATTGTAGACTACATATATGTATGTATGTATGTAGTTGGCAGCTGACTACACGATTGGCGCGTGGCTCAGTTCAGGTGGTTGGTAACCTGAGAGGTTCCCCTCGATGCTCAATGCGTGCTTGATGTGTGTGTGTGTGCAAGAGTATTTCCCCTCCTTCATCTCCTTCTCCCTCTCACCCTCCCATCTTCGTCTCCGTCTCCTTCACCGTGTTTAGCTACGTGATGAGGTAATAAACACGCCAACATTTTGCAAAGAAGTTAAACGCCCTTTTTTATTTAATTTTTGTTTTTTATTTGCCAGCTGTCAGCAAGTCAAATTTTTAGCCGCAAAAGGTGTGTTCCTCCAAGCCACAAAAGTTGACAATCACTTGAGTTGAAGCGGACTTGGAGCGTTGGCAGATGCATTTCATTTAAATGTCTAACCAACTTGACGGGAAATCTCTCTGAACCCTCTCTACTTATCAATTGGATTTTGACTTTTGATACGTAAAAGCGCTAAAGCGGCCCGGGTAATTAGCAATGATAAGATCGAAACGGAAATAGCAAACAAACACCATGTGAAAAAAAAAGTGACGTGACAAAAGTCGCGTAAAAAAAAAGACGAAATAACCATTTAACGTACATATATACTATATACATATTGTATACAAATCGGGCCTAGACTTAACGGCTGCAAAATATTAATTATTGCTGATTGTGCACACTTGTTGTTATTGTTGTTGTTGTTATTGTTGAGTACTTTTTTTACGGTGTGATTACATTGGCCTACAGCAGAAAGCGGAAAAAGTTTTTTTTTTTGTGTTTGTTTTTAATTCATTGTGTTTTTGCTTACTTTCTTACCGCAAAAGCAAACAGATAAACGAAGGGCGAGATGCAGTCAAAAGAGTTTGCCTACGTAAGTGTTATACAAGCGAAATGATTGGAACTAGTTCCGTTTCGAGTGTCGAGGAAACGTTGTGAAATTTCATCAAAAATGTACTCAGAAACGTTTCTGTTGTAACCAACCAAAGATACAGTCAAAAGAGTTTGTCTTCTGAATTGGTTAAAACTAGTTCCGTTTTGAATGGCAAGGAAACGTGAAATTTCATCCAAGAAAAACGTTTCTTCTGTGACTAATCGATTAATTTGTGCTTAGAGTTTTCAAATTTAATGCAAACTTTACTCATTCACTAAGAAAGTAATTAAATGAACTCATTTAACCTCAAAAACATCTCCTAATGCAGCACATATTTTCTTAGTTTTTATTGAAATTCTTCAGTTGTAGCATTCTCGAGCCACATTCCGTGTTGCAAGAACATTTATGGTTATGCTTCACCCAAATAAAGCCAGAGAGAAGTAATTGGCCAAAGAAATTTTTCTAAGCCAAGCATAAGAGGTTCTTCGCACCTGTTGATGCACCAGCAACCATCACTTCAACTCTAATGATAAGTTCAATGTGCGCTCTTTCACTCTGAAAAGCGATAAGCAACCAAACAAACGACCTTGTCAATTAGCATTGGCAACGCTCGTTTGGGTAAAGGCAAGGCAAACTTTTTCAGCCTTCTTTTTAGTGATTCAATTTTTATCTCTCGTTTCACTTCATGCCAATGGAGCTAGCAAATATTCTACTTTACGAGTAGAGTATGCATACATACACAGACATACATACATACATAAATATTGTAGGTATATCTGTAGTAGGTGTGAAAATGTCTGTGATACATATGTTTTTCTCTATTTTTTGCTCTTCAAATATTTATTTTTTGTTTTGTCAGTTGTTGAATTTTGTTTTATTTGTCATTAACCCAAGCGAAGCGTATGCGTGCAAATAAGAGAGAAACTATGAAAAATTATCGCAACATTTTTCCATGGAATTTTAATGCGCCCCTCCAAGCATGTCGCCCCATCAATAATAAGTGCTTAAGGAAGTAATTAAAAGAGAGTTAAAAACGTGTGTCTACATACACTTTATACGTGTATTAATCATACGACAAGGTCTTCCTCCCATTTAATACACTGCCCTATATCTCAAATGAAGGCAGATTGTTCGAATTGTTAGGTAATGGGAAAAATGAAGCTGACTTCATTTATTGAACTGAACATGTAGAAATATTCACATATTTTGCACACCTTGCAGAGCGGGCATTCTAGCCCCCCCTTCTGACCAACCCCCTCCCACACCGTTTTTGATCATTGACAAGAGACAAGATAACAAAATGGTCTTTTTGTAAATGGCGGCAACTTGGCTTTAACTTGGCCAGTTAGATCAAACCAAAATGTGTATCTGTATCTGTATCTGTGAGTCGCTTTGTGTGTGGGTGTTTTGGAGCGCGCCTGCTCGGCGGCGGACCCCAAGGCGAGGTTGTAATTAAAAGTTGGCTGGCTGGCTGGTTGGCTGGCCGACTGGCCATTGCGCCTGCGCCTGACTGCCTAATCTTTGTGTATTCGAAACAAACTTCAATTTTTGCAGATTTTTGCACTGCCTACGCTGCCGCATTCCTTTTTTTTCTATAAAGACTGGCGCTGACTGTTTAAAAGTCACACAATTTTGTTTTTTAATAGAAATATGCAAAGCGCCTGCCTGCCTGACTTTACCTCCTACTCCACCTTCCTTCACCACCACCAGCACCACCTCCTTCTCCCCCTTTAATGCCTTAAACTGTGTCAGTTAGAGAGTTGGAGAGGGGGCTGGTTGACTTGCCTGGCCTGGCCTGGGTACCTACTTTAGGTGTAACATGGTTTGATTAATTTTGATTTCAATTTTCGTTGTTCCAGTAGCTGCCAAAATGACGTTGACTGGCAACAAAAACTGTCAGGTGCATTTTGTATCTTTTAATGGGATATATGTATGTATATATATAATGGTCGACGAAACTGAAGCATTTATGGCTAAATTGAAACTAGATTACAGACATATATGTGCATTTAAATCGAATATTATGCATTGTTCAATTAAATATTCCATATAACAGGATACAAATGGGCAAATAATTGAAAGAAAAGCTAAGGAATCTTAAGTTTTCGAATCTTTAAAACGAATTCGTACAAGGAAAATGATAGATATATGTATATAGACTAACAGCCCTCAAATTATTAAAGGGTCATAAAAAGCGGCCAATACATTGAACATCTAAGTTTTGGATCTTTGGAGTTTCAACAGAAAAAAGAGAATCTATCTCAGGGTTAAGTTATGTAGTTTAAGCCATTTGTAATAATATCGAAACTTTTTTTCATAAAACCTTGCTAAATCTGTATGTAACTCTAGTTAAACGTGGTTTCTTGTATTCATAAATGGATGCTTCTATGATTTCCCAATGTAGACAATGTGGATCATTGAAGACCCACAACTGCCTTTCGGTATGCCTCTAATGCCTTAAGCGAAAGCCACCAAATGACCCTCAAGTCGTTGTCTTTTACAACAATTTAACCACTAAATCCACAACGTTAATCATATATAATATCGTTTTGCCATCTCACTCTTTTGTTTAACTCTTTCACTCATTTGCCCATAAACCGCATTTTAATTATGGCTATATAATTGTGTTGTTATATTTCACTCTTTCATATGCGCTCTACAACTAGTTGTAGAATTTTATAATTTTTATGATTTTGCGGTTAGTGTATGTTCGTAAAATAAAGAAAAGAGAAGGAAACAAAAAGTTGGATGATCCGGGCATGACATGGCTCCTTCAAAGCCTGGTCACAGGCCACCACCACTTGACACGACCATCGGCTCCGATTACATCGCAACACAAATGAGAGGAGTCCCATGACGAGTGGAGTAGATGACGATGACGACGACGACGACGACAACGACTGATGGGAATGAGGCAAGGAAAGGAGGGAATGAGTAAGTAGTGAATGTATAGCGCCTGCGCTGCATTGCGCTTGTACATGAAGTAACAGTGCAGCAACTGGCCCGAAATTTGATATAGACTGCATTAAAATAATATGCCATTTTGTTTTCATTTTCCATGGGTCTCTTTTTTTTTTATTTTGCTGCCACTGCCACCGCCCCCAAACCCTCCTTGAACTCCCTTTTTTTTATAATTTTTTGGACTGTCTGTCGTCGGACGTTTGGTCGTTTCGTCGGTCTTGAAGCATTGTTGTGGCTTGACTTGGCGCAAATGGAGCATGCAAATGACCCGCTCTTGTGGGAAGCATTTGAAATGTTTATACATATGGCTAAACATTATTTATTTATTTGGTTTATATACATATGATGATTACGTATTCGTGGAAAACAAGGAATAATCCATATGGCAAACTCATCAGAGATTAAAGTAAACACACAGAAAACTCTAAAAAAATATTATCCGCATGAATTGTAACGAAATGAAATCCTCCCTCTTAAGCTTATTCAGTCAACTTTTAACAATAAAGATTACGTAAATTCAATTAGTAATCCTCAAAATAGAAATAATCCACTCTTTCGTATAGATTTAAAATTTTTGTATAATCGAAAATTTTAAAGTCTTTTTTGCTTAGATTTTCCTTAAAAATATAAGAGTAGAAATAATATCCAATTTTTAAGCCTTTTCTTCTTGTAATTGTCAATTTGCAATCGTTTGTCTAAGTGGACATCCTTTTTTTTCGTCCTAACAGACATTTTCATGTCACTTTTTCACCTGGTCAGACATTATCTAGACTTTCTTTTGCAAAGCACAATTTAGTAATATTCAAAACAGAAATTTTAAAGCCTTTCTCACTCATAATCGTAAATTTTGATGTTTTGGGAATTTTTAGTTCTTTAGGAGGAATCTGGAAATTTAAAGTGCTTTAAACGAATACATTGAATCTGGTTTTAAATAAATGAACACCATTCAATTAGAATTTCTACTTGAGTCGAGTAACTTGCCATTTTAATAAAATGGATCAAATTTTGATTTCTATATACATAGATATATAACATAAAGATAATGGAATGCTTCTGTGATATATGTATCTAAACCTTTTGGAATTGCCATCTCTCCAGACTTGGAGCGACTTTTATAATCTCAACCCACTTGTTTCAAAAGAGGAAAAAAACCAGTCTTTGTCCCTAGATAGTTTGTAATTTTATCAATAAATCCTACACATTATTATTATTATTGTTGTTGTTGCTGTTGTTGTGCCACATAGTTAACCAAAAACCCACCTGGCTATCTACCTACTTACTATATGTTTATTTTTTTATATGCCACACAAGGCCCTTCGTTTAAATGGCTTAATATCTCAACAATTTCTTATCACCTACATCATCTATATATAAATCACCAAAGTACTAGTTACGTTAAAAAAAAAAGAAAAAACTCTAGTAGAAAATAGGTGAAATAGAGTACATAAAAAAATATCATAGGTAATAAAGCAACAAAATAAAGAATAAGAAAATAAAAAGGAAAAAGTAGAAAATATACCTATAAAAAAGAAAATACAACTCTGACGAATGATTGACGACTTTTATGCCGCATGCTACACAAACCAATTCTCAACCATGGTATGATGCGACAATGGGTTAAATATTCTCTTCAACTCAAGACACGATGATCCGTACATAGTGTTTCTTATCGCACACACACACTAGAGAAGGTGTCACATTTATAGTACATGGCTTCGTCTTCGCCTCCCCCCCATCCACCTCGTGATAGTTCTTCTTTTATTTTCTTCAGCGTAAATGTAAAGTAAACTGTATGAGAAATACTACGAGTTGAAGATACATCAAATTGCTTAACAAATAAGCAGAATTGTCTCTCGTCTCTCAATGTTTTTTTTTCTGTTTTTTTCCTCAGGTTTTCATTTCTTTAGTTTTTATTTCTTTCAATTTTTATACCATACACCCATAGGGTGAAATGGTATATTAAAGTCGCCAAAATGTATGTAACAGGCAGAAGGAAGCTTCTCCGACCCCATAAGGTATATATATTCTTGATCAGGATCAACAACCGAGTCGATCTAGCCATGTCCGTCTGTCCGTCCGTCTGTCCGTCTGTCCGTCCGTCCGTCTGTCCGTATGAACACCTAGATCTCGGAGACTGTAAGAGCTAGAGCCACCAAATTTGGTATGTAGACTCGTGTAGTATGTAGAGTGATCAAGTTTATTTCAAATTTTTGCCACGCCCCTTTCCGCCCCCGCAATTTAAAAAAAGCGTTTATCTCAAAAACTATTCTAGCTAGAGACACCATATTTGGTATGTATATTCGCTTAGTAAATGCACACATTTTGTATGTATAAAAATTTTGCCACGCCCTTTTCCGCCCCCGTAATTTGAAAAACTTGATTATCTCTCGTATTTTTTTACCTTATGCAATCAAATTTGGCACACTTCAATTTAATACTAATATCTATCAAAATACCAAATTTGATCAAAATCGGATAAAAAACAGCCGAGTTATGCATATAAACGTTTTTCCATAAGGCCGGAGTTGGCCGTTGGCTGGTGGGGGCGCTAGGGTGCTCGTATGATTGAGTGAGCGAGATACTAAGATATGCTTGTAAGAAGCATGTGAAAATGCTTGAAATATTTGCTTTACTGGTGTATGGTATACCAAAGTCGGCGAGACGACTTACTTACTTCATTTTTTCTTTCTTTTTTTTACGCTCAATTATCTTTATTTATTCACCATGCACGCAGGTACTTGAGATAAAGCTGGTTAAGGGGTTGGGGTTATGTTCTGTGGTTCTTTTTGTTTTTGTTGTTTTTTTTTTGGTATATAATGTAGAGGTAAAAGCAAAGCAAAAAAAAAAAAATCACCACAACATAAAGAACGACCGAAACTTTATCAGTTTTAATTTGTAACACACATTGCATCTGTTTAAGTTTACGCAATACTTTTGCTGATAGCCTTAAAAAAAAAACACAAAACGTTACGTATTTTTTAATACCCTTTGGGGATAGATCAAAATATATGTGAGTGGATCAGGGACTTCTAAAACAAAAAACCTAAGATATAGCTTTTCAAAGACATGTTGAGATTAACTAAGATAATGAAGGTCGACAAAACTGAAGTTTAAAGATGCTATTTTAGTCTTTGTCTTTCCTAAGCATAGACCCAATCGATGGTTTCGATAGAAGCTACTTCTATATAGTCGCCTAATCTAGCAGAGGCAACTGAAAACAAGAACTAACTGATAGAGTAGAGTACAACAATTAAAGCTAGAATTTAAAGGGAACAAGTGGACCGATAAAGCTTTATGTGTTACACCAGGTTGAAGGGTATAAAAAAGTCGACAATTATAGTGTACCTAGTCGGGGGTGTTTTCCCAAAAAGAACCAAAAAAAAAAGCCAAACTTTATCACTTATCAGCAATTCAAAATGTGCTGACCCATTTATCTTAATTTGTTTTTGTTTAATCGTTTTTTTTTTTTTTTTGCTTTTTGGTGGGGGTTTCTGTATTCTCTATTTTCGGTAGCGAACACTCATGATGACTTAAAATAAAAGACTTTAAACTGTGAGTCAAACTGACCGGATGGCTAGTTAATACAATTTTAAGACTCTATTTTGTGGGAACACTCACCTCGCACCCACAATGACTTGATTTCTGCCCACATCGAATAGAAGTTCGGAATACCATGTTGTATTTGGATCGTAAAATCGTTTAGCTGTGGACATTAAATCTATAAAGAGAACGGAAAAGAAATATATGTAAAAAAAAAATGAATAAATAAAGTCTAAGTAGAAAATTTGTATGCCAAATTTAACATATATAGGATTGAACTTCGATTAGTTTGATTTTAATGATATTCAAAATCAATAGCCTATGATTTAAGCCCTCGTTTAAGTCTAATTTGACATACTTCTATTTAGTTTAAAATATTAATTTGCTATCATATAGTAATCTTTATACACAAATCTTTAGAGCATCACTGGATAATGTCAGTCATCAAAAGTAATCAAAAACAAACTGAAAACGATTGTAAATAAATCGGTGTTATTTTTTGTTTTTTCATTTTCATATTTATCCATAATTTTTGTTTTTTTTTTTTTTGCTGAGTTTACTCTTCTCTGAAGCGTACTTCAAGCTGCGCATTCCATGCGAAAAGTGCAAATATTTCAACAATATAAAAACACAAACAGTTTGGCTTTGAAATTCTTGTTAAAAGGAAAAACAAAATTGTGTGGGATTATTTGGGCGGGGGATTTAAGCAGCAACAACCTGCAATATGCGATATGATCTGATCAGATCTCTCCCAGTCTGTCTGTCTGTCTCTCTATCTCTCTCTCACTTAAGATTGCACAATCAAAGTGCAGACTCTTAACAAAAGTAATGTAAAAAACCTGACAGCAGATGGAAGTAAATCAACCCAATTTTAATGTAAGTACTCTAACTCAAGTAGATTTACTTTTGGTCTTGATTGATTGCCCAGCAATTGACATAGTTTTCCTTCTTTTGATAATCTACAATGAGTTTCTTTTGTCTCCCTCTCTCTCTCTTACACTTACCTTGATATGTGATATAACGCGAATCATTTTCCAATAGCTCAAAATTCGGTTGTGTCCGGGAATCACCCACAAAGGTCAGTCCATGTATTGAGCCGATTAACAAAAGTAGAAGCCACTGTATTAAGTGTGGCATTTTAGCAAATTTTAAAATTAACATGCTGTAAAACAAAACAAAAATAAAAGAAAAATTAACAAACATTTCATTTAATTATATAATTAATATTTAAAATTAATTATTCAATTTTAAACTAAATTATGGCACTCTTGGGTAATTAATTCATATTTCGGAATAGTTTTTGATTTCAATTAAGTGAAAGGTCAAGTTCGTCTTGTAATCAAAATAGAAATAGACAAATGGATTATATTTTAGTGTTTTTTTTTTTCTAAAACACAAATACACTTACTTCTCTGTCTAGTGTATATATATATGATCACGTTATTCGTACGATTCCATTACTTTTCTTATAAAATGAAGCACTTCACTTTCAACACCAATGACACCCAATATATAATAATAATAATATTTCTTGATCAATAGATTTCTTCTATTTTATAGCGAAATTTTAATTTCTATAAGTTGTTGTTTTTGTTTTGTTATTTCTGTGTGTTAAGTAAGACACTAAAAAAAAATAATATTAAATGAAACGACAACCGCTCACAACCGGAGATTGAGATACGTGACGGGTTTTAGTTTTCTTCTTCTTCTTTCTTTCTTTTTGTTGTGCTGTTAAGTTCAGTTTTAGTTATGTATGTTGTTTTTTTTAGCCGCTCGTCGTATTTGGATTTCGGTTCTTCTAGTCGGAGTCAATCTATAGAACTCTGAGTGAGTCGCGCATGCCCCAGAGTAGGCGAAGTTAACCGCGCGACGAGTCAAAACAAACTGACTGTTGAGGCAACCGAGAGACTTTACAAAAATACAGTCAGTCAGTCGGAGTCTCGAAGCCGATAATGGAGAAGGCGAAGAGCAGTGGAAACAACAAAATTGAAAAAATACACACACACACACAGAGAGAGAGAGAGAGAAAAAGAGAGAAACTGAAAAGCAAAGCAACAAACCAAACTAAACGAACGAGCCAAACGAAACGAAACGCCGACGCGAAGATGGAGATGGTGTTTTGTTTTTTCAATACCTTTACCATTAAAGGGCATTTTAACTTTGGTTCATAGCATATCTTTTCTTAATCATCACGATGAGAGGGGATCGTACAGTGACCACTTTCTACTGTCTATCTCAACAACTCAAATTCAGGCTAGAGTCTTTTCTATTACACAGACTTAACCGTATCAGACCACTATATCATATAGAATCCCTAGGACATAACTTTATTATTTTTCACGAAACTAATATTAAACTTAATAATTGTGAGTTCCCAACCAATTTTTATCGAGATTCAACCACCTTATGATAGGAAAATCAACTTCTTGCACAATAACTTTGATATTTTCCAAGTGATTTTCAAAAAATTTAAGAAATTTTAGTTCAGTGCACTTATTAATGATTGTGCCTAATTTCAACAAAATTGGACAACTACAACATATAAATCCCATAGTAATAATTTGGTCCTAAAACGCTTGTTTTAAATAACGTTTAACGGATTCATGGATAATAGACTCTAGTACTGCCAAATTTGATTAAAAATGGGATAACTATACATTATATAAGGGTATACAGACATCGTCGTGGCCGAAGTTAGCCTGGCCAACTCTGGTTTATTTCTTTTTGTTTTTGAGTTTGCTGTAAGAAGAACCGGCTTGAGTTTGGGTTTGCCTGCGAGGCTTAAGATACTACTACTATATATGTAGATATATACATATATATTCCGTTTATGGGCGCGGTTGCAGTGGCAATAGCCGGGGTAGGGCGCGCTCATATATCATGCGACAACAACGACGACGACTCTTCAGAATCTCTTTTCAGAGGATCGTCGTCGCCCGGTGGCTGCATTCAAATGAGATTTTTCGGTCAGGACACACAGATAGGTACGAAGACAGGGAAGAGAATCGCTGTCAGTGCCAGGGCCAGGGCCAGAGCTCAGAGCACACTTGCCGTTTGTTGTGTGTGTGTGTGTGGTGTTGTTTTTGTTTCTGGTAGCCTGACAAATTGACATTAGAGCAGCAAACGACGCGATATTCTATAGCCAACCGCCGCGACAAGAAACTGACTGGCCCAGATGGTATCTCATTATCAGGGTCGAAAATTTGTGTTTGTTTTTGATTCATCAGCACAAAAAACCACTGAGCAGAATATTTAATATAATATTAGGTAAAAAAACACAAAGCAACAGGCCAAAAATTATCCACTTCAACTCTCCCGAATGTGATGCGACCACTTGATGGAATTTTCAAACATTAGTCCCTCGAAATATGATCTAGGCTAAACTTTCATTCTCATTTCTTTCAACAAGTCGTCCATATACATATATGTATGTATATGTACCTACATACTAACCTTGACTTTTAGCTAGTGTGAAAACACAGCTGGATTCTCAGAGAAAAGACAACAAAAGATGAATCAATTGTACCGATATTGATGCTGAGCTGCTGCAACACGATTCTCTACGATCCTGGGGACTCTCTTTTCAGTTCGTTTTCAGTTAATGTTTGTTTATGCCACAACACGCACCGAAACGACGTGCCTTGAGTTACCTAAACCTATTCTCTGGCAAAGGTCACAAAAGCCAAAAGAGACATAGAAAAAGAGAGACAAAGAGAGGGAGAGCAAAGGAACAGTGGTCAAATATGCTAATTACTTTACTTCTCGTAACGATAATTTACAGCTTAACTTTAACTGTCAACCATCAACCGTCAACCATTGAATAGGTTCAGGTAGGTCTTCCTTCCAGTAGATGGCTATGTGGCTGCTTGTGAGTCATCAAGGAAATGGCCATAAATTTAACTACTGTATGTATATCCTTATCCACTCCTTATGCTGCATTCTATGCAAAAATGCATTCTAAGTCCCCATTCCCCTTCCCCCACAATCCACTTCCCATCCCACCTCATCCGGTATACGATTTTCACCTGTCAATTTTTTGGTTATCAGAGCCTTTTGACAAAGGGTTCCATTCAAAAAGGGGTTGTTAGTTAGTTAGCACAGTTGTGTTTACCAAAAAAAAAAAAAGACGAAAAAAAATGAATTATGATCGATTGTGTGACTGTATGTGTGTGTGTGTGTGTTTGATCTGGATAAGTCTTTATCAATAAAACAAAAATTAGTTTCATGTGGTTTTTATTTTTTTTTTGAAACTGGATACCCTTTCTCTTCTAAAAACATTTTACTTTTCCCCTCTCTTTCTCTCTCTTGATATGTCTATGAATCAACGTCTTTGTTGAGGGACAGGAAGAAAAGACAACTCTTTCGAATCGTTTGTCGCAATCATTTATTTACATAAAACTTTCAAACACACTAAAAACAAAATTTAATGGCCATTCAATAAATTTAATCATAAAATATTGAAATGCACAGTGCAGAATACTTGATAGGCAATAAGAGATGGAGACAGACAGACAGACAGACCCACGTTCGACCACGATTTCAATCAAAATTGCGCCAATTGAAAAGACCTTAAAATAGAATTGAAGCCAATGAAGAATTCTCACACAAACGCAAAACGATCAGTCGAAATGAATTATCACTGAGAATGAAGACCAATTCCGCTGATTGGGGACACACCAAGTCATAAATTTCATGACAATTAAAATGCGTTGGTGTTTGCATAGTTAATTTTTGGTTTACCCCCCAACCAACCCCCGCCTTACAAACTTTCCAAAGAAAATGCATACATAAAGCGACTCGTAAAAAGATATAGAAGGAAAAACAACTAACAAAAAAAAAAACAAAAAACACAATTCACTTATCATTATACATAGTTTTTGTTGCTGCTGTTTCGTTGCTGCTGTTGTTGTTGTTGTTGTCGTGTTAAATCAATAAATTAAATAGTCGAAAGAGAGTCGAACCGAGGTTCAAGCTCAAGTTGGGCAAGAAAAATCATTTTATTTATGACACCAATTTTGGTAGCGATAACACCACATCCCACCACCAACCGCCAACCACCAAAAAAACCATCGACACGTGGCGACACGAAGTGGCTGCTGCCTACTGCCCACTGTGTTCGACTACCGCTTCAAATAATATTAATATTCGAATATGATTTTCAAATTTGGAAAATCGTAACAATATAAAAGTGTCGAAAATATCAATAAATAACCAACGCCAACCAATGGCATCGATCGACGATCGCCAATGAGCAAAATGAACAAACTAAAACATTTAAGCGCAGTCATTAATTTAAGAAAATAATGCAAATATATGTATATATACTTATTTATGTATCTGGTGTGTATGTGTATGTGTGTGTGAACAATCGATTAATTTATGACATTAGGGTGGCTCGAAATGAGAAATCAAAAAAACAAGGAAATACCAAATTGTTTACTCCTTTTATTTAACAAAAAGGTGTGGAATGTTGTTTAAAAATATCTGAAATTCTTACAAGACGTCCGCAATACAGACAGATACTTTTAGTTCTATTGGATAGATAGATTAATAAGTGAGTAGATGGATAAAGGAATCGATGGACAAAGGACTAGATAGACAAAATGATAGATGGATTGATAGATAATAGGATTAAAGAAACTTCCATCTAAAAGCGATTATTTCAACTTTTTTGTAGCATTTTGTAAAATAAAAGCTAACAGATTTTCGATTTTCCAGACAAAAAGTGCAGACTTATCTTTAAACATAATGAGATTTCACATGACTTCAGTCTAAGAAACATTTGAAAGTTCATTTTATTATTATCTACAAGTTGGAGACTTTAATATACCATTTCAATCTCCAGATGCATAGTATTCAAGGTTATGCCTAGTGAATCTTATTTCAAAGTTTACTTCAAGAATCAAAATCGTATATAAATCATCTATGATCCAACTTAGTACTCGTCTTTATTACAACTATCAATGATATACTCATTCGCTGAGCATCCCTAATGTTTTGTAAAGCGATTTGCATATTAATTACATTACCATGATTTCATTTAAATTGACAATTTATTGTAATAAAACTAATTTATTATAATTTCCCTTTTTTTTTATATAACTAATGCGTTTGTTGCTCAGCAGCTGCCAAATAAAATTAATAAATTTTAACCATACTCGCCGCCATCGATATTCACTCACTCACATCTCATACACCTTATTTACTGTGTGTGTCCCCATGGTTTTGGATTATTATGCAAATGATGATTTTTTGGCGCTTTTGAATTTGTTATTTACGAATAAACCAAAGAAACACCATTTGAATCTCTTATGCCACTATACTCTTTAGTCAAATGGGCATATATGCTGGGGCATAGCAAATAAAAAGAAGTTACTTTGATATATATATATAATAATTTGTGTCCTTTTTAACTGCTCTGGCAAACATCAGCCTTGATCTATAGCTCTAGAAAACGAATCCAAGTAAATGTGATTGTGGAAACATTAACGCTCTAAGAGTATAAAATCTTCGTAGTAAAGTTTAGATGTTTGATAAAATACAAAAAAGTTTTATTTCAATTCCACCTGCTGTGGCTCTAATGATGATGGGATCTTTAAACATTCCCAAAACGCCAATTTTTTGTTTTTGAAGGGGGGGTAGAGCTTCCATTTTGTTAGATTTTTTGGTTTTTAAGTTTTGCGGTTTTGTTTTTATTTGAAACATTGAAATTTAGAGCTCGTCGTGTACATACACTGTCTGGCCATATTTGGAGTGAAATCAATTTACAACTTTTGCTCTAGTGAATTCAGTTTTGTTCTTTATTTAGACAGATTAATGAGTGGCTAGTCGAATGGCTCTATAGCTGAATGGCTTGGTTGGCCTGGTGTCATTTCATGCCTTTCAGTTGTCAAATTAAAACGGCCCAGTCAGTGTCTGCCTGGCAATATGTACGTGTTTATTGTGGAAAATAACAGCAAATGTCGCGTCGTCTTAATGGCCTCAACTCAAACTGACAATTGCTAAATCTCCTACTCCATTCAGCATATGACAAGCCAAAGTGCAAATTAAACCGAGAACTGCGAACAACAAATGTTCACTAAACTAAATTACAAATCAGCAGCCCATTTTTCTTTGAATGTGAATTTATGCAGAATTTCTGATATTATTAAATGCATACGATCTAAATTTTTATTTCTTAAACATTCCAAGACTTTTTGGTTGTCTATTTGAAAAGTGGACATTAAGAACTCTAGTTTTTAATGTGCTCATAAATCTATTTTATTGATTTCTCGTCAAAATAAATAAAAACACTCCTCTTTCCAATGGCTTTGAACTGTCGGCCATTATTATCTTGCCAATATTAAACAAGCTTACCTTACATTTTATGACTTTTTTTGTGACTATTTTGTAAATACCATTAAAACCATAAAGAAAATGGAACGTTATTTAGCCTCAATTTTTGCCAAAAAAAAACCGAAATTTTCAAATCATAGAAAAACTTCTGAGAAGTTGGAGTTTTACTGTATTTACATAGTTTTTTTTTGGATAGGAAGATTTAAATGATTTATGGATGGATGGATTTATATCTTAAGCTTCTATATTAGAGCTGTGAAATTAAAACAGTAACTAAATTGTTACCAAATTATGAGCTAATTTCCTTGAGTGTACTTGATTTCAAATTACTAAAAAGAAAAAACTTTCACAATTGCATTTTCAGTGGAAAAATGTATGAAACAAGTTTGGTTTTTTTTTATATCTTTTGTCATATGCAATGTACATATGTTTTATGACCAAAGACCACACGCAATATGAAGGGGTCACTTATGAGCATTTAATCCTTTTGGGCAACACCAAAAGGCAACGAACACAAAAAAAAAGGGTGCGCATGGCACGGAACATACGGGGACATACATACAATTTGATTTATATGGCCAATCCGATTCATGGAATATTTCTATGGCTTTCACTGTCAATGTACAACAACAGCAACAAAAAAAACACAACAACAAAAACACCCACAATCGTTGAATGAAGACATTATTATAAAGAAAAGAAGGTGCGCCAAAAAATTTGAGACAAAATTTATGTAAATTTCTTGAGGGTTTTGTGTTTTTTTTTTCTTTCTGAATTTTTTTTTGCTTCTGAATTTAGAGTAAGAGCCAAATGTCTTGCCCTCGCTATTCTCAGTCATTACAATTAGTTGTAATTGTAAGCTTTCTATTTACATTTATGACTTGACAACATTTCACACACAAAAAAGAAAAAAAAAAAACAAGTAACAAACCTTTAACATCATGTGTGGTCGTTGGGCCAAAAAGCATTTCGTCTAGGGAAAATTGTTGTAATGGATCTTGGCTTGTTTATATTGTGTGTCCAAGTTGTTGTTGTTGTGGTTTTTTTTCTTTTTTACAATTACAACAACTGGCCAAGCGACCGGGCTCGTCTCCACATACATATACAATTTACATATACATATGTATGTTATGAAAAGTAGCACAAATCTATTAAACTACTAAACCAAATGCAATGAAACAAGTGGGAGCGGTTGTGTTTGTCCATAAAAAACAAACACAACAACAACAACAACAAAAACATAGTAAACCCAAATTGCAAAAATTGGTCTAAGCTTTCTTGGAATAATTGAAATTAGAAAAGGAAAAGGAATACAAACAAACTTCTTCAAGGTGAAAAACTTTGGGTTTTTTTTTTATTTTTTCCATTATGATGGCTAGAAATTGTTTTTACCATTTAGCACATTGAGCATTGAGCACATCAGCCATATCAACAAACAACAACAAAAGGCCATTAGACAAAACAATAAAAAATTAACATAAATCAATATCAAAAATTTATCTACATATGTAGGCAAGCTATTGATGCTATTGTCCAAATCAATTTAAATAGAATATATCGTTATGACAAGAGAAGACAAAAAAAAAACACCAACTCACACCATACACACACACACATGATTAGAATAATAGTGTGTGGCTTCACTTCGAAGGTGTGGATAATTTATGATTATTATTAGCGGGGCATTGTTTTATTTACCTACTAAATTTCTTGCCCATCACACTTTGTGAGGTGTGAAATTTTTTATATTCAAAAATCTCTATTCTCAGTAGGTTGAACTTTTCAAGGAAGCTGCAAATGTTTAGCATAGAATCAATACAGAAACATCTGAAATTTCAAAATTAACAAATAGTGTAAAAATTGTGCACGATAAAAAAACACAAATAAAAACAAAAATATAATAAATTCTTGCCAAAATTTTTAAGTAATATGAGTGAACTTGATGTAATGCAATATCTATTGGTTCAACGGAATCGTGAACGTGAACTAATGGCCAAGAAAGATCAACTTAAGGAGCGTCTACGTAAAATGAAAAAACAACTACAATTATTTGAGCATCGTGATGATGAGATACCTTGCCTGATAGCCTCTAACAATTTATATCAAATGGCCAATGTTCGAACGGTGCGAGAAGCTCTATCGGGACATTTGACGGTCGTAATGAGGACATTTTTGAAGACTCATCGCAAATTGTTGCGCGTCCAGCGCCGCATGCGTCATGTCCACACAGCATTCTTTAATAATGTGGATCGACAAGTGGCCAATCAATAGAGAGAAGAAGCGAAGGCCAAGGACAAGGTAGCCCAAAAAGCAAATTTTCCATATCAACTTAGTGATTACAAACATCTTCTGCAAATTTTCCTTATCAACTTAGTGATTACAAACATCTTCTGCCTTGTCTTTAGCATAATTAAATGTGTAATTTTGTATTTGTCTTGGACTTTCGACACCTTTTTTTTGGTTTCTCCCTCCCCACCTAGCTGATGTCGATTTCCATGAAAGACCATCACAAGAGAAAGAGGGAGAGCATCAGGTGGGTAACTTGTGTAAATTGAAGAAAATTCGTAAACACATTTCATCATCAGAGGGCCAAGAGAGTTTTAGTTCCGCTTGGCTTGTCTTAAAAGCGAAAAGTGCGTAGACCGAAGTTAGAGTCGTCGGATCTCTGATGTCTGTGTCCCATTGTTATATTATTGTTTCATTATTTAACTCTTCTTTTAACTCTCTTAACTGGCCTTTTGTGTTTCTCCTTCTCGCTGCCCAACAATGGGGGCACGTGCTTACATTTCCATTTGCCCTAGTGGAAAAACTGCAGCCGCTTTCAGCTACATGTGATGTGGTATAGCATGAAAGTTTTGACCAAAAGTAATAACAAACTTGTCCAAAATGCTCCAGTTATGACTATAATGTGCCCGACTGGAAGTGACTTTACTCTTAGCTTGTTTAAGATTTTGTATTTGCCTGAACTAGTCGATAATCCCTGGTACACTTATTGAAATCTCATTTCCAATTGGGGTTTTGCTTTGCTTCATCTGAATTTATCGTTTTGTGTGTTATTACGTTTGCATTGTTATATTTCATATGCGTTTCCCTCCTCCCCGTTTCTTTTATAATTCATCTTCATATCATCGAAGAGTCTTTTTTTTTCTTTTTGGGTTATTGTTAGGGCGTTATTGTTCCCCTTTCCTCTTGCCCCGATCGCCATTCATCTACCTTCCTCCCTCACGATTGACTCGTGCTCAAAATGTTGTTAACAAGTCTGATTAATGTCTGCGATTAGCATAAGTAAACATTAAGCAAATTACTGCTCGGCTTTACGAAACACACTATCGTGATTCAATATAAGATTTCATGTTGATTTTCTTTGATTTTCGGATTCGGTATTTTTTTATTTTTTTGTCTAATCAGCAAATAAACCACAAAAAAAAAAAGAAACCCGAAAAAAATATAAGAAAACTCATGCCAAACAAGTGCTTTAAAAAAAAAAAAAAAAACTTGACGTTAATTAAAAATGTACACAAAAATTTGCATTCAAGACAAAATTGGTTAAAATACATATATATGTATATATATATATAAAATTCGAATGATAAAGGGGGAGAGGAGAGAGAAAAAAATGGAGTTTTGTCTGCCCAGCGGCGATTTGGCGTGCCAAACGCTGTCAACTGTCAGTTGTGATAAATGCCGCTGAAAAATCCAACATACATAAATAATTTTAACGTAATTGGAAGGCCCCGGAAAATAAATAATGAATATATACAATTAATTTTTCAAAACAGAATACAGAATTCCTTAAAACGAACCTGCCGCTGTTGATTTGCTAGCTCTCTTGAGATGTCTATTACAAAATCATCAATGAAATTGAATTAGAAATACATAATTGATTAGTTTTTGACTAAAAATAAACAAAGTTAAAAGAACTTTAAATCGAGTTTTGTGTTGACCAAAAATTAAATGCATTTTTGGTTGGTATACGGATAGAAATGAAGTAAAATATCAATTAGAAATATTGGATTCATTAGATTAAGAGTTTTTGATCGCAGTAATATGTACTTTTCTTTGTTAGAATTTCAATTATCTTGATTCGACTCCTTTTTCTTAGCTATTATAGAATTGGTCTGTTGTAGAGCAAAGAAGAATAAGCAGGTTGTCTACCATATGGAGGTCTATTTCAGGAACTAACAAGTTTACTCATCACCGATGCTAATTGGGAATTACAACTAGATAAAGCAAAAAATGGAAGCGCAGAAGCGAAAACGCTTCTTCAGAACTTCAGAAATTTTTGCAAACAAAAGATAGTTGTTTATAAAAACGACTTTGAACCCGTTGAATTTGAATAATTATATTTTAAATGATCTAAATTGAAAATAGTTTCCATTGAGCCTTCATTGCCTCATTTTAATGTGCTTCACGTTAAGTTCAGACTAAATCTTATTTAGAACAAACATTTCGCTTCAAATCAAGTTCAATGGCAAGTCAGACTGGTAGTAGGCACACATCTATTTCTATTATGTAGTTCATTGTGATTAATTAATCTGCAGACTCACCTCTCTATTACGATTCCATTCATTAAATAAATGTTCCGCGAAAATAGTGGAGCTACAAAAAATAAAAATGAAAAACACAAAATTGTTGTTATATATCATTTGATTAATGGCTTTTACAATATGATTATACATATATATGTAGAATATGCTATATATGGGAAATAAGTGGACTGCTTTATTAGCAGACATTAATCAGGGGGAAAAAAAACAAGGGCCAAACGTGCGACACTTGCCAAATCAAAGAAAAAAAATACTTTTGCTTGCGCTCGCCCCCAGTTTTTGATCACGATCGCCATCATCATCATCATGATCATGATCTCCCCCACTCACATTATAATAAGAAGATTGCCATCATATAATATTTTTGGTGGCGCAGAGGTGGTGGCTCAGGTAGTGACTGCCAACGCCAACAACAACAACAATAATGATGATGATCTGATGCTGACGCCTCCAACAAGATATAGTAGTATATACACCCGCTTAATCCGCAAAAGTCTTCGACGTTGTGCTAAGCGTGCGTCTAAAGCTCATTAATACCAAAACACTACAATACAGATCTAAGCCATATCCACATGGCCTCAATATAAATTTTTAGTATCAACAATTTGCTGCACTGTGGTTCAAAATATGATACATCTCTATGATCTATACCAAGCACACTCTTGTTTGTGACAAATCAGAAAAGACAACATATCTCTAGATACATCTGAACCGGTTCAATCTACAAAACTAGTTCTAAAATCATTTTAGTGGGTCTTAAATAAAGGTCAAACTGTGAGACGAGATATCTTTACAGTTTTAAGCCACTGTTAGTAGGTGAGATCGTTGGTCGTCGGTCGTCGTCGACGTCGTCGTCCGCCCGCACAGTGTGCCTACAACCTCAGGCCAAAGTTTCATCGTTGCGTTGGTGTTGCTGCTGCAGTTTGAGTGTTGCAGTTGGAGGTGCAGTTGCTGTTGCTGTTGCTGCTGCTGCTGCGCTGCGGTTCATGCGATTTTGAAACGGATTTATGTATAAAGCCGAAAGCGGCAAGTTTCGGTTTGTTTTTTTTCTACTACAAAATTTCCTAAAGGGTTTCGTTTTCCATTACTTTTTGTTGCTGTTGCATTGCGTGGGCCAGGCCATTGAGCTTTTCATTTCGTTGCGATTGGCTGCTGAGGCCATAAATTCGATGTGGTTTTTTTTTTCTTCTTTCGTTTTTTGTTTGTCTGTGGTTGTTGTAGCCGTCCGTGAAAGTTGCGTAAATCAGCGTGAAGTAGAAGAAAAAGTTCAATACATTTTGTTTCTTTTTTGAAAAATAATTGTAGAAAGTTTTTTTTTTTTATTATTTTTTTTTTAACTTTTTGATTTGAGCATTTATGCAATACATAGAGGTCTCCCCCCACTTCACCCTCGAAAGGTGTGCTTGCATCTAATGATTTTGATTGAAACCTTTTAAATGTTCAAGGGAAAAAACTCTTTGATATTGTAATTATTAAGAGGTAGGGGGTACAGTTGGAACTTGTCTTTGGGAATATGTTAATATAATTAATATGAGAATTTATTACTTTAATGCAATTAGTTGTAACGAGAACAATTTGCAATTGATATAAATCTCGATTTGTGTCACTTTCAAGTCCCCATTGGCGCCATGCCACTTACAATTAGACCTTAATACTATACATATAAGGTTATACAATTAGTTGGTCCGTTGTAATTGGCATTAGACAAAGATTTATTCGTTTGAAACACATTTTCAGGGTCGGATTTGCGTATTTTCTCCTCCAAGACCAAATTATTCCACACCCTTGGGCTTGGTCAATTGAAACTCAATCAAAATGAACTCGGACTGAAATCATTCCATCATTTTCATGTTACAAAAGAGAGATCTATAATTTTAATTCAACTCGCTGGTAACTTCTGCAGTTTTGTGCTTGGTCCGTTTTAATGCTTTTTTAGTGGGTCATTAATTCATCTCCCAGACACATTCCTTTAGCCTCATTGTCGAGGATATTAAAGTCTCTTACCTTAATGCCAACCCAGTCCACTTCGTCTGTAATTGCGAATCATATTTCTCTTGGACGATAATAAATACATTTTGCTTACAACACATAATCACAGCTTTTTTGCACGCCTTATCGTTTCAGAGCGAGAAGAAGATAGAGAGAGAGAGAGAGAGGGAGGAAGAGGAGCTACCTACCCGACTTTTGTAATACATCAAGACATTATGTTTGCTGCTGAGCTCCCAAGTGTCGCATCTTGACCCACATACCAACCCAAAAAAAAAAAAAAAAAACCTCAAACCCAACCTCCCCAAAAATGAAATCAAAATAAAATTACGAAAAAAAATATAAAAACAAAATAACTAAAAAAGAAAGAAGAAAATCACAATTTTGGTCTCGCTGACTTGACTGACTGACAGAAACGGAGCGATCGCAGTGGCCAAAAAGGAAACCAGTCGACAAGTTTATGATGGGAACCAACCAAGCAAAATCAAAAACAAAACAAAAAATTGGCAAATATATATATATAAAATACATATATCGCATTACAAGGCTTTGCAAACTACATTTTAAAGGAAATTAAAAATCACTGCAAACATTGCAAGTTGATGTGGCCGATGTTTAAAATACCCTACACGAGTTCATTTTAGTTTGCTCTTTCCCCGACCTTTTAAAGAAATATGATTCCTAAAATGCATCAAATTCTCCTGTCGCTCTTCTCTCCCTTCATCTTTTTTGGACAGAGCATAACGATTAATACCAATTTGATTTGATGTCATGGTTAATTTTTTTGAATCCCGTTTAAATAAATTATTTGGTAAATATTTACTTAAGCTACTCGAGATTTCAGTGTTGAAAAGTAAAAAAAAAATCGGCTAAAGCGAGATTTTAGTGTTGGCAAATGCTATTTTTTATATGGCGCGTTGTTTGACCGCCCTGGCAGCCAAATATTTTACTCTGAATTAGGGAATATTCGACTGCTCTTGGAGCCGAATATTGTATTCTCAACTATATTTGATCTCTAAAATCAAGAAATATTGTAAACTCAACAATATTTTCGTTTGTTGAGAATAGTGCTAACAAAAGTTTCAAAACGCCCGCGTATTCGAGTATCCGAAATTTGGCATTTAGCAACACTATCTCTAAATTTGTCAGCTTCGTTTAGCCGGAAATAGCTACTTTTAGCTATAATCCCGCTTAAACACAATTTATCTTTTGTTAATTACACAAAAACTACATAATAAATCGCCAAGGCGCACCTAAAGTCGTTCTCGTGAAATTTTTCTCGCTCATTTGATGTCTAATTTATGTAGTTTAAGGCTGTTTTGGGCCCGAGAAACGTAAGTAAATATTTACCTTTAACCAATTAGTTTATCGATAACGAAACGATACACTGTTATCGAAAGTTAAACAGCCCTAGTAGGCAATGACTTTACTGCCTTCCAACTTCTATAAAATCTGGAATAGGACCAGGAATACGTTCATTCAGTTGCTTACCTTCCACAAGCAAACATCTAATTTTATTTTCCCTTTTTTTTTTAAACCCACTTAAAGGGATTTCAATCCTCAATCATTTCCTTAAAGCGTTTAAGAGCAGAACAAAATAGCTGAAATAATGTTTAAACGTATAACCTTAGACTTTTTCCTTAATTTTTTTTTGAAGCCCACTTAAATTATTGATTAAAACCCAATTTTAACTCAATATGCAACATCTGGGGGAGATGTGCATTCTCGAAAACGTGTGCAAGTTCGGGAAAGGCTCCAGTAACAACGATTTTTCCTTAATTTTTTGAATCCCGTTTAAATAAACTATTTTATAAACCAATATAAACTCAATAAGCAATTTCAGCGGGCGATGCGCATTGTCAAAAACGTTTGCCAGTTTGCCAGAGGCTCCAGTATAACGTTTAACAAAGACTTTTCCTTAATTTTTTGAATCCCGTTTAAATAAAATGTTTTATAAACCAAGAAAAACTCAATACGCAATTTCGGCGGGCGATGCGCATTCTCGAAAACGTGTGCAAGTTCGGGAGAGGCTCCAGTAACAACGATTTTTCCTTAATTTTTTGAATCCCGTTTAAATAAACTATTTTATAAACCAATATAAACTCAATAAGCAATTTCGGCGGGCGATGCGCATTGTCAAAAACGTTTGCCAGTTTGCCAGAGGCTCCAGTATAACGTTTAACAAAGACTTTTCCTTAATTTTTTGAATCCCGTTTAAATAAAATATTTTATAAACCAAGAAAAACTCAATACGCAATTTCGGCGGGCGATGCGCATTGTCAAAAACGTTTGCCAGTTTGCCAGAGGCTCCAGTATAACGTTTAACAAAGACTTTTCCTTAATTTTTTGAATCCCGTTTAAATAAAATATTTTATAAACCAAGAAAAACTCAATACGCAATTTCGGCGGGCGATGCGCATTGTCGAAAACGTGTGCAAGTTCGGGAGAGGCTCCACTAACAACGATTTTTCCTTAATTTTTTGAATCCCGTTTAAATAAAATATTTTATAAACCAATATAAACTCAATAAGCAATTTCGGCGGGCGATGCGCATTGTCAAAAACGTTTGCCAGTTTGCCAGAGGCTCCAGTATAACGTTTAACAAAGACTTTTCCTTAATTTTTTGAATCCCGTTTAAATAAAATATTTTATAAACCAAGAAAAACTCAATACGCAATTTCGGCGGGCGATGCGCATTGTCAAAAATGTTTGCCAGTTTGCCAGAGGCTCCAGTATAACGTTTAACAAAGACTTTTCCTTAATTTTTTGAATCCCGTTTAAATAAAATATTTTATAAACCAAGAAAAACTCAATACGCAATTTCGGCGGGCGATGCGCATTGTCAAAAATGTTTGCCAGTTTGCCAGAGGCTCCAGTATAACGTTTAACAAAGACTTTTCCTTAATTTTTTGAATCCCGTTTAAATAAAATATTTTATAAACCAAGAAAAACTCAATACGCAATTTCGGCGGGCGATGCGCATTGTCGAAAACGTGTGCAAGTTCGGAGAGGCTCCACTAACAACGATTTTTCCTTAATTTTTTGAATCCCGTTTAAATAAAATATTTCATAAACCAATATAAACTCAATACGCAATTTCGGCGGGCGATGCGCATTCTCGAAAACGTGTGCAAGTTCGGAGAGGCTCCAGTAACAACGATTTTTCCTTAATTTTTTGAATCCCGTTTAAATAAACTATTTTATAAACCAATATAAACTCAATAAGCAATTTCGGCGGGCGATGCGCATTGTCAAAAACGTTTGCCAGTTTGCCAGAGGCTCCAGTATAACGTTTAACAAAGACTTTTCCTTAATTTTTTGAATCCCGTTTAAATAAAATATTTTATAAACCAAGAAAAACTCAATACGCAATTTCGGCGGGCGATGCGCATTGTCAAAAATGTTTGCCAGTTTGCCAGAGGCTCCAGTATAACGTTTAACAAAGACTTTTCCTTAATTTTTTGAATCCCGTTTAAATAAAATATTTTATAAACCAAGAAAAACTCAATACGCAATTTCGGCGGGCGATGCGCATTGTCAAAAATGTTTGCCAGTTTGCCAGAGGCTCCAGTATAACGTTTAACAAAGACTTTTCCTTAATTTTTTGAATCCCGTTTAAATAAAATATTTTATAAACCAAGAAAAACTCAATACGCAATTTCGGCGGGCGATGCGCATTGTCAAAAAGTTTGCCAGTTTGCCAGAGGCTCCAGTATAACGTTTAACAAAGACTTTTCCTTAATTTTTTGAATCCCGTTTAAATAAAATATTTTATAAACCAAGAAAAACTCAATACGCAATTTCGGCGGGCGATGCGCATTGTCGAAAACGTGTGCAAGTTCGGGAGAGGCTCCACTAACAACGATTTTTCCTTAATTTTTTGAATCCCGTTTAAATAAAATATTTCATAAACCAATATAAACTCAATACGCAATTTCGGCGGGCGATGCGCATTCTCGAAAACGTGTGCAAGTTCGGGAGAGGCTCCAGTAACAACGATTTTTCCTTAATTTTTTGAATTCCGTTAAAGTAACATATTGAATTAAAAAATATTAACTCAATGTGCAACTTCTACTCTGACCTTGTGTTAAAATGTTCCCATTGTGAAAATCTTTTATCACTTTTACTCATATCTTTAAAAAGTCGAAACACCCTTTTCATCTCGACTGTAGCGTAATCCCAAAAGGTTAAAAATCAACTATAGAAGGAAAAGGAGAGGAAAAAAAAAGTCTTATAAAAAATTCAGAGTTTTGCGTTTAAACTTATAAGTACGACCAAATTGCTAACGATTGTAATCTATATCGATAGAAAGATCAATCGAAAGTTTTAAACAATTGGTTTATCGATAACGAAACGATACACTGTTATCGAAAGTTAAACAGCTCTAGTAGGCAATGACTTTACAGCTTTCCAACTTCTATAAAAGCTGGAATAGGACCAGGAATACGTTCATTCAGTTGCTTACCTTCAACACGCAAACATCTAATTTTATTTTCCTTTTTTTTTTAAACCCACTTAAAGGGATTTTAATCCTCAATCATTTCCTTAAAGCGTTTAAGAGCAGAACAAAATAGCAAAAAAAAAAGTTAAAGCGTATAACCTTAGACTTTTTTCCTTAATTTTTTTTTGAAGCCCACTTAAATTATTGATTAAAACCCAATTTTAACTTAATATGCAACATCTGGGGGAGATGTGCATTCTCGAAAACGTGTGCAAGTTCGGGAAAGGCTCCAGTAACAACGATTTTTCCTTAATTTTTTGAATCCCGTTTAAATAAACTATTTTATAAACCAATATAAACTCAATAAGCAATTTCGGCGGGCGATGCGCATTGCGCAGTTTGCCAGAGGCTCCAGTATAACGTTTAACAAAGACTTTTCCTTAATTTTTTGAATCCCGTTTAAATAAAATATTTTATAAACCAATATAAACTCAATACGCAATTTCGGCGGGCGATGCGCATTGTCAAAAACGTTTGCCAGTTTGCCAGAGGCTCCAGTATAACGTTTAACAAAGACTTTTCCTTAATTTTTTGAATCCCGTTTAAATAAAATATTTTATAAGCCAAGAAAAACTCAATACGCAATTTCGGCGGGCGATGCGCATTGTCAAAAACGTTTGCCAGTTTGCCAGAGGCTCCAGTATAAAGTTTAACAAAGACTTTTCCTTAATGTTTTGAATCCCGTTTAAATAAAATATTTTATAAACCAAGAAAAACTCAATACGCAATTTCGGCGGGCGATGCGCATTGTCAAGAACGTTTGCCAGTTTGCCAGAGGCTCCAGTATAACGTTTAACAAAGACTTTTCCTTAATTTTTTGAATCCCGTTTAAATAAAATATTTTATAAACCAAGAAAAACTCAATACGCAATTTCGGCGGGCGATGCGCATTGTCAAAAATGTTTGCCAGTTTGCCAGAGGCTCCAGTATAACGTTTAACAAAGACTTTTCCTTAATTTTTTGAATCCCGTTTAAATAAAATATTTTATAAACCAAGAAAAACTCAATACGCAATTTCGGCGGGCGATGCGCATTGTCAAAAATGTTTGCCAGTTTGCCAGAGGCTCCAGTATAACGTTTAACAAAGACTTTTCCTTAATTTTTTGAATCCCGTTTAAATAAAATATTTTATAAACCAAGAAAAACTCAATACGCAATTTCGGCGGGCGATGCGCATTGTCAAAAACGTTTGCCAGTTTGCCAGAGGCTCCAGTATAACGTTTAACAAAGACTTTTCCTTAATTTTTTGAATCCCGTTTAAATAAAATATTTTATAAACCAAGAAAAACTCAATACGCAATTTCGGCGGGCGATGCGCATTGTCAAAAACGTTTGCCAGTTTGCCAGAGGCTCCAGTATAACGTTTAACAAAGACTTTTCCTTAATTTTTTGAATCCCGTTTAAATAAAATATTTTATAAACCAAGAAAAACTCAATACGCAATTTCGGCGGGCGATGCGCATTCTCGAAAACGTGTGCAAGTTCGGGAGAGGCTCCAGTAACAACGATTTTTCCTTAATTTTTTGAATCCCGTTTAAATAAAATATTTTATAAACCAATATAAACTCAATAAGCAATTTCGGCGGGCGATGCGCATTGTCAAAAACGTTTGCCAGTTTGCCAGAGGCTCCAGTATAACGTTTAACAAAGACTTTTCCTTAATTTTTTGAATCCCGTTTAAATAAAATATTTTATAAACCAAGAAAAACTCAATACGCAATTTCGGCGGGCGATGCGCATTGTCAAAAACGTTTGCCAGTTTGCCAGAGGCCCCAGTATAACGTTTAACAAAGACTTTTCCTTAATTTTTTGAATCCCGTTTAAATAAAATATTTTATAAACCAAGAAAAACTCAATACGCAATTTCGGCGGGCGATGCGCATTCTCGAAAACGTGTGCAAGTTCGGGAGAGGCTCCAGTAACAACGATTTTTCCTTAATTTTTTTAATCCCGTTTACATAAAATATTTTATAAACCAAGAAAAACTCAATACGCAATTTCGGCGGGCGATGCGTATTGTCAAAAACGTTTGCCAGTTTGCCAGAGGCTCCAGTATAACGTTTAACAAAGACTTTTCCTTAATTTTTTGAATCCCGTTTAAATAAAATATTTTATAAACCAAGAAAAACTCAATACGCAATTTCGGCGGGCGATGCGCATTGTCGAAACATGTGCAAGTTCTGGACAGGCTCCAGTAACAACGATTTTTCCTTAATTTCTTGAATCCCGTTTAAATAAAATATTTTATAAACCAATATAAACTCAATAAGCAATTTCGGCGGGCGATGCGCATTGTCAAAAACGTTTGCCAGTTTGCCAGAGGCTCCAGTATAACGTTTAACAAAGACTTTTCCTTAATTTTTTGAATCCCGTTTAAATAAAATATTTTATAAACCAAGAAAAACTCAATACGCAATTTCGGCGGGCGATGCGCATTGTCAAAAACGTTTGCCAGTTTGCCAGAGGCTCCAGTATAACGTTTAACAAAGACTTTTCCTTAATTTTTTGAATCCCGTTTAAATAAAATATTTTATAAACCAAGAAAAACTCAATACGCAATTTCGGCGGGCGATGCGCATTGTCGAAAACGTGTGCAAGTTCGGGAGAGGCTCCACTAACAACGATTTTTCCTTAATTTTTTGAATCCCGTTTAAATAAAATATTTCATAAACCAATATAAACTCAATACGCAATTTCGGCGGGCGATGCGCATTCTCGAAAACGTGTGCAAGTTCGGGAGAGGCTCCAGTAACAACGATTTTTCCTTAATTTTTTGAATCCCGTTTAAATAAAATATTTTATAAACCAATATAAACTCAATAAGCAATTTCGGCGGGCGATGCGCATTGTCAAAAACGTTTGCCAGTTTGCCAGAGGCTCCAGTATAACGTTTAACAAAGACTTTTCCTTAATTTTTTGAATCCCGTTTAAATAAAATATTTTATAAACCAAGAAAAACTCAATACGCAATTTCGGCGGGCGATGCGCATTGTCAAAAACGTTTGCCAGTTTGCCAGAGGCCCCAGTATAACGTTTAACAAAGACTTTTCCTTAATTTTTTGAATCCCGTTTAAATAAAATATTTTATAAACCAAGAAAAACTCAATACGCAATTTCGGCGGGCGATGCGCATTCTCGAAAACGTGTGCAAGTTCGGGAGAGGCTCCAGTAACAACGATTTTTCCTTAATTTTTTGAATCCCGTTTAAATAAAATATTTTATAAACCAAGAAAAACTCAATACGCAATTTCGGCGGGCGATGCGTATTGTCAAAAACGTTTGCCAGTTTGCCAGAGGCTCCAGTATAACGTTTAACAAAGACTTTTCCTTAATTTTTTGAATCCCGTTTAAATAAAATATTTTATAAACCAAGAAAAACTCAATACGCAATTTCGGCGGGCGATGCGCATTGTCGAAACATGTGCAAGTTCTGGACAGGCTCCAGTAACAACGATTTTTCCTTAATTTCTTGAATCCCGTTTAAATAAAATATTTTATAAACCAATATAAACTCAATAAGCAATTTCGGCGGGCGATGCGCATTGTCAAAAACGTTTGCCAGTTTGCCAGAGGCTCCAGTATAACGTTTAACAAAGACTTTTCCTTAATTTTTTGAATCCCGTTTAAATAAAATATTTTATAAACCAAGAAAAACTCAATACGCAATTTCGGCGGGCGATGCGCATTGTCAAAAACGTTTGCCAGTTTGCCAGAGGCTCCAGTATAACGTTTAACAAAGACTTTTCCTTAATTTTTTGAATCCCGTTTAAATAAAATATTTTATAAACCAAGAAAAACTCAATACGCAATTTCGGCGGGCGATGCGCATTGTCGAAAACGTGTGCAAGTTCGGGAGAGGCTCCACTAACAACGATTTTTCCTTAATTTTTTGAATCCCGTTTAAATAAAATATTTCATAAACCAATATAAACTCAATACGCAATTTCGGCGGGCGATGCGCATTCTCGAAAACGTGTGCAAGTTCGGGAGAGGCTCCAGTAACAACGATTTTTCCTTAATTTTTTGAATTCCGTTAAAGTAACATATTGAATTAAAAAATATTAACTCAATGTGCAACTTCTACTCTGACCTTGTGTTAAAATGTTCCCATTGTGAAAATCTTTTATCACTTTTACTCATATCTTTAAAAAGTCGAAACACCCTTTTCATCTCGACTGTAGCGTAATCCCAAAAGGTTAAAAATCAACTATAGAAGGAAAAGGAGAGGAAAAAAAAAGTCTTATAAAAAATTCAGAGTTTTGCGTTTAAACTTATAAGTACGACCAAATTGCTAACGATTGTAATCTATATCGATAGAAAGATCAATCGAAAGTTTTAAACAATTGGTTTATCGATAACGAAACGATACACTGTTATCGAAAGTTAAACAGCTCTAGTAGGCAATGACTTTACAGCTTTCCAACTTCTATAAAAGCTGGAATAGGACCAGGAATACGTTCATTCAGTTGCTTACCTTCAACACGCAAACATCTAATTTTATTTTCCCTTTTATTTTTAAACCCACTTAAAGGGATTTTAATCCTCAAACATTTCCTTAAAGCGTTTAAAAGCAGAACAAAATAGCTGAAATAATGTTTAAACGTATAACCTTAGACTTTTTCCTTAATTTTTTTGAAGCCCACATAAATTATTGATTAAAACCCAATTTTAACTCAATATGCAACAACTGCGGGCGATGCGCATTCTCGAAAACGTGTGCAAGTTCGGGAGAGGCTCCAGTAACAACGATTTTTCCTTAATTTTTTGAATGCCGTTTAAATAAAATATTTTATAAACTAATAAAAACTCAATACGCAATTTCTGGGGGAGATGTGCATGCTCCAGTATAACGTTTAACAAAGACTTTTCCTTAATTTTTTTCACCCTATAGCGGGTATTCGTCTGTATTTATGGGGCAAGGTTTTCCCTTGCATCGTATAGAGATTGTTATTCCGTTGAGCCATCATCGCATCTCCTTCATGCGAAGTTGTGACTTGATTCCGTGACCGTTTACTTCTCAAGTCAACATTTGCTTCAACTTCAACAATATGTTGTGGATGCCTGTAATCTTTTAGAGTAATAGTAAGGCCAAAAGACTTGGCGATGATAAGGAGACTTCATTATTAATGAAACACATTTTTCGATTTCTTTGCATTTTAAGATCTACATTCTTGCAGAGCTACAGCTTTCTTTCTTTTTGGAAGTTGTTTAACAATTTCTAAATTTTAGCAAAGTTTTCAAAGTCAACTATAATGAAATGTGTCTTAAATCATCACTTGACACAAAAATCGAATCAATTTCTTTGTTTACTAATACTAGCCTGATAAATTTTGACGTTACCCAACACTGAAATCAAAGAAACCTTTTAACAACTTGTTATATAAAGGTTATATTTCAAACTAGCTTAATCGATCAAATTTAGGCTCAAGATTGTTCATTGCATTAGTAGAGTGAACTTTGGAACAAATAAATCCTAGATAAAGGAATTCATTTAGACTATTGAGAGCTAAAGAAATTATCGATTGCTTTGAGATAAATAGTTTGCTTTTAGATAAGTATTTATGACATTTCCTCTCTTGGTATACACTCTTTAGTATACACTTTTCTAAAGCTTAACGTTTATAAAGCGCCAGTCAACTAATAACTTTAGTCAATTAATGTCCATTTCGATTTCAACTTGAGTAGATAAAACGTGATTTTTTTACCATATTTAATTTTTTCCCATACATTTTGTGGTTGGGGGTTTTTTTTTTTCTTCTCTTTTAACCTAATGTGCTGCAATTACGTACATCGATTGGCATTTAATTAAAACAAATATTCAAAACAGGCATTTCTGTTTTTTAGTTTGGATGAGTGGAGAGGTGTGTGCGGCGGGAAGTGGTGAGATGGAGAAGGTAGTACTCGTAACGCATTCATTGAAATCGGTGCGAGAAGCTACATACGATCTCTCCGTCTGTTTGTCTGTCCGGCTTGGTTTAGCTAGCTTATCTCCTCGAATGGATTTGACAGGTTTAGGTTTAAATTTGTTGTTTTTACTTTTTGCGGACTTTGTCTGGTTTTTTTTCTTTTATTTGATTTTCTTTCTTTTAATCTGCAAAGATTTGCATTTGCTGTCCGGTCTGGTGAGAGAAGCCAAATGATTTATACGCTGTCGTCAAAATGGATTTTCCTTATAAGTATGTAATAGTATGTATATTGTATGGGGTTTTTGTTTTCATTAAAATGACAGCTTATTTGGATTTAAATCAAAAACGGACAAGGCAAATTTTTAAGAAATTTCCAGAATCAAAGGGGAATCCCCTGTTAAAATTACTCAAAAGGAAATACTAAATCCGCCATAGATTATATTGTGTAATTAATGAATTAGCAGTATTAATCTTTTAAAGTTAATATTTTTTCTGCGTTATTCACTTTTCTAGTGAAACAATCATTTGAGTTGTACTTTTGATAACAGGCAACAAACAGGCAATGAATTATAATGGAAATAAGTAAATAGCTTTATCATTTCTTTTTCGCATATTTACAAAATGACACTTTGAGTTAAATTGTTAAATGCATTTCTCATGATTTTTGACATAAAACAAGCTAAACAAATTATTTTTAATTGCCTGCACAAACAACAACATCATGAGCCGCAGAGATACACGATGATCGCCCGAGGAAAGTGTGAAAAACTGTAAGAGATCTCTTGAGGTATAAATAATAGAAATGTTGCTGCCTGCCTCCTGACTACTGAAGATCGGGCGGCAATCCACCAAGTTGCTGGCTGGCTGGCTGGCTGGCTTGCTGGCTGCTGTTGCTGCTGTTGGTAAATGGCAAACATTTGGCAGAACAACAAACACCACATGTGGTCCAGCAGGCGGGTAAAAGTCTGGTTCAACATTTTTATCCAAAAACAAAACTTGCAGCGGGGATTGGGAATGCAAAATGCAAAATGGAAATGGTAATGGAGATACCAAGTAACAGCAGCCAACCACATATATGATAGATGCACAATGTTATGACTTGAGAGGATCGGCTTTAGGCATTCGAATTGGTGTTTTAGATTAGACAACAAGAGATTAGTTATACGGTTTTAAAAATTGAGATTAAAGTTCTCGTTTGGTTTGTGATAAATTAACTAGATCAATATTTAATTACCTTTTTGATATTTGTTTGAAGAAGTTTGGCCAAGCCTGAGAGCTACTTATACATCTATAGAGATGCTTCTCTCTACTCCTCTTTTGAAAGCCTAATTTGCCAAAGCAAAGGGGCAAAAGGATTGCGCAAAGATTCGCATATCGTGTTAACCTTGAGCAGATTCAACGATTCTAATGAGTTATAACTTGGCACAACGAAAACAAGACTGAGAGGGTCCAGAGGGTTGGGGAGAGTACAACAAGTGTCAACATTAATTTAAAGATGTCTGCGATGTTCATTTCCAATATATACATATACAGATATATGCGAATGTCGCATAAATTTCACAAATATGCACATGTGTTTGTCTGTATCTATAACTTATAACTCTCTCTATGGATGTGCGCGAGTATCTGTATATTTTGTATCTGTATCTGTATCTGCATGCTGCGCATATTTTGCCACACCCTCCAAGCTGAATTCTTAATTTTTCGGTTTGTTTGGCCCCGCCGCCTGTCAACTTGTATAAACAGCTAATTCTGTTGACGCCTCCAAGAGATTGAGAGAGTGTAGAGAAATACGATCTGCCATAAATGGCATCACAAAAACAAAAAACGATATATATATATATATAGATATATATGTGATAATTTACTTTAAGTCCCAGTCTAATTCATGGACTTAAACCTTTAGCAATGATAAATTGGTTTAACTTCCGCTTTGGAATTGGATTTCCAAGGGGGTTTTGGCACACCATCGACAAGAGTCATATACGTATGTAATAAATTAAAAACTAGAGCCAACTTCAAAATGGGTGGAGTTGAATAGAAGAAGAGAGTATCCTAAGCTAGTTAAAAGAGGTTGTAATTAGAGAAACAGAACTCGAAAAGATTTATTTTACTAATCATTTACCAATTGGGAATGGCTTAATGAATCAGGAGAGTGAGTAGAACGTAATAGCAAGCTCTAATTTAGGCTTATTCATAATAATTAAGAGCTTGACTAGAAAAAAAATGAAAATTCATGAAACTTACTTTAAAATCACTTTTAAAATATCTTTACAAAATCTTTTAATGGAGGGCTGTACATTCAAAACTATGTGAATTCCGAATACTCATATTCGAATGCCCAATACGCACAGACTATTATACCGCACCGAATACTATTTGAATGAATAGTTATCTTCCTTTTTAGAAAATTCAAATAATAAGCGAAACCGAATAAATCATTTTAAGCTGAATGATCGAATGATTAGAAAACTTAGAGTAATCTGAGAATTCAATTTTTAATTTATAAGCTTTACTCATAATATGCAATGAATCAATGATATCGACTACAGCAGTCAGCAGTTGTATTTATCGATTCATTAGTTTAAAGTCATAGTCATTCGATTTATTATGCCACTGAATGTGTTTTAAATTTTGAATACATTCATCTGGATCTGTAAAGCCTATATTTATATCGAATGCAAATACTTGATGCTTATGCTATTTTGAGTTTTCTCACATTTCCTTGCAGTTCAGATTGATACGGACATACATATGTACATATGTAAGTAGTAAATGTGTTTGTATGTAAGTATGTCAGTTGGGTCTAAAGATCTTTTGTGTTGTTCTTTAGCAAACAACAAAGCAAAAGCATTCATTGAATAATTGTGCAAGTTGTAGTACATAGATCGAACGACTTATATATATGTAAATGTGTGTGTGTGTGTGTGTGTTTGTATTCTATTTATATGGAATGAGTTGTGTTTTTGTATACTATACGAAATACATTGGATAATGCCCAAAAGCAGGAAGTGCAACGTATGCTCACTTCTTGTCGACTTCTTCTTTTCGTGCACTGTTGCTCGTGTTCTTTTTGTTGCTGTTGTTGTTGTTGTTTGTGCAAACAAATGTATCTCGGGGCATATATTGAGGCATGCTGCCAGATGATTTAGTAGGCGTTGCAAACATACGCCATATGCATGCAGCATGCGGAATGAGTTCGTCCCAAGTAAGCGAGCAAACGATGCCACTTAAATTTTTTAAAAGGCTGCCACAGAAAGAACAAAAACACAAAAAAAAAAGAAGGAAAACTTAAAACCAAAACAACCAGCAAAAACACACTCACTTACTCCTTCCCCCCAATGCTCAGTGAACTTCTTCGCGCCTGCCTGTCTGCCCCCGCATTGCCGCTTTACCGCGTTCGGCCTCATTGGTGGCAACGCATGCGCAAATTGCTCGCCGACTGCTGGGGCAATAAATTCATAAAAAATCATTAAGCTGAATGTTTTTTTTTTATTCTTGCTCTCTCTTACACAAAAAAATCAACTTCTTTGCCAGGGGTAAGATATGTTAAGCCCATGCGGGAAAATGTCGCATTAATATCAAGCTAAGTCCAAACGGATCGGTGATTCGCTGTTCTTTTATTGGGCCAGCATCGAATTGCCTATACTCTACATGGTCAATGGAATAAACTTAAGCTAACTTCGCCCCAACATTGTCTAAAATAAACTTACGCGACATACTTTAGTTCTAAAAACATACATAGATGGTTGCTACTTATCCTGTGATATGCGAGGCGCATTGCCCCCTAGACTATGCAATAAGTTGAAAAAGTTATTGTTTAAATGACATGCTTTAGACCATGGTGTTGAAAGTTCTAAAAATAACTTTTTCAGAGGGTTACTACTTATCCTGTCATATGCGGTGCCCATTGCCCCCTAAAGTAGGCAATAAATTGGAAAAGTTATTGTTTTCAACCAATTCTTAACTTTTTGTATGTCTTGAAGAATTGAAAAATTGTCTATAAATAATGAATGCTTAAAAGTTTATGTGGTAATCCTTAAAACATACCAAAATTCCGTTGAATGTTATTAAAAAAGAGACATGGTTTTCCTATTTCACAGTCCTAGATAAGACAATGACACCCATAGACCTTATTGATCCCTAAAAAAGCAAGGACGATTTGCATTAGGCTTCGATTTATTCTTAAACCACAAATTTTCAAGCGGTTTTTGTAAAGAAAATCTTTGCAAATCAGAATTCTGCATAGAAAAACTAGAATTGCCCACTCTCTGAGAGATATGTAGAGTATAGAAATGATATCTTAAGCACATCGTAAAGCCATAAATTGGATTCAACAGTATGAAAATAAAATACAGAAAAGATATCGAAGAAATTGTGTGAGTCAAGCCGAGTCATATAATGTGATCATTTGATGATGGAGATGTCATACATACTAGGTTGCCACTCTGATAAAAAACACATCAAAAAAAGACATAAACACTGAGTTGGCAACAACTTACTTGATGGCTAACCCTCCCTCCCCCGAAAGTAATGCCTAAATTCATTTTCACACTCTTGTGTCTTGTGAAACGCTAAGGTCACGAAATGTTTTTTTTTTTTTATAGACATTTAATTTTCCAGCCACCTAAGCAACTAATTGACATAATTTACATATCTTTGGTCTGCAAAAGGGGAACGAGGGGAGAGCAGTGCAGTTAAAGGTACAGAGAGCGAGGGGGTAGAGGGTTAAATGGGCTTACATCACACACATTTTAGTTTTATTGACCTTGCCAAAAGCGAAAAAGTGGTAGAGAACTTGACTATAAATGGCAAATGAAGGGCTCTTGCAGGTGTCAAGCAATAAAACAAAACAAAAAAAAAACCAAAGAAATAACCGATCGTGTGGGCTCTCTAGCTCTAGAGCAGAAGAAGCCAAAGTCAATGACCATGAGGCGCTTCTGCCGCCTGCCCATGCCTCAACAAGAAGAGTGTGTGTGTGTGTGCGAAAGAGAGAAAGGTGGGGAATAGAGTGGCAACGTGTGTCGCTAGTTTATTATTTATCAGAGTCACAGCTGTGATACAATTTGACAAGCTCGACTTGCTGAAGTGAAAATGATTGCAGTTGAAAGCGAAGGCGAAACCCGATACGCCTTCAAGTAGTATCGCTAGCTGGGAGCAAATGAGGCGCAATGGGCGGCTGGGCAGAAGGCAAGGAGGAGGTGCGCAGAGGCGGATCGATTGAACAACTGTTCTGCTATTATTTGTTGTTGTTGTTGTTGTTGTCGTTGTTATTTCTTCTAGAGCCAAGTGCAAAGGCGTCAGTTTGCATTCAATGAATTCCAATCACACGCATATCATTCGCCACTTGAAACTCGGACTCAGACTTGGTCTATGCCCCCCTAACCTCCCACTGCTCCCTTTTTTCTGAATGACAAATGAAACGTATTGGCCATAATAATGAGGAATTGAGTAATTACATTAGTTAAACTCCCGTACATGTGTATGCTAGAACAACAAATTGAAGTACAACTGTTGTAACATTAGATTGAATTACCTGACGACTGCCCTATTTGAAATTCGATATCTTTTATGTTGTTTTATTTCTTTTCCTTAAAGAAATGAGACTTTCTTTATTTTGTGGCTGAATTGTAGGAACGTGAGTCAAAAAACTGTTCAAATTGTGATTCAAAAAGTTTACTTAAAACTATATGCCCATTGATTATCGAACACCCTCAAAAAATATTCAAGTTTATAGTGACAACTAAAGAATTTTGAATAACATTTTCGCATACAGGAAATCGGAAGGAATTTTCTCAAACAAAATATTATTAATCATACTTTTTATTATGGCTTTTCTTGAAAAGTTAGACAGGAATATATTTATATATATGTATCAATTCCTTGTTTTTCAACTCTTTCATTTCTGAATGCTTATTTGATCACTCGATAATCTTTAATACCATTTTTGTTATAGCTTTCTACATTTTTCCTGTGTATTAGGGATATTAAACCCCTTTATATATGTATATAGTAAGTTGAGTATTATAATAAAAAAAGACTCCTCTCAATCAATCTTTAGGACAATCCCAAAAAAAACTTTGGAAGCAAAAACCGTTTGAACATGTTCGTCCAGTTATAACATAAAAATCGGTAAATGAAAATTGGGTACAAGCAAAGAAAAGAAGTTCTTCTTATACGATCTTCTTATTTGATCAATTTAAATAAGCTGTATATTCCTTATGTTCAAACTCTCAAATACTCTCTGTATTTTCATCACGAGTAGTAGGTGAGATTAGATATACATAGCTAAAGAGAGTTTCACATAATTTTCTATGAGTATGGGAAAAAACATTATTTAATCTTTACTCACCATCGATAGATGCTAGTTATGGATATTATTATATTATTTATTATTTAGCGGTTGTGAAGTTGCCTTTGCCTTTTCATCTTAGTGCTGCGACGGGGAACATCAATCAAAAGAAAATTTTTCCAAATTTGCTTTTAGCGCTTCTATAAGCATAAATCATAAACACATCTAAGCCCAACTTGGTTTTGATCCCAAAACTAAAACCAAAAAAATACAACATGAAAAAGAAACTACCTAAGCCATAAATCTCAAGATTCATTAGGTGCAACTTAAACAAAAACAAAAAAAAAATAAAATTGAGCGCGAAAGTTGAGGTTGTGCTTCAGGTTCTGTTTCAGTTACTATTTTTGGCGCGCTTTCTGTTTTTCTGTGCTTTTCCTCCCAAAAAGTCAGCCATAAAAGCCATTGTGGCGACCTTCAAATGGTTAAAACTTCATGCCACTTCACACACACACACACACACACACAAAGGTGGGGAGAGACCCCTACACGCACACAAAGATGCGGAGAGATCACGCCACTTGAAGTTGATGTTGTTGATGTTTTAGAGTTTTACCTGAAGGCGAAGGCGACAGCAACAGCAACAGCAACGGCAACTCCGAGGCAATCGGTAACATGTTTTATGCATCCGCATCGAGAGGCAATGCCAAACAGAAACAGAAAATTTATAAGTATATAAGTTTGTATATACATATATTGGAGGAACAACAACACTGAAATACTTTTAAAGGCTACGCAAAACAGAAACAAAAAAAAAACACAACAACAACAAAAGACAAGAGCAAAAAAAAAAAACAGCAACAAAAAACAGGAGAAGAAATTTCACGAAGGTCGTTTTTATAACCATACTCTGCACCCATAGATACAAAAGAGTGGTATATTAAGTCGCCAATATGTAGACACTTAATCCCCTCATACTTATATACTTAAGATTTTTGTTCAGCTTCAACAGACATTTCGATTGAGGCAGATTTGCCTATAAAAACATAAAGTTATGGAAGAGTTTTGGGCTTGAATTGCTTTTCAGATACGCAATATTACGATGCTGTGCTTAGTAAACAGAATGATTTGCTTATCGAAATTTAAGACACCTAATTATGCATTCAAAAGCTACCAATACATAAAATTTCATCAAAATTCGACCCAAAGAAGTCAAGTTTTAGCATAGAAATGTTTTATAGATGGGCTAAGAGCAAACGAGATGACAAGAGTTTAGTGAAGTACAAGGTATACCCAAGTCGCTTCAATGACTTTTCAAAAAAGCAATGCAAATTTGCTGTGATTTTCGTTTTGCTTAAATATTTTTTACCCTGCATAAAAGAGTAAGTAAGTACATGTTTGCCTCTAAAGATCTTCTCCTTTTTTATGGAAGCTCATTTTCATTGCAATGAGCCTTAAATCGTTCCTCCTCCACAAAAAGAGTTTTTTCCATTTTTTATGTCTTCATTTTCATCATAGAAAAAAAAGTAAGAAAAAAACTGCACTTAGTCAGCATTAGCAGACGTTGTTGTTTTTTTTCTTAAGCCCCACTCACACACACACACACACACTTACAGACTTTTCATTAGTTGATTCAATCAGAGTTGACCAAATTTACGATCACATAAAGTACAATTTAACGAATGTTTCGCAGATTAACACAGTGCTTAACTAAATTTAGCCGGAGGCACTAAGAAACGGTTATACAACAGTAGTAAACTAAAAAACAAAAACAAATTTTATTTCAATCTGCATTTGCATTAAAAATAGAACTACCAAAACCGTTGAAAGATGCATGCTTTTAAGCAATTAAGTATAATTACTTGAAAACAAAAATCAATAATTACTATAATTGCAGCAGTATAAGCTGCTGATCCAAACCAAATATGGCCTTGACTATTTGGCTAATCTCTGGCAACGCCTTTGGGCCAGAAATTGGCAATTGAAGGCCCCGCCGCGGCTTTGGCTTTTGTTTTTTTCGGGCAATTAGGCGAGAATATTTTTATTTGTTATGGTAATTACAAAATAACAAAGCACAACGAACAAACGAACAAGCGAACTCTACAAAATATTATTATTATTATTAATAAAATTTTTTATTATGTTGATTTAAGCTCTGTGTATGTTAGACTTGAAGCAAAATCATATTGGCATGCAAAGGTCAATGATAAACATTTTCATTTTGGGGGGCGTCAATGAAAATTAGATGAGTGGTTGGCCAATTGAAATCCTATGACCATGTGGAAGAAGTATTAAGCAAAAGGTTCAAATTCGTGTTGTTGTTGTTGATTGATGGTTCTTGTCGCTAGGTGGCGCCAATATGTTGAGTTAATATGTTGAATCATCATCATTATTATTGTTAACAACAATTCGCATGTGTTATTTGTTGTTTTTTATGTTAATCTCAAGATAGAATTCCTTTATCCGCATACCAATTCAAAAATAGAAACAAACAAAACAACAAAAAAAAAACGGCACAATAAAATTTTATAGCTAATGAACGATTCGTGCCATAATGGCAATTAATCAAAATATTTTAATTAAAAGACAAAATGCCATATTAAAATGTGCACTTTACAGCTTACAGCAATTTATTTCAATTGCAAATCTGTCGCCAACGTGCAAAAATCACAAACATTCTCTCCATCCCTCTTCCAAGCCTTTGGTTTGGTGTGGTTTGGTCTGGTGAGGTGAGTTGAGGTGTCTCTATCCATGTGAGTGTGTGTCTGTGTGTGTGTGTGTGGGTTGCAATTAGAAGGCTGACTAGATACAGTATGTATAGAAAATAAATGGAAAACTTGAATGAAGCTTAGTTATATAAATGGGGTTCCAATGTGATTCCTCTATTCTTATAACCCTGCAGTCAGGGCCGGACTAACCAAAAACGCCGCCCCTTTTTTTGCCTATTTGTAGATGCAAAATTGTTTTTAAGCTTGTGAATATCGTTACTTCTATAAGAAAAGCCGAAGGAATGAATATGATTGGTCCATTTTGATAGAATTCCGAAGAATTTAACCTATGAATGCATCAATTCAACTTCAGTTGAAGTACTTTTATGGCTACTTTCGTTTGTAAATCTTAAAAAAGACATGACGATTGGTATTTGTATTAAGGCAAGGGTATCTTAACTTCGGCAGGATCAATGTGCTATCGATTCAAAAACAATTGTAACAATTTTAGCTAGTGTTTTAAAGAACTGCGAATATAGAAATGCCCAAAAAAGATAGAGAGAGAGAGAGAATCGTTGCCTATTTTCGAATTGCAAGTATGTAAAAAGGCCTAAAGTGAAGGTTAACTGCAAGTCAAATGACATACATATACTAAATGAAAATCCTATGAAGGCTAAACCCCTCCATACCCCTTCTAAACGTTTGCTGACTAACCTCTATAAGAAAAAAAAAAAAAAAAAAAAAAAAAACAACAACAACAACAGCAACATCTGTACCATTATCATTATCGCAGCATGCGATCTCGAAGCGTGCAATTTGAAAATGTTTATCGATTTCCAATAGTTTTTCCACAATCTGCATACATACATACATATGCATTGAAGTTGCACCTCCGAGGGGAGAAGAAAAATCAAAAGCAAAAGCAACATGCAACATGTTTCGGTTTCATGCAAGAATTTTCCTCTTTGCCCAAACATGATTTCGTGCTTTCTTGGCCCACAGATGCATTCATTAATGCATAATTATAGACAATTAACTGCACAGATCGAACCGATCAAACGGTTCGAAGCCATCGATAGATCGTTCGATCGATCCAAGCTAAAAATGGTGACGCTGAAAATTGCCAATCAGTGAAAATTGCAACAATTCCAATTGCAATAACAGCAACAACACAAAAATCTAGAGCGTTTTACAATGTTTGTTTAAAGTTTATAAGTTTTTTTTTTCTTTTTTTTTTTCCTACTCCTATGGGGCGTCGATATCGTCGTCGTCATCGTCGTCTATGGAACGTGAACCGTCGAATTGTCGAACTCGTTTTCCCACGTTGGAAATTCTTCAATTTGCATGCACAAATCACAATCTCAACTGACACCTTTTCAGTACGTACCCCACCCCATACATATGTATATATACATACATGTACATATATTTTTTAAATACTTCAACCTAGAGAGACCATTTTTTTATCCATTCGAAAATTCATTTCGCAATATTCTCCTCCATTTGACGAAATTTCATTCAATCTTTCTCACTCTCTATCTCACGTTCCCAAAAAAGCAAAAGGAAAAAAATCTGGCAATGACAATGTCCAAATCAATTCAAACAAATTGCACAAAATCATTATAAAAACAAACCAAAAGCTGCTGGGAACAAAACAAAAAACATAACGAAAACAAGAAAAAAATAACAATAATTTGGCAAAAAGAAGAAAGCCAAAGCAAGAGAAAATACAAAAAAAAAAAAACCACACCAACAAAATAGGTAATTGTGTGAAAAATCTTATGACACACTCTCATTGTGCCAAAAATTGAATTTTTTTCGGATGACACAAAGCCACAAAAGAAAACACCAAAAAACGTAATAGTAAAAAACAGAGCCAAAGCCACCAAATTAAATTAAAGGCCACCCAGTTTTTGTTTGTCTTTTTTGGTAAATAATAGAGTAAATACAATTTCCCCTGCGAAAAAATGTAAAAAAAATGTTTAAATCTCCAAGAGAATCAGTTCTAATAAATGCTTAATTTAATTATCAAGTAATATTCTCAGTTAGAGCTCAACAAAACAAATTTGTAGATGGATTTCTTACAATCTTGACAAGGTGACAGGTGAATTTTTGTTAGCCAGAGAAGACAAGAATAATAATTGAGTCAGAAGCCAAAACTGGGCTGAAAGCAATCAATGGAAGTTGGTTGTTTTCTTCTAACTTTTGCACAACGATCTCACATGTTCGAGTTTTCGAATGCATTATTGAAAATGACATCTTTTATATATAAAAATTCAGTATCATTGCTTGAATCTCGATGAATATTTAATAAAAAACTGGCACACGTTGCGTATACATTATATTTTAAGATAGGCTATAGAAAACTTTTGGAAAATGAGGAAACTAGGCAATTATTAGCCCAAAAAACTTACAAGTCTTTAAAATTTAAAAGACCAATAGATGACAGACCTAATAAAATTACTAAGACTTAAAGAAAATCCTTGTTCGTCAAAAATAACGTATACGCAGAGTGTAACAAAAAAAGCCTCTAATACTAAAAACACTATTAATATTAGATTCTATGACTAAAAAAATGAATCACATGACAACACATTTTGTCGGCCAAGAGAATGGGAATTAAAACCACATTTAGACAACAGCAAAACAAAGAGAAATGATCATGGTGTAATTTAACACACATTTCGTATTACACATTCAAATAACGAAAAACAAAAACAGCCTTATCAAACAATATACATAAACTAAACAAATATGTTTTAAATGAAACTAACAAATTCTATTTCGGAATTCATTGCGTGCAAACTCTTTCCGGTTTCGTTTTAAAACAAAACAAAAAAAAAACCAAAATCGTGTCAAAAATGCTTGAAAAATCAACACTAAAACAAAAACGACAAAGAACTTGACTCACAAAACTCATGAATATTTAATATGGCAAACTTTTTTTAAACTTAAAACAAAGCTCAACTTAATTAAAGCATAGGCATAGGTTCAGTCAACTTGTTGAGATACCCTGAGGTTTATAAAGAGTATATCAAATATTTTTCTAATCTCTGAATACTAATGAATTAGAAAACAAGAAAGGGTATAGAACTAACGACGTGGAATGTGCAAATATTTGTAATTCTCTGATGAATGTCTCCTCGGCTCATTAAATCAAACAATCAAACATTTTTTTTTTCGCCGGTTTTTAGTTTATATATGTATATATTTGTTTTTATTGTAATTTGTACATTTTTGGAGTGAGAGTGACCATGAATATGTCCAGCATAATGATTAATGTTAATTAAACGCGCTGCTGCTTCATTTTCCACACAAAAAAAAAAACAAAAACAAACACACAAAAAGGAAAAGCAAATTTGTATAATAAAGTTGTAGATTTCAGATTTGCACACATGCAAAATACAAGAAAAAAAAAAACAAGAAATTATGGTTTCATTGGCAGCTAATCGCATTTGTGGTATGGAGACATTCGAGTGAAATTGCCTCTAAAAGTGGAAACAAAAGATAAACTTTAAAATCTTTGAGATGATTTATAGAGGAGCAAGCTGAACTGAACTGAACTGGAACATAATCATCATGCATATTTATTAATTTATGAGGTTGCTCCTCCGAATGTGGGTTAATCTGAACACGTTTGGCTGCGACTAGATCAATATGGAGAGGGGGAAATCATTTTGGGCTTACCCCTAAAAATAGAAAAAAAACAAGTGTTGACTTTAAGGATCCACTATGTCGAATAACTAAGGAGTTATCCCAAGGCATTTCGTATGAGATGTTCGGACAAGCAAGTTAGTTAAAGTTTAACTTAACTTAACTTGAATCTTGACCAATTTGTGTGTGCTTAACGGGGATTGATAAGAGAAAGTCCCTGCCTATGTTTTGCGTGTAACCACAGCCAAAACAGCCTGCCAAGTGTCATCTATGGAGCAGTTCGTCGGAAACTTGTCACTTGTCTTACACACACACACACATGGAGAGAGAAGATGAAGTGTGGGGAGAAGGAGGGGCAGGAGGATCATAGAAAAAGACGGACCATCGTGGTATGGCCTGGCATCACATTGCATTGCGCTTGTCACTAAATTGACCCATTTCAAAGCTTAAGGCAATGCCAGTTGTAAATAAAAATGCACAACAATTGACCGACCACTTGGATACCCTACAACAAAATAGACATTCCTTTGGACTTTCTACACAAATGAGAGAATGTTAGATAATATTTCAACTATCTTAATGTATACATACCCTATTCATTGTAAAGAGTATTCCAGATACGGGTGGAAAACCAGATTGACAAGTCTAGAAAGAACACAAAAGCTTAGAACCAGTTGCACTTACACCACACTCACTCACACACACACACTCACTCTCTCACACACACATGCATTCTTTTAGAAGAATTCTTCCTCTTGGATTTGGCAAAGCCAAGTGACTAGAGTTAAAGGTAGTGCTGGTGGATGGAGTGGTGAGCAGGGGAAAGGTGGCACACACTGACCACTGATCACTGCACATTCTTATCTTAATATGCACAATTTCTTTCGTGCTTCTGGATCGGCGGTTGGTACATACCATATGTATGTACGTATGTATGTATGTACCTTCCATTGGGTTACGTGCGTTGCTTACTTAAGACCTCGTTATTGCCGCTCATTAGCGAGCCAAGAACTTAACTAACGGTATACATTGTTGTCGGCCAGTTTTGTTGCATAACTATACTTTATGGGCCTATAGATGAGACCTATTTATATTGGTATTGGTACAGAAAAACAACAAAATAACAAAACAACAAACATACCAAACTCTATGTAGATGTATGTCTGATAAATCAACGTCAGCACACAGAATTCTGTCCACACAACAAGTCATCGTTGTCGTTGTTGTCGTCGTAGTCGTCGTCTGCAACAACGTCAACTTCTCTTGTTCTGTCCATCTCCATCTCCATCTCCGTGTCCGTCTCCGATTCCGTGTCTCTTCGCTAATGACACAAATTGCCCCACTGGAAATGGAGTGGGGGGACTACCAGGGGGGGACACAGACAGAAAGAGAAAGAACGAACGAACCATGCGACTGGTCTTCGGCATTTATTGACGGCTTAATTATGCTGATGAGTTCATTTTCGCAATTATTATGCCTGCAAAATGCGTGCGTGTTTTTTTTCTTTTTTTTTTTTTTTGCTTTTCTCTTAGCTACAATTGAAATGCAAGTACAAGTTATTGAATTTATTGTATTTTGGTTTTGCAATTATATCCCAGTTGACCCCATAATACTTAGGATACTTATAGAAGTCGAAGAGAATCGACAAGTCACACTCATACGAGCCGAACGTGTGCCGAAGTGAAGCCTATGGCTTCTCTTTCACTTTCTTATTCGATCATGAAACAGACCTCTTAATATAAAAGGATACGCCTTGAAGCCGAACAAAATCGGCAAGTCACAACCACACGAGCCGAATGCATGCCGAAGTGATGCCGATGTCTTCGCTTTCATTTTGAACAACCTTCTCTAATATAGTTTGAAGAGTTCTAAGGCATCTTGAAATAAAAAATTTCACTGTTTTCCACTTAATAGAAAATCCTAATACCTTGATAAAGCTTTAAATTCCCCTTGACATTTAATATCAAATTATTTTATTAATTTATTATAATATTTACATTTATCGCCCTTGCCATTATTTGTTTTCTAATAATCATTATTTGTTTTTCATTTCCAGGAAATTAAATAAAAATATGTAAGTACATACATAACAAAGAAAACTACTTATAATTGATATAAATTCTTAAACAATTTACTTTGTTGCGCCATAAACATATATATATATATGTATGTATGCATTTTCTTATCATAAAAAATTTTAAAAAATGCACTGAAAATTCACAATGAGTGAGTGACGCATTCGGGAAGTTAAGTGATATTAACTTTTATCGACAAACAAAAACATTGAGATTTATGCTGATTATATAGGTGGGTGGTTTGGTTTGGTTTGGTCTTTTTGGGTGCGGCAGATAGTGTACTTAAAATAGTGGGCTCTTGACCCACGACGCGTCTAATCAATTAAGCTTAAGAATTATGGGCTCGTCTAGGGCTAGCTAGAAGACTTGTTGAAACTCGGCGGTTGGCGGTTGGTGGTTGGAGGCTTAAATAAATTAGAGCAACATTTTGGCTTATGAGCTCGTTTTTGCTGCTGCTGCTCTGTCATTTTTATCAATCGAACAATTATATCTTAGTACCTTAAAAATGCAATGCAATATACATAAGTATCTTTGCCATAAAGGCCGGAACAGGCATTACCCAAAGCCAGCCCACTCGAGAGACTCGCCAACTTTACACAAGAAAAAAACATCGATTCGGTATCGACTTTGGGGCCGCCACAGCACGCAAAACGAGTCACGAAATTTTTTCTTTTTTTTTCTTTTGATCGCAAAAGAAAGAAAAACCATTGGCAGCTGGCATAAAGATGACGCTGAAAAGCGACCAGCAAACAATCATTGGGTCGATTTTCATGGATGCGGGGGCGATAGAGGAGGCGGGGGCAGTCGCTGGTTTGGGGAAGAAAACGCCTTTACTTATTAATTTAACCTACTTTAACGATCGTGTCGCAGTTCAATAAAAAGAAATGAGATTATCCACAAAATCGATCTAATGAATTAGAAAATAATAATGCCAACCATAAACGACTAGAAAGTCAAGCTAAATGTATAATGGAAAAGGAAAGATACTACCATTAAATGAAATATAGTTTAGTTTATATTGAAATTGTAGAAGCCCTTGGAAACTTATAAACTATGAGGGGAGGGCAATTTGTCACTTCAGGATGGCAAAGGAAATATTTTAGGTAAATAGAGTAAGAAACTTAATAAGTCTTAGATTTGAGAGGCAATGATTCAAACTTATTTTCCGATATCTTTTGTTTTTCCTCCCTTGGATGGATGAGGAATTCCAATAACATGGAAATCTTTGTATATAAAACGAAGACGTTGGGGTCTCCTGGGATTCCTCAAAGGTATTGCATACTTTCGATTGCATGTAAACAACCAAATCGTATCGAAATCAACATATGTTATTTAAATAGGGAAAAAGTTGTAACTACCAAGAGATCACTAACCTAGCAAAACAAAGCATTAGCTGATGGGATCCTGAAGTTTTCTCAACTGAATCTTTCTCTAAATAAGAAGATAATTAAAAAACTAACTTACCAATTGTCCTATTCCAATTGAATGAATATATGTAAATGTTTATTTTCTTTGGATTTGAAGAGATGAATCTTATAGAATCATGTATTCACAGAGAAAAAGAAGGCACTAAATAAGTTTTGCAGATCGGATGATCTCTGATCCTATCGATCTTATTGGATCTCACAGTCTGTTGCACATAAATCAATAGTTTTTTTTATGGTTTATTTTTAATAAAAAAAAGAAGCAAATAAAATAAAACAAAAAACAAAAACAATTAAGTAAATAAATAATGCTTAGAGATTCGAAATTGGATGAGATGAGATGTGATGATGATGGAGAAGAATTTTCAGCGATCACTTGAAAACGCGTCAAAAACGAACGAACCTTAAACGGCGACTGAACCAGAACCGGAGTCGAGCTTCAAATTGAAGTTAAGATGAGAGACAGAGAGAGACAAATCTCTCTCGCTCTCCCTCCCCGTGTGTGTGTCTCTAGCCCTCTCTTTTTGTTTTTGCTTGATCAGTGTGGGAGTGCAAAACCGGATTGTTTGGGCTGGCAAAAGCAGAGCTTGTTGTTGCTTATACCTTGTCTTCCTCCCTCTATCCTCCATCAGCAAGCCGTCTCAACTCTCTCTCTCTCTCTCTCTCGCTCTCTCTCTCTTTCTTTCTCTGTGCGTGCGTTTCTCTCTCAGTCTGTTTGTTTCTACTCTTTCTGTCTTTCTTTTATGCTCTTTTGCATTGTGTCGCATAACCAAAACAAACGTTCACGTTCTTTGTTTTCGTTTTGACTTCTGGTTTACCCCCCGCCCACCACACGCCCTGCAATTCTTCTTCCTTTACATTTTGTTTACTCCGTCCGCAGCTCATTAAACTTTTTACAGCTACTGTTCCTTCACTTCACTCTGAAAACCCATGCGTAAATTAATTTGATGGCCTCCGAGCGTCGTCCGACCGTCCGTCCGTCTGTACGTCCGTGCGTCTGTTCGTTGTTCGCCTCCGCCCTTAGTTTAAATCGCTGCGATAAGCGCGCTTGCTTTGCCTGCGCTTGGTCGATCCATCCATCCATCCATCCATCGTCCCCCCACGTTCTCGGCCTTTTTTATTTGGTTTTTTTGGTAATTGACTTTCGTCAAATCAAATTAGTTTCTGTGTTCAATCTAAGCACAGGGCCAGGCATTAGCAGCTGATGTTTCTTCTTTTTATTAGTTATCTCTCTCATGAGTCTTCTACAACGAACTTGGCCTTTAGCGCTATGTCTCTGTCACTGTGAGTCTCATTTTATGTTCTTCACAGTTAGATGCAGTTTCTGATAGGGCTGATAGAATATACATACATACATATGTACATATACACAGAGGTGTTTGTATCGTTCTCTACCTTTTGAATTGATACCAGTTGGTGGCCCTACCTAAGCAATCAAGAGGGTAGAGTTTCTTTTTTATTACTTTAGCATAGTTCTACAAATTAAGTGTATTCGATTTGATGTCTGTATTATGATAATATACCGATGAAACAGGTATTTTTCACTTCTAAGCCTCTTACATTTGAAAGGATTTTCAAGAAATGTTAAGCTAGATCGTTAAAATGAAACCAAGGATCTTACCAATCTCAAAGATCGCTTTAAGTCAAGTTTTAGATAGCTCTGAAGGAGATGAAACTATTTTCTTAAAGAATCTGCAAAGAAAAGTTATGTTAGGTCAATATAACTATGTATTTCGAAAGAAAAGTTAGGTTAGAGAGATAAAACGGAACCCACAATCATCGTCCAAAGATCTAGTTCCTTAATTTCTAAATAGTCCTCGAGGAGAATCGAAAAAAGTGTAAGACAAGTTGATGTAATACACAATTCCTCTCAGTCTTTTGTGGCTGCTGTTTCCTTCGTTCACGAAAAATGAGGTTCAACTATTGGTCTCTCGTCATTGGCCCCCAAGCAAACTTAATTGTTTCTTGCGGTTGTTGCTGTTGTTTTGCTGTTTTTTCTCTTTTTTTTTCTTTATTTCTTGTTGTTTAACATTCGTTTTGCTCTTGTCATTCGTTGCAGTTGTGCGCTTGTATAGGAGGTGGGCAGGAGGTTTGGGGGTAGTACCAACGACCATGACTTTGTGCAACTGGCGACATCGACATGATGTTGAGGCAACATGGCAACTGGCAACTGGCAACTTGATTATGGCCCCATGGCATCATTATGAAGCTGAGGAGCTAACACATATGTACATACCTACATACACTCACAAACAAACAGAGAGAAAGAAAGAGAGAGAGACAGAGACATATGTATAGTTCTAGTGGGTGTGAGAGAGAGAAGGCAAGGGAGATCTTATTTGTTTGAAGCATAAATTAAGTTTAAAGCTCGTGCAAATGTCGCGCCATAATGTTGTTGCATGCGGCAGACTGCGATGATGATTCTGATGATAATTCCAATGATCATGATGATGATAATAATGATGATGGTCTGTCCGGGGTTTGGCCCCGGTGCTTGATTGCAGGTTGCCACATCCACATCCCAATGCCCAAGCTAGGAGTTCTCTTCATCATGATGTCGCCGTTTCTTCCTCTGCCTAATGTGGGTTGGGTTGGGTTATTTATTTTCATTCTCGTGTCACGCTGACATATCTACACAAAACTACAGTGGTTCATATCAAAATTATATAGATCTATGTATATATAAAATATCTATATGAAATATACCTTTTTCTTGTTTATTAACTGCATCGTTATCATGCATCTGTAGTGAATCATCACATGTTGTAATTGGTTAAACAAAATTTTACTATGTAAACCCACTGTGTTGGCCAGATCTTTAAATCTTGTTCTATACGTGGGTGGTTTGGCTTGGATTGAATTGGCTGGCTCTCTTGGTGGTTGATGCAACCAGATAAGATAGGTATATGTTTGCATAACTCCAGCCCAAAACAACAAAATCTACATAAATGTGGCACAGCTAAAAAAAAAAATGTTTACCCAAAATGAGAGAGTGTCAGACTTTTCACATAAAGTAATTGACCCTTTTTTTCTTGTTGCTTGTTGCCTGTCGGGCTCTATACGCAATTTACCTTGCCCTTTTTGATCCAGACTTAATATGTTGGTTATACATATAATGTGTATTAAAAACTTAAACGAAAAACATCTGCCCTACTATCATACAACCAGGGCACGCGCCACAAAAAAAGAAAAAAAAGAAAAAAAACAAAATATAATCAAACAAAAGCAGAAGTTCGCTTGCAGCATACTCGATTAAGTGACAAGGTAAATGCTAAAACCATATTAAAATATTTTGGCCACAAAAACAGCTGGCCATATTCGAGCACGAGCCAAAACAGAAGACAGATCAGGACAGGGTTCAGAGTCAGGGACAAGAGAACACCAACTGCAAAGACATCAAAAGTCCAGGCGGCGGCTGCTGCTGCTCCTGCTGCTGCTGCTGCTGCTGCTTGAATAACCGGTTGCATTTGTCTCCCACAGGCGAAGAGCATAATTTGTTACCCACTTTTCAAGAAACCCAACAAGAAAAGGTATATCAATTGGCTCGAAAAGTTTGCTAAAATTACAAAAACTAAACTAATCTTCTAAGCGAAGCAAATCATCGAAATCTATACGCTTTTATCCTAGGTAAATGAATAGATAGACCATGCATAAAATTTCAATATGCCTAATCTTTACCTCTGTGTCTCTAGATTTTACCTATTTTTTTTTTTCTCTTTCGTGATGCATGTCCAACCGGACACTGCTTTTTCTATTGGAGTAGACATGGACTTGGGGCAATGACAGCAACTAGAACAACTATCACCATTAGTCGTAATCTTTGGCCAATTGTCGTTGATTGTTGCCTCTGCCTTTAGAGTAGTATGTCTCTAAATTTGCTTGATTAGCTGAAAATTGCGTGCGAATCGTCCAGTTACATTTAACCTCGTATATTTTATTTAGGGCAATTGTGCGTTGCTTTAACCATTAAATCATTTAAAGACTAAATTGAAGATAATGAAGTTTAATATGTAATACAAATGTAACACGATTTGTCGTTGTCAAGGATTACATTTAATTGCGTATGGCTTTGTTTTTGTTTTAAAAATGTTTGTGTTGGCGCCAAACAAAAAAAAACCTAGAATCGATAATACATTTAAATCGATTGTTGTGATAGGCAATGTCATCAATTTGTATCGATAAATTTGTAGCTGCTCGCGAGCCGCGATAAATAATGAAATTTGCTCGTCACTAGAAGCACATATTACTAATGCTTCTGCAAGACACAACGCTAACAAGAATCCGTTATGCGTCCTGGTAATCGTAGCCATACTCGTAGGAGCCAGCAGCAAAGCCCACGTCAACGACGAATCCTTTCCGAGAGCGAGGAGTATCAAGAGGAGCTCGATATTGAGGAACTCAACAAACAAGCCCAAGATGAGAAGCGACGACAATCCAAATATTTGACAAGAAACACATCTAAGAGGCCACTTTTCCTCTTACTTGGCGAACAGGAAGAGGAAGACTATGACCAGGAGGAGGAGGACCAGGACGATGGAGACGACGAAGAATTTAGGGAGGAAGAGGAGCGTGAGTTCGATGGTATAGGTGACTACGAGGCACAAGACGATGAAATAGGCCTTGAGGAGCTGAACTCGAAAAATGAATGCATTAGACAAATAAATGCGATTCATCCAGAACCCAAATACCCTTTTAAACGAAAGGAAGGACGATTCCTATGGAGTCCAGAGGCAACAAGCCTACTCCTAGACCTTTGGAAGGCAAGTCGAATGGAACTTGTAACTATGTCTAAAAAGAATACAACCATATACAAACGTATTACTGAAAAGCTAAGAGGCTTTGGCCTCAGGCATTTGGAAGTCAAAAGCAAAATGGACAATATGGCAAGAAAATATAGGTAAATTTATCAGGGCCCATTCTGCTTGCTAATCAACAAGTAAATGTTATCCCCCTCTTTTAGAATCGAAGCGGATAAAGTGCGTAATACGGGCGAACCTTCAAAGTGGGAATATTTTCATAAAACCCAAGCGTGCCTCATTGGCACTAAAAGTGTCGATGTCTTTGAGGAAATTATGTTTGAGAAATCAGCAACAGCAGCAGACGGTAATGAATGATACTGGTTAAACGAAATCCAATATCAACCATTAACATATTGTATATAAACACACATTTCAGATACGAACTCTCGCTTAGACGAAGATTCTGAAATAAATGATGAATCTACTACAAATTTCATTAAATTAGAGGACAATACGGAGGAAATTGACCCGGACCCAGAACCAGAGCCAGAAATGCCAATAGAAGATGATGAACCAAAGGAGTCGAAAAAATTTATTAAAAATAGCTTTAGCAATAATCAAGAGAATTGTCATGCAAATGAGCAATTGGATGAATCTTGTGCCCAAAGTACAACCATAGCGGGTAAATCGAAAAAGAGAAAAATAGCCGATACATTGATGCGAATCGAAGAAGAGAAACTTGCTATTGAGAAAGAGAAACTCCAGATAATGAAGCAAACGTCGAAAGAGTTAAAATTATTCCATAGAGATTTATTGCGGATGTTTAAAGAAAAGTAAAACTACAAAAAAAAAAAAATCAAACCAAACCAAACTAACAAAGAAAAAGTATTTACAAATAAATTTTTCAAATTAGCAACCAACAACCAACATTTTTTTTAGAACCAGTGCTAAGGAGGGTGTTTGATATTCGATAAACGATAAGAATGCTGGTTCTCCCTCCATATCAAGCAAAGCAAGAGCGCCCTAATAAACATTAGCAATGGCAAACGTCAGGAAAACACAAGTTAAAAAAATATCAAGTCCAAATATTATTCAAATTACGGCGACTCCTATCCCAACGCCCGAAATTATATGCAATGAGCCTCAAGCAAGTATTTTGCATAAATTGGGAAATGGCGAGTATACGATAGTAAAACGCAACATATGCAGTTCCGTTTGGAAAATATTCCGCGAAATTCGGCGTCCCGATGGTACAAAGCTATTGGGTCGTTACTATTGTGTTGGATGCAATCAGATTTTAAAGTCTATAGGTGACATAACATCAAATTTACGTTCGCATAAATGTCATGCCGATTTTTTAAAGAAACAAACAACAAATCCATTAAACTCGACGACAATTAGTACCAATGGTAGTAGTAGTAATATAACCGCGAACAATACAGTCACCGGGAAACGCAAGCGGGGATTGGATATGTCAGATACCGAGTGGGAGCCAAACTCTGATGATGGCAAGAAAAATACCTCGCCGGTCTCTGTGCGGTACCAGAAAAATGATAAAAAGAAGGTAATTGCTGCAGTATATTTGGCAAATTTACTCAATAACCACATGATGTTTTGTTGTGTTTCAGAAAAAACCAATTTTAAAACAAACAAAAGAAGTGCCAAAGGAGACACCGAGATGTGATTACAAACGTTTCAATTGGACTGAAGATGCCACAAGAGTGTTTCTACAATTATGGGCAGCTCATATAGACGATTTACGTGGTAGTCGAATGAAAAAAGAGGTACATAAGGAAATGGCCAATGAGATGCAAAAATTTGAAATCACTTACACTGAAGTTAAGGCTAAAATAGATAACATGTCCAAGCGATATAAGTAAGTTTCATTTATTTTAAGTGTAGACGTTTGCGGACTACAATGTTTTGTTTATTTAGACAAGAATCGGAAATGTCTAGTTCAACTGGTATACCCTCACAATGGGAGTATTTTTATAAACTGAGATCCCTTTTAACTGGGACCGCATCTACAGTTAAATCTTTCGAAGAAATCATTGTTAAACAGCAAGGTAAAACCTAACAAGATTATGATATCAACATAATCATTCTAAACAATTGCATTCTAGTTTCTGATAGTGATAATGAAAGTAATCATGCCGCATCATTTGATATGGAACATGACGAGAATCTAATGAAAGAGGATGAGGACGAAGAAGAGTTTGACAATAGTATGATGCTGCAAGATGATCAGCAGACAAATTTATCAACAAGAAGGCAACACAAGGATGAACCAGAAGATGACGATGATTTTGAGGAGCAGCAAGATCTAGACACATCCGCATCGCCATCAAACGTTAGTCCCAAAGTAAATCGAGCCGAACGCTTATTACAAATTGAAAAGGAGAAACTTCAAATCGAAAGGGAGAAATTGAGTGTAATGCGAACATTTAAACAAGATTTGGCATCATTTCATAAAGACCTCATGGAAATATTGCGGCGGAAATTTAATAAATAAAAAAAGTTTGCAAAATAAAAACACATTTTCCTTTGGCTTGTATGTGAAAACAACAAAACAAAAATATTGAAAAGCGAAAACAAAACAAAACGTTCCAGTGAATCAGTCATCAGCTGACTGTACTAGTTCTAAAATTCCTAAAAATGAACCAGTTCTTAGGTGCACGCCAGGTAACAGCTTGGCTGCCTCCTAGGAGATAAAGAAAAAGACACAAAAAAAAAACGAAAAAGAAAACAAGCAACAAAGAGATGTTTTATATAAATGTTCAAGAGGAAGAGGAGAAATGCACGGAATCCCAGTTGGATATATTGCTGAAAATCAGCAAAGGTGAGTACAGACTCATCAAGAAGAAGAAACGCAGCTCCGTGTGGAATGTCTACCGGGAGATTGCACGTGCCGATGGTTCCAAGCTAAAATGGCGCTACTATTGTGTGGGTTGCAAGCGAGTGATGCAGTCAACAGGCGGTTCCACATCCAATTTACGCATCCACAAATGCCATGTTAGATATCTCAAACAGAATGGCAATGGCATGGCATTCGATGCTGCCCCACCATGTCCATTGACCCAGAAGCGTTCGGCAGGATCATCTTCATCACCCATCCCAGCGGTAGTGTGCTCACCCTCCTCCTCAGCTGTAATTGAAAATAAAGATTACTATGAAATTCCCATGGTGGACACAACAGAATACGATGATGTGGAAGAAGATGAGGATGCTGATGACAATTTGGAAGAGGAGCGCATTAAAGATGCAGCACCGCAAGTTATAAATCAACAAATTGCTTTACCCACAACCACCAACACCACATCCCATGCGCGTCCCCTACTCCAGCTGCTAACAGATGAAGAGAACTGGTCTGACGCCGACATGGTCGAAGTGCAACTGCCCATTGAATTGGATAGTGCTACCATTAATGAGCAGATGCCACCGGAGGAAACGGAGCTAGAACAGGAACATGAACCCCACGAGGCCGAGGGCGAGCATGAGCACGAGCACGAACTCCTTGAAACGGAAGACGAAGAACCAGCGACAGTCGAGTTGCAGCACAACTTTGACCAAGACACAATTAATTTACCACCTCAACCTTATCGCGGCTGTACACCCTTCGATTCCAGTGCTCTGGCCGAAGCGGAAAGCTATGCCAGAGCCTGGTCTCATGCCTTTCTTAAGCTAACCGAAGAGCAGAAATTCTATGCGAAGCGTTCAATTGATGAACTCCTCGTTTTGGGTCGTTTGGAGAAACTCAATATATCCACAGTGACGGCACTGACAACAAATTTATAAGTCAGATTTGAAATTCGAGACTATTTAGCCCGATGACATTTAAGATTAGGAATAAAGTGTGAAGTTTTATTACTTCGTTTCATATTCTCAAGCTGAGTTCTTCCATGGAATCTCTCCATCTCCCCAATCCATATGCATATGCATATATATACAGATGGTAAACGATTCAATGAATTCACTTGGAAGATTTTTTTTCTAAATTATTTTTGTAATACTTTATTTTACGCTAAATGAGAAGTGTTTGAAAGTATTTTATTATTACCTTTGATAATATTTGCTTATTTAGAATAGATTACAAATAAAAATGAATATGTATAAAAAAAAACTATGAATAATAAAATAAATTTAAATAAAAACAAATTCATTTATATATATAATATGAGTTATTCTAAATCAGCTAATATAGATTTATATGGTAAAAGGTTTTGAAATGATTTTTGGCATTCATTTCGTTTTATACTTAAGATATATCCCGATTTGCCTTAATGTGTGAATTGAAGAAATTTAGAAGAATATAAAAGAAATTTAGAATAATTTTTAGATAATTATGACAAAAAATATGTTTGAAATCCAATTTGGAACTGGTTTAAATATTTTTCATATTTTGATTTGAAAATAACGATATATTTTTGACTAGTTCCTTATTAATAGGTATAATTTTAATGTAAATTTAAATGTACGCGCCAAAGTGAACTCAAAGATTCGATAATTTGATAGACTGTCAGAAAGTAATACCCATGTATTTTCAAATCAATCAAGCAATCAATCAGGAAACTTCAATTGTAAATTATTCTGCACCCAGCAAGGCAAATCAAATCGAAAAAGGGAATTCAATTTCTGTTCTATTACCGAAATGACATCAAAATATGAGGACATCGATGATGACTGCGACGGCGAGAATAGTCACGATGAGATGGAACCGGAAATTGAAACGGATGCCATTAATGGAGGAGGAATAAGCTTGGAATCGCAGGCCAAGCGATTTCGTCCGAAAGTACAAAAATCATCGACCACTGAAGATATATACAAATTAATTTCCTGTGTTAAAATGGAGCATTGCATTTGGGATCCAGCGAGTGAGCTGTACAACAACAAGCTGGCACGAAATAATGCCTGGTCGAGGGTATGCACTGCCTTCGATTCCCTCTATGATCATTCCGAGTTGCATGCCAAGTGGACAAATCTTCGTATTCAGTATCGGTATAAATCACGTTCCATATGGAAATTTGCCAATGCTTTGGCCTTTCTTTAGCCAATCCTTACCAATATGACGCCGGCGGGATCGTCTGCCTGCAACTCATCCATTGAGGATAGCAATGATAGCGCTTTGAATGTCTCATCGGCTGCAAGAAAAGGGGTGGCTTCATCAACTGGGGCTAAAACTCAACACACTCACAGCTATCGGCGCCATCGTCCTGCACCGTATTCGCCAGCATCCATTTCCATGCCGGAGTTGAGGGATCGGGATCGGGATGCTTCACTTGTCCAATATCTGCATAGTGAGCTGCGTTCCCTGTCGGATCATGAGGCGAGTGTTCTACGCTGTCGCCTTCAACGTACTCTGCTGGAATTCAATGAGGAGCAGCAGACAAGTTTATATGCCAACCGGATCGAAGTATTAAATCGAATTTCAAAGAACTAAAAAGGACCAATTTTTGTAACATATTCAAGTCCCCCCGCAACAGCAAAAGAATTAACTAAATAATTTGGTTTCTTTTTTATATGTAGGTATGTATGTATATATATATATATAGATAATAGGTTTTACATATATTTATTATTGCAGGTTTTTTGTTTTTTTTCTAAAGATTTAGTTACTTGGCTTTACATATAGACATATGAATATATATATCCGCCATTCACTTGTGATTTTGGTTATCAAAAAAAAAAAAAGAACGGAAAAAAGACGAAGATGTAGAAAACTTAACGACAATATTTTGTTTTTGTTATTTCCGCCAGTTCCCTTTTTTTCTCGAATACTTCACCCGCAATTCGCCCCAGTCCAGCCACTACATCCCCCCGTTTTGATTTAGTTTGCCTGAGTTGTGGCCGGTTGAGAGTGGTTGTGGTCATGGCTTGGTGGTGGTGCTGCTGCTGCTGCTGGTGGTGGCGGGGTGAACACATGCGCCATCTGTGGAGGCAATGGCGTTGGCTGGGTGGGAAACAGGCCTCCCATTGAGGGTTGAACTTGCGGATATGAGGGTACTGTTTGGGCAGCAGCCGCAGGATAAGAGAGAGCAGCAGGAGCAGACATGTAGGCTTGTTGGGGAGCAGAGAACATGGGTACAGCAGGCACAGATACCATTGTCGGAGCTGGGGCTGGGGCTGGGACTGGTGCTGGTGGTTGTGGTTGTGCTGTAGCCTGAGGATAGGGTAATTGGGCAGCAGGAATGCTGGGATCTAAAACGCCGGGTATATAAATATTTGATGGTGGCGGCACAGCCACATTTGGTGGTTGTGCAGGAACTTCAAATGGAACAGGAGCAGGAGCTGCAACAACAGATGGTTGTGACGGAGCCGCGGGTGCTGGAACCTGAAACTGTGCCTGAGACGACGGCGGTGGTGCCGCAGCCGCAGTTCCTGGCGTATCATTGGTGACAATGGTAGCTTGTGTTTCTAGGGCAGCTGTTAGAGCATCTGTGGCATCATCTGGATTGAAATATGTTTTGAATAGGCTCTGTTGTTGCTGCTGTGGTGGCTCAATTGTGGTTGGTTGCTGTTGTTGTTGTGTTGCTGGTGGCCTGATCTCGGCATTTGTGGAACCAAATGTATTGGCCAATGGTGGTATGTAAGGCATCGTTGGTGAAACAACCGCAGGTGGAGCCACTGCAGCAGCAACTGATGCTCCTCCCCCAGTTAACAATGGAGCTGCAGCCTCATTGGTCGCTGATCCAGCTCCGCTTGACGTCGCTTGTGCTTGAACTGGAATCCGATGCAAATAGCCGTAACCAATACCACAGCCCAGCGCCCCCTCTCCACCCCAGGCGGTATTGGGTTTAATTGTAACCTCTCGACAGGCATCGTCATCCAAATTGTAGACATACATTTTCAATGGCTGCTGTTCGTGCATCTCAATCAGGGTAAAGAGATCATCGTTCTCATGTCGAATGGCATCCGCCCCAATCACATAATCACTGTAGGCCCTCAGACCAGCCAACTCTGCTGGCGAATTCGGATGCACCTCCAGTATATGCCACACACTCTCATTGGCTCCCTCAAACGAACAGAAACGTATGCTCACACCGAGCAGTCCCTGGCCACCCCAACTGTTGCTCGGTGTCAATGTCAGCTCTCGTACGCTTTGTGTCTTACTCGAGTAAACAGTAAGTCGCACCGGTTTGTCCACATTCTGGCGCAAGAGCTCTTTAAGCATATCATTATCCTGAAGATAGATATAAATATAAGTAGTAACCCGGATCTCATAAGTTTTTAAAACATTTCTTTTTGTTTACCTGGTCAAGTCTTGTCCCAGCTATTGCAACAATGAAATCAAAAAAGGCCTCTAGTCCGGCTTTCTGTCCCGGTGAATTGTCCTGTACTTTGAGTACGTGGTATCCTGCAAAAAAATCAACAACAACAATTCCATGTTTACAAAACTTTCCTACACAACACTTATGTATATATGTATATATATACATACATATGTGTTCTAATTGGAATACCGATAACGTTTACGTGGTCTTCCTTCAATAATGGAAATCATTCTTACGTTACCTTCTGTGCCACCGCCGGGTACATGTACACTGTGACTCGAGCCCATGGTTTTGGTTTTAACTATGACTATGTGGTTCTTTCGTTAGCAGCGGACTGGTCCAATTGACTGGCGTGTCTTATAAAATTCTAGTTTCCTTCCTCTTGCTTTTTGCCAACACAAAATATAAATTACTGTGGCACTTCGTGGCAAGTTCTAAGTGTGACCGGGCCGGATTACATCTAATAGACTATCAATGTTATCGTTATCGATTGATTCTGTAACGTATAAGAGACATCAGACAGACCACCACCAAGTGGCATCACTGTAGCACAGTTATCCCTATAATTTTTGAAACCATTTTAAAGAAATACGAAAATCCGTTTATTCAAAATTTTAAACATTAATTACCTCATGTTTATATGTACAAAGAGTTTTAAGATTTACAAACAAAAATATGCGACGTTATATAGAATATATGATCTCACACATGTGGATATTTTAGTATTCTGAATGAAGATTCAATTCGATAGATGGTGTAAGGATAATCATTCAACTGTTAAATTAAACAATGATAAAAATAAAACAAATGATTAATTGCACTGTAAAAATATATGTATATATATATATTCATACTTTATTCAGCGACTCTTTTTTTTGTATACATTGATTTTATATATATCTTTCTTTTCTTCTCACGGCTTGTCTGTGTGTGTGTGCTGTCATGAAATTTATTATTTTATGTGCTGTGTGTGTGTGTGTGTTGTGTTTGAAGGTGCTAAATATTAAATGGATTTGGAATTTTTTTTTCTTACATTATTCTTTCTTCATTTTCTTGTTTTTGTTTTTGTCCTGTCTTAAAAAAATATTCTTTATAGACCGACTTTTGTATGTAAAAGAGATAAGATATATGTAGATATATATATTACTCTGAGCTAATAACAACTTTAAATCCTTTTCGGTTTTTTTTTCCTTTTTTTGTTGTAGTAATTTTGTTTTTATCATTTCGTAAAACATAATTGTTAAAATTATGAGTTAATAGCGTTAAGTAACTTGCATTAAATCGATATAAAAAAAAAAAACAAAATACAAATTTCAAGGGGGAGTGCGAAGTGGGGGTGGGGGGTGTGTATACAAATGTGTAAACAGAATGTTTTAAGATGATATAAAATAACACAACATAATAGGGATATAAAAGTAAGGGTATTAATATAAGTCATAAGTTTGCCCTGGCTGGGCTTATTACGTTTTATTTTTGCAAGATCTGAGATCCCCATCGATTAACCATCGTCGTTGCAACATATCAATACGAGCAGCAGCAACAGCAACGTCGTCGTCGACGCTTGCGTCAGCGCCTCTCATACTTGGCCGTCGGCACGGAAAGCCGTGTACGTACTCCTGCTCCACCTCCTCCGCCAGTGGCGGCTGCGTTGCTGCTGCTACTCGTATTGTTTAAGGACGATCTTCCACCACGCTCCGTGGTTGTGGTTCGTCTACGGTCAATGAGGCGCTTACTACTTGCTGGCAGTGTATGATTGTTGCTCTTATTGCTGTTGTTGGTGCGGCTAGCTCCTCCTCCTCCTCCTCCGGCAGCAGCAGATTTTCCAGCATTGCCCTCACTATAGCGCTGACGTTTATTGATCGCCGCATTATCTATATATATTATATATATGTATGATATAAGTTAAGTTAAGAAATGATAGAAATGATTTTTGTTTTCCTAAATCTCGTCACAAATTGCCGCCAACTCTCACAATGTTGGCACAATTTTAACACCAACTTCTTCTTCTTCTGCATCATCATCATCATCATCATCTTCCATATCAACATTCACATTAACATCCACATCCACAATATCATCAACATCAACAGCATTGTCATTGTGAGCCACTAGTTCGGGCACATCCAACTGTTTCTGCTCCACATCTGCCAAAAACGTATCACAAGAGGGTAAAGGGAGGAGACAATAAAGAAACAAAAAAAAAACAAACAAAAGAGCATCCGAAAAACAAGAGAGAGAGAGACAAAGAAGAGGATAAAGAGAGAGGGAGAGAGAGAAAGAAACAGAACATTTGATAATGCACAAAAAGGAACATTATCAAATGGTTATAAAAAAAATTTTGATCAAAATCAATTTTGAATTTGGATTTCATTTTTTTTCGAGCTGATGGCGAGCAATGTGGATGGAAATACTATGTGGGTATGCGTGTGGTAAAGCAGGGAATGCCCAAACCGTAACGTAATTACCGGAATACCAAGGGAATCATATGGATAATCTCGAATTAAAATAAGTTACGGTTCGGTATTCCCTGATAAACAATGGTTATGGTAACAATAAATATAAATATATATGGTTGTTTGCTGTGCGAATATGTTGCAAGGATTCAAATGTGTGTGTTTCAGTCCATGACCAGGTATGATAACTGAAAAGCGACCCGCCTGCCAGAGATGAGAGGATTGATTGACATGGCTTGAATGGACGAATGATGATGATGATAATATGATGTAGAATGAGATGATGTTAGATGACAGCGAGATGTGTGTTGTTGTGTTTCCTTGATTCCGAATACCAACCTTTAGCACTCATTTTGCGTTTGGATGTAACAATGCCCGAGGAGCTGGCATTATTCTTTTGGCCATCATTGGAGCCCAGATGTCCTCCCGTTATGGTGCTGCGACGTTTCAGACTTGTATCGGAACGACGCTCTCTGGTATTGGCCAAACTGACGCCTAATGCTGGTTGATCTGCCGACTTTTTGGCTACATTCTTGCTATTGTTGTTGTTGCTGCTGCCACTGGATGATGAGGATAGTGACGAGCCACTTGCCGCCAATTCTTGGGCCGCTGTTTTAGCGGCTGCTGCCGCGGCAGCACGTTTGAGATTTGCGGGCATGCGTTTAGGTGGCTGCATAGTGGCCACCCCTCCATTCGACCCAGTCGATGTCGCGGACGACGACGTAGTTGAGGTAGTTGTATTGTCCGCTGTGGCGGATAATTTTTGCGGCGATGAGGTCTTGGGCAAGGTCTTGAGGTCATCCTGCTTCTTATGCATGCCCACCTCAAGCCAAAACTTGAGCTGAGACTCACGTTGACGCTGCATTAGCTCCTGGCCGGCAGCATATTTGCTTAGCAATCCCTGCAGTTTCTGGACAGTCTTGTATACAGTTTCGGCAGCAATTAAACCGTAATCAAACAGCGAGCACATATGTAAAATGAAATTGCGATAGAGATTCTTGCGGACAATCTCATGGCCCTTGGCGTCGAGGAACATCTCGCAGGCCAGCGGCAATTGGCAATCTCCCACAAATCCATGACGCATCACATGAAGATTCCAAAGTTTCATTAACTCCTTTTCACCCTCATTGACATCGGAGAATTCATCGATCATTTGAATGGTCTTTTGCCGCAACCATAGAGGATCACTCTCGCCCTCTGAATCAATGTCCAGCTCTTTGGGATGTACGGGTAGGCAGGTCTCCGTATGATGATATAGCCTGCCAAAGAGAGAGAGAGAGAGAGAGAGAGAAAAGGGAAACGTGTAAAATATGGAATTGTAGAGATTCATCCGGTTCTCTCACCTATTGTGCCCGGTTATATACGAACGCTGATTGCTAATATCATCCTCATCCAGTTCTAGAAACTCATCTAGGCACGTCTTTTGACGCCTTGGACGACAGACCATTAAACTGGTCACCGAAGTGCGTCGCACTGGGCCGCAGGTTCGGGCGAATGAAGAGCCCGATGGTCCAGCTAGATCATATGGTGAACCGGCATAGGAGCCATCATAGGCATCGTTGATTGTAACATCGATGCGTGCTCCAGTTCCGGCCGGTTGGTAGGTGAAATTAAAGCGGGCATGACAAAGTTTCAAATGCTTGAGTAAGGCATATAGACGCAAGCAATCCAGACCACACCATGGACAATTCAATTCCTGGGTATATTCTGTCTGTTGTCGCGTATTATTGCTGTACATAAAATTGTAGACAATTTGTGTGGTTTGCTGCTCCAACTGGTTGCTCGAGGAATTGTTGTTATTGTTGTTTGTTGTGGAGGCAGTTTTATTGCCATTTTTAAGGCTGCTGCAGTTGTTGTTATTATTATTATTGTTGTTGTTATTGTTGTTATTATTATTGCAATTGTTATTATTATTATGATTAAGGGCAGCAACCGCCGCCGTCTCGCTAACATGTTGAACATAACGCTGCAAATCAGGAGCCGCTATAATCTCCGGCAATTGCTCATTCGATAGGGTCAAATGGAATTTTAACATTGGACTCTGCTGATAGACATCATAGGTTAACGATAGTGGAATGTAGCTATCGGGTATTGCATCCCAGGTGCATTTCTTTGGTGAGAAGGATTTGATGCTTGTGGAATTCAATGGCTGAAGCATGGCCTCGTATTCGCCTTCGGTAATGAAACCCGTGGATTTCTCATACAATATTAACTCGGAGCCATACATTTTCTCATTGGGGCGAGATCGTTTCGACGGCGGTGGTGGCGGCAGTGGTGAAGCTGCATATAGAATTCAAATGATAATGACATCCCTTGTAAATCCCATCTAAACCCGATTCTTACCTAAATTCTCATCATTGCAGGGGTCAGCTGGCGCTGTAGTGGCTCCCCCTGAAGTTGCTGGCATCATTTTGATACGGAAGAGCAGCTTGTAGAGTGTATGCTGTTCCCCCATGGGTCGCATGGTCTGCAATGGTATACTAATGGTGGCATACTCGCCAATACCATTCTTGGGATTGTATATAATTTGTGAACTCTTGCTCAGAAGCTCTTGAAAATCCAGGGTGCTATCTTTGCGTTTGCTTCGTGTTATTTTGTAGAGCGTTGTCTCAACGCATACCGATTCGCCGGCCTTGCATAGCAACTGCTCCTGCAGCAACTCATCTGAATCCTGGGATTTTAGTTTCTCATGCAATGAATCATAGATAACATGCAGGTAGTTTTGTGACACCGCCTCAGATTTTTGTAGAACGCCACCTAGTATGGAATTAACCTTGAAGTTAGCTCTTTTCTTGTTGTTCCTAGACATGCGCTCCTTCATGTAGCTGAGTGTTCGGTTCAGGAAGATGGGCTAAACGGGGCAGAAGAAGATTGATAAATCAATAGAACTAAACCAGATGGGGGCTAATTACATTTGTCTCATGCCGATTCCGTAGATAGCGATAGATCTGCGTGGGCTCTGAAACAGAGAAAATAAACCAAGTTAAAGAATCGGCAACTCGGCGACTAAGCGGGGAGTATGATATATACTTTCAAATGCCTGCAAAAAGAGTTCCTGCTCTTGTTGATGTCCATTGAGTTTGACTTGATTGCTGTTGTCGGTGGCTCCGGCAGTTCCAGTAGCGGCACCCGTTGTGGTGCTGGTGGTGCTTGTATTTCCTGCTGCATCTGTTGCTGCTCCGGGGCCACCAGCACCACCACCACCATTTGTTGTTAGTCCATGGCCATGTCCATTGGATGCAGTGGCTGCAGCGCTATCTGCATTATCTTTGTCGCGTTTTTTCTGTGGTGCCATTGTTTTTGTTGCAGGGGTGCGGGGCGGGTTTGCGGAGCGTCACACACACAAACACACACTCACACACACGCGCGCACTGAACTCTCACGCTTCTTCTCTCTCTCAGTTGCTCTCTGTTGCTCCCGTTTGCCAGCTCACAAAATTCTTAATTAATTAAGTTGTTTAATACATTGTTTGGCAAAATATCAGTTGTTACGCGTAATTTGTTTAGTGTTTTTTTCTTCCGTTTTTTCTGTTTTCCTTTTTCTTTTCGGCGCGAAACAATTTGCTTTTGTCTCAGGCTACCCTACACACTCGATAAATTTCATATTTATCGAGTATACATATACACTGAAAACAATCGATATGTATCGATAGTCGTGCATGGCAATTATTTGTGATATTTATCGTTATCGTCATCGACGTCACATGGAATTTCGGCAGTCACCCTCACACATTTTTTGTTACAAACTATTAGTAAATTAAGTGGAAGTATTTAATATTAAGCAAAAGTAAGTTGCATAAATTAATTACCACTTTGTGACATTAATATAATTTGAACGAGATAATTGTACGTACATGAGTGAATAAGCGGCACTTACACATACAGATAGAAATTCGCCGCCCCCACACACACATACACTCATCTCTAAGTTTGTTAAAAGTTGAATAAATTTTTGTTACAGTCAACTGTTTTGAAATAATCATAATTCGAATATATCATCGTTGAGAAAAACATTAAAAATGGATAAAAACAGCGCAGCGTTGTATAAAAAAATGCAAACCGAGGTTGAGTCATATCAGACCCTGCAAAAATGTGAGTTATTCTCAAAAGCCCATAAACCATTCTGAATACTAAAGATTTCGATCATCCCCCATAGCCTGTGTTAAGATGGTCAAACAACGTGCCCTGCTAGAGAGTCAACTGAATGAGAATAAATGTGTCCTGGATGAACTGAATCTACTTGGACCAGATAATAAAGTCTTTAAACTTTTTGGTCCTGTTCTGGTCAAACAGGAGCTAGAGGATTCGCGCCAGAATGTTGGCAAGCGCATTGAATATATATCCAAAGAACTGAAAAGCTCCAGTGATACACTAGAGAATATGTAAGTGGACGCAAAGAATTGCTCCTTTCATATATAATATACTTATTTACTCATTTCAGGGAAAAGGATATGCTGAAACATCGAGAGGCAGTTGCCAAATATCAACAGCAATGGCAAGTGGCGGCAGCTATGAAGTAGAGTAGTCTTAACAACCTCCCCCTCCCCGCACCCCCATTGAAATCGCAACAAAATTTAAGTTATAATTTATTTTTGGAATTCTACAACACATTAACAACAACAACGATAACAACAACAACACAACCAAATACGAAAAGCATTTAATTATCGTATTCGTTTTGCTTCATTTTGTTTCAAGTTATGTAGATTTATTAAGTTGAAATATGTATTTTTCTTTGGAGATTTTATGTTAATTGCAATCACACAATATAAAAAAAAAAAATATTTTAATAATCAAAATAATCTCTCTAGGGTCAATATGAAGTGAATGTAAGAAAGAATATTTGAGTGCCTGCTGCAATTTGATCAAATAAATGAGTAACAATATGAGTAATTTACGAAATTTGACGAAATGGCCTCAATGTTACCTCAATGTTTTGTTGTGTATTCGACTTGTTTATAAAATATTTAAATTTTGAGAAAGAAAATTTTGAGCCTAAGATGAAAACCGTATTTATTAGATCTTCTTGAACCTTACGGTATTCTAGATTATGTGCGTACAGTAAAAGAGATTTTTGAATTGTAGATAAATTATCTGTTTTTATTTGTGTTTTGTATAAAATTGTCAGTTTTTTTTTTTTGAATATGTAGATAGTTTTTATTCCGATTCTAAAGGAAAACAGAATTTTTGGCAATTATATAGTCAATATCATTCGTCCAGGGATTTTTAAATGCGCGCCATTCGCTCTGCAATTGTATGTAGCCATTGTCCTTGCAACGAAAGCGATAAACCTGAGTGGTTACCTTCTCGGGTACTTGCATGACCATTTTGTGGGATTCCACCAGTGCGCCAATATCCTCACTGTGAAAATACTCGTAAAAACTGGTGCCCAGAATCTCTTGAGGTAGAAATCCGATGACAAGAGTTGCACTAAAACAACAGAAAAAAAAATTGATAAGAGGGAGGAGAAGAGAGAAAGGAATCGCTGTTCTTACCGCTGATCGACAAAAAGAAATTTGCCTTCCGCCGAATGGCGGGATATAAAAAGCACATGCCGTATATTGGGATGAGTGTCCAGCGAAGATGGAACACTGGAGTTAAGTGCATTTGGCGGTATACGTCCGATGGCCACTAAACACGAAATATTTGTTGTCTGATCATTGCTATCGCCATCCTGATCCTCATCTTTTACGGGAGTCCACGATTTGAGGTAGCCAGTACACTGTATAACCCGATATTTGTGATCAATGCTCAACTTTGATTTACGTTTGGTGGAGCTACGTGAACTGGAAGATGTGTCCGATTCTTCTTTTATCTGATTGTTGGCCGCACGCAATTTCATGCGACAGAAAAAAGAACGTCTTGCGCCAGGGCACAGGCGGCAAAGGCTTTGGGGAACATCTGTCTTAACAGGAAGCATGGCTAAACAAAAGTTAATTGGATTAGTCAATTTGAATTAGGAAATGTTGCACTTGTCCGCTTACTCTTGGCATCGATTAGACGTTCACGTGGGCATTGCTCCAAAGAAGATAGCTGCTCCTTCACCTTGCCAATATCCTTGGGATGCAGCACATCGAACCAACTTTGGTTCAATAGATCCGATTGTGTACAATTCAAAACACTCGAGACAGAGTCCGAGACGTAAAGTATACTTCCTCGATCACAACCAACAACGAATAGAAATCCTTCTGATGCCTGCAATATGATCATTTTTAACTCCTGATCGGATAGAAAACTTGGCCTATAGTCGGCTAAGGGATGAAGGCTGCCACTTCCACGTATCCCCCGTAAATGCTGCACCGCCATCCGCAGGACAGTCAACTTGTCCAATTTCCGTTGCATCGCATAGCACATCGGTATCATCGATGAGAGCTCGTTGATGTAGGTGTTCATTTTATCCCGTCGCCGTTTCTCAATCTCACTGTGATTTTGTCTTGAATATTGTAAATAATTAATAATATTAGCAAAACTATTGCATACTTTTGGGGCGTATCATAACGTAACAAATGGGACTTGGGGTAAATAATTCGATAATTACACTAAAAGGACATTAAAAACTTAAAAAATTATTTTATTAAAGTTGATTTTAATTTTATGAAGACTATGAAACAGTTTGATGAGGCGTTCCTACACAACTATTACTTAATTATACACATACTTGCGATTTTCATCCGAGGTGCGAGCTGATTTCTCCTCATCATATGTATCATCCTCCAATTCTTCCAGATTCTCGCTGTAGAAGGATATATAGAAAACGAAACCAGAGACCAAAAAATCAACCCCATTGGAAAAAACATGGCGCTGAAAAGCAACTGTTGCTCGCTTTTCCACAAAGCGAACAATTTTCCGAGTTTGTGTGTAAGTGTGTGTGTGTGTGTGCAAACTTGAGTGTGTGGGTTCTAATCTGCACACACTATTCGCTAAATTATGCACGCACACGTACTCAATTTTATGTAACTCTTGTAATTTGCAGATATATTAAAATCCAAAGACTTACCAAAACTCTTGCATTTCCATATTTAAAAAAAAACAACTAAATTTTTTGGCTTCTCTATAAAGATATTTGTGTAATATTTGCTTGTTTACAAACACGGAATGCGAAAAGTATCTGAGAGGGAAGCTTTTCCCACAGCTTCAACCACTTCCCTTCGAAATAGTTGGGTGGGTGTTGCCAGACATACCGTGAGACACCGTCTCAATGCATTTCTTTTGTCTGGCAACGCGGCAAGCGGACTGCATCGAAAGCTTACATGCTCTCTGTTGCACATGGGGGTGGGAGTGGGCATGTGCCATTCCGCCCCGCTCAATGGAAAATTTTGCAAAAAGCTTTCACAATAGATTTTTTTATTTACAACTTTACCACGTCCTTCGAAAGTGAGGAATATTTCTATCCAGCGCATCTCGAACAACGGTTTTTCTCATATTTTCTATAGCCTACTTTGAAGGGTCTTTGCATTAGTTATTTATTTTAAGAAACCACGCTGCAAAATTCACGTTGATGTCCATCCATTAAAAATTAAACAAAATATTCAGTCAAGTATTAATATATTTAATAAAAAACAGATCTATCTAAACTAAGATTAACTAAATTATATACTATTTCACTCTTATTCCATCATATTTGATTTTTTGGGGGAAAAAATGAAATGCTAAATAAATAACACACAAAAACAAAACAATTTAAATATGATACATTCTATCCAAGCATATGGTAATGACCTGCATGTAACGATCCCACAAACATCGAGTCTCTTGATCTCTGTCAAATAAAAAACGAGAGAATTAAGTTTGAAATTTGCTCCATAATAATAGTCGAAAAATTGAAATCCTACCTGGATATTTCCAGGTCCAGGACACTCTGCGTTATAGAGGCAAGAAATTTGTTTACTTGCTCACGATTCCAGCCGTTCTGACGCCAGGGATCAATTAATTTCTCACAGAGATCAACAAAGAGATCACGCAATTCACGATTGCGATGCAGATTACAGGCAATTGTAATTAAAGCACGCCAATATGATCTAAAAATTAAAAAGTATAATTATTATATATTTTTTTTTGGTTTACTAAAGAATCGAACCGAAAATTGTTGTCCAATTCGTGAAAGGCACGTTCCAGCAGGACAGGCTTGAGGCGGAAACAGACAAGACTGAGGGATGAAATAATATATTATTAATATATCAATAGGATTTGTAATTTTGACTCACTGTTTGATCTCTTTTTCCTTATCGAGCAGACAGCGCAATTCGCGTAGATCTAGAAGAAATTCTTTATCCATTTCGGTGTCGTAGTACTCCGGACCCGTGTGCTATTAGTTTAGAAAAGAATGCTTTATCTCAGTCCTTTATATTGAAAACCATATCGTTTACCTGGTAAGTATACGTCCAATAGATCATTATGGCGTGCGAGCAGGTTAATAAATCGTCAAAACTCAAATATTGCAACTTTTTCTTTGTCGTCTCGAAGCGCAGGCAGGCCAAGAATACAATGCATGCATATTTCCTATTGACACAAAACGAGAACAGACCAAAATTATCTCGTCTCTTTGATTGTAAAGAATGAAGCTAGAACTAATATGCCTACTTGGCCAGATCATTGGAGATGAAGAACAGATGTTTTATGTTATTCGTCAAAGTTCCTGGTAGCTCCTCCACAGCTTTGAAAATGCGTTTAACATTGTCAAATTGTCGACGACATGATTTCAGCTTGACACATGTCTTTTCAGCTACTTCATCCAGATCCTTGCGATATCGGGATGTCAGTTTTTTGCCTAATATCTCACGAGCCACCACATCATCAATCGAATAATATTTTTCTATGATCAAGTCTCGTGTGTGAGTTTCCAGTTGAAAGCATGATTGTTCCTTACAAAATAGAAAATAACAGTTATCATTGAGTGTTATTAAATTGTTATCATTAAATTACCATTAATTTGGTGGGTGCATGAAGGTAGAGCTCAATGAGCGAATAAGTACGATAGTGATCCAAAACATCAGAGGCAATCAAGTCAATTGGAGCGCCCATGGAATGTCCGAATCCTTTCTGCTTTAAATAACATACAGCTTCGCTGGCTATAAGAGTATAAAACTAATTATTTATGTACATGGATATACAAATTGGTTATTACACGAAAATCCTTCGATCCATAGCTGATAGATCTCTGGGTCGACGAGGGTGTAATTGCTTATAAAGACATCGACATCGGCCTGAAACAATATAAGACATGATATTAAATTACAAAATATCCATCTAACCCATTATCATTCCCATTCATAAGTTTTTAATGAAACTTAGTTGATAGCTTTCTGTGATTAAGGAATCATTGTTTCAATTGGATGCAGAAAAAGCTATTCCATGACGTTGCATTCAGAGCCAAAATGATAGAATAGTTTTAAGTGTGTATAAGCTTGGTAGTGCTATTTTTTTCGTATTATTTTTAAAACATTTATATTTATATTGATAAAACCAGAAATTACCATTTTATTTTAATGTATTTAACTATTACTCTCACCCTTAGGACTATTACTCTCACCCTTAGGACTATTACTCGCACCCTTAGGACTATTACTCGCACCTTTAGAACTATTACTCTCACCCTTAGGACTGTTTACTCTTTCTGGTATTTTTTTGGGAAATTTGTCTCTTTCTGGTATTCTTTGGTAGTTCGTGAAAGAAAAAAATGTTCAGGGAAGTGTAAAAATGTATATCGAAAAAGTCGATATCAAGCTATCGATAATCGTTTCTAATGTTTATATGGCAACACTATTTGGTAGTGATGCCAATATTAGTAGAAAAGCAAATGTAATATTCTGGCAACCCTTGACTATGAGGAAGAAGAGGAGGAATAAAAATAAAATATAAATTTTAAACCAAAAAAATGTGAATAACCAAATGCAGTGCAATGTCAATAAACGATAAAATATACACTATGAGAATATAAATGTTAAGCGCGCGCGAAACACACACACACACAAGCGACAGTTAACGAAACGAAACAACAGCGCAACACAACAACAGCGCCAACGCCAACAACAACAGCAACAGCAGCAGCAGCAGCAGCGCAAGACATCGGCGGACATCGTATCCAATTGCAAGTTGCAACAAAATTCGATGAACTTCGATGAAAAAAGAAAAGTAAAAGCGAGTGAAATATAACAACAACATTTAACAACACAACAACAACAACAATTGGCAGCCGAGAGTGTAGTGTATGCGTGTGTTAAGTGTGAGTGAGATAGCGAGTGAGAGAGAGAGAGAGAGCTGGTGTGAGAGTGGAGAGCGCGTAAAATTATGGAACAAGTGGATTCCTCAACGGAACTGCATTTGAGCAGGATACGCGAAGTGAAAGATTTGACGGCACTGGCCGACGATGTGGTAAAAGAGGAGGTGATTCTCGAAAGTCCACAGCATCATCATCAAACACAACATCATCAGCATCAACAACACCAGCAGCAGCAGCATCATCAGGTAACGAAACGCACACAAAACTTTTAGCACGGCTTTCAATTTGCGCGGCGATAGCAGCAGCAGCAGCAGGCAATAAGAGAGAATGGTGAGAACGTAAGCGGAGGGGGTTGGGAATGTGTAAGCTTCTGCTGCGTCCCAATCCTGCTCATGTCTCCTGTGCTTTGCTCTGTGCTCTGCTCAACTCAACACGACTCGACTCGACTCGACTCTGCGCAGTTGTAGAAAGCTGCCTGTATGTATGTGTATGTGTATGTATGTATATGTATGTGTGTGAATGAGAGAGATAGCGTGCGCCCAAGGAGAGGTGATGTGCAGAAAGGGTGAAGGGAGCAGGAGGAGGGAAGCAGGAGGTTGGGGGTGTGTGTGTGTATGACGGCGCCGAAGAAGGAGGGCAAATGTTGGCCCAACGGCGCAACAAAAATGCGCGCGGTGCTCCAAGTCTAAGCTAGGAGCAGCAGCATAACCCACCACCCACCCGCCCAACCACCCCTCCTTCCTCTCCGCCTTCACCCGTACCCCATCCCTGATTTTGTGGCGCAAATTGTTGTGTATACCGATTTTCATTTTCCCATGCTGTGTGTGTTTCTTCTGCTTGTGTTCTGTTGTTTACTTACATTCGAATTTTCTTCTCCTTTGGTTTTTCCATTTTTGCGTACACGGAAATTTTGGGAACAAAAAACAAAAAAAAAAAAAAAACACAAAATAATATACGGAAAAAACACCAACTAACTAACAACAACAACAACAACATCAACGACAACGGCGACACCAACCAACACCAACAACGTTGTTCACATGAAATTCATGTGACGCGGGAAATCATCATCTCGTGTCCCGTGTCATTCCCGGTACGTGCATAAAATAATATGTGCGCCATGGTAATGCAGTTGGATACAAAAGTTCGCATGGTCACATCCTCCTCCGTTAACAATACCGACAATAGCGGCAGCGGCGGCGGCGGAGGCAACGGTACAGCAGGCAGCGGCGGCGGAGGCGGCGGGGCTAGTGCTGGTGGCGGAGGCGGCGGTGGTGTTGTCTCTGTGCCAGTTTCACTGCCCATTGGCTCGATGATAACCGGCACAGCGTTTAATGTGATTACCCCCGATCAATTGCCTCACTTCAAGCCGATGCTGTGCGTCGATAACAATGGCTATCTCTCCGGCAGCACAGTGAGCATGGGTGGTGACCTCAAAACGATTGTCATCCAGCAGCAGCAGCAACAACAGACGCAAACCCAGAGTACGGCTGGCGGAGGAGGGGCAGGCGGCGGCGGCGGTGGTGGTGCTGCCGGTGGTGGCAATGGCAGTGCTAGCACCAATACAACCGCCACAAACACAATTGGACTGAATCACGATGGCTCTGGCAGCAACAATAGCCATGACAGCAGCATGGCCACTCTGGAGCACTCGGGCGGCGGCGGTGGTGGTCCAGGCGGCGGCAGTGGCACCCATCATGCACACACCAATTCCGGCTCCACATGGACGACAGAAAGTGCCACCCAACATATGGAGGTCTTCCAGATTCGTTGTAAAACCACCTGCGCCGAATTGTATCGCAGCAAACTGGGCTCCGGTGGCCGCGGACGATGTGTTAAATATAAAGATAAATGGCATACACCCAGCGAATTTGAACACGTATGTGGGAGGGGCTCCAGCAAGGATTGGAAACGTTCCATCAAATATGGCGGCAAATCATTGCAATCTCTCATCGATGAGGGTGCCCTAACGCCGCATGCCACCAACTGCAGTTGCACCGTGTGTTGTGACGATGAAGCAGGTGAGTCAGGTGAGAGATTCAACACACAGACACCCACATACCCGCACACACACACTCAAAACCAAAATACCCACCCATCCATCCATCCATTGAAATTCTCTAAGCAATCCAAGAAGAGCAAGTGCAATACTGGACGACTAAGACTTGAGAATAAGCTCCAAACCAAACGAACATCAATTCCGATGATCCAACTTAAAATCCAGTTCAACTCCACGGATGAGAAACCACAGATATCCTTCTAGAGAACGAGAGTTTGATTAGAGATTTACTCTGTTAGTTTCTTTAGACCTTTCAAGACCTTCACAAGGTGGTGCAAGATCATTAGAGTTCGATATTCGTTTGGTTAACTAAGAGTCTCTTGTCCCGCCCATGTTACATTTGCTCCTAAATACACCAGACCCAGATCGTGCTTGAGTCATTTGAGTGCCATTTGATTTGATCTCACCACTATTCACTATATGTTCCGTTCTTAATTTCACAGCTTCCGGCCCTGTACGCTTGTTTACGCCCTATAAGCGACGAAAGCGAAATCAAACGGATCTCGATATGGAGCCGGGACCCAAACGTAAACGTAATGCCCATCATAGCAACAACAACAACAGTAATACCAACAATAACAACAACACAAGTGGCGGAGGGAATAGCAGCAACAATGTGGATGTTAATGCAGCTGCTGTTGCAGCTGCCACAGCGGCAGCGAATGTTGTCGATGAGAATAATATGTTCCTCGCTGAGGATAATATCACATCCAAGGATGAGCCATGGGCCGCACTGAATGATAGTTTGGATACATCCAACGAGCTGGTCGATCAATCGCAAATGGGTAATCCCTACGAGCGTGAAACGTTTGTGGTGAATATCAATGATGCAGCCTCCATTGCCGTCTTGGATAGCACCCAATCAATGAAGAATATCGAGCATGTCTATTGCACCATGGTCAAGGCAACGAATGACTTTAAACGGTTGCTAAACGATATGAAACAAAACTTTGATCGGCGCATTGAAGTGCTGCAAAAGGAACGCGATGCGGCTGTCAGTGCGATGCGTGTCCAAGTCCATGCGGATATCGATGATCCGAATATATCTGGCTCGTTGCATGGCAATGAGATCATATCGGCCAAGAAGGTGAGCAAATGGAGAACCCCAAACTCAATCCCCAGTTGGGAATTCCAATAGGCAAAATGTTGCTTCTTCTCTTTCGCACCCACACTCATTTACCATCTGTGTCACTGTCTATTTTGTTTTTTAGTGCGCCAACTGTAATCGAGAGGCATTAGCCGAGTGCTCACTGTGCAGGAAAACGCCGTATTGCTCGGAATTTTGTCAGCGCAAGGATTGGAATGCTCATCAGGTGGAATGCACGCGAAATCCACAGACGACAACGCAACAGGTCATGCTATTGATCGATGATCAGTCCTAAGCCCACATAACGAATTGTATATACAAACACAACACAACAACAACAACAACAACAACAAAAGCAAAACAAAACAAACAACAACAACAAACGACAACAACAAAAAATGATGAAACATTTTACTACTAATTAAAAATACGATTATACAAAGTTTCCACCTGCCCCCTAAGAAAACAAAAAAAAAAAAACCAATCCCCACCCACCACACTTTACCCTGATCCTTTTTTCCCCACTACTCTCACTCACTCACTTACCTAACCAAGCCATGATAAACTGATCCCCCAAATTCTAATCCGTTTTTATCCTCCCTCCCCCAACCTCCAACCCCCCCTCAATTATATAGAAAGCCTATAGCCAGCCAGCCCTCTTAGATTTATGTCCTATATTAATGTAATTCTTAAACGTACATATTACTATATAAATATTATATATAATTATATATATACACTTATATATATATATATATATATATATATACATTTTACTATTGAACGTAGGGCAAGTCAGCAAAGAAAGAAAGAGTAAAAAAAAACAACCCCCCAAAAATGGAACGAAAGCAAAAAATTATACAAAATTACAAAAAACACAACAAAAAATTAAGTAAAACAAAAATATAAAAAATTCAAACAAAATAAACAAAGCAAAAGATAACAACAAAACAAACAAAAAAAACAAAAAAAAAAAAACATAAAAAAAGTAAAAGAAAAAAGGAAATGTGGAAAATAAAATTTTGTAGCAAGCAAAAATCAAAGCAAGTGCAAAGGCGTAGAAAATTAATTAAGCTACAATATTTGATGAAAAATAGAAAGAGAGAGACAGAGAAAGCGAGAAAACAAGAGGAATTAAGAGAAACCCAAAACACATTACTTGTAATTCAATTTAAATTAAATTAAATTTATAAATAGTTGCAAAGCGCATAGCATAACTTACAAGGAACCCACGCTTCCCCTTACCTTCCCTTCCCTCCCTCCCACAACACCACCGTATCCCTTCCAGTCCCTCAACCATACACACACAACCACACACAGACAGACAGACACACTGAGAGAAATTACCCCATACATATTTGTCTATGTATACATTTTTTCACTAGACTTTAAGCATATAGTTAAAAACTTTTAACATTTTACAATTATAATTTTTATGATGGATCTACTGCCGCCTATCCCAATCTGCGTTCTCCACTTAAACCACCATCAGTAAAGAAACAAAAACAACAAAAAATCGAACAAGCGATAATACAAAGAGTATCCAACCTTCCAACCCCCCCACCCCACCCTTTGCCCGTGTCGTTACAAGCATCCAAATAAAGATTTCAAGCAAAGAAGATGTTAAACAAAATCAAACTAACAAAACTATACCCAGACAGATGAAATCAACCGATCTATCCTGATCTCTCTCCCCCTAGAATGACAAATCGATCGAACTTGATATGTAAAACGATTAAAACAGAATTGTGTGTAAATTGTGTGTTTCTGTAGGGTTTTCCTTTCGTTTTTTTTGTATTTTTTTTTTTTGTAATTTCCATATCCATCCAATTGTAAAGTTTTGCCGTCGCCCAACCAACCAACCAACCACTTCTTGTAGTCTGTAGTTTCTCTATATGCTAATACATTCAAATATGTAGTATATACATATATACAACTAGCTATATATTCCGATTCACGCACACACAACAGACAAACACACACACACACAGACACCAAACACGCTGATCCTCCAATTTTTGGGGACCTCCACTCAAAATCCGAATTTGAAATCTTTATTCTTATGTCTGTAATGGTTTCGCATAAATGGGAAAAAATTAATAACAAAAACTTGACGAAATTCTTGTTAAGAGTAAAGACAACCAAATCCGCATACAAACACACACACACACTCATAGAACACTTACAAAAAAAAAAAAAAAGGAAAAAAGAAAAATCAAGCGCAATTGCAGATAGATAAACGAGTTGGAGGAGATTGGAGATAAAGAGATGGCTAGAATGAGAGAAGAAATGAAAATATATATATATATATACATAAATTTAAATTGTACAACGCTTACGTTTTTGTTTTGTGTTTTTTTTTATTGACTTTTTTTTTTTTTTTTTTTAAATTTTCATACTTTGTTGTCGTTTTGTTTCGTAAATAAGTCTTAAGTTTAATGAAAAGAAAAGAAAGAAGAAAAAAAAAAAAGAATTCTTTGAGTCAGATCCGAGAATCGAGTTGCTGAATGTGATTTTAGTAGAAGTTCTTTCACAAGGTAAGCATTTAAGTTAGCACTCGCACTCGAGACTATAGTATAGTAAAAATGGACCGAAAAAAAAAGAAATATTTCAAATAAATCAATTCAATTCCTAATTCATTTTCTATTATTTTGCTAAATGAAAAAAACCAATAAGAAATATTTCCCATTAAAGCCTAAAAGTATGCTTCAGTTTGTGTCTAAGGATACAACCGGAAATGTGGCATCTGTACGTAGAGTACGCCAGATCCATCAGCATTGATGTCGTCATCATAAGTGAATACAAACCCAAAACGCTTTGGCTCTGTACAATACTGTTTCTTCCCAAATTGAATTCATATTCAAAACATTTATCAAATATGTACACGTTTTATTTATAAGGCTTCCTTTATTGCTTTCAGATGAATTAACCGTTAAGACGGTAATGGAAAATTTATATAAATTCTCGTGGATAACTAAATGGTCAAGTAAGTAATATTATTAGGTAATCATTTATTATCGAATTTACGTAACTGATTTCGAATGACAAGCCATATTTTAATTAAATTGCCTGTGAAAATGTTTTATGCATTAGATTTATTTATTTTCTGTTCAATAATTGATTCTTAACAAATATCCAAAAGGTAACCTACAAGTCGTTAGATAGATTAAATGATTTATCGCGGGAACTAGTATAGATATCGAAAATAATATTATTATTATTATTATCGTCATCAGTGAGTTAGTGGTTCAGTTCTAAGCCAAGATCACTAGTTCTTTTGTTGTGACTCCTTTATTCAATGGCTTATAGCTCTTTTTTTTTTAATTCGAAAAGCAATCTTTTTTGTTAATATTTTGGAAAAATAAGCTGAATTTTTAACTGATAAAAAAGAAGAGATAATTGAGCATTTAAGTTAGTTTGATGACTCAAGCGGAGCAAAATACTATTTCATCGAACTGGTTCCAACGTTGAACTAAGTACTAACCCCACACCCCCACCTACACACACACGCACACACACACATACTGGCAAACACTTGTAGCTCAACAATTTGATTGTCACGCTTATCGTTGCTTATCTGAACGAATACGAAATATAGAAAATATAAAAATCAGCCAATCATCGTTATAGGGGTTTGCATAAATATTACCAGTGTTTCACCATCCGTACACGGAATCGCAACAAAAAGTAAAGAGAAGCTTATAGAACAGCGTGCAATATGGCAGTCGGTGATATACTTAATGAGATTTTGACCAGTCCTATGAACATAGGACTTTTGGCAGTAATCTTTTACCTAATATACAAAATAATCCGTGATCGCAACGATGGTGGTCGTGGACCACAGAAACCAGCCGAACCGGAATTACCCAAATTGAAGAGAGATTTCACCATTGAGGAACTGAAGGAATTCGATGGCAATCAACCCGATGGTCGCGTTCTGGTTGGCGTTAATGGCAGTGTATACGATATGACCAAGGGCAAACGTTTTTATGGTCCCGGCGGACCATATGCCAGCTTTGCCGGTCGTGACGCATCCCGCAATTTGGCTACATTCAATACCGAGCCCAACGATAAGACGGAGTATGACGATTTGAGCGATTTAACTCCCGCCGAAATGGATTCTGTGCTGGAATGGGAATCACAGTTCAAGGTGAAATACGATTATGTAGGCAAACTGCTACGCCCGGGCGAGAAACACACCAACTATGATGAAGAACTGGAGACCCAAAAGGATGAGCCCGAAACGAAAAAGGAGAACTAAGAGAACCATCTACCACCTACATATTTACATACACATGTGTAACCATTATACCTATCTATGTTTTGTTTTTACTAATTGTTTATTGTTTTCAAAATCTTGCTGTCCCAGAGAGACGCTCTATTGCGTCTTCGTTTAAAATTTGTTAAAGGGATAAGAGATACCAAAGGATCGGGGACAGCAGATACAGGAAAGGGTTTATATTTTCTTTCACTTAACGACTTGTCGTTTTTTTTTCTTCTCCTTAGATACATATATACTATATATACATATAAAGTAGATTTAAAACCAATAGTAAACTGTTAACACAGTTAGTTAAGTAAAATAAACCAAAACGAATTAATTTGAATATATATACAAAAATTTTGTTTTATATATGTATATCTCCTATATTACGAAAAGATATTGGAAATTGATCAATCCCTTTTGATATTCCAAACGTTTTCCAAATTGACGAACATCAGTCTGAAATTTGAAAATGAAAACTTGAAAGCATTTTCTTCTCTTTTTCTTTTTGTTAATTCATATTATGCACATGTTTCATTTATTATTGCATTTTTCTCAATTTTCTTTTTTTTTTTATTATCTTTCGTTTTTTTTTTCGTCTTGTTTTTGTGTTTTTTCTTATTTTTTGCGTGTTGCATTATTATCCGTATGCATTATTCTTATTGTTATTATTAGAATTCTATTACCAAAAATAATTTCTTAAAACTTTTTCTTGCTGCTGCTGTTGTTGTTATTACATACACACATTAATTAGTATTTAAGTTTGCATTATGCAACTGCTATCCGTAATTTCGATATCGAATTCTGTTTTCCTTTTTTCTTGTTCTTGTTTTTGTTTTTTTTTCTTTTTTGTTTTGTTGGTAACTTCGAACTACAACTATTACAAGGAACTCAAAAAACTTCAAAGGGAAGAAGAACTCTACAAATTGAAAGAACTTGAGGGAAAGATATTTTGCATTATCTCTGTGAGGATTTTTGTTTTTGTTTTGTTTGTTGGAGTGGTGGGTGGGGATCATTTATGTATATAGAATAGTACATAGAACGAAACCGATATACATATAAATATATATAATTATTATTGCTGCTGCTGCTGCTGATCTTGTTGTTGTTGTGGGATATTTAGTAACTAATTTGTGTGATTAAATAATTTAATTGATCAAAAACAATTTTTATCGGTATAAATAACGTGCCTAAAAATTTCGAAAACAGGCTTTCTCCTTTCTTTTTTAAACTCAAATTTCGATTCGTAAATCCATAAATTGAAATTTAATATTGTTTTAGTTGCAATAAATTTCGAATATGCGGAATTACAAATCGATTTTTGAGCGAGTGAGAAAGAGAGAGAGATAACCTTAACATATATTTTGTTTTAATATTTTATTTTAGTTTTTGTCAATTGGCTAAATGATAAATGTTAACTGAAATTTTTTCTTGTTATTGTTCTTGCTGCTGCGCCCAATAAAGAAGGCGAGAAGGAGAAGCAATTAATATATATATATTAAAACAATTGCCAAAAAAAAAAAAAAACAACTAAATATCAATTGTCAATGTACATATATATATATATATAGATATATATATCATAGACATTTACAGATGGACAACGTTTAGGTGGTTAAACAAAGCCAAGGATAGTGGATTGTTGGTGGTGGTTAGGGCCATGGGGGTATTAGTAATAGCGTTTAACTTAATTGAAGAGGCGGCAACGATGACGATTTTCGCTTCGTTTTTGTTTGCTCGATTTTTGTTTCATTTTTTTTGTTTTGTTTCGTTTGTTTTGTTTTTTGTTTTTTTTTTTGGAATCACAAATGTTAGCTAGTATTTAAATACACATGTAGGTAAGATATTCAAAAAGGAAAATTAAATTTGCTCTTGGTGGTGGTGATGGTGGTGGCGGCGGCGGCGGCGACGGTGACAGCGGCGGCTGCAGAGGCGATGGTGTTAGAGAGACAACTTCATGTCGTCGACGACAGCGACGACGACGATGAGGAGAAGAACGACTACGCCTACGACGGTGATAATGTGGGTGGCAAATTGTGGCAACCATGCGGCGGCGGCTGGTGCTGCTCGCTTCATTCCAAATTTCGCACTTCGAATCGCTTGTACGTATAGTTAATGAAGACCCAATCCTTGGCAATTTCACCGCCCTGCGGTATAGGGGCCGATGCTATAGGAAAGCAAAACAAAAACAGTTAAAGTTGATGGGCAAGTCTTAGAGTAAGAGAGAGAGAGAGAGAGTGGGAGATTAACACTTACGTATCTCCAGTGAGACATCGGGAAACTCATCGAAATTGGACGTATCATCGATGGAGCGCACTTCAACGGGTATTGCTGCTGGACGTTCACGTATATGCTCCCAATCCACGCCACGAAAGAACGGCACCGATTTCAAATCATCGAGACCACGCTGAGAGCCAAGTCGACGATCCGCCTCGCAACAGAAATTGATAATCGTCTCTTTGGCCTCCTCGGATATGGGAATTTCCGGTGGAAATATCAATGTTTCACGCCAATTCATTACTTTGCGATAAGTATCCTGTGGATTATCTGAACAGAATGGCGGATAGCCCATTAACATTTCGTACATGATGACGCCCAGCGACCACCAATCGCAGGCAGGTCCATAGCCAGTCTGCAGGAATACTTCGGGGGCTATATAATCCGGCGTTCCCACCGTACTGTAAGCCAAGGCGCGTCGATTTCGTTTCCATGACTCGGCTCGTCGCTTTGAGTCCATGGGGCTAATAAAAATAAAAATAAAAAAACAAATGTGTGTGATTACTATCACCTTTTTTTCTCTGTATAAGTGAAGTTCTCTCTTACCTGGCACAGGTGCCAATAAAATCGGATGGTTTTGCTTGCGACAAATCGCGATAAAAGTCTGTGCGATGTGACTTCTTTAAACCAGTGCACAAACCGAAGTCAGAAAGCTGCAAAAAACAAACCAAACCAAACCATTATAATCGCATTCTGTATATGTCCACAGGATTCTACCTTGAGATGCCCCCGTGCATCGAGCAGTAAATTATCTGGCTTAATGTCCCTGTGTATGAAACCGAGTTTGTGTATCGAATCGATCGCTAATGCCGTCTCACTGATATAGAACTGTGTGCACTCCTCGGATAGTGTGTCCTTTTTCATTAATAGCGTCATCATGTCACCTCCGGGCAAGAATTCCATTATCAAATATAAATTGACCTGGTCCTGTGTATGGGCATAAAAAGCATAACAAATTGTTTAGAATTTTGTATAAATGGTTTATAGCCAGGCATCACTGTAGATGTATACGTTTTTATAGAAGAACTTTCACCAAAAAACACAGTCTGAAGGGTAAAAGGGAAGAGGTGTGATAGGATGGGATGGTGAGATGTGTGAGGGAAGGGAAGGGAAAGTAGAAGACCATATGATTGGCAAGACACTTTTGGTGTTTGCCTCTGCCTCTGCACTTGTATTGGTTTATTGATTTTCTGGATGTGTATGATGATGACTGTTTATGTGTGTTCGTGTCCGAGAGTACATGTGTTGTTTGTTTGTTTGTGTGTGTGTGTGTGAGTGTGTTTCTCTCTCTGTGTTTGTGTGTTTAACACAATTCTTTTGTTTTGCGTTGTTATTGTTGGTGTTGGTTGTTGTTGTGGTTAGCTCACCTGAAAACTGTAATACATCTTGACCACCCACTGATGATCGGCCTCGACAAGCACATCCCTCTCCGCCCGTACATGCGCCACTTGCTCCTTCTCAAGCATATCAGCCTTACGTAGCACCTTCATGGCATACACATGGCCCGTATCCTTTTTCTGTACTAAACGCACCTCACCGAACGCACCGCGTCCAATCACTTTGAGTGCCTCGAAATCCTCGACACCCAAACGTAATCGCTTGAGACGTAAATATTCCGTCTCCTTTTGCGCATGTTGCAGACGTTTCTCTTGCCGTTGCGATTCTGTTAGACTTTCGTCCTTCAGCTGGGCCTCCAATTTGGCCAGACGTTGCTTACGCTCGCCGTATTGTGTCACCAAATTGCTGTAGTAGTTCTCCAATGTTACCTTGGCCTTGGTGGCTTTGTCCAGTGTGTGATCGCTGAATCGTATTGAGGAGCCGTCCGTCGTGCTGTTGTCCGTTCTGCTGCTCATCATCTAAACTGGTTTGTGTGTGTGTTGGTTAGTTGGTATTGTTGTTGTTGTTGTTTTTGTTCTTTCTGCCAATTTCTGTGATTGGCCCTAAATCTGATCTGGTTGGCTAAGGATACGCGGGTGCTTTATATAGGGTCTTTAGAATATGCGTCTATGCCCCAAGCACACACATACACACACACACACTGTTTCGATCAAATATAAAGATTTTATTGCTGTTTTTTTACTTATATTTTATTGCAATTTGTTAAAAATTCCTCCCTCACTCTGCCTTCCTCTGCTTCCAGTGTGGCCAGATTTCGTGTATAAAAAATACCAAATAATAGTGTGAATCAAAAAATGACAAAAATACCGTTCCACTAGAACAATCTTTTCCAACTCTTATTTAATTTATATTTATTGCACATTATTAATCAACGGTATTTTTATATTATGAGCTTGGTTTCTAATCGTTATCAATTCTATTTCAATTAGGTGAAAGAAGAAATAAAAATGCATGTAATATCTTTCACCCGTTGCTAGTGTCATACGGTTCTTTGGTATCATCTGAGCATTAACTGTATTAATTTCGATTGCGCACTTTGAGAACACTAGTTAGAACGAGATAGAGACAGACAGTGTGAAGGAACGAAAGAAGAAGAGCAAGGGAAGAGTTAATTGAGAATTACTAATAACAAACAAACTAAATGATGTACGTAATAAAATAATAATAATTCTCAAAATGGCTCGCACAACGAACCTCTCGGACTTGAGCCCCAAATGTCTGTTGATGATATTTAAGCTCCTGCCCAATCTAGAAGATCAATTAAATTTAGCACGATGCTGTCGGACTTTGCGGGATGTTTTCATTCACCTACATCAACGGCATTTCCATGAGATTCAGGACAGGCACATTAATTTGAAGAGCTTTGAGGATTGGCAAACGTTCTTGTGGCTTTGCGGTGAGAATGTGAGGAGTCTGCACTCCTACTACGACGATGATCATCCTCTGCAGTTATGGCCATTAATTACCAAATATTGCACACGATTGGAGAGTCTGACAATCAGGAATGCCACAGTGGCCAGGACACAGTCGTATCTGTTGCGAATGACGACATTGCAGCGGGTGCATATCAGGAACTACAAGAGCACAAGCAAGGATTTAATCAAAAATATCTTACTGCGACTGCCATATATTATAAGTCTGGGCTTGGAGAGCTTCGACCGCAGGGAATGTGAGTGTTGTGGAAATCGGAACCTAAGAGATTCGGTTGGCTTAATTTCATTTCAATTTTTGCAGTGCAAGAGCTGCGTCATTTTAGAAATCTTGAGGAGCTCCTTATATACGATGATATCCAGTTATCCGGTTCGGAATTCACAGCAATCACCAAATCAATGAAGAATCTGCGTGTCTTACAACTAGGCAACGCGAAAAGGTTTCTTACCACTAGCATACTCAAACAGTTGTCCTCCTGTTGCCCCAAACTGGAGAAACTTTCGTACAACGACAGCACTGCTGATCCCATGTGCCTGGTGAATTTCTCACAGTTGCAATATCTGCAAATCTGGTGCCCCGATGAGTTGAAAACCCGTTTCTTCAAAGCCTTGGCCAGCCAGTGCTCCACGCATTTGGCATTCCTGGTGCTCCAGCGCAAGCGTTGGATCAATGAGGAGCAGGCCCAACATATCAGTGCCTTGCGTTCGTTAAGATGGCTTGTGTGTAAGCCGCGCGACGATAGATCTGTTCATTGGCTGTCTGGCCTGTCCAAGCTCGAGTCCCTATCGGTGCAGTGTGCTAGGGAAATTGGCGAAACGGAGTTATCACTTTTGGTGGCAAATAATGAAAACTTGTGTTATCTGAATATTTGTTATTGCTTGGGCATAACTGATAGTTTCATTGTGGATACTCTGGTTAATCTGGCCAAACGGCAGAGTCATAATCCTCTCGAATTGTATGCTGCTGCCACGGATATAAGACGCGACATTCTTGAAAGAGTGAGTGAAAAAGAGAAGCAACAACAACACATTTTTGTTTAAAATTATTAAAAAAATTAATATTTTCAGCTGCCAACCGCTAATTATCCTCTTCAAATGCTTCAAGTGCATTTTGAGGTGAGTGACGGCATGGTCCTGAATGATCATTATTTTAATGATGAGCCCGAATTCGATCGCTAGAGACAAGAGAGGCAAGAAAGAGGCTTACTTTCCCATCCAATCTTTATATATCAAGCTTTATACGCCAGTTTTTACGTGATTTTAGCACTCAAAGTGGTATTTTTTATACATACTGCACACTCCAGTACCAATCGCATATTGTGTTTAATAAATTAAACTGTTTTTTTATTTGTTATAATTTTTATAAGTGTTCAATTTAACGAAAATATGCAGCTTTTGTATGGCCAATATCAAAATAACGAACAATACAATCGAAATTTTTTGGATAATTGTTAAATAAAAACTAATTCATACTAAATTGCATTTTAAATTATCCCGCCTAACATCTTTTGTATGTTTTGCTATCGTCAAAATGATGACAACCCTGGATTAAAAAATAATCGTTATCGGTTTTTGCCTTGTTTAGCACATCTCTAGTTGTTGAAAGAAAAAAAGTTAGAATTTTGCAGAGTTTGAATTGAATTTCTCTTAAAATTGGTGTATAGAGCAGCTTCGCGATGCTCTCCATGCTGCAGGAGAAGCGCCCGCTAAAGCGGACGCGTCTAGGTCCGCCGGATATCTATCCACAGGACGCCAAACAGCGGGAGGACGAGCTGACGCCCACAAATGTAAAGCACGGTTTCACCACGACGCCGCCCCTGTCGGATGAATTTGGAACAGCACACAATTCAAATGTGAATGCCAGCAAAGTGAGTGCCTTCTTCAGCGGCGTCCTGGCCAAGAAGGAGGAGCTGATGACCCTGCAAGACACGGGCCGTAAAAAGCAACAGATCAACTGCAAGGACAATTTCTGGCCAGTGTCGCCGCGTCGCAAGTGCACGGTAGATGCCTGGTTCAAGGATCTGGCAGGCAACAAGCCGCTTCTTAGTCTGGCCAAACGGGCACCATCGTTCAACAAGAAAGAGGAAATCTTTATAACGCTCTGCGAGAATCAGGTGAACATGCAGCGAGCCACTTGGTTCATTAAACTAAGCGCCGCCTACACCTTGAGTTTCACCGAGTCCAAGAATAAGAAGCGTAGTATTTATGACCCGGCGGCAGAGTGGACTGGCAATATGATTAAATTTATGAAGGAGCTTCTGCCCAAGCTTCAGGAGTACTATCAACAAGGTAAGTGGAACCATTTTTTATTTAAACAGATTCGCGACCTTGAATTTTAATTCCAGATCATCACAAGCCTGCCGCGAATGGCAACCAATCAGCTGGTTTGACTGGAGGATCTGGACCTGGAATGGGTGTTACTACCAATGGGAACACTTCATCCGGTAGCGGAGCTGTGAGCAATGCTGTGGCCCCCTGTAGTGGTCAGCCCAATGTTATCCCTGTACCAAGCATGGCCAGTCCTTTGCCACCAATACATAGTCCAGCCAATGGCGGAGCTCCTGGAGCGACTGGTCCTCCGGGATCGGGAGGTGTCAACTCTGCTGGTAATGTAATGCCTCCAGCTGGATCTGGAGGTAGTATACCTCCAGGATCGTCCTCCTCTTCATCCACCGCCAGCGGTGTGGCAGTGGGCGCTGCAGCTGTTCCACCTGGATCCACGATATCGGGAATTGGCAGTCAGTTTGAAGACAGCCGTAATGCCTTGAAGTATTGGAAGTATTGCCATCAACTGAGCAAATACATGTACGAAGAGTCCCTGTTGGATCGGCAGGAGTTTCTTAACTGGATACTCGATTTGTTGGACAAGATGCGAACCCAGACCAGTTTCGATGAGCCGCTGAAGAAGCTTGTGTTGAGCTTTGCTCTTCAGTATATGCATGACTTTGTCCAGTCGGAACGTCTGTGCCGTAAGATGGCCTACATTGTGGCCAAGAAGTTGGCCCATTTACTCAACTCAGCCGTGGAACAGCAGGGCCTAAAAGAGCTGGAAGCTGGTGGAGGAGAAAAGGCTCAGAACCACCATCAGAACCATCATCACCCGGATCCGTATGAGTTGGCCCTGCAGGAGCAGATGAATTGTCCCCATCATCGGGATATTGTGCTCTATCTGAGCACTATTCTTCAGATCATAACAATTGAATGTCCCACAGCTCTGGTCTGGAGTGGCATAGCCGCCCATCGGGCTCCCTCATCGCTGGTGGGCAGTCCATTGGATCATTTGCCGCTGGCTCCTTCCGTTTTGCCCATGCCAACGCGTTGTCCTCGGACCAATCAGGAACTGCGACGGCAACTGCGTGCCGCCGAAGCCGACATAGTCGTCCGGACCCAGCATGCAGAGCAGAATTGGTTTGCCTCCAAGTGGTTGAGTGCCGGGAAGAACCATTATACTAGTGTCCTGGCCACCCTGGACTACCTGGATACACATTGTTTCGAGCGCATGGATCAGTGCAACAGCATGGATACTCTTTATGCCCACATCTTTCCCAGCAAACGGCGAGAAGATAGTGAGCCCGTGGCAGTGGTTTCTGGATCGGATCAACAGCAGCAACAGCAGTCGCAACGTCCCAGCTATGAACCTAAGCAGGACAAGGACACTGTCAGGATTCTTTGCGAATGGGCCGTTTCGAGTCAACGGTGGGGCGAACATCGTGCCATGGTGGTGGCGATTCTGTTGGACAAGCGACAGATCGATGTCACCAGCACTCCGGCTGAGCAATCCAACGACAAGGAGGACAAGGATTCATTAGCCTCCGGGGCGGGGTTGATTGACGGATTGCCTGTGTTCCAGCATGTTCTGATGCAGTTCCTCGACCACGATGCACCCGTTTTAGATGAGCATTCCAGCAGTCCGCAGCAGCGCACTGAATTCACCAATTTGGTGCAACTGTTCAGTGCTCTAATACGGCACGATGTCTTTTGGCACAATGCCTACATGCACACGCTAATCTCACGTGGAGATCTGCTACTAGAGTCCACACTGGTGAACAAATCATCGGTGGCCACATCAAAAACATCGCCGCCACCGCCGGCTCCACCGCCGCCGACGACAAGTCACGGCTTCGATGATGATGGCTTTGGCGGCGGATTGGATTTCAAGCACAACGAATTCGATGACTCCAATGTCGATGATGATCTGGATAAACTTGTGCAGAATATCAAGGAGAAGGGTCAACAGCACGAGGCGCCAGACAGTCCAAAGATTGGGCCACCTGGCGATGGTGATGGCAATGGAACTGGCAACGGTCACTCCACTCCGCCCATTTCCCGGCATTATGTGTACACCAAACACTTTCCCATTCCCCAGGATGATCCGAGCATGGCCAGTTACAGCACTGAGAGCAACCAGCGATACATTCTTCTCTTTGGCGTCGGCAAAGAGCGAGACGAGAAGAAGCATGCTGTCAAGAAGATGTCCAAAGAGATTGGCAAACTCTTCACCAAGAAGTTCTCCATCGATGTGGCCGAGGGTGGCAAGGTGAAGAAGCATTCCCGCAACGAGTTTAACTTTGAGGCGACCACCGCCAAGTGCCAGCACATGGCCTACTTCGATCAGCATGTCGTCACCGCTCAATGTGCGGCTAATATTCTGGAGCAGCTGAACGGCTTCGCTTCGGGTAACAATAACTATCTGCCCGTACAGGAGCATGTCGCCTTTCTCTTTGATCTCATGGAGCTGGCCCTGAATATCTATAGTCTGCTGGAGCTGTGCGATAATCTGCTCAAGGAGCTGCCCGAAGTGGAGCATCAGTTGCAGCTGAAAAAATCGAACATGGTCCGCGGGTATACCACCTCGTTGGCCCTCTACATTGTGAGTATTCTGCGACGCTACCACAGCTGCTTGCTCCTCTCTCCGGAGCAAACGATGTCCGTGTTTGAGGGTCTCTGTCGGACGATACGCCATGTGAACAATCCAAGTGAGTGCAGCTCGGCTGAACGCTGCATTCTTGCCTATTTGAGTGATCTGCACGAGTCCTGTGTCCTGCTGCAGGGCAAGGAGCAATCCAATGAGTATTATCAGCAGCTGCAATGCATTAAGCGCTTCAAGGACATCTTCAACACTCCAGAGCAGTTGGGTCTACCCCCACAGGGCTACAATCCTCAATTCCTGCAAGAGGTCTTTCTGGCACCGCGCCGTGGGGGCAAGATTGAAGCCCATTGGCTACGCCAACTTCACGAATCACCGGCGAATGTGTATAGCTTTGTGTCCAATGCCCTTATCGCTGTCTGCCGCGAGACGGATAACGAGCGCTTGAACGATATGGCATTGGCCTGTGCCGAGCTAACGGCCAGTTGCAATGTCCTTTCCGAGGAGTGGATAGCCGCCCTCCAAAGCTTGTGCAGCGGAAGCAAAAGTCCACGGTATCCCCATCTGGGCGGACAGGTGGACATTGGTCAGGGCAGGACCCACAATGCCCTGGCTGTATTCGTCTGCATTTTGGTGGCACGTCATTGCTTTTCTCTGGCGGATTTCGTCAGCAAATTCGCACTGCCCACGTTGGCCCGTTCGGTTAGTAGTGGAGCCGGCGTCGGCAGTGTCAGCGAACTGAGCGGAGATGCCGAGGCTGGAGCCCGTTTGACTTGTCATCTGGTGCTGAAGCTCTTTAAAACTCTGGAGATCCCACAGCCGGGTATGTATTCGGTGAGCACATCACCCAATCCCCTGCACGCCGTGGGCAGTGACTTTAGCATTCGCTTGAGCTGTGATCGCCACCTCCTGGTGGGTGCCCATAAGACGATACCCATTGCCGCTGTCCTGGCTGTCCTAAAGGCCATTCTCATTGTGGTAGACAATGCGGCGCTAAAGACCCCAATGGGATCCACCGTCGGTGGACTCGGTTCCTCCTCGGTGGGTGGTGGGGCATTTGGTAGTGGCAAACGTAGCGGTTTCAATACTCCCGTCCATCCTGGCAGCACACCCAAAAGCAATGAACAGCGACCCGCTGATCTCAGTCAAATTTTGGGCACCAGCGACCTGCAATTGGGCAGCACGAGTCTGACTAGCGAACAGGAGGCTCTTCAGCAGCCTTCGGTTGGTGGACTGGAGCAAATCTCTTTGCTGGAATTCGCCCAGGCGGTGCTCAAACAGATCTGCGCCCAGGAGCATGTCCTGGAACGTTGTTTGAAGAATGCAGAGCAACTGTGCGACATGATCATCGATGAGATGCTCACGGCCAAGCAGGCACAGCGTGTACTCCACATGATTTGTTATCCGGAAGCTGAATTCAATATAATCTCCGAACTGGATCAGCGAGCCATGATTGTGAGGATCCTTGAGAATCTGGGCCAATGGACGTTGCGTATCTCATGGCTGGACCTGCAGCTGATGTATCGCCAATCGTTCAGCAACACGGCAGAGCTGAATGTCTGGCTAGACACGGTTGCCAGGGCGGCCATTGATGTCTTCCACATGGAGGAGGTTGTTCTACCGGGAGCATTGAAAGCCACACATAAACCGAAGCCATCCACCTGGCTAGTTGCTCCATTGATAGCCAAACTTACGCCCGCCGTCCAGGGTCGCATTCTCCGGGTGGCTGGCCAAGTTCTGGAGTCGATGAATTACTTTTCCAAGGTCCCCAAATCGGATTGCAATAGCTCGGGAAGTGGCGATGAGCGGGAGAAGAGCAATAGTTGTCACAGCAGCAACAGCTACGGACTGGGAGGTGTGGCCACAAGGAATAAGAAGATGCCACTTAACTATCAGCCATTCCTGGGCCTAATCCTCACCTGCCTAAAAGGTCAAGATGAGTACAAAGAGAATTTACTCGTATCCCTCTACTCGCAGCTCTCCCAGTGTCTTCAATCCTTTGCCGAGGTAAGCTAAAGTCCAATGGACGGCGCATAAAAGAAATTAATAATTTGTTCTATTCGTTCATTTAGTTGGATACAATTGGAGGTGTCGATGAGCCGCAGGCACGTGAAGAAATCCTGGATGCTTTGCAGCTGCGCTTCTCTCTGGTCGGTGGAATGTTCGAGGCCATCCAAAAGAATAGCACTCCCACCACGGATTGGGCCATTCTGTTGGCCCAACTTGTCTGCCAGGGTGTGGTTGACCTCAGTTGCAATCGAGAACTCTTCACCACAGTGGTGGACATGCTGGCCACATTGGTTCATTCGACTCTTGTGTCTGATAGCCAGTCGGAAAGGGATGAGAACAAGAAACTTTATCTCAATCTGATGAAGAAATTGAAAAAGGAAATTGGTGAGAAGAACAATGCCTCGATAAGGGTCATCCGGCAACTGTTGCCACTCTATAAGCAGCCAACTGAGGTGAGTGCCATCGATTCTAGTCGTGATCTGACTCACTAATCTTTCCCAATAAATCCATGTTAAGGTCATTGCATGCGAGCATGCTGGAATGGATACAAAGGGCAACAAGATCTGTGACATGGACAAGAAACAATTGCGCATCTCGGATAAGCAACGCATTAGTGTTTGGGATATACTCGAGGGTCACAAGAATCCGGCGCCCTTCTCTTGGGTCTGGTTTGGAGCTGTAAAGCTTGAAAGAAAACCTTTAACCTATGAGGATGCTCATCGTAATCTCAAGTATCATACGCACAGTCTGGTTAAACCGAGTAGCTACTATTATGAACCATTGCCTCTGCCACCGGAAGATATTGAGCCCGTCCCAGAAAAGATTTGCATTGTAAGTGTTGAGGATTTCCCTGAAAAGGTTTTCTTAGGTAACATTTTTTCCACTTGCAGAAGGATGAAATGATGAAGGCGGACACTCCCTCTTCGGTGGATCAATCTCCTAGTGCCGTTGGTGTGGGCACTGGCCGAGGTCGCGGTAAGGGAACGACCACACGGAAACGTAAGCCTAAGAATCCCAAAACGCCGCCGGTTGTGAATACTCAACAAGGACAGCAGCCTCAATTGGCGCCTCAGCCACAACAACAGCAACAGCAGCAACAACAAATGCAACAGCAGCAACAACAACAGCAGCAACAGCAACAACAGCAGCAGCAACAACAACAACTGAATATGCAGCAACAGCAAATGCAAAACAATCAAATGGGACAAATGCAAATGAATATGCCAGTGAGTGATTCTCCTATTTCGCCTCATCCAATCCACCTAATACTTATCTTGCCTTTTCACTTCGAACACAGATGAACATGCAACAATTTGGACCCAATCCAAATGCCATGATGCAACAACAAAATGCCATGATGCAACAGCAACAGCAAATGCAACAAATGACACCGAATCAGCTGCAACAGCAACTTAATGTCGGCGGCGGTAATGGCCCATTGAATCAACAAGTGAACTTTATGCAACAGGGTCCAGGTGCTGGCCCTGGAGGTCCTGGCCTTGGCGGTGGGCCACAGCAGCAGCAATGGCATAATGCACCGCAACAGCAGCAGACCCCGCAGCAATATCACAATCAATATAATCCACATCAGCAGAATATGCAAAGTGAGTCAAGCGTCAACTTTTATAGCTCCATCACAATCTAATGTATTTGTCGTTTCAGTGAATCGCATCGAAAGACCGCCGCAGAATACCAACTCCAAGCAGGCTCTCTCTCAGTTGTTGCGGCAACGTGCTCCTAGCTCCTTCCAACAGACACAGCAGCAGCAACAACAACAACAGGGAGTTGGCGGTTTCAATCCCATGCAGCAGCAAGCACAACAACAGCAACAGCAGCAACAGGGTGTTGGACCTGGAGGACCACAGCAACAGCAAATGAATCCTCAGCAGTTGCGCCAGCAGCAAATGAATGCCCAGCAAAATCCTCAAACGGTGGCCGCATTCAATGCAATGCAGCAGCAACAACAACAACAGCAACAGCAGCAACAACAACAGCAGCAGCAACAGCAACAACAACAGACTGCCCAGCAGCAACAGCAAATGAATCCGAATCAGCAACAGCAGCAATTTATGCGAGGCGGCAATATGCGACCCGGCATGGCGCCAAATCAGATGAATCAAATGAATATGGGTGGCCAAGGTATGTCACAGAATACCATGATGCAACAACAGATGGCCCAAGGAATGGTCGGAATGGTGGGCAATCCCAATGCCAATCAACTGATGCAAAGCGGCGGCGTACAGGGAGGCAATGGCGTTGGTGTTGGTGTGGGTGTTGGTGTTGGCGTTGGCGTCGGAGTGGGAAACAATCCGAATATGGGTGTGAATGTCGGTGTGGGCATGGGCGCCATGCCACAGCAGGGCATGATGCAGCAGCAGCCACAGCAGCAGGTGCAGTTCCAGAATTTCCAGAATCAATATCAGCAACAACAACAGCAGCAGCAACAGCAGCAACAGGGCATGCAACAACAAGGCGGAGGAGCCGGCATTGGTGTTGGCGTGGGCGTTGGTGTGGGCGTAGGCGTCGGCATGGGACCTAATCAGCAGCAGCAGCAACAAGCCAATTTGATGGGCAATTTCAATCCTCAAATGCAACAGGCGAATCGAAACAATCCAGAGTTTATGGCTGCAGCCGCCGTGCAACAACAACAGCAGCAGCAGCAACAACAACAGCGAGGCAACATGCCCGGCAGCATGATGGGCGGAAATCGTGGCCAATACATGAACCAAGCACCCAATGTTACAATGTCCAATATGATGGGCCCCGGACCGGGTGGTGTGGGCGTTGGACAGGTGCCACCTTATGCCCGACAGCAACAAGCTGGCGGTGGTAAACCCGGTGTCCTGCCCACACAGCAACAATTCCAGCAACAACAACAACAGCAGCAACAGCTCCGACACCAGCAAATGATGCAAATGCAGGGCATGGGTGGCGGCGGTGGTGTTGGTGTTGGCATGGGCGGCGGTCCACAGGCAGCCGGTGGGGCTAATGCTGTTGGTGGCGGCGGCATGGGTGTTGGCGTGGGCGTCGGTGTCGGTGTTGGAGTCCAACAGCAGCAGAGCATGAATCAACAACAGACTCCCAACCTTGTGGCTCAACTGCAGCGCCAGAACATGATGGGGCAGCAGCAGCAGTACCAACACCAACCGCCACCGTATTAGAGAACACTCCTCCTTGCTAATTTTAAGACACAGAATTATATATATATATATACGAATATTTATCTACATTTTTTTTTTGTTTTTTGCAATAAACAAAACATTTTCATGATTTTTATTTATTATCAACAAATCCTATTTAAGTTGCTGTAAATTTAAATGCATTTGCAATCGATTAAAAAATACCGCCGATAAACGATAACTCTCCTTTTTTGTCCCCCTCTATCTGTTAGAGCTGAGTCAAGTGACGATTTAAATGAATTGATAATTATATTAATCAAGAACTAAGTGTGCATGTAGTGCAATAACAATTTATTGTGATTTCGTGTTTTAAAATGAATAATGAATTTTCTGGTGAAACTATTTCGAAAAAAAGCCATGGAGCAGCTTCTCATCTCCAGCAGTTGAACAGCTGACCGCTGACAGTGTAGCTGCGTGCCTGCGTCCGTGAGCGTGTGTGTGTGTGCGCGTGTGTGTTTGTGTGTCGTGCGGGAGAGAGATTTTTTTGTATAAAAATTTTATGTTAACCATTGATTGGTTTTTGATTTGACATTAATGCTAAGTTTTTTGCAATAGCTCAATTGCAACAATGTGTAAAATATCCATGTGATCCAATCGTGCGGTACTCACTCATCGTTTTTCTCCCGCGTCACGTACCGTCGTCTTTCATTCATCAACAGTTACAAAATTGATTGTAGTCCGTAGTTGTTCAGTGTTAAATTCCTAGCCGTAGCGACCAAGTGTGATTTTCCGCGATGAGTGCAACAGCAACACCGGAGAGCAGTAAGAAACGTCAAAAAACGGTGAGTAAAAGAAAAAGAAAAAAACATGTCAGGTACGTGGCCAGCCTCCATCCCCTTTCCATCCCACCTGTATTTGTACAATTGTGTCAAGGAAAGGAAATAAAAGACATGCAACGGGCGACCGTCCCTTCCCCACCCAAAAAAAAAAAAAAAGAATTTTTGGAGCACCTGAACTAAACTGGAACGCGGATATGATGGATGGATGGATGGATGGATGGGGTGTGGTGGTGGGTTCTTATTTATTATAACAGCTGTTGACACCATTTCTTTAGAGAGTTCATCTGTATCACAATTCCACTACACTCTCTCACAACCCCCTTCGCCTAGTTAATGACAACACGTAAACTTCCCCCGACCTATCACCAAAAATTCCCAAAGAACCATAATCAGAAGCTAACGTCACATTGCCATTGAAACCCATTCATTATCTTATCATTCTATACTGAAAGAGTGACCCAAATTCGAGGCAATGCCCGGTTTTTTTTTTATTTTGTCTAATCGTTGATAGTAGAGCATCCCGTAAGTAGGCATAAATACTTTATATAGGAATAAATACTGTAACTTGACTTGCTTCATCAGACTAAAAAACAAAAACTGCCAATTTTGCAGAAATCTATACATATATATGTACATATATGCACACAAGGGCACGTGTAATCTAAATAATTTCTGGAACAGATTACTACAAATTACTCTTACAAAGTCAATAGTGGAATGGGCAAAGTAGGAAATTAATGGTAATAGATATTATGTGAATGGTGGTTCTATTGTTATGATTACAAAATCAATAGGCCAAGTGACGTAGTGGAGGGATTAATAATGAGTTGAGTAATGCGTTGAATAATGCGAGGCATAAAAGTCTCCTTTTTTTAATGGAATTGAATTTTTTATGTACGTCTGCAATTACTTTTAGCCAGTTTTATGATTATTATTTCTTTTCTTATGCAATATCTATGTTAGTTGACTTCCTAAATTTCAACAGGTTTTTATTATCTTTATACACACACACACACACACACGAACTTAGTAAGTGCGAGAGCGAGATAGAGGGAAAAACAAGTTAAAATTAAAAAGAAAGTATCCCCAAGTCTTTTTCTTTTTTGGAGAGGCCCCTGTGCTAACGAATTGTAAACAAGTTGAAGATACTTTTGCGGATGGATACAAAAACTTGGTCAGATTTCAAACCTCAGACCTCAGAGCCCACAGTGAAGTCAGTCAAAAGTTGAATGACCACAACGAAAACGATGACGACTTCTCACATAGTACATAGTTCCATTGTTCCAATTCATTGCCGAATTTCATTTAACTCCATGTTATGTAGGGTAATATACACACACATATGTACGTACATAGACCGTAAGTACTTAAACTTAGTTGTCATTAACAATGTTGAATCTCCTACTAAAGTTAATTGTTTTTTTGCAATATCTTTTAATGGATTTTTGTATGTTTGCTCACAACGATGATACAACTCAATGACTTCGATTTTTAAATTAATTAATATACATAATGTGGGCGTAATGTTTATTTATTCGGGTCTTTCCTTAAGCAAACTTTTCTTATCGTAATAGACTAGAATAGAATTTGCTAAGTCTTCTGCAGAAATACCTGTCAAGTGAATGATAATGAATTCTTATCAAACCAGCAAATAACAGGCAAATGCAAAATGACATTTAATTGGCCTAATTAGATCTCACGTATCTGAAACTTTTGCACCTGCCTGCTATCTGCCTGCCTCTTTCTCAGAGGGGATGCGGGGTAAAGTATTAACTATTGCGTACTTTCGCCCTCGTCTAAAGTTTTTAAATATTTACATTTAGCCAAAAATTGTTTTCTGTTTTGGTTAGTCTTTCTTTTTTTTTTTTCATATAAGTATGTACTCAGTTGGCAATTGGGTTAACAGAAAATACTAAGTTGGAATACACTATGAGAAACAATAAACATTTGTGTGATGGTAAACAAATGCTTTAATTTTTCCATGTTTTTTATCTCTCGGGCAAATGTTAGTTGCCTCCATTTTACACTGAGGCAACGCCTGTTGGTTAGCTGGTTAGTTGGTTGGTTGGTCGCTTGACTTGGTCGTTTGTCTGTATCTCTCCTCCTGACGGTTGCATATTCAATTTAACTTCAGTTGCAGTTTTGAGCTACGTCGAGAAAGTTCACCTGTGTGTGTATATGGTTTCATTTTGCGCTTAACAAAAAAAACTATAAACCAAAAAAAAAAAAAAATAAAAAACAACACGAATCACAGAGACAAAAAAGAAGTCAACTCTCACTTGTTGTTTAATTAACGAAAACGTTGACAACAAGAAAAAGAAGAAAACGCCTCTTTATATATACCACCTCGGAATCACTCTGAGATTGCTTTCTATATATATATATATATAGATATTTGTTTATCTTACTACTTTGTGGGTGAAGAAAAATCAAAAAAGGAAATGTTTACTAAACGCGCCAACTTGTTGAGCCATACAAATGTCAATAATAATAATAATAACAATAACATTGTCAGTTCTTCTCCAGTGACTAAATGTTGCCTATTGAACCATGACAAATGCAATGAATATGTAAGTTAAAAAAAAAAAACAACAAAATGTTTTGAATAACTACAAGACCTAGGATCTCTTACCATACATATATAAATTTATTTATGTATATTTCACATTTATGCCATTTTGTCGTCACTCTAAGAACTATGAAACATATGTTTAAACATTTGTTTCCCCCCCTCCCCACCACCATCATATAGTTTCTTATGAGCCATTAAATTGATATATCGAAATGTGACAAAAGACCACAAAAAGACGACGAGACATCTGGATCCAGAACACGGTTAGTTAATATTTCTGTGATCCAATCCGGCTCAGCTTGGCTCGAGCGAGCTCTTCTCTTTCTCTGTTTCTCTCACTCTTGTTTCTGCTCTCCGCTTTTTGTTTCTCTTCTCACCATCATCATATACTACACCATATAATTCCCGTAAATATTATTAAAACTTTCAGTTCGCTTTCAACGCTCGTCTCGCGTTTGTGTCTATGAGAGTTGAAAGCAAATAACAAACATATTTCCCTCCGATTTGGTTGGTTGGAAACTGGTGAAACTTTGCACAACAACCAAAACGCGCTGCTTGGTGTGTGTCCCCCATCATTTCATTCTGTTATCAGAATCAATTAATAATAAATAATAAGAAAAAAAACAAAAAGAGTGATACATAATGCCGAATCCACCCATTGGATTTTATCCTCATATCAAAAGACGGGTAAGATCGATATAGCCAACAAACTGATCAATCGCTTAAGGCAATGAATAAGGGTCAAAGGATTGAATTCGGTTAATCTTCAATATATTAAACTAAATGTATTCAAAAACTGATCATAGGCAAGAAAGCTTCATAACATATAAGTTTTGGAGTTTTGTTGGAGAAAATATATTTCGGAAGAAGTAATTTCTAAATAAATTATGGAATTGAAAATCTAAGAGTATTTTTGAACTCTTTAGTTTTAGTTTGTTTTTGGTGTTTTTGTGGAGAAAATGAAACTTGGAAAGTCCAAATAATATTGATTTATGAGATTGGAAATCGATAATGGTTTAATCTATGAGCGTTACGAATTCTATTGAATTCTTTTTTTTCAAATTGTCATCCCATATACACTCACTCACACTCACTTACCACAAATATGGATGGATGACTTGGTGTTTATCTCATCGCAGTGCCATTTGCCTCCGGCCTGCTTATGAAATGGAATAAAATAGAGGGAAGAAGGGGTCAACAAACTGTATAAGCGGCTGAGATTCTGCAAAAAGAAATGAAAGAAAAACGCTCGAGGGTCAAATCCAGCAATTGTTCAAAGGGGCCACAGCTTTAGCTAGAGCTAGCTAATGGCACCTGGGGCATCATCATCATCATTATTATCATCATCATCATCATGGTCGCGGCATGAATATTAATTTATGATAATTTTGCACCAAAACAAGATTCAACAACGAAATTCCCCCGCTTCCCTCTGCTCTCTTTTCCCTGCCTACAGTGTCTACAGGTGGCAACGAATGTGACGGAACAGAAGCATCATGTTACACGAGAGACGCGCGGAAAAAATCTGGGTCTATGTCGTGGCTTTCGTGGCTGCACAGTGTGGCTAACCGGTGAGTGAGGATCTCTCATCCCTTCCCCTAACATCCTAGAGTGATTCAAACTAATTCTCAGGTTTAAGCGGTGCTGGTAAAACATCGATCGCATTCGAACTGGAGGCGTACTTGGTGTCCCGGGGAATACCCGCCTATGGCCTGGATGGAGACAATATACGCACTGGATTGAACAAGAATCTGGGATTTACGCCCGCCGAGCGCGAGGAAAATATACGACGAGTGGGCGAAGTGGCCAAATTGTTTGCCGACAGCGGAGTTGTGGCCATCTGTAGTTTTGTGTCGCCCTTTGCCGATGATCGGGAGATGGCCCGCAAAATTCACAAGGATGCTGGGCTTAAGTTCTATGAGATCTTTGTGGACACACCGCTGAATGTGTGCGAGACCCGCGATGTGAAGGGGCTCTACAAGAAGGCACGGGAGGGCACCATCAAGGGCTTCACCGGGATCACGCAGGAATATGAGCGACCCCAACAGCCAGAGTTGGTTGTGAATACGGATGGGTATACGGTGCGTGAGTCCACGCAGGAGCTGGTTACCCTGCTGGAGCAAGAGGGTATCATTCCACGTTCCCTGCGTGATGTGGATCTGCTACCCGAATTGTATCCAAGCGATGCGATTGCCTCGCAGACTTTACGCCACGAGGCCGAATCGTTGCCGGGACTCGACATTAGTACGGTAGAATTGCAATGGGTTCAAGTCCTTGCCGAAGGATGGGCCTTCCCTTTGCGGGGATTCATGCGTGAGGATGAGTATTTGCAGACGCTGCACTTCAATACGTTGCAAAGTGGCATGGATGGATCCTATCGAGAGAATCACTCAGTGCCCATTGTCCTGAGTGCCACAACAGCGGACAAGGAGCGCCTGGAGGGTGTGTCTGCCCTCACATTAAAGCATCAGGGTCAGGCGGTGGCCATATTGCGGCGACCTGAATTCTACTATCAACGTAAGGAGGAACGTCTGTCTCGTCAATTTGGCACTAGCAATCCATCGCATCCGTACAGCAAGCAGGTCTATGAAGCTGGCGATTATCTGGTCGGCGGTGATCTGGCCGTCATTGAACGCATCCGATGGCAGGATGGTCTCGATCAGTATCGCCTAACGCCAAATGAGTTGCGTCGCAAATTCAAGGAACTCAATGCGGACGCTATATTCGCCTTTCAGCTGCGTAATCCCATTCACAATGGTCATGCTCTCCTTATGCAGGATACCAGGAGGCAGCTGTTGGACCGGGGTTTCAAGCAACCGGTTCTGTTGCTCCATCCATTAGGCGGTTGGACCAAGGATGATGATGTGCCGCTGCAGGTCCGTATGAAGCAACACCAGGCCGTCCTCGACGCCGGAGTGCTGAGGCGCGAGGACACTGTGCTGGCCATCTTTCCATCGCCAATGCTGTATGCCGGTCCGACAGAAGTCCAATGGCATGCCAAGGCTCGAATGAATGCCGGTGCCAATTTCTATATTGTCGGAAGGGATCCTGCGGGCATGCCGCATCCCGATAAACATGCCTATCCCGATGGCAATCTCTATGATGCTACCCATGGAGCAAGAGTCCTAAAAATGGCCCAAGGACTGGATAGCATGGAGGTGGGTTGCACACACACACACACACACACACACAACCAACAACTATCCATTTACTATTCATCCATCCCATGATAATTCCAGATCCTGCCCTTCCGTGTGGCCGCCTACGATAAAACTGCCAGCCGCATGGCCTTCTTTGAGCCACAACGCAAAGATGACTTTGAATTCATATCGGGCACCAAAATGCGAACATTGGCCAAAACTGGAGCCAGTCCCCCGGATGGGTTCATGGAGCCAAATGCCTGGCAAATCCTGTCGACCTATTATCAGAATTTGCCTCAGGCGTAACCCATGGAGACAGCTCCAGAGCTGCCGTCGCGTGCAATTCCTTTCTTTCTTCCCTTGGCAATATATTTACTTACATTTACTCAATCGCATCTTGTCTATATAATCCTAATCCGAATCCGAGCCTTGTGTGTTTGTTACCCCAATGTATGTGTATGTATGTATGTCGTGCTCTACTTTCTTCTATTTCTATCTCCCTTTTATACTATTCCAATGTTCGTAACGTACAAGTAATTGTATCTATATATATATATATACATATTTTTAAGCTTATCCATTTCTCTGTTTATCGTTTTAAGACAAAAAATCAAGCAGCTATTTTTTTTTTTTTTAAATACATTTATAAAAGTTATTGAAACTCTCACAGGCTCAAATTGGATTAACAGTGTCCAAATGTTATTAACATATTGGATGCCTGTTAATCGGCTGTTTATTTATTAACAGAGTGTAATACCCTTCCATTCTCTAAAGGTATATCAGTTTACTGATGCATTTGGACCTTTATTTTTATTTATTTAGAAACAAAAAAGAAATGTCATCGCACTTTGAGCTTATAAGTTGTGGTCCAATTAAACGAGATATGAAAAACAATCAACTATATATATTACCAAATTGGAATTCTGTAGTGTTTTTAAATGTAACAAGAAGTTCGGAATTCGGTAAGTTGGCTATAAAACTATTATAACTTCTGGCCTAACCAGACAGGGAATTTGCAGTTTCCATTTACTAAATGACATAATGGCTTACGATAGAATCTTATTTTACTGCCCATTAAAGTATGATGTCTTGTGACTTTATTACACATTAAATTGAATGAATTAATATCTCCCAGATAATCGAAAGTAAGTAGCTATAAATGTTGCAGCCGCTTGCTCATAATATTCTCTAGTCTAAATTATTAAATTCAGGAACAGATTTAGCGAAGTAAAAGCCCCAGTGCTGAGATACTCTCTATACTCTCATTTTTTGAGGGCCAAATACGGAGGTTTAAACATAAACTAAGTCTTGTCTAACGTTCTACAAATCATTTTCGTCCCACCCCCACTTAACCTGTTCTTAAGTTAGTCCTGGGTAAGTCCGACAAGATTCAGAATGAATTTGTTTCTTGCACGTGTTTTTATTTTTATAAAATTGTATACGTTTAATAATTAATATTACAAGTAATTCATTAATATCAAATATGCATTTAGTTATCAATTAATTTCACAATATGTATTTTGTTTTGTTTTGTTTTTTTCTTTTACTTTTACTGCGCTGTATGGATTTCATTTCAATTTTAATATTAAATATATATCATTATTATTATTATTATTACATATTATTATCATTATCATCATCCAATCGTATTACAAATAGATACATACATCTGACCCCATGTACTACAAATTTCCATATTCACGATTCTCATACCTTTCGTACATTTATTATATATTTTTATTAGAAATAACGCTTTATTCTGTTTGTTTATGTGTGTGTGTGTTGTGTGTGGCAAATAAACGAGAGCAATAAATACAGTAAAAACTAGAAATTAAGAAAATGAAATGTATGTGAAGAAATAGAGAAAGGGAAAGGAGACAAGGCAGGGAGTGAGATGTAAGCACCCGCATGGCTAGGAAACGGATCAAACGGAATGGTCAATCCATCAATATTAGAGTGCACGAGGATTAGGAGAGAGGACAAGGAGTTAAACAGGAACAGGAATATTGGAATTGTGCGTCTGAACACCTTGTTTATGTGTGTGAGTGTGTGTTAAATTATATATTTAGTTATATATATATTTATACGCTTAACAAAATGGCAAAGAGGATGGGAGGACGAGGAGGGATTGAATCGATTGAGCAAAAAGGAACCAAGGAAACTAAATGATATGCATATAATATATACATATATTTATTTTACAAGTAATTAATTACACAAATTGACAACAACCAAATAATAATCTTCGAGTTAGAGGAGGTTGGACTAGGATTGAATGCAGATTGGATTAAATTGGTTCGGATTTGATGGGTTTTAGTTTTTCCTTTGAATTGGATTAGATTGCATTGCATTGCATCGGTTGCTATTCATTCATTTTGGAAACTTAATTTTAATTATACTGCTTTCTCGATAACTGTATAATTTATGTATATATACCGTATATATATATATATATATATATATATTTCGTACACCAAGTCATGTTCGTTTAATTAATAATAGCTGGTATTATAAATGTATAGTTTAATATTACAATATTTCCATTATGTTGCATGATGGGTAGGGATTGAGGAGGAGCAGAGGAGGTGAGAAAAGGGCCTGGAGATGTTGTTGTTGTTGTTGCTTTTGCTGCTGTGTGTTGTTTGTTTTGTTTAGTTGCTGTTGTTCGAACTTAACAAGAGTTAAGAAAACTACTACCACATATATTATCAGAATTATGACCACCTTGCCGCATCAGTGCCAATTGAACATTGCCACGTCAAAGCAGACTGCATCTGGACAACCAACTATCCTTTGGCCGGCTCTCGGTAAGTTTCAGTTGATGTCCTCCCTTTGGTGGGTTGTTCGCCTCCTAGAAAATAACAATAAAAATAGGTGGAATAAAGGCTTGTCTTTCTGTGTGTGACTTTTATAATAACTCGACTCGGACTAACCATTCGCTTTTCCGTTTTCGCTTTGATATCACTGGCGAGTGTGAGGAAGGCTTCTTCCACATTGATGCTAGCTTTCGCGGATGTCTCCATAAACTTGATGCCATACTCAATAGCCAATTGCTCGCCACGTTCTTTTGAAACCTGTACAACAAGGAGAACACAACAAAATATCAATAAATGGAAATGAAATGTTTTGCCCATTATATGGTTGATATATTCCCATCCCTTGTGGTTTGATCATCGTTTATTTTCAATTCAAACAAACCTAAGCTAATCGTAGGTCGATTGCTTCTTTTTCTTTTTTTTTTTTGTTAAGAAAGTGCTCAGACTTATCAACGATATTGGTAGTACTTGTGTTTGTTTAGTAGCCGTTATTAAGCACTTGATTAATCACCATAAATAAATGTGAATTCACATTTCACCTACCTGTCTCTTATCATTCAATTCACATTTGTTGCCCAACAGCATTTTCTCCACATCCGCTGAGGCATTCTCCTCGATATTTCGTATCCAGTTTTTAATATTCTCAAATGATTTCTCCTGCGTTATATCATAGACCAGCATAATGCCCATGGCACCTCTGTAATAGGCCGTGGTTATTGTGCGGAAACGCTCCTGGCCGGCAGTGTCCCTAGAAAAATGAAACCAACGACGCTATCAAAGAAAGTTTCAATGATGATAATGAGCAAAAACGAACTTACCATATTTGCAATTTGATTTTCTTGTTATCTAATTCAATTGTTCTAATTTTAAAATCGATACCTGTAAGGGAAAAAAGACAAATTGATTTCATTAGTAATTTTCTTCTTTTGCCAAAATCTTTTCCACGTCTTTAATTGTGACGTAGACAAAGGGCCCCCGAATCCCACACGAAAAGGCCAAAAAATGCAAACAAAACTAAGAATTCTCGGCAGCAAATCGCAATTGATTAACAAACAATGTTGCTATTTGTTGTTGTTGTTGGAGGAGGAACGTGCCAAATGGTCGAAAATAAACAATTTCTTGAGCAATCTTGCACTATCATGGCCCAGCTGTTGGTTTGGTTGGGTCGTGAAAGAGGTAAGTAGAGGGTTTGGGGGGAATCAATAAATGTAAATTATATATAACACATATACATATACAACATTTACATTAAAGCATGACCTAGCCCTTTCCTTTCCTTTCCTTCCCTTCACAACAGTATCTCATACAGTCCAGTCCAGTATCAATTTACAAATGAGCCCCCGTGGCAGCTATTTTACTGATAATGAGCAGCGTAAAAAGTTTAATGACTTTCAGAGAAGACGAAAGCAGGAAAAGAAAGATTTTTTGGTCGATACCAAGATGCGGGAGTGAACTATTTTGAGGCTCATCGGGGAGCAGCAGCTATTAACCTTTGTTATGCCATCAAAAGATGAAAATCAGATGTACATATACAAGGGGACTAGCTTAAGTTTCTAAGGATTTGCAACTTGATATGCTAATAGTTGGTAAACTGATCCCATCGCCAGCTTATCGAATTCAATGCTAAATCCTAATCCTAGCCTTTAAACTTGATTTACTTATATTCTTTTCTATGGAAGCGATTAAAAGTTCTTTGTGTTGCCATAGCCGGATACTGGGGATATTGCTGATAGCTGTTTGTAGAAGAAGAAATTCCTTGCCACGCCTATTATAAGCGCCCTTATGGCATTCCCGCCGATACCAGTAACAGCAACAACAACAAAAATAATAATTATCATAATAATTATGACAAATAAAAGGCAAGGCAAGGCAAAAGACACAAGGCCCAACAAAATAAAGAAGAACATTTCATTTCGCTTCACGAAATGAGTCACAATTTGAGTGTGAAATGTGAGTGCGAGTTCCCGAGTCCGAATCCGAGAGCGATAGCTGGTGCTGCTGCTCGCCCGGCGGCGTCATAATTAATTAAAAAACAAGACAGACCGCGACCGGGACCAGGGCCGGGGACCGAGGGCAGAGAGACAAATATGATGATGATGACGATGTATGTTAATGATGTTTGGGGCGATGATGTATGCGGATAGGAATGGTAGTTTGCTCTGGGTGTCTCTTTATCCCTCTCCCATTCCGTCTCTCTCTCTCGCTCTCTATCTTACCTATTGTAGATATAAAGGTTGTATTGAACGCATCCTCGGAGAAACGAAACAATATGCAGGTCTTCCCCACTCCAGAGTCGCCAATGAGTAGCAGTTTAAACAGATAATCATAGGTTTTGGCCATTATTCTCTGTTGTTGCAATTGCTGCTGCTGCTGATTCAATCACAGGTAAACTTAAATTTCCGTGGGTTTGATGGGGTTAGACTTGGGTTGGGTTGGGTTAAGTTCCGTTCTGTGCTCCTCCTCCGTTTCCTGGACTGATGGTGATGTTTTTGTTGTTATACACGGTGGTTTATTTTTAGTCAGTGTATGATTATTACTATTTACTACTACGGATCACGCTGCGTGCTATAACAAACAAAAAAAAAATTCCTCGACGTAACCAAACAGACAAGCAGACAGCCACCAACAAAACACTGTATATTTCGGTTTTTTCAGAGATCTCTGGGTGTGTGTGTGTGTGTTGGTTTGATAGTGTGTGTGCGTGTGTGTCACAAATGGCGACGTAGTTTCGTTTACAAAAAAAAAGAAACACACACAAAAACTCCAATTGCAATTCACAATTTAGCCGCGTCGCGTTCTCAGCGTTCTCTGTGCGGCTCAGCTGCACTTTGGGAATATATTGTATGTTTGGGGCTGCTGCTGCTGTTGTTGGCGGGACTTAAAAATTACGCTAAATTATTGCTTTGCTTTCTAATTTACTTTTCTAATTTACTCGAGACTAGGGCTGCAAACCATCGAACATCGGAAAAAAAACATCGATGTATCGGTTTTACCCATCCCCAATTAAACCATCGAACCGCTATTTTGATGTGACGCAACCACCGAACTTAATGTTTTATTAAGTTTTCTATATTAATAATTAATTAATGGCAGAAAAAAACTACACAATCCAAACAATTTTATTTCAATTCCAAAATTTATTTATTTCCCTGCAACCCAGTGAACATTTAATGCAACTCAATTATTGTTCGATAACGAAAACGAATCATAATTTTTATTGGTTGACTTTCATTTCGCTGGTACCCATGAATCCTTCACCTGGAACAGTCCCCCTTTGTTCGCCATGTAACATTTACTATATTTATTTATTTTAGATAGTAACATAATTTACGTAGCTTATACCACCACTCAATTTGAAAAGAGCGCGCAACTCAAACAGCTCGATTCCCCATGTCCGTCAAGTTAGCGACACTGTTAAACTCGAGTTAGCGACGGCCCTCTGTTAACCCTCTGTTAACTTTTTTGCATTTATAATTTTTAATTTTTCACCTATTTATCAACTTTTTTGAATAAATTATGAAGAATATATTAAATTTTAGTTTTAGTTCAGTGTTTTAAAGTATTCCATGTATTGACAATTTTCCCACCAGAAAGTAAATTTTACGTTTTCGCATAGCTCCCCCTCTAGCAACACGGTCCAATTCTTCATTTACATATATGCCCAACAAGTTTCAATAGAAATTTTAAGTATAGTTTTCGAGAAAACTGAGTATGTCCAGAAAGTCTCATTATGAAAATTACCAACGTTTTCGACTGCAAGAGCAGCCGAACATTCCACGATTTTATAATTCAGGATAAAACGTTTGACTGCCAGAGCAGTCAAACAACGCGCCAAACAAAACAACAGACTGGCAACACCATCATCCATAAAAAACAGCGTTTGCCAGCACAGAAATCTAGCTTTAAATTAGTCTTTGCTCATGGGTGAGTCTGCTCGTTAACAGAATGAGAAAAGGCTAAGTTTTTGGCCGAAAACAAGCCAATACCTCATCACTGCGACGAAAGCTTCGTTTTGTATTTTTTTTTTCGTAAAGTAACGCATTAAGTATCCGACCAGAACGTCGTGCGCGCACTTCAATTTTTTTTCCTCGTGTTGGCCAGATCGAAGAATTTCTCGAAAAATATTCAAATTACGGTTTACCGGGTGCATTCCGTTAAACTCTGAGCCAGTGTCGAGTGTGTGTGTGAGTGGTTTTTTGTGTATTTGGGTGTGCGCGAAAATTGAAAATAAATATGTGAAATTATCATCGGGTAATAAATATCTACATACATATATTGGAATCGAGAAAGGTGTGCATATTAGCATAGCGAATTGAAGCATAAAAAAAAACATAAATATATGCATATGCATACATGTACTTACATGCATACATATGTATTTATTTATGCATATGCATAAAAGGCAAAAGTCGCGCAGGAGGCGAAGTTAAAGCGGCGATCATTCATTATTGCTGCCTCTGCCGTAGTCGCAGATTCTGTTTCTTCTTCTTCTTTTTGTTCGTTAAATTCTGCTTTGGCCACTTCTGCTTCTTCTGCAACTTGGACTTACTTGCGCGACGTGTTTTGCGCTTACCTGTCCCCACCGCAAAGCGCTCGTTTGTATTAGTGCGAGCGAGCGTGCGAGAGAGAGATAGACAGAGAGAAAAACCAACACACACAGAGCCTCGCTCTAGCTAACTGTGTGTGTACGTTCACCGATTCTCTCTCTCTGTCTTTTTCTCTTTCTCTCGATCTTTTTCGATATATGTACATATATGTATATTCATGTATATATGTATTATTATTATTATTATTACTTTTTTGTTGTTGTTATTTTCTTACTTTTTGCACATGCAAAAAAAAAAAAAAAACAAAAAATTCCAGTTGAAGCTTTCAAGTCGAAGTCAAAGTTCTTGTTGCGTTGGCGTCAACTGCGGCGGCGACGTTGGCTTAGGCAGCAACAGGTTAGCCGCAAAAATAACTGAAACAAAAAAACACAACACAACAACAAAAAAAAACAAAAAAAAAAAAAACACAACTTGTACAGGTTAGTTGGCATTTTATCTGTTGTACTCTCTTTTTCCACAATTTATCTCATATCTGAGCTGATCGATAAATTGAAATTTCAACAAAAAAAAAAAAACAACAATTTACATCTTTAGTTTGCATTTAATATGACTCAGTTTGATAGATATTTTTATTATATTCTTTTATTATCCAAATACAATTTGTTTTCTAATGATGAATTTAATCTGACTAATTTGAATATTTATATACATATACATTGTAGTTTTGCAATCATCGCGATCCCCGATGATCAATATAAATTGTATATATATATATATGTACATATATACATATAGATTAGAGTTGTTCTGATTCGTTCAGATTGTTATTTAAAGGATATCGATTTATAATATGAGCAGATTTTTATGCAATTTATAAGAGATTTACAGAGATCTTCCTTCCGAAATATATGTATGTATCTGAACTAGAAACTAAAAGTGTTTAACAATTATGATTTCATTCTTTAAACGTTGAAATGTACTCTAATATAGAAAGATAATTAAATATAAAGTAATTAAATATATAGGAATTATAGTTTTTAAGAGTTGACGTTAGATTTTTCCCCAGTAAGATGCATCCATCAGATGGCGTATCTTGCTTTTCATTTTGGTGAGCACTTGGAGAGGGAAAATCTTTCGAAATCGTTGGAAATTTGAACAATTTGATCGATTTTCATTCATTTATTAAGTTTCACAGTGAAAAGTGTTTTTCTAGTTTGCATTCAGACCTTGAGAACGTATATAATACATATATTTGGGTTTAAGTCGGCTTATTTTTGTAATAGTTGGGATTTACTTTATTCAATTGAATTTAATATTATATTCCTTGGATATATCCAGAGGTAAAATGTGATATTTGGGGACGAATTTAATCTCATGAATCTCATATGGGGAAGACATTTTGCCATTGTTTAGACCAACTATTTTACTTTGAGGATTACTTTACTTGAATATGACTAAAATCTTAGAATTTTATTCAATATATTTTTTGAATTTTAACGCTTTCTAAAAAGGCTTAAACGAAAGGTCTAAAGACATATAGAGTGAGTTGTTGTTGTGGTTTTTTTGAAACTTTAACTTGGCCAAGTTGCTTGATTTGAGGCCAAATCGTTTTTCACATGCTATGCATATAACTTAACATTTGGACGTCTTATCAGTTAAACGGGTTAGTGGAAGGGAGGGTGGAGGGTGAGAGCCAGAGACTCATTACAGTTCTGCTTCTTTATGGCCCTGTGTGTGTGTGTGTGTGTATGTGCTACCTGCTAAAGTTTTGCATAGTTTAACCGTTTCTGTCGTTGACTAGGAAGAAGTACAACAACAACAACAGCAACAAAAACGACTGCTGCAAGTGAAACATTTTAAATTGCTTGCAGTCACGGCAATGCAGCAGTGTGTGTGTGTGTGTGTTTCGTTTCGATTTAAATATGCAATGTTTTTGCAAATAATTTGAAATGTTTTACCACTCTCTCTCTCTCTCTCTCTCTTGGTCTCGGTTGAGAATCGCTTCAAAGTTAATTAACAAATGTCCCAAAAAAATAATCACCAACAGCAGAAAAAAAACAAAAACAATGGCATGAGGATATGCCCATATCGCAAATTTATTTGACCCATTTGGTTTTAAGTACAAAAATAACAATTTTTAACAAATTCGATTTTTCATTTGGCACGAACATTTGTTTTTTTTTATATTTTTTGTTATTGTTTTTTGTTTTTTTGGTCCAAGGCAAACATTGTATACATAAGTCAGCTCCTGATAATTGATTCAAAGTCGGGATCAGTTTCCTTAGTCTTACTTAAAACTTTGCCGTTTGCCTTTTCCCATAAAAAAGATATGTAAAACGACAAGAAATATCGTTGAGTCCCTACGTATTTGGACCATGTGTAAAGAAATTGACCAAATATTCCCGAAATCTCTTTTCTGGTAGCAATTGACTCAATAAGAAGGATCTGTTTGTGTTGTCTAAAGTTCACATTAAATAACTTATAACGTTCAAGTGAACGAAATTTAAAATGGAAAAGGGGAAATCCTTACAAAGAAACCATATCATTGCCATTTGGATATAAAGGATGTAAAAAATTAATCATTTTCTGGCGGGATTAGTCCATATATAGGAATCCTTCCGTGTAACTGAACCATGAGAAAATCTAAAAGATCACGGAAAATTTGTTTTGTTTAATAGAAAGAGCTTAACAATCACATAAATGTTACAAAAAACAAAGACAATAAATGCTCTATATCGAAGGGAACTAATTAAATTTATAGCTTTTCATTGCATTTTTTTATGCACAGAGCATTCTACAACTTTTGAATGTGGTTCAAAAAATGAAATCCTTAAATGTTTATTTCGTCGTTTTGGGAGCACAATTAAAATTTAAACAAAGTATAGGGAATAATTCGCATTTGACTAGTTTCCAATTCGAAGTCGATTCCCTTTAATTTATAACAACTTTAACCGTTCGAGTAATCTAATCCTGCGAATCCCATTCCACTGATGTCCTCATTTTATATCCCTATTTAGGTCATCGTTTTGCGAGGTTTGTGTTAGGTCATTTTTAGGAACAAAAGGTTAGTTGGGTAATTAAATTTTGGGTCAATTTTAGCAGTCGCCCCACTAGCCCCCCCTCACTCATCACCCATTTACACACATATGACATTGTGTAGGTGAATTCCCTTGCGTGTCTGACTGTCATCGTAAAAAAAAAACCCTGAGCTCATCAAGCAGGAAGGAGAATACAGGTGGGGAGAGGGGATATTCCCACTGTTTACTATACTTAAATATATATATATATATACATATATTTTGCTTGACGCTTGGTCAACTTCCTAGACATGGCAGGAAGATAACAACATGGAACGCCCATTCCAAATCCCCCCTCTCCTATCCCTTCTTCGTATGTGTGTACATACACGTGATGTCAGGGTTTTTGTTTTTGCAAGGTGTGGAACAGAATCTCGTAAAAAATGAGAACGAAAAGAAGAAGAAGCAGATTCCCAGAATTCATTAGTTAATAAGAGTGGAAATTGATTCGCCAACCTCTTGATAAATAAGCATTACGACTGAGAAATAATTCTATTTAATTGTAGTATTTAGTTGTTTTTTTTTTTAGGTAATGACCTTTAACCGAATATTATTTGTTGCCATGCGATCTGAAAGGAAAACAAGAAGAGCTTGATAAAAGAAAGGATATTCGCTTAGAACTAATTGAATGCCTTCTCCTTAAGCAGTTTGCCAGCGAATATCCCAATATACGACAATCTGGCTAGCCTCTCATAGATGACCTCATATGGAATGGAAAAGAATAATACATTTTGAGAGAGGAAATGTTCTTTTAAAGGTCTCTGAATGCCTTTCATTCATAATAAATGAAACTCTTATAAAATTTTATATAGAAAATATCAACTTTAGTATAAATCGATTGCCTATAGAAGTGATTTTTCAATCAGTCTTTGTCATCTTTAAAAAATTTCTCATACTTGACTATTCATTTAAACATTTTTTCTGTCTCTTTCGCTCATTTTATGTTCTCTGTTTCTCTATTGCTGTCTTTGACTGGCTATTAAACCAGTTCAACGACTTTGGCCAAAAGCATTTGCATATTTTGACCATACAACAAAAAAAAAAGATAGAAAAAAGAGCCAAAACCAGAAAAAATGAAATAAGAAAAACACCTCGTCAGAAAATGTTAAGTAATTTAAACGATAAGACACTCAGACGTGCCCATCCATAATCCAAGAAATGAAAAGAAAAATCACAGTGTGAGAGAGCGAGAGAGAGAAAAACTGTCAACAAAGATGCAAGCGCGTGCCAGGGTCATAATTTCCCAAGTGCATATAGTCCAAATATCATTTTAATCTTGAATGAAACTTGAGTCTTGTCTTCAACAAATATCTAAGAGACGAGAATCTCCAAGGCTCAGCATGAGGATCAAAGATGAAATTAACCAAACAAAGTGACATTTCTTTTGTTAATTGTTGATTAAAAATAGAAGCCTCGCCTAAGTTTTTCCTTTTATTATTTGGGAGCTAAATGCTTCCGTTAAATATATGCAACTCATTTCCTGTGCTGCAATTCCATTAGGTGGTTTCAATTTCAGATCAATGCAATGCTAACATAATTCTCACTCACTCTCTTCCCATCTCTCTCTCTCTCTCTCTCTCTCCCTCTCACAACGGATTCTCATGTATGTAATCAAATCAAAACAACAGGCAACCAAATGCAATACAAATTGACAAAAGAATCGCTGAACCACAACCATCCCATCATCCCATCCTCACCCATCCACTCGTCCCTCTTGTCCGCGTTGTGTGTGTTATCTAGAGAGTGCAGCAGCTACTACTATGTGGCACTTAACTAGTTGCATAAATTTCAATTAAAATGCAGCAGCGAAACAGAAAAAAACCAACAAAAAGAAATGGTCTAACTTTATGTATTGTGTGTAGTAGGCCTCTCTCTGTCTCTCGGGCTGAAAGGGCGACTTAAAACTCAATTACATGACGGCACTTAATTACACGCAGCAGCAGCAGCAAAAGTGACCATTCGAAAGAGAGTGAGTGAGCTAATAAGGGGGTGGACTGAGGACTGAGGGGGAGGGGGGAGATAGAATGCGCAAAAAATTTGCATAGAACAAGTTGCAGTCGAGCTGCTGCAGCTCGAGAATGACCATGAAGGCGGCTTACATGCAAAAACAAAACAGAAGAAAAGAACCAAAACTGACAACACTCAATCGCAGTGGTGGAGAGTGGTGCACAGTGGGTCAAAGTGATCAATGGATATTTAGTTTTAGGAGCAAGGTTAGCCAGGCATGAAATAAAATGTCTAAAAGCTTGAAAATCCTTGTTATTTCGCCACATTTTTCTTAATTTTAACCAAGTTTCTCTGACATTCGCTTAGGAAAAAAGAAACATTCCTTAAGGATTCATTGAAATTCCTAAAGAGGACTAGTAAATTGTAAACTTGGACTAGTAGACTAGTAAACTGTGAGGTGAATTTTAATGGGAAATCAAGTTTGATTTTTTCAACGATCTCCCTCTCTCTTTCTATCTCGCCTTCTGTATTTTGGATAAGAATGTTTTTGAGTCACTGTGCCGCCTGTTGCATGCATTAAAGAGGAGCTGGGCGAGGAGCGGTGGCTACTTCTTCTTCTTCTTGCCATCCCACAGAAAGCTGACCACGCAAGTGTGACGTAGTCGCCAGCCGATGTCTGGCTTGATGTTATATTGGCCACTCAACCAAAGCTTTATTTTGATGTTGTTGTTGTTGTTATTGTGGCCTTCGTCGTCTCTCTAAATCTCTCTCTCTCTCTCTCACTGATCTGCCCACATTATGTAAAAATAAAACAGAAAACAGAAAACAGAAAAAGGTAAAAAGCCAAATGGAGGCGTGGTAAAAAGCCAAACAAACCAAACCAAAAATTCTTTGAATGCGCTGCCAGCAAACAAATTTCATTTTGTACATACAATAACAAAAAGCACCATAACCAGTTAGTTGATGGAGGGCTGGCTAACGGTGCTTAACGTCACCTACTTTTTTTCGACTTTTTTTTGGTAGATAAAAATACCTTCCCGGTCATATGGATGGATAGTGCGTTTTGTATGTGTGTGTGTGTGTGTGTGTATGTGAAAAGGTAACTGTTGAAACCGGTTTCTCTTCTTATTCAGATTTGTATATATAATTTTGGTGCATTGAAAACGAAATTTATTTTGAAATGAAGTTGAGATCAAAGTTGAGCGAGAGAGAGAAAGAGAGAGAGCGAGAGGGAGAGAGAGGAGCAACAGCAGCCCCCTGCAGATTGTTGGCCAAGTTTTCTTAGAGATTTTTTCTTTAGAAACATATTTTCTTCTTTTTTTTTTTTTATTAAATTTGATTAGAATAAATGAAATTTTTGGGTCATTAATTGATGGCTTCGATTTCGTAACTGAGGTTCAATTACTATAGTAGCACTTTTCCTCCCTCTCCTCTCCCCTTCCTACTCACTAAGTTTACGCAATTTGGGCGAGGTCATGGGAATTGACATCCATTCTAAACACATTATGCATATTGAAAAGAACGAAACGCCAAAAAGCTGTTCCGAATTCCATTCTAAGCATTGAAAGCATCAAATTGCTAGCGATTCAAGTTATTCAAAATATATGATTCATTTGGTTTTTGCTTGGAAAAACGAAAAGAAATTCGAAATAAATATGATTTTTCCCTTATTTTAGGTAACTTAGAAAAGACATTCTCAGAAAAAACATGCGAAAAAACTGTAGTAAATTTTCCAAGATACAGCTTGAGGAAACCAAGATTGCCAAAACTATATTAATATAATTCTCAAAATCTATCTAGAGTATTTCTTATTTTGCGCATCTGTAAATTAATCGATTCTTGCATCTTCTTTCTTTTGAATTTTAGATTAAGATTAAAACCTTGCAACTTTACTTTCGACTTGGAAACATTTTGAAATTTTTCGAAAATATTTAAGTTCTATCTCTGAAATAATCTTGGCAGTTTAATGACTTTTAGCGAAACTTAAGTAAGCAATCCGTCTTCATTTGAAACTAAGAAAACATTCTGCTAAATTTTTATCTATAAATAAGCTATTCTGTCTGTTTGTATTCTTATTTTGCAAACTTATCTTATAATATGTAAAGTAAGCAAATATTTTGTATGTGATTTAAGACAACTTTCTAGTCTTATGAGTCATCCAGCAGTTGGTTTCTTGAAATTGTTAGAATTCTCAACTGGTTCAATAGATTGAAAATGTTTTGGATTAGGAAAGAGTTAAAAGAACATAAACTTAACGCCTAGAGTAAGTAAATTTTCATAGTTAATTTGTTGGGACAATTATATAATTATTTAGCATACTAAAATGAAAGAAATGAAATTAGAAAGCCATCAAGGGAGACATTAAGATTTACATTTTCGTTTACTTTCATTGCCTCTCGCCCCATTCATTGTCTCAACGTGATTCACGCAATTTCCAATTTTATGACATTTCTCCTTTCCCTCTCCCTCCTCCTCCCCCTTTTAGCGCCCCATTTGTCTAGTCATTGCTTCGTAACTTGCATACAAATTGTTTAATGTTTATTTTGAAATTTTTTTGTTTCACTCTTGACTGTTGACTGTTGTAGGTGGCGTAAGCGTAAGTGTGTCTGTCTGTGTGTAGGTCTCTAGGGTAATTGTCAAGTAATTTCATAGTTAACTTACTGCTAGCTACATAGCTACTCGTTTTACTTTTGCAATTCAAGGCACGATATTACAGCAAAGATAAGGAGTTGTAACGTGAGTTTATCATTTAATTAAAGGGAAATGTGTGCAACATCATAATGTCAAAAGTCATAAGCAAAATTTTCACATCACTTGCAGGGAAAATGTAATTTCTTATAACATTTCTTGAACATTTTCTTCGTCTTTTCATATCTTTTTAGCTCAACAAAACGCGTTACAAACATGGAACATGGATTATAGAAGATCGAAAGGGTTTTAAACTGATTGAAAGCCATTTCCAGATCGCTTTTTTATTTAAGGTAAGTTGAGAAAAATTGCCAACCAACTTTACCCAACTAACTTTCAGCACAAAGTGCAAAGAATAAGTAAGAAAAAGTTTTGTAACAAAAATACATAAAAGAGTCACCTTTTACTTTGAACAAAAATGACGGAAACAAGTTCGTTTTTATTGTTATGGTATTGGGAAGTTATTCGACTTCTTTTGCGTTTTAATTATGTAACATGAATGACAGAAAATAAATATCAAAAGAAATCTATTTTAAAAAATATCTATTGGAAAAGAAGCTCGTTCTCTGTCTCTCTCTCTCTCTTTTTGAAACCCTTTTCAACTTGGCCCTAAGCTTAATGAATTGCTAAGGCTTTTTACTTTTGACCAAGTCAACATACACACACACACACAGCGTAAAATTTTGGCCCTTTTTTGGTTTGTTTTCTTCTGTGTGTTCATTCTTTTGGCATCGCATTTCTAATTGACAAAGCGAATAAAATTCCCATTGGCGGTCAAGGTTGTTAACCTGAACCGCGCCTCTCAAGAGAGAGAGACTAAAAGAGGAGGAGGGAAGAACGAAACAGGATAGATAGAGTGGATAAGGGGCAATTTTTACGCATTTTTATGTTTGCCAACAACAACGACAACAACAACTAGTGGTCGGTCTTGCCTTTCGGCATAATTAAATTATGTATACGCAGTGTATACAACAAAAGATAAAGGGGCATAACAAAAAGACACAAAAAAAAAAAAAATTATAATAAAAAGGGTTATAAATTAAATTAAAATATGCCAAAAACGAAGATGAAAAGTGTTTGCATATGTGTGTGTGTGTGTGTGTGTGTGTGAGTATGGGGAGACACAATAGCAATAACCGGTTCGGTTCAATAACTGAACGAACTGAGACAACGACTGGAAATTATATATACATATGTAAATATATATTCAATTACTTTTGTACCGGGTTCAAGACACTTTACTTAAAGTAATACAAAAAAAAAAGTCTCTCAATTAATCTTGAATCAATTATTATCTAACCTGATCTACAGATCAAAAGGAATAGCTATGTAATAAAAACCAACCCTTTAACAGTTTTCTTGATGTTAATTTTACTATATAAGATCAAAAAATGGTCACAGAAATTTCATTTCATTCACTAGTTTGAAAAGGTTGTTAAGATTTTAGTTGAATTCTCTTTTGGCAATTATTATATAATTTAGTTTCATCTCTTCTCTTTAGATCTTTGAGTAATAGAAAATTAGTTACCATTAGCATTTAATTAATAAATCTTTTCACTTTTTACTTACTTTGCCATTGTCTACAATTGGATTTACTACATGTAACGATTTTTTAGTTGTTTTCGAATTGTTCTTCTTTTTGGTTGTTGTCTTTTTGGTCTTCTTCTTGTTGCCCTCTTGTTGAGGCTGAATAAATCGAAAAGGATTGAGAATATACGAAAGCCAGGAGAACATTTTTGTAAAAAAAAGAAACCAAAAAACAAATTGACAGACAAAAGAATTTTAATTTTAAGGCAACTTTTTGATAGAATTATCAACAGCCAACTTATTTTATATCAAATGAAAAAAAAAAACAAATGATCCGATAATTATGGGAAGAGGGGTAACTACAAAAAAAAAGGGCAGTGTCCAGAAGAAAAGAAAACAAATTATGATGACAACATGTGACTCAGCTCACCTCAAGAACCTCACCCGCGTTTAATGAAGCAAAATTCTTGACACACAACTTATCAGCCAATACACACACACACACACACACACAAGACTCTTGTTCACATATCGAGAAGTTCAGTTCAAATCATTTGAAGTTCTTGCGGCATAGCGCTAACCTTTGCCACAGACAATGAAAACTTGTTTACCAAAAACCTCGCAACTTGGAAACCAACTATTTCAAAACAAAAATTGTCTTTCATAATGATAATTTTATTTATTATGTTGTTGTTGTTGTTGTTGTCTGTTGTTGTATTGTATTGCTCTTGTGTTTGTTGGTATCCCACAACACCGGTTATATCTGCATATGGCATATCAAGCATTTTCATACGAAGAAACTTGTCAGACATTGTCTAAAAAAGTTGATGAATGTCGTAATAAATATGCATGATTAACATCCCCTCGTTGTCATCATCATTATGTTAGTTTTCATTGTTTTGTGGAAAATTATAAATAGTTCATATGAAAATTTCACGATGACATTCAGTGAAAACTTGACATTATATTTTTTTGAAAATTGCTTTTAAAGACAATCATGCACATTGCGAGGGTTGTTACATTTGTTTCACAACAAACATCTCAAACTCATTTGAAAATGTATAATCCAATCCAATCAGTTAGCCTCAATATCATTAAAACTTATAGCTCTCAATGTGGCTAGATCTTGACGATTTATTGAGGTATTAACTACTTAAATTAGTTGAAAAACTTTGAGTTTTCAGTCTGTTGGAGTTTTATTAAAGGACAAGACTTTTAAAAACTTCGTTTAAGGCGCTTTTTAAACAAATTTTTTTAAAGTCTTTTGTGTCTTGAGTGCTAAATGATGTATGGAGGGATTGATGTGTATGAGGGACAAACTTTCCTATGATGTCTTGGCAAAAACAATTTCTTCGAAGTTTTCAATTTGACTGTAAATATTTATTTAATTTTCTTCGATTTACCTATGACTAATTGTAAGTCTAAAGTCTTCAAATGAAATCAAGACTAAGTCTTAAGAGAACACTAACCAAGCTTAATTCTTAAGCCGATTAAAGGCTAAGACTAAAGGAAACTCATTCTAAACTTGACTCTGTTTTCTACGATTTAGACTAGGATTAGGGAGGCGACTCCTCTCATTATATTTAGTCACTTTTAGCTCTGTTTTCTTAACACTTATTAAACACACCTCGCCTATTAGTTTGTTTGCTTTCTTTTTAATAATCTTGAATCTAGTAAAGCACTTAAATACCATTAAGCAATTATTTTTACATCATGAATATAATTTCAACTGCTCAACTTCAGTTGTTTTTGCCTTAAAAGCAAATGTCGCTGGTAAATATCTATATCTTGATCAGACATTATATTGGAATTTAATTGAGATAACACCGGATGCAACTCAGGGAATAGCTTTTAATAACATTCAATAAGAGTCAGAGAAAAATAGTTCAAAATTAATAAAAATACAAGGGAAAACCCTTTTGAATTATAATTTTCTATTGGTTTTATTTTCACATTTGCATTTCACAGAGTTCATTTATTTATTTATGTAAAGAGAAAAAAAAGCAAAAAAAAGATGAAACTGAAAAAAAGAAAAATTCGCATTCGCTCAGTTGCCATCGCATTTCATATCTATTAAGTTTATCTAAACATTATTCATATTGGCAAAGGCATTGGCAATGGCCATTTCGTTGTCATGTTGGAGTCAGTTTACCTTACTCTCTCCCCCTCCTTCTGCTGCTCCTCTTCCTGCCTCTTCTCCTCTTCTACTTGCAATGTCAATATCAATCTCAATCCGTTCGGTTTTTTCTTTACTTTTTTTCCCATAATTGTCGTCTGGCTTCCTATCTATGTATCTATCTACACATCTCTTTTTGCTCTTTTCGAGTGTGAGTGTTGTGCTGTGTCAGCTGATTAAGTGCTAGATATTTGCCATTTCACACACAACACACAGTAAACACGCAGCAGAGGGCAATATGATACTCTACTCACACTGCGCCAATTTGGCATTCCTTCGATGCAGTCGATAGATCACGCGTTCATTTTATGCACACACACACACAAACACAACACAGACTCGAATTTGAAATGGGCAAGTGGTTTGTCAGCTAATTGATGATTAAAAGCACGTTGAAGGTAAACTAAAAGTACTTCCGTTTATTGTTTAAGGTGCAGGTGGTCGAAAATTTGTTATATCAATTGACCAGAACTAAATATTAAGCTAAGGTGGAGTTGCCAGTTGCCAAATTGCATTTGGATTGTGCAATTTCTTTCTAATCTTTTTGTGTGTTTCTATCTAAAATTGTAATCTATAAAATGCCATAAACAAGTTTCATTTGGCCTGTGTCAAGTTCAATTTATTTAACTAACAACCAATTATCTTTTGACCAAAATATGCGTTCTACATTTATCACTATGCCATAAATTGTCTTGCTAACCTAACGGTAGCCCCATCTTCATTTCCATTTAGCCATCCTCTCTATCTGTGGCCAGGTTTTTTGAGTTAGTTTAGACGCTTGGGGCGTTAAATATATACAGCACGCAAAATTATGAGCTGAAAGCCGCTTCTCGACACGTTCTGTTGGCTCTTCTACATAGAGTCTAGTCTAAGTCTCATCATGGAGCAGCAGCAGTCGCCTCGTTGCACTTTCTACTTACTTATTTGCCAAGCCAGTGAATCGCTCTAGTCTCGTAACGTTTCTTCCCTTTCTCTGCCTCACCCACAAACCCCACCACAAAGTGTTGTTGTTGTTAGAGAGCGGGTGGAGGGAGGGGGTGGGAGGCTACTTTAGCTAATGACTTTATTGAATCGAACCCAAGAGGAATCTCTTGACTCTTTGTATGACTTTTGGCGTATCAAGCGCAAAAATTAGCACAAGCAAATTAAATGAATAGACTACAGAGGGGGCCCATCATAATCATCATCATCATCATCATCATCATCATTATAGTTCTAATAGGGTGAAGGGGTGAAAAAAAAAACTAATGGGGAGAGGTAACACCTTGGGTGTTCTCTATCAACAACGATGGACAACATAAAACTGGGTTAATATGTGTGAAGAGACGCATAATAGGAAACTGTAACAATTTTAACACTTGGCGTTAAAAATAAAGGGTATAAATAGGGTATATCTCTCTTTTCTTTCTAAAAATAACAAGTTACTTATAACTCCTTTTCTTTAAAATTATAAAATAATTGACTATCTTCTAATTTTTAGTAGAATTTTTATATTATTTTCATTTTGCGTGATGAAATTTGACAACAAATCGTTCTAAAGAGTTGCAGGATAAAGGAGAGGAAAAAATTTATGGAATTTCTACTTCATGTTTTTGGGGTCAACTTCTCAAAATAAATGCAAAACTATTTTTAACCTCATGTTTTGTTTAACTGTGCTCGTACAATTCTCTCTACAATTCTCATCCTCAACCTCAACGTATGTATATATAACCTTAACATTTTCAATATTGTCCTTTAGCCTTTTGAATCGTCTCTCTTTACGTCTATATTGCAAATTTGCCTTTAGATGTCGTGCTTAAACCTCATAAATAAACAAGGTCTTAGTCCTTCTCTTCATCTCTCTCCGGGGTTTAACTCATTTTACTTTAATATCAACTTGATTTTAAACCCCTTTAATAACAACAACTAAAACGAACAACAACAAGCAAACAACAAAATCAATTAACTTCCATTTCCAATGCTTTTTAAATAAAGTAATTTCACGTTTTGTGACCTAAACGCTTGGGATCGAGAGCCGCTGGCTCCACGGTCAATAAACCCCCCCAAAAAAAGAGAGCGAGAGAGAGAAATAAAAAAAAGTCGTCACTTAATCAAATAAGCAAAATCTTTTAGGGCTAAAACCGAACCAAGAACTTGGTCTAATGAAAAGTCGTTTTTTTCGCGGAAATTGGGTCAACACATGGAAAGCGGGAACTAGAGAGAGAGAGAGAGAGATAAAAAGAAAATGCTAAAGGCAGGCCCAAGCAGACAGGAAATTTACTTCAATTTGTCGGTCGCCTGGGAATCAAATGGCAAAACGTGTCGCCGCCGCCGCCGCCACTCGAAGAGGAGCTACGGTATAAGGCTTAAAAAAGAGTCTCTCTGTCTCTCTCACTCTGTCTCTGTCTCTTTTACACTCGCAGCACTCTATCTGTCTTGCTTTCTAACTCTAATGGGCCCTTTTTAGCTCACCTTTTTTTTATGCTATTGATTTTCACCCGAATCGTGTGGTTGGCCTATTGTTTGATTTTTAGTTGGCAACGCGAGTTTTTTGTTTATGCTACTTGGCCTGACTACCCGTGCTGGCCCGTGTCCCCCCAATACACCCCTCTCTGTCACTCTGCCCATGTGCCTGCACTTGTTGCCATGGTAAAGTGCAAAAAAAAAAAAATAAACAAAAAAAAGGAAAGAACCAACTAACTTTTTTGTTAGCTGTTGTTGTTGCTGTTGTTGCTGCTTGGTGGGGAGCAAGGATAGTTTTTCCATCGTTTATATGTGTGTGTGTGGTTGTGTGTGGCAAGAGTTTTGCGCTTTTCTCTCCCAGTATGTTGCCTTGGAAAAAAAAAATAGAAACACTCTTAGGTAGGCTGGTAAATTGGGAACACTGGAAAATGCAATTTGCTTAACGTTACTTCACTTCAAATTTCTTGCCAAGGAGGAGACCTAACCTAAAGCAAAAGATGGCTTAATTAGATGATGAAACTAATGCGAATCGACTTCTTTAATAAGCTATTTACATTACTTTACAACTTTACAACTACTAAATGCTATTAACAAGAGAAGAAAGTTTCGCAGTTTCATCGATTATTTATAATAAATTAGCAATAGATATCGATTTTGCATATCAATTTGCCATATATCGCATTTAACTAGCTAACTAATAGAAAATTAAGTAAGTAAGTTGTCTCGCCGACTTAGGTATACCATACACCAGTAAAGCAACTATTTCAAATTTATTAAACAAATGCATTTTCACATGCTTTTTACAAGCATATCTTAGCATCTCGCTCACTCAAGCATACGAGCACCCTAGCGCCCCCACCAGCCAACGGCCAACTCCAGCCTTATGAAAAATCGTTTATATGCATAACTCGACTGTTTTTTGTCCGATTTTGATCAAATTTGGTTTATCAACTAATTTTGCTGGATATGAGTATCAAATTTAAGTGTACCAAATTTGATTGCATAAGGTAGACAAATACGGGAGATAATCGAGTTTTTTCAAATACGGGGGCGAAAAGAGGCGTGGCAAAATCTTTACCCATACATAATGTGCGCATTTACTAGGCAAATATACCAAATTTGGTGTCTCTAGCTAGTACCATTTCACCCTATGGGTGTATGGAAAAGTTTCCTGTACAAAATCCAAATATTGTTAGCTCCACCAATCATATGATATAATATATTCATATATTCATCATAGTTTATAATTACTTTTTCCTTTGAATATATATGTATGTATAGGTATATTTATAATTATATCAAAATTCAATTCATTTCAAAGATAATGTTTGCTGCAATCAAATTTTCAATATTTGAAATATTTGAATAATATTTGGTTCTTAATCTATAGCACAGCTTATTTTATGTTTTAAGTAATATTTAAAACTAGGATAACTAGGCGAAAAAGGGCAGAAAAGGTCGAGTTGATTTGATAGTTCCCCAAGCGAACACTCCTGAAAATATTTGGATTAAATTCCATTTCTCTTCTAACAACTAAATTGAAATGGGTCTTAAATGAAGTAGGCATTATATAATTTCTTTCAGTTTTGTTTTTTGTTCCCAGGCAATAAAATAACCAATTCACAAGTCCAATCTTAATATACAAATTCTTGTTTTAATGGCCAGTTACAAACAGAAACATACATATGTACATACATAGTTGTCCGTTAAGTAGCGAAATGGCAACAACTTCCGTTTGATGGAATCTCAGACATGAAGAACCCAACTTTAACTTACCCTCAGACTGAAACTGTTTTTTTTTTTCTAGCCTCAGGCTCAGAAGATCTTTCTATCTCTCACACACATGCTAATCTTTACAAGAAGCAGAAGTTGTTATGGGATAGAAACTTCACTTAGGTAGCATAGAGTCACAATGGAAATAGGTCACTCCATAACAACAACAACAACAACAACAACTAACGGAAGGAGATGTATGGTGGGGCGGGGGGTTCTTCAGCTGTCTGAACATAATTTCATCTCTCTGTCGTCATAATTGTCATTGTTGTTCTTGTTTGATTTGTGGTTACCACATTTCTTTTTACTCTCTTTTTTTTCTTCCTCTTTTCCAGTTGCTTTTCTCACATATATGTACATAGTTTGTTTAAGTGTTTGGTGGAAAAACTTTTACTTTGTTGCATTTGACACTGCTCTTTTTCATCTTGTTGTATTATGTTTTCTTCAATTTTTCATTTCTGGGTGAAAGTTTTTCTTAGTTATTGGGTTTAGATTATTCTTGTAAGATAGATTTTAAATACCCTTCAATAATACGTAATCCTCTTGATTGATAAAGTTTTAAAAAGCCAACCAAAGCTTGAAACATAGTTAACTAGGAGCCAACATAGTTGTTTGCTTTGACACTATTAAAAGTGTGAAATTTTATGGCAAATTTTTAAAGGAATCCATGTCGTTTTTGATCGAATTTAGCAGAATTTCATCTTGACCAAGTTTGGTATATATGGCAGAGAGATATAATCTATGTGATCTACTTTTCTTTTAAATATACAAAAATAATTGTCTAGAATTTCGTCACTTTTGCCTTTACAGAGTAAGGGACTTCTACACATAAAACTAGTCACTGGATTAATTATACGAAAAATAATCATCAATTTTACCTTTCAACAATTTTGTATTGATTATTGATGAGTTATATCGATTATATTTTAAACATTTTTGATATCTATTAAATAGAAAATTAATAGATAAGCCAACTAAAAGACTTTGACTTTCTTTAATATTATCGTAAGTGTATTATATCAAGGTAATATGCTTGATCACAGGTTATCATTTCTATACAGGGTATTAGCCTAACTATTTTGATGTGTTATTTGAAAAATGCTTGAAATTTTCATATTGTATATATATGTATTTGTTTTTTCTTAACTGTCATTGCATCTGTCCGAAAGTTTTTGTGTAGTATAGTTGTGTATATATACATATATGTGTATATATCTGCATACATAAGTACATGTGTGTGTGTGTGTGTCTTCCAACGTTGTCTGTATGTATTTATCTTTCATTATGACAATGCTGCAGAAAAGTTGTGCAAACAATCAACCTGCCAACGCCCTCTCAACCAGTGGCACGACTGCCACTGGACAACTTGCATTGACAGGGGAGACTAGTAAGAAAGTGACAATGGTGATGGGGGGTGGAGGTGGTAAAAGCCCTATCACCCTGCTTAAACTATTCAAATACAGAGAGAGAGAGACAGATGGTATATGTATGTGTGTCAAGCCCATGTTATGCTAGACATTGTCATTAATGAAGAAGGCACATACACTGAAATCGAGGTTGCAGGTGGTTAGAGGATGGGGTTACCTTTTGTGACCAACTGTTGTCTATCCCATATACACATGCTGTTTCCCTTTACCCCCATTTACCATTTCCAGACGACCGTCCATGCCAAAAAAGCAAAAAAAAAAAAAAAAAAACACATTCAAGTAAAACTTATTTACATAACATGTGTTGCATTTTCCATGTATGCAATGGTTTTCTCTTTGTGCCATCCTTGTTAGTTTTTGGTCTTTGCCAAACAATTAAGCATAATTGTTATAGTTTTTTTTTCCACCTTTCTTCATTTTCTTCTTTGACAATTCCCGCAATTTTCTTTTAGACTATTTCCTATTTATTGAACAGAAATGGTTAAACTTTAATTCATTTGGTTTGCATTTAAAAAACAGAAATAACTATATATATAATGATAAGATTTTATGCGAATTAAGACAATAAATTAAATAAATGGTAGAGAAATTCAAAGACTTAATGAGATTTTCAGATTTCTCATGGAATAGAGAATAGCACATTCAAGTGAAAAATGTTAAAACGAAACCTAATCTAATCGTTTACTAGTCATACTCAATCATTATTATCTATATCTTGTATTTGCTTGCCATTTTGTTTGCCCATTTAGTACAAATGCTAGGGCTAACCTCCTAATCCTCGAATCTACTCTTGCTCCCTCATCTCCAGCTTCTGCTCGTTCTCTTCATACAAAAGTCAAAGTCAAGGAATGAACTTTTCTTTCAATTGTGTCACGATTTTCAACTTGCATAAATTTTTTGGGCCATAATACCTCGACGCCACGCTCTTTCACCTCCATCTCCAACTTGGCCGATCGTGTCTAGTGTCTCTCCCTCTCTCACTGTATCTCTCTGGTGGCATGCCACGGCGTGGGGCAAGAGGAATAGTGTTAGAGTAGTGCTCTAGGCAATTTGATTACCCGTCATGCGCGTGATTCAGAGGTGATGTGCATATATTTATGCCATTTTTTTTTTGTTGTTCCTCTCCTTCTTTTTTCTTTTTCTTTTATGATTTACGGTCACAGAAAAGCTAACGCGAGCGTTGGTGTCAAAAGATAAGTATATATATAAATAGAGAGAGAGAGAGAGAGAGAAAGAGTGAGATGCTGGCAAGTTAGACAAAGTTGTAGTTGGCTTATTGAGTAGCCAACACGTTTTTGACCAAGTCAAAGTAATTGTCAGCGGGTAATCGTATGGCATACAGACAGTTATCGTGTGGGTTTATACCCCCTTCTCGTTCTCTCCTCACCTCACACTTGGGCGGCATGTCTGCGTCAGCTTTTAAAGTCGAAGGCCATAAATTATAATCTATTACTTACATTCATATAAATGTCTTTTTGTCTAGTCAAGGTTGCACAATTTAAAGGGTCCACATCTCCCTTTTTCTTTGCCTTTCGAGAGAGATAGAGGGAGGGTTACTTATCGATGCTAAATTTATAGACTTATCTTTAGATCTTACTGATAATAATTGGAAAGGAGTTTAAACGATCTTAATCGGGAGGAAATCTAAAAATCTTTGCCATATTAAGCCTAACGAAAGCTTTTCCAATAAATGAACAACCGAAAATTTGACAACCTGTTGGACTCTTTGTTCGTTTCACTCGCTCTCCTTTACAACATTGACTCCCCAATCTTCTCCATTCTATTATAAAACCCCAAAAAAAAAGAATGAAAAAGAGAAAAAAAAGAATAAAACGTTCCACTCAAGCAAGCATAAGTCGTACTCGTAGTCAAGAAGCAGAACCACCAGCATTCGTTTGGGTAATTTAAGACCCTACCAAGAGGTATATCCATTCTCCCCGCCCCACCTTCCATTTCCACACCGTGCCCCATCCAACTCCATCGCTCGTTCTTTCTGTCGGTGAGTGACTTTTTGCATTCACTTTATTGTTATAATATGTGGCCGCCTGGTTTTTGGTTTGGTTTGGTTCGGTTTGTCTATTTACCGCTAAGAGCAATAAACAGCCGCTGGAAAGTTGATCAAAAGCCGGCTTCAAAATTGGATACTCCACACTCCCCCTTCCCCTCCCACACACAGACGCATCCACATGGTTGGTTGGATAGCTGGTGAGTTGGTTACTCAACTTAACTGAGTCTCAGATTCGTTTAACGTTCTCCCACTTTTTTTTTATTTTTTTTTTTTTTTTTTCGTTTTTTCTATCGACTTTTGTCATCTCCAGTTTCGTTCTAGTTTTTCAGTTGTCATTGAGTTTGACTTGAGTGGCATGGAGGAGAGACCAGGGTAAGAGATTTCAATGTTTAGTTTATTAGCATGTCACAGAGAGATAGAGAAGTGTATTATATTCTGTTCAACTAGTAGTGATCATATTATTTGAGAACTATAACAAATAGACGGAACACAGACTGAAAGAGGAGACATACAGGGAAAATAGAGATTGGCTTTGATTGATCCTTAATGTAAGTCAAGTTAGTCAAGTTGAGTTGACATTAAGAGCAATGACTTGCATTCTAAATGATATGTTAATTTCTCCATATACGAGTGTCTCTATATTTAGCTAGTTACTAGTAGATATGGTCAAAGAGTTGTAGTTTAAGTTACTTTCCTTGGATTTCTCTTGAGCAAATTTTTTCCTGTGAATTTTGAAGAGGATTAAGCTCAAGAGGATCTATCACTTAAGGCATTTAAGTACTTTCTCATCTGTTATAAAGACGAACTTCTTTTTTTTTCGTGGTCTTGTCTGCCTTATCAAAGTAGCCTTTGACACGAGATAAAGTGCAGGTCGATAATCGGACAAAGCCATAAATCTATTAACCTTTTTAGTCCTTATTGATTGTCTTCATTAAACACCGCAGTTCGTTTTAAAAAAGGTAGTAAAGAAACCAAATTAGAATGAAATCAGTCTCTAGCTATGATTCTACAGATTTATAAAGTTTTATTTCTCTATATTCGACACCTGAAAATATAACCTTGGATTTATTTCTCTTATGAATAACATTTTATGACAATCTAATAAGAATCCAAGAGTGACTTTGACGTCAAAGTTACTATATATCGAAGTGACAAGGAGATTGTAGATTATATTTTTTATTTTCTGTAACTAGGATACCTAAGGATAAAGGATAAAGCATAGGGATGTTTTTGTATTTGGGGCCACCCTAATGTGATATGTAATAGACATTGTCTTTGTGTTTCGTCATCATACATATCGTATATATAATTTTATATTGACTGTTTATTGATTTCCACATACCTTATCAGCAACTAAAAAATTAGATCACAAACAAAGAAAAGAGTGTGAAATTTATGTGGATATATACATATGTAAGTTTTAACACTTTCCTACTAAATCGAAGTTAAATGAATATCAAGTATACGGCCCTTATTGTTGTCATATTATGAAAATCATGCATTGTCATTCTGTTTCTAAATGGCACTTGCTACTTTTCAATACTACACAATTAGCAAAGAGTTGGTAAAATACCAATATATGGTATATATATCTGCACATAAATTGAATGTATTTGGTTTGAACTCATCTTGAAGTAACTAAACGATTTTTAATTACATGTTAAATGAAAATCGGCTTAACACAGAATACAAATATTTGACATACAATTGAGACAACATTTAAGTATCTTACGGATGCACAAACACATATATAATTCCACACACACACACAAACACACGCGCACCCAGCCACCCACCCACACACACACGCACACGCACACAGATAATGATTTGTAAGAAAAATTTTCTGCGTAAGCATTTTTGTATACCCTGTAGCCATGATAGATTTCATGGGTATATACAGGCACAGCCTAGATCACTCCTCAGGGCTGAGCATTTAAGTCAGTGTCAGTTATTGCAGGGTATGACACATAGTCGATGATGAGCCAAGAGATTAAGCTGTATCATTATTTTTTTTTTCTTATTTTTTTTGCGCAATTTCAAGGTCAACGACAAGTAGCAGCTCTTTATGTATGAATGAGATCTAATTGTTCGTTTATGGTAAAAAAAAAAAGAAAGAAAACGAAAACGAGAAGAGGAAAGTGGCAGGCAGGCATTACAAAGGGAAGGGGCATTGCCAGGGAACGCGGAGGCGAAGGTGCGCCTTATGTAAGTACAATGCCAAATATTGGATTACAGAAGCAAAGAAAAAAAAACCGTAATGGCACGGCCTAAGAGAAAGAGAAAGAGAAAGACAGAGAAAGAGCTTTCATCTCATTTCTAGCAATAAAAAATGGGCTTGACAATGACTTTTGTTGTTGTTGTTGTTGTATATTTGAAATATGGCTCAAAGTCAATGCAGTTAAAGTATATAAATATCTAAGATGATGACATAATTGAGCAAAAGAAATATTATTTATGTTCCCATTGTATTATTAAAATGATATTTCTATTGATCTCTTTTCAGTTTCTTGGATCTCAACACACATTCTCAATTTTTGCATTATTGTTATTCGTTATGCTGTACAGTAAAACATGGCTAAATCGTCACTTTATGCTGCTGGGGTGACCTGTTTGGGTTTCATTTGCTTTGCCTTGGCATCGGTGGCCATTGGTATACCAATTTGGGGTTACTACAATAGTCCATCGGGTGAATATATAAGTAAAATTTACAAAAAAAAAACAAAATAATATGTAAAAAATGTAATTTTATCCTTTTTTTGTTGGTTTTTCCCACAGGTGGCTTTGATTTGGATCGTGGATATTTTAGCCCGTTTAAAGTTTGCAAACAATTGACATATAATCGCGAAAAATGCGGCAATGATGTTTCGAAATTTAGATTAAGCAGTAAGTATAAATACACATAGAGACAGAGAGAGAGAGAAAGAGAGAAGGAGAATAATTAGTAAGTCAAAGCCGAACACTGTAGACAAATATTACTTTAATAAGGAAAGAAACGCTCGGAAAATGATTTGTTTAAATTTTCCAGCCGTGTACTGCTACTCCTGCGATTAGCATATATGCCAGAGAGGGGCGGCCCCTCCCCAGTGCCGGATTAAGCCACCGCAAAAGCCTGTAGCAATCCAAAAATCGATAGATATATAGGTTTTCGGGAATGCATGATGCAAATTAGAAAATTATTTTCATGAATCGTTTGAAAACTATTTTTTTTTTTCTGAAATTTTCCGACTTTATTTTTGCCAATTTCTTAGTTCTTGCATTAAACACTTCGATATTTGTAATCGATTTTTTAAAAAGTCAAAGTCCATTAGTAAAAAATGTAGTCAATGCAATATAAGTTTCGGAAATCGGTTATTCAATTTGGCAAACTTGTAGATTCGCAAAATTTGAAGTTATAGAAATACGACCAGATTTACATCGTAAAGAAGTTTGTCTGTATTATACTTTACCCTTTTTTTCCAGATGTAGTCTTTATCAGTGGCCTATTGGCCATTGGCAGCTCAGCTGTGCTGGGCGTATTTTGCATACTCTCGGTCATTCAACATGCAATGATCTCATCGAGGGAGAAGGTTGTTATGCCCTATACAACACTTGTGATAGTGAAGCTACTCTTAGCCCTGTTAGGTGGTAAGTGAAAATCATTTCCAATTGCACTTGTTAAATGATTTGAAATGATTGATAACTCTTTTGGTTTTCAGGTGTGCTGGCCATTATAGCCACTGTGTTATTTGCCCTGCAAATTGATGAGCAAGAGCGTTTTGGTTTCATAATCACTCGTGGCATATCCTTTTACATACAGGTAAGTGGTTGTGGTAGTGTGAATATTTCGAATCGTTTCGTTTAATCAGTGCAATTTGTATTACTTGTATAAGATTGTGGCTATTGTGCTGTCAGTGGCCCTGTTTGTGGCCGCGTTGTACGATGTGATCTTTACACGCAGTCCAGGCGGTGATCCGACCATGGCATTGGATGCCTCATCGCCTGCCAGCGCCACAACCTTCAATAATCCCGGTTTCAAGGAGCCACGCAGTCGCAATGGCGTATCGGTGACGGATGCTTCCGGCAAACCGTATAGCGGGATTCGCAACGGTGCCGGAAGTGGCGGCGGTACAGCGGGCAGTGTGGCCTCCATGAGCACCACAGTCACAAGTGTTTCGAATGGTTCGACACTTGATTCGGTGACACGATCACCATTACGTTCGAGCCTGAAGAAACCCCGACCACGGCCAGATCCAACGTTGGGCATACAAAATCCGGGCTATTCTGGTTCCGGTAATTCACCGCCGCCCATGCGACGAAATGGTAGTGTGAAAAAGGTTCGCATACAGACGCACAGCACAGAGGTTTAAATACATATGGAATGTGTAGAATCTGTTCAGTAGAAGTAGTTAATAAGTGTCGACAAAAGCATTAACAAACAACAGCAACAAACAACATTTACAAAGACTGTGTACAGTAGCAAACAAAAAAAAAAAAACAAACAAACAAAAACAAAACCACGAATTGACACAACATTCGAACATTTGATTTCAACAAGTACTTTTCAAAAATTTTCATTTTGTTTTCTTTCTTTGATTTTTGTTTCATTTGTCTTCCAACAATGGCCGCCCTATACATACATATATCTTCATATCAATGTGTGTGTGTGTATATAGCAGGCTATAACTAATTTGATTTCTGTTTAAGGCAACGGGTTCCGTCCATGGGCAAAAAAGAAAAACAAAAAAAAAAGACAACATAAAGTATTTCATTTGAATTTTCTCTCAAAAGTATTTCAAAATGTCCTCATAAACCATTAAACCCCCCCACATACACACACACACATTCACCCACCCACACACACGGCCCAGTTCCGTTCCACAAATCAGTTATACTTATTATCCACAAAATGAAATCCACAATTAATATTTAATTTAATTTTAGTTTTTCACCTGCAATATATATTATATAAATTAAAGTTTCTTTCTCTTCTCTACATAATATTTAAATGAAAAATATCTTAATATAATTTTTTTTTTTTTGTTTTTGCTCTTGTTTAAGCAAAAAGAAAAAAAGATTTGTAAAATACATAAAAAACAAAACAAAAATCTAAAGCAAATTGTTAATTATAACTAAGTTTAAGCAAAAAACAAACAAGAAACAAAAACATATTTAATAATTAATAATATGTCATTATTGTTAGCGTTAAATTTCTTTCTCTACATACATATATTGTATACAAACAAATATAAATATATATATATACATATATATATATATATATATATATATATATATATATATATATATATATATATATTTATATGCATATAAATTAATTGTTACGCTAAAATTACCAATTGAATTGCAAAAAAAAAAAAACAAAAACCAAGCTTGTTTGTTTAATTATCTTTGATACCCTTCTTTTTATAATTGAAATTGGAAAATGTGTGTTTCATGTTTTTTCCGCTATTTAAGAAAATAATAAATTAAATACAAAATTATACAAACGTTAAATATTAATTGGATTTTTTTTCCTACAAAGTTAAGTATAATATCTTTGTAAACGGTAATAGTTCATTTTTTTTTTAATTATAGACTTTGATCCTTTTCATCCGATCTTCAAAAATGGTTAAGCATTTTTACTTTAAATAAATGGAGAGAAATGTAAATGTCAAATATTTACGAACTACGGATGGCGCCACTGTTAAAGTCGAGCCTCTGTTAAATAAAATATAGATTTTGTCTGCCTGATTATTCGTCAATTATTACAACGTCTTCTGGCTACCATTGACTATTCCAAAATGGATAAGGACCCTTTTTATAATATTGTTGGAGCATCTGGGCTACTCAGCTATCAACAGAAATTCCAATATTTATATTTAACAAACGGAAATGGCATAGCCAATAGTCAACGGAAATTGCCATTTACGTTCAACTAATTTAATTAACCTTTATTTTGTTAAGGATCATCTATTGTTTTGAATAAAATGCTGCAATTAGTTTGCGAAAGGCGTTAAATTTAAAAGTGATATTAGTCTTGCTTCTTGAACGTTTTGTTTTTAAATAATTTGAAACTTTACATCAATTTTACATTTGTATGTTAAGACAAATCGAATTTGAATTCAAAATGAATGCGGTATTTTCAGCCAGTGTTGAAAAATGTTGCTACACAAAATGTTTGTGCTCTTTCTATCTCTTGTCTTTCTCTTTTGGTCGGCGGACGTACTCCTTTGTTGCATGTTCGACTCTATTGTCGGAGTTCGACTCTTTTGCTCGACTTGATGGTCGAAGTTCGACTCTTTTACCTGATGTTGGTACTATTTTATACGATTTTTACTGTTTTGTTCGAAGTTGGGGACTCTTTTGGATGAACTGCGCTCTTTTGTTGCATGTTGGATGCTTCCATCGAGTTGCGAGCCCCCTTGCAACATGTTCAACAGAGCCACTGGCTATAAATAGACCCGCCGTCAAACACATTGAAGTGAATTAAATTGTTAACCAAATAAAAATATATTTATGCAATTTCAAGAGGTCTCAATAAAAAAGAAATCCAATAGACATGGAGCGAAAATTGCACAGTGGAATACATCATCCAACGTTGCGTTTGCTGCAGGAATCCGGATGTGAAATACTGCCACATAATCTAATGTATCCGGTTTTCATTGTCAGCCATGATGACGATGTGCAGCCCATTGCCAGCATGCCGGGAATCTCGCGATTTGGCATTAACAAATTACGTGAACATCTGGAGCCATTGGTGCCACAGGGATTGAAATCAGTGCTGCTCTTTGGCGTCGTTGAGGGCAATCTCAAGGACGAGATGGCCACCCATGCCGATTCGGCGGAAAATCCCGTGGTCCGTGCCATACCCAAATTACGCAAATGGTTCCCCGAACTTTTAATTGCCTGCGATGTGTGCATCTGTCCGTATGCTTCGCATGGCCATTGCGGCCTGCTGGGTGAGACCGGTCTGGAGAATGGGCCGAGTATAAAACGTATTGCCGACATAGCTGTGGCCTATGGCAAAGCGGGTGCTCACATAGTCGCCCCCTCCGACATGATGGACAATCGGGTGAAGGCCATTAAGCAGGCACTGATCGATGCCAATTTGAATAGTGTCTCGCTATTGGCCTATTCGGCGAAATTCGCATCGAATTTCTATGGACCATTCCGTGAGGCAGCACAAAGTGCTCCGAAATTCGGCGATCGTCGTTGCTATCAATTGCCCAGTGGTTCACGTAATCTGGCAATGCGTGCCGTCCAGCGGGATGTTAGCGAGGGTGCCGATATGCTAATGGTTAAACCCGGCATGCCTTATCTGGACATATTGCGGCAGACCAAGGACACATATCCATATCATACTTTGTATGTGTATCAGGTATCTGGAGAGTATGCCATGCTATATCATGCCGCTCAAGCGGGTTCCTTTGATTTACGTGAAGCTGTCCTAGAGTCAATGAAGGGTTTTCGTCGAGCTGGTGCCGATTGTATTATAACCTACTATACACCATATCTGCTCAATATCATAGACAACAAATCGGCATGAGTTCCCCTTTGTCTTTCTCTCTCTCTCTCTCTCGGACCAGAAGTGTACTTAAGCTCCTAGCTAGCTTCCCCTTTCCTTCCACCTCTCTATTCATTTAATTCAAAGTAGTTTCTAGTTTTTGCCTTATCATTGTTAAAGCGCAATATATGCTTATCGCTTCGTGTTATATTTGAAAGTCTAATTGTAAGGCCAAAAAACAAAAAAAAAAACGTAGAGTCAATTCAAATCAATTTTTAACAATTTCATTTTGCATTGCGTCAGAGAAATCGCTCTGGATACACTTTCTATATAACCGGTTCCAAAACTCTGGAACATTGTGATAGTCAATTAACATACATAAAAAAATTTATAATTGTTTGTTTTTTTTTGTTTTTTTAATATTTGCTTCACGTACAAATCATTTAATCTTTCATATTTATTATTTTTGGTTTGGGTTTTTGCAATACTTTTGTGACACTGTGAACTCTGGCTATATATGTATGTATATGTATTACTTTTAGGGATTTATATATGTACGATATATATATATATATATATATATAGTTAAGGTTTCAAGTCAGCTTACTTAGCTAATCTTACACGCTTTTTTGTGTGTTAAGTCTTAAGAAGAAAGTGTACAAATAAAGTCACAAAATAAAAACTAAATGCTAATTTAAGTACAATAAGAATGTTGAATTGTTAATTGATGGATATACACACATATCTATATATATATACGGAGAGAAATCAAAAACAAGTTTTTTTAATTCCTTTATATGTATATTGGATTTTGATTTTATAAAATCAAAATTATGCAATAAATTGCTATTAAACATTGCGTTTTTTGACAAATTTTAAATTACAAGACACGAAAAAAAAATTTGTTAAAATTAATGAATATCTTTCCAGCCTCTTGCATACTTTAAGGAGCAAAATTCACACATTTTACATCCTAGATCTGCCCATGAGGTCAGATATACAAAGTTTATGAAATTGATTATAAACTTAAATGAAGTGAAACAAATCTTTATGTCTGATACATATTCTTAGGTCTCACAACGAATTACATGCGATTTCAGTAAAGGTTTTTTACAATTCTTAAAAATATATTTTTGTAATTTTGTAAGGAATGATATTGAAATCTTCACATGAAAAAATACAATCTTTAAATGTGTCTAAAATTGTTAGGAACTCTTTTGTTTTTTTTAAACATCGCTATAATATTCAAATTGTATAACAAATCGTACTCGAAATTCAGATTTCAAAGAAAGTTAAGTTAAGTTTAGCTTAACAAGAAAGCAAATAAAGTATTAACTACTTTCAAAATATTGAAACACTGTACAAATACATACTAAGTAGAAAATTTCTCATGGATGTAGGGTTTGTTTTCAATCTGCTATATCTATATATTGATATAGATACATATATGTATATAATCTCTATTTAAGAAAGAAAATACTGTGTGTGTGTGTGTGTGTGATGTTTTTTGTTTTGTCTTCTGGGATTTTTTTTTAGTTGCTTTCACTACTGTGTATCTGACTGTGTTCTAATATATCTGTATTTTGCATGGGTTCCAAATCCGTTTCCGATATGATCTCGGCCAGCCATTGTTCGATTTGGACTGGATGAAATGAATCTTCATCTCCACTGTTGGCTTCTAGAATGATTTTAAGATTCTCAAAATTCTTTAAAATCAATCGTTTGCCCGGCTGCAAATGGGAAGACATCGATGATGGCAACTCGCTGGCGTCATCCTCATTATCTCTATCTTTGTTGGTGGTGGTGGTGGTGCCGGTGGTCCTGGGTATTGGTGGTGGCGGTGCTGGTGGTGTTTTTTTGGTGGGTTGGGTATTGGCATTACAAGTAGAGTCGGCTGGAGCCGTTGTGGCATAGATACGTCGTGGCTTTTCCTTCATACTCTTTTTAATTTCATCGAGTAGACGATTATAGAAATCGCAGGTGACATCATGTGTGTCCTGCTCGACAACCACTTCCTCAAATTGATACGAATTGGAATTGGTTGAGGCAGCTTCTTCAGCGGCTGCTTCAACCTCATGTTGATTGGAGGCGGGAATCGCTTGGGTAGATTTTCTGGTGTTGTTGCTCTTTTGTTTCTTTGACTGGGAACGTGAACTAGCATTACTGGAATAGCTTGAACTGGATGCTGTGGAGATAGATTGGTCGGTGGTATTTGTATTTGTATTGGTGGTGGTGGTGGTGCTGCTACTCGATGAATCAGCAGAGATCGACTGCGGCGGCTTGGCCAAGGGAATTTTGGTACTAACCGCCTCCTCTTGGGCACAATTAATGGTTAGACTGGCTATATTTCGCAAATTAATGGTGCCATTGCAATTATTGATTGTTATCTTTGGTTTGAAACGTGGCTTGCGCTGCTGCTGCTGCTGCGACTGTTTCTGTGTCGATGCGGGAGGAGGTTTACCATGCTCCAGTAATGTACTACTCTTCGATCGGGATGAGTCACGACCATCGCGACCTAAACTGGATACAGCTTCGGCTATAGATGATTCCAGCTCATCATCAAGCTCTTCGAGATTAAGGGGCGGCACAACCACCGCCGAGTCTCGTTTGATTTTCGCCTTGCGTACCAATTCTTTGGCCTCCTGCAGTGTTATATTGATGATTGAACGTTTTGCATTGATATTATTCTCCTCGATCAGCGATTTGTTGGTGAAATCGACCACAATGGCCTCGGCGTTAGGGGGCGCCGCTTCTTCATCACCATCAACATCATGCACATCGTCTACATCTAAATCATAGGCATAGGCTATATTACGCTCCTGTAAGCATTTATACATGGTCTCGTGATCATCGATTGGCTCTATATAATCTTCATTCCGTAGCCCTGTATTGCGATAATCCTGCAAAGCAAATTGCATATTATTGTTGTCCAATTGAAAGTGTCCAAAGGTGCGTATAGCTGCTAGCAGTTTATCCTCCTCATCACCATCGCCAGTAATGAACTGAATATCACCATCGGCATCCGAAGCGCCATCTCCTCCTCCTCCTCCTCCGCGTCGTCCTGGCTTGAGCATTTGCTGCTGTTTCTGGGTATTCGCAATGACTTCCAATTGTCGGAGCAGCAATTTCTCACGCATATGGAGAGCTGCTCGTATTTCATTAAACTTTTTTTGCACATTTCCTTTGACCTACAATAGATGATAGATAGGTCCAGAGTGAAATTGGACAGTGAAAAATATTTAATTTACTTTACCTCATTTAAAATGTGTTCCATTTTGGAAACTGAGCCCTGGATTCAGGTCCAAGTCTATGTTAATTTTTCCTTCTTTTTCTGTCTCCTGAGGAGTTGCCGTGGTAACAGCTAATAATAATAATAATAATGCCTTGGTACCCTTAGGTACCGATGTCTACGCCCCCGCCCTTTGCTTAAAAGTGTGTGTGTGTGTGGGTGTGTATGTTAGTGTGTGATGACGCAAAAGGTTTTTGTTTTATTAATGTTAAAGTTCACTGAATATTGTTGAGTACTCCAGGTGCTATTGATCTCATAGTGATCGATAGTTTAGTTTAGTTTTCTTTTTTTTTTGGGATTTGTAAGGATAACTGGATAACTTGTTTACTGCGTAATATATCTTAGATAGATGGAATGTGCTCTCAGTTGATATCAATGTGTAAATGTTGCGTTTTTTACGTTTACTCAAGATTCCGTTATATCGAAAACATAAACAAAACAAAACTGACAACAAAATTCACCGCAATAAATGAGTTTTATTCCCCACAAAGAGACAAATTCTGCCCACACACAAACACACACACATTCTACCTAACGTTGCCACAATGTTTGCACTTGCATCTATTTCATTGGATGTGGCAACACTAAATTTCAAATATTGCGGCTAAACCAATTTTTGTCTAAGGCTGTGGAAATTTCCAGGAACTTGACTAACAAAGAAATTCCCTTACAAGCTTTAATTGCTTATTTGAAAGTAAACAAAAAGAAAATTCGAATTACAGGTATACCTAAAACTAGTAAAAACTTCGCAAAGATTTGGCGCCAAATCTAGTACACTCAAACCGCCTTTTTTTTGCCTTGCAGACTCATATATGAGTAATCGTTAATTAGCAGACTCATTTACGTGTGTTAACAGACGCAATTTAAGTTAACAGTCACTCATTGTATGAAACTCGTTAGTTAACATACTCGAAGTACGGTAGCAGGCTCGCTTTGAGTGATTCTGCTAAAAGGGCGACTCACCGTGAGTCTTTTAATTTAACAGAGATTCAACAAGTGTCTGGCAGTAACAGAATTTCTTTAAAAATACTCTTACACAGAATAGTTGTATTTAATTTACATCAGTTGTATGTATAAATTTTAAATTTACAATGAAGCAGTAAGGTAATTTAATCTACCATATCTTTATAATTCAGTGCGTTTTGTAATAATGTAATGCAGATATTTCGCTGACCCTAATTGTAATGCATATGCCAACACCGAAGTGCCTATATTACATACATATGACTATTATAATTTTGATTGTTTAATAAGCAAAATGTTAGGGTATCAAATATGTCTGCATAATGTATGCTTAGTCTTCTTAACCATAACATGAGTTTTTTTTTTTTTAATTCACTAGCTTTTTCTAGCCTATTTGAAATGTTAATATGTTCAGGCCCTGGAGATATCTGTTAAGTCGAATGCTCCAATATTCAACTTAACATGGCCAACAACTGTTAATTTGTTTCTGTTTTCAAAGTGAGCGGTTGTGCGGTCGCTTGTTTTCGGTTTTTTAAAAAGTAAAATTTTTGAACAACTTACTATTTGATAATATTTGTATTATTTTTTGTTCAGTGTTATTTTTGTTTTCAAGTGAAGAGGTTGTGCGTGGGACTGACTCTATCTATCTTTCTCTCTGCCAGCATATAATAGTCAACAATTGACGAAATATTTTTTGAATTCTACAAGTGTATCGGATAGAAAAGTGGCTAACGGCGGCGCGAAACTATAAAGCAGAACTCGTTCAGTTTTGGAATTTCATTTTTGAAGATCTCAAAAATTATCCTTAAGACTAAAAATTGTTTATAATATTTATATGAGAGACAGCAAATATGCAAGGAGAATGAACAAAAGTATGCCACGAATTACTTAGCCAGAGAGCCAAACAAAAACACACACAACAAAAAAAAAAATCGAAATCTAAGGCAAAACGTACAAATTGCCGACGACGCCGACTGTGTCTCTCCTCTGGCTTTGTGTGTTGTCTGTGTTGTTGCTCAGCTGCCACTGCCACCGTCGACGTCGCCGTCGTCGCCGCGTCAAGTGTTTGATTTTGTAATATGTTTTTTTTTTTTTATTTTGCTGTTTTTGCTCATTATGCATATGAATTTTGTGTTGTTTTTAGTTGCACATATTTTTGGAAAAAAAATTTAGAAATAAATGTATAAAGTTGAGATAAACTTTTGTTGTTGTCGCTAGTCTGAGTAATTTACAAAAAAAAAATACAAAGAAGCAAACGAAAATACAAAAAAGAAAAAAACTGCCGACGTGTGTGTGTGACTTATGAGTGTGTTATGTCTGTGTGCGTTTGTGTTGTTAGTTGTATTTGTGTTTGCATTTGCTTTTGCCAACGTGTTTTGGTGTTATTATTATTATTGTTTTTCTTGTTATTAATATTACCTAAACAAAAAAGTATTTGTGTACATTTTGAATCTAAAAAAAGACGAAAAAGAAAATAACAACACACAGACACAGACCAACACACACACAAGTAACAAAACAAAAGCAAAGGCAAAACAACACAATAAAAAAAAGTAAATGAAAGAAAGATAAAAAGCGAGGCAGGAAGAGAGAGACACCCAGAGGCCAGAGCGAGAGAGTGCGAATTGTGTCAATGCGGCGGCAGCGGCAGCAGAGACACCGTGATGACGCCAAGATTTTAAAAATATCTTTTACAAATGGTCAATAATAGTTAGTTAGTTAGTTCATCTCCTCCCCACCCCACCCCACCAACTAAACAGTTGCTATTTGGCAGGTGGTGGGATGGAGGCAGAGGGCAAAGGGCTTAAAAATTAATTTCTTCAACTATTTTTAATTGGATTGGCAACCACAAACCACGTTTAAATTCTCTTTTTATTTCATATAGTGTTTTGTGTTGTGTTCCATGTGCTTTTTGTGCTTCTGTTTTCATTTTTTTTTTGTTTTGTTGCTTCTTATGATGATTCTTGGCTCTCTCGCTCTCTCTCTCTCTCTATGTGTGTGTGAGATTTTTTTGCTTTTTAATTGTGTTTGGTTTTGTTTTTGTGTTTGCAACGGCAACGAAACAACGGCAATGTCGGTGGCTGCAGCAGCGGCGGCGGCGGCGGAGGCGCCGTGTCATTGCACGCAAAGCGTCGTGACTGGATGCCAATGAAACATTCTTACATTAATTCATACAATACATATGTACATATATAAAAAACAAACACACACACACACACGCACCCCAAAAACATGCATTTTGTATTTGTAAAGGTGTATTTCCTCTCAGAGAAGGGGTCCCTCTCAAAATTCTTGAATATCAAAAGATGTTTAGTTTTTGGAAAATTTACTTACATTGCCGAAAAATCTCCAATGAACCTGTTAAAAATGTATTTAGATAGTCGGAATAAGTGTCCTAAAATGATCATTTTCAATGATTTTCAATTAGCCAGGATTTGAATCTGTCCTGCCCTGCTCATACTTGGCTACGCCCTTGTCAAGTATCCATATTAAAGCTTAAATTTGTAATCACTTTTAGGAGTCTACAATCACTTTTTAGTCGACAAAAAATGTCGAAAAAGATAGAAACAGAAACTCAAATAGAAACTTTATATAGAGTTAGTTTCTTTTCGACATTAGGCATGCCTAAAAAATAACACCGCGAATTTTAACTAATTGATCACGTGTTTTTTTTGCTTCTTTGCTGTGTATTTTCGAAATATAGCGAAACATCTTTAAACAAAATATTTTATAGAATTTCTGAAATATCAATACTTATCATCTAATTAAAAAAGTTAACGAAATAAACTTTAAATTAAGTGTTTTAACTCGTGTTAACATTTTAGTTTAGAGTTGAGTCACTGTATAATGGATTGTTGTGGTAGTTATGGCTTCAATTGTTGCTTAATTCAGATTTTTGGGGTGTATTTAGCTGGAAAATATATTTTGAGATCTAGAAGTTATTTTTTCCACAATCGAATCGAATGAAGGCTGTGCATTTCCCCAATCAATTATTCGCCCTTTTTGTTTGAAGTGAAACTATTCCCATATGTACATACATAGTCATGTGATTCAAGTTATAAAATATATGACGATCGGAGCGATAAAACCAACATCAAGCTATCGCTGAATGTTCTCATCTTGGAGAGAGAATAGTTTGTACTTGAATATGTAAAAATATACTTACGTAAATATGTGTGTACCGACGGATAACGCAACGAATTGAGAATTAATAAGCAATTTTAGCTTAAGCAACATCTGGTGGAAATTTTACGTGCCTATATTTTGACACTTAACATTTTGCTTTCAATATATTTTGAGTTAACACACAACATTCTTTCATGGCTAGACTTTCAAGCCGTCATTGATGCTAGGGTTGGGCCCTACCAAGTATTAAAAGCAGAAAATAAGCTTTTTTTTCGTACAAACTAAAAAGTGTCCGAATACTTGTTGTGTGTAAAAATGTGCCTCTTTTTATATTTTAAAGTTTGAAACAGAGACTGATAAGGGAAATAGTCGTATTGAGATTTCGTTGTCTACGCATTCCTTGCGAATAGTTTTGCTCGAACTTTTTAATAATATTGGATAGATTCATCTTTTTTATTAATCAATTGTGAATTGGAGAAAACAAAATGGTAAAAAGGTTGAGTTCCTTCGAATCCAAGTAATATATCTTTTTTGGCGACCTTTAAATCAATGTGCCCTTCCTTCAAAGTTTAAACTTTTTCCGTCTAATCAACTACAGTTAAGTTTGCTGGTGCTTTTCGCTTTCTTGACTCACATTTTGACTTTTGTTGTTGTTTTCCGGTTTTTTTTTCTTTTTTTTTTAAATATTTAATTCTTTCTCTCTTTTTTACGCTCTTCCACTCGCTCAATCTTTCTCTCCATCTCCCTCGCTCTCTGTTGCTTCTCCCTCTTTCGTTTTGTGTTATCAAAAGACAGAAAACCAGTTTGACTTAACTAAATGGTTGTTTTTGTTTTCTACGCTAGTCACTGACTGGATTATTGTTGTTGTTGCTGTCGCGTTTCCCTTGCGCTTAGACAGAAAAAAAAGAACGAGAAATTACCTCATTTTACACCTTAAATTTAAGCATTTATTTCTACTGACTATTAAATGTGATAACTTAATTTTAATTTTAATTATCATTACCTTTATTCTGCTGCTGCTGCTGCTGCCATTAGCCCAAAACTTTAAAACAATAAGCAGAGGAAAAAATAACAGATGAAAAAAGTTTAAGTGCAAGTCGTAAAAGATACATTTATTAATAATTTATAGAAAACAAAAGAAACAACTTGAACTGGAAAAAAAATCGATGAATTTTCAATGTATGAATCGAATTGAAATTGTCTCTCGAGATATGATCGAAAAGTGTTTTGAGGCCAATGTTGTTGATGTTTTTGTTGTCCCAGCCGCTGCCTCTGTCACTGCCATTGTTGTTGTTGTTGCTGCCGTTGCTGCTAAAGCTGAAAGCGTTTAACTGTTTCTTGATTGCTGGTAAGTGATCGAATTTTATTTATTATATACATATATGTATATTTCATCTTCTCTTTATCATTATGCATACGTGCCTACATACACCACCTTACCCTTTGTGTGTGTGTGTGTGTGTGTAGACAGACCTTCCCGCAGTGGGGTCTGTTGGCTGGTCTTTCGTAATACACTCTGCGGTCGATCTCCCACTTCCACCCACAACAGCTTCCATTTGAATTCAGTCTCCGTCTCTCTCTCTCTTTCTGTCTATCTCTATTCATCTATATCTCTATCTGTATCTCCTCTATATGCCCTACTTTGATCACCATTGGCATCGTTGTGTTAATTATTTACTCTTCATAAAATATTTAAAACGCTAATTGCTAATGTCAATAGGACAAATTCTGACAAGAGGCAAAAATATTTCAACAAAATGCTCAACGATAAGAAAATTGAAAATGAAAGTTTTGCAAACAATGAGTTAATTGATTTATTAAATATTGTGGTTTTCATTATCCCTTGGGCTAAGCCAATTATAAATAAAATAACTGATCTACTTTACCAATATATTTTTAGATCTTTGTGGTCAATAAAAATGGAAAGAGAAATGACAAATTGACTATGATTAAGTGCAATCTTTTTACATTAGTGACTCAATTTTGACACTGAATAAGTTAATAGTAAACGTATAATCTATTTATCTTTTTGTACTTTTAAGCAAAAGAACTAAAGAGACAACAGTTTTTAGTAGTTGTACCAAGTCATTTTTTAAATATGATGTGTATCATATTTACATACATACATTTATACATTAATACATTAATACATACATACAGTGGCGGCCACAAATTTATGACGTTCTTTTTTTTGACTTTAGTTTTGATTTTCTCGGCTGCTAAAATTACTGAATGAAATAATTTTTAATATTGCATAAAATGTCCCTTATAGATAGGCGATAAAAACTATCTAATTTTATCCGACTTTAATGAAAAATATGTCATTCGACGGAAAATTCAATTTACTTTCTTTCGTAGTTTAAGGAAAAAAGTACTTTAGTACAAAAAGGCCTCGCTCAATTTTCTATTGGCTCCAAAGCCAAAAGTTAGGGGTAAATTGAATTGTGGTATGCAGTTTATTTTAGGTTTGCTAGATCTACAACTTCTTTAAAGAGTTCATATTTTTATTTGCAATATTTAAGATTATAGCAAACACGTCTTAAATATTTGCGTACCCAAAATCTGAGTTTTCTTTGTTCACCCGTGGCAAAAACGGAAATAACTAAGAAGTCAATTTTTATTGAATACAATTAACCAACAAATTACAGAAATTATTTCAATAAGTTACTTAGGAGCTGAAAAAATCAGAACTAAAGTCAAAAAGAAAAAAACACTCATAAATTTGTGACCGGCACTGTACACATAATTCTGTATAGCCGCAAAATAAAGTACATACTACAATTCCGTTTATCTACACTTAATAAAAAATGTTATAGATACTTTATCAATTGTTTACTATGCGTTGTATCTTTATGAACATTTCACATTTACTGATATCGGCCGAATATATTTACTCCGTGAATGACGAACACAAAATTTTAATTTAATATGTACATATGTACATATACATATATAGGTATGTACATATAAACCTTTATATTATGTATATCCACAAAAACGATGAAAGATTGTATCATTAAAATTGTTCTTTAGATTTTTATTTCGGTCAGAGAATTTGATAATAATAAGATAATATCCGAAATTTTAAGAAATTTCCAATGATTTGTTGATACGCTAAAATGATTATTTGTGTTCAAGTTTATTCCTTTTGGTCACTCTTAATGTAGCGTGTAAGTAATTTCTTTCATAACAAAAAAGTTCAAGTTTTAAACTTGAAATTGTTTAAATTTTTCGCTTGAGCTAAGTAACAGACCAGAATTGAAAACAATATAAAACTGTTCCTCGAAACACGTTAAAAGTAACAAAGTTTTCTGAGGTCCTGTTTTTTTTTCTTTCTATTGTTAGCAAATGAACATTACATCATTTTGTATGTTAACCTTTTTGACTAACAGTATAAAGCAAAGTGACTAACTATTATTACATTACGGGAGTGTTAATTATAAAGAGCCCTTTCACAGAGTTCATAGGACTATGTCGTTTGTCGTCTCATTAAACAATAATAAATCACTCAATATAATAATAACGTTCCCATTGAAATAACTTTGTTTTTTTCGTTTTATTGTTGTTATTGGTTTTTGCTATTTGAAATTGCATTGGTTTTCTTTTATTAAATTAAATTTACTTTTTAATTGCAATGCAATTAATCAAAACCGCTTAAAAAGTCAGTGGAAAGGGGGAAATTTGATTGTGAAAAGAGACAGGAAAAGCAGCAGCAGCAGCCGCCGTCGTGTGGTGGTCAACCAATCAGAAATATATACATATATATATGTATGTGAGAGATATCCATTACTCGACTTTAATTAGTTTCAATTTGCAAGAACACACATACTCCACATACACATACACATACACATGCACACAGCCATATGAGTGTCAATCGAGGCTATTGAGTGTCGAGTGCAGGTCAGAGGTATTTTCACTCCGTCTCTTTCTATCCCTCTAACGCTCTTTGCTCTTTTTTGTTTGTTATTTTTGCTATATATATATATATATATACATATATCTGTGCAATCAAATAAAATTGATAGCACAAATTTAGACAAAAATTTCTTTAGACAAAAATAAATTTGAAATATGCTTCAATTGTAAATAAAAATAGAAATTTATATAAATTCAAAGCCAGAAATACATTTATACTAGAAATGTTCTCAATATATTTTACATTTAGTTTATGGTATAAATATTTTTCCCATAAACTAAACCTCTCTTTTCTCTCTCTCTCTCTCTCGTTTTCCCTGTCTGTCTAATATTTAATCTGGCCAAGTGCAAAGTGGCTTTTGAAAATGTTGTGTTTATATTTGACTTGTGAATTTTTCAAGTTAACCTATGACCCGCCATAAAATTTGCATGACAAAAGCCGCTTAGATCTAGTGTTTGTATATATTTTAGTTAGTATTCATGATGTGTCCTTCTTTAACGTGAGAGAGAGAGAGGGAGACAGCGCAAGGGATGGGGCGGTGACTCTTGTGTTTTTATCTATTGCAATTAAAGTTAATCACATGTTCCAATTAGCATTGCAACTGCCGAGATAATTTCATGTACGTGCGTTTAACGCCATTAGCCGGACATCAAAATCCAGTTAAATCTTTTTACCCCTTCCATCCATCCATTCATTCACCCAACCCCGCAATGCTCCCTACGCGGAGAGGCATAAAAATCAAATCAAATTACATTACTAATACGCCGCGTTGGTGGTTGGTTGTCCACAACTAGGCCACATACGATCTGTTTGTGTAAGTGTGTGTGTGTTTGTGTTTGCGTGTGCGTAAGTGTCTGCGTGTGTGTGTGTCAGCTCGCATTGCATTTATTTTGCAATTTATTTACATTTATTTACCAACTTTATGCCCTGAACTGAGCTAAGCTAAGTTGAGTTGAGCCTCGTCTTGGCCATAAAAACGTTAAGGCTAATTCTAAGGGTTGGCCTAAGTAGGTTGGCTGACCTGACCTTTACTTACCTGACTGCTTCTTTTTTCCCTTTTTCCTCTGCCTCTGTCTCTCTTTCTGTCTCAGTCTACTTTGTAAACTCCAATCGGAACCATGTCCATTCCAATTGGGGTATATACATTTTCAGTAAAAGTTTATGATCAAGATGAAATTTTTAACAACTATTTATCAATTTATCAATCTTTTAGCAAATATGTTCTTCAAAACAAAAATTTATAATACATTTTTTTAAAGTTTTTTGAATTTAATAATCAATTTACCCAATTTGTTTTAATCTAATTGATTAGTGGGTAAATAAGTTATTTAAATTCCGATTTGCCGGAATCGTAAAGTAGGAGAAATTTTGTTTGATATATTTTAAAGATAATGCATTCATAGCAAGATGTTTGTAAAATTCGGGAGGGTATGAAAAATTCGTCTTCGAGTTGATTTTTTTTATTTTTTTTATTATTATTTTTGGGGGTGTAAGAGGGTTTTCTTTTCGTTAGTACGCAATGAGTCATGGGGAAAATCCCTGTCCTGCTGCCGTGTCATGACGTGACTTGACTGCCTTTCGCTGCTGTTGGCTCGCTCCTTTTTTTTTTGCGTTTGCTAAGCTTTGTTTTTAGGGCTTGAATTATGCATTTTGTCTGTGTGTGTGTGCGCGTTTTTTTTTTTACAATTTCTGTCCCGTTTTTTTCCCCTTTTTTTGTTTTTTGTTTTTATTGGTCGTTTTGGCGGGTCGACTCTGTCTCGATTTCGTTTTGACTGTCTGTATATGTTGTTTCTTTAGCCGTGGGGCATCTGTTTTTATTAGCCGTCACTCAGTCCCGGGCGTGCGCTTGTAAACAGTTTTAGCGCATATCATTTTCCAAATGCTTTTTTATAGCCACATTGGGAATTCGTTTGCTGTTGTTGTTGTTGTCGTTGTTGCTGTTGAGTACTCTTCGATGCCTCACCACAACGCCAGGTGGGGCAAGGACACCGCACAATTCCTAAAGTCAGAGGACAAAAAAGTTTTACAATTGGTTGCCCAACATAAAACAATGATGGCATTGATTTAATCATTTCAAATGAGGTAAAAACTTGTCAATATAAAAGGACAAAAACACAAAAAAGACCTTGTTTTTTCCTTCTTTTTCTTTTTTCGTATTTTTTTTTTTGTTTTTGTTCTTTTACCAACTTTCTAACAGTGGGTTATCTAAATCTATTTAAGTCGTTATGGTTCAGTCGCTTCAAAGATTTTACATCAAGCGATAACTTTGTCAAATGTATATGAAGCCGGATCAAAAAGTTTAAAATTAAACTTATGACAAATTAGTGATATTCATTAATTTCCATAATTTATCTATTTACATACATATATTAATTGAATTTCACTGAGTGTATACATATTTTATATATTTTGTTGGGAATTGCAATTTGATAAATATTTGCGTTCATATTATTCAGTGTAGTTTAGAATTCCAATTGAAAACTCAATAGGTTTTTTTTCAGCTTTGTGTTGTGGCTAAAACTGATTTAAAAACTCTCACCTATCTGAGGGTAAAAAATAATGAATCTTTTGCCGCACACACACACACATACAGATATTAGTAAAGGGATTGGAGTTTGCCAATTTTCTAGAAAGCAAACAAAAAAAAAAGGAAATCCTCTAGGAAAAAAAGGATGCAGTACTATTTTTTTTTCTCCTGTTCGAGAAACCAATACTAATGCGTCATGATTTATTAATAACTTACCCACACTCACACACACACACACACACACACACACACACACTTCTCAGGTTTCTCTATAGAGTGGGCAAAGTAGATGGATGCCAAGCCAGAGGTCGAACCAACTATTCATTCTAGGAACAGACGGTTCGACCAGTAATCTCCTTAAAATGCAATTTGTTTTGTTGCAATCAACGATTTTTGATGATGACGACTGTGAGCCAAGAGACGGCGACGACGACGACGACGTCGACCATGATGTAGATGATGATGATGGTGATGGTTATATCGATGATGATGATGATGATGATCGAATGCGAACTGAGTAACAATTTGCAACGTAGCCAAATAAATTGGTTGTTATTTCACCCTCTCGACTTTCTACCCACTCTCCTTTCCACTTTTGTGGGTTAAAAAATACCGGAATAAAATGGAGCTGAAAACAAAATTTCTAGGGTGCTTCTGGGGAGGTTTTTTCTTTTTTTTTTTATGTGCGCACCACTTGGCTCAAATTGGTTGGTTCGTTGGCTGCCACCGTGATGCATGGCCATGGCAATGCGGCTCGAACATTGCGACAGACCCCCCAAAAAACTGACCAAACTGACGACAGACGAACACAACCTACCTGAATGACGAACTAACTGACTGACTGACTTACTGGCTGGCTGACTGACTGACGAACGACCACATTGCCAGACTGACTGAGTGACCAGCCGAGCCATGGCTAGAAAATGAATGAATCACTAGCCATGGACTATTCAGAGGTCGATCAAAATGGGTTGAACTACCACCCTCCCACCACCACCACCACCACCACCACCTACCTACCTCCTCACTCAATCGCTGTTGTACCACATTCTGTGCTGAGACCAGGCAATTGTTCTTCTCTTATCGCATTCCGAACGCACACTGGGCATTATAACTCAGTTGGATAAACCAAGCTGCCAAGAGGCTTTTACTTTCAATTGATAACAAGACATCAGAAAAGAATAAAAAGTTCTCAAAACAGATTACTTTTAAAATATTGAATAGTTCTTTATACCTTTTATATAGTTGGCTAACCATACATTGTTCAATTTTGTTTTTTACAGAATGAAATAAAACCATTTTATGTAACTAGAATTGACGTAACCGCTTTTAAAAGTTCGATATTGATCTGATCAATTGTCTGCTATCTATAGAAGAAATCGAAAGTTCTCGTAAATCGACTTGAATAGTTTTTGTTATGGCTTATTGTTAGATTAAAAAAGTTTTTTTCTTATCTTGGTTTTTATATGAAATTCGTTTTATTTTAATAATTGTTAACTTCTTGTCTTAGTTATTATATGAAATATTATAAATTTCAACGTGAATGTTGGCAACATTTTAAAAATCAGTTTAATTGAAATATGTGCTATTTATTTTAAGTCAAAGTAGGACTAATTTATCTTTTTTACTTACTTCATGCTGTTATCATTATTGTTAAGTATTTTTAGAAATATAAATCATAGCTAAACTCATTTGCAGAAGGAAGTTTAAGTACGAGTTCATTATCGTTTGTTTACAATTTTCTTTGTTTATATGTATTATGAAGCAAAATTTTTGAAATTTTCTTTTTTTGTCCATGGACAAAGCCTAGTGACTTTGTTAGTTTTGAGACTGGTTTGGTTGTTTCAGGACCTTTTCTTTTTTTGATGGTAGGAAAGCAGTGTGCAATATGCGAAATATAGTGAGAAAAGAAGAGGAACAGGTCAGTTGGTCAGGCGAACGCTTTAGCGGCGGCATCGTTCGAATTGATTTCGTTCGATTTGGCTTACTTTGGTTGCGTTTAGTTTTGGTTTTGGGCTTGGTATCTCTCTCCTGCCGTTTGCTCTCTTTCAAAAAGAAAAGAAGAACAACATACCATTGCATACTTTATGGCATACTGAGAGGGCATTGCGTATTTACCACTGGCAGCAGCAGCAGCAGCAGATTTGTTTGTTGGCTCTTTCTTTTGTTTGCTTTACGCTCTACTCTTTCCCCCCCTGGTTTTCCTTTTATTCGATCCCCTATGTCCATTATGCCTGTGTAGTTCCTTTTACCCTCTCGTAAATGTTTGTATGTCTAGTAGTTACATATTTTATTTGCCAGCACGTATCACAAGCGTGTTTCAATTTGCACAAAAATTCGCATGTCGATTGCTGCTGCTCTATCTGCGATTGATTTCCAGACAGAATAAATGTCTAACTGTCTATCCGTCTATCCGTCTGTCCGTCTGTCTCTCTCTGCCTGTCTGTCTGCCTGTTCAGGTCTCGCTATGGTTTGGTTCGAGTGGAGAAGTGGTTTGCATATTTTTGCATTTTCGCATCTTGATGGTAGCTTTTTTTCCCCCTTTTCTCTTCACTCATTGTTTGCATTTGTCGCATTTTTTTATGATTTTTTTGTTGTTGTTGTTGTAAAAGAGAGCAAACATTTTTTCAGTCAAATTGCCAATTGATCAAACTGTCTTTATGTCCTTTATGTTCAGTGCCGTCGGAAAAGTGTCTCTCTGACTAAGTGAGATAACTTAATAATACTAAGATATACTACATCAACACGCCTTCATCCTAGGGGCAAGTATTTTCTCCCTCCGCCTTTCTCGTATCATAAAATACATTGCAATGACCGCACTTTGCCGCCCTCGCATTGCCTTTGCTTTCTTTCCATCCATCCCCCATAATTGTGGTTCGTGTTTTGGTTGTTATTTAAACAATTTGTTGATTAGATTTCCATTTTCTTTGTCTCTCTCTCTCTCTTTCTGAACGTTTTTATCTTTTCTCCTTTCTCTTTCCACCCCTCTTGCAGCCTCTTTGTGTGACTTTGCTTTTATTACAATCGATAGGAGAAAACAAAAAAATAATAATAAAACAAATAATAAAAAAAAAACACACACCAAAAGTTGTGCATGCTTTTTCTGTTGGCCTTGCCGGGAACCCGCAGTTTGTGTGCTGTGTTTTTTTTTTTGTTTTTAATATTATTATTTAATTGAAATACTTTTCGCTTCTTCTCACTGTCGCTCTCTCTTTCTCTCTGTGTTTGTCTCACTTACTCTTTTTCTGTCAGTTTCTTTTGCTCTCATTTTAGTACTTTGTTTCGTATGGTGTGTGTGTTTTTTTTTTGTTTTATTTTTTTTTTTATCATTTTGAGACGCTTTTTAATTAAATGCATTTTTGCTGTGGCTCTCGCCTTTTCCCAATGTCATTTGTTAGCAAAAAAGTTCATACAACTACGAGCATCTACGCAACTTGAATGACATAAATTCAAGTTGATATCGTGTGACTGAGAGATGACCAGAAAGGCTGTAAAACTGTCGTAAATGCCTTTAATCGCAATTAAATAATATAGTTTGTTTTACAAAAAAAAAAAAAAAAGAAACTATTTCAAACATCTCTCAAGCGATAACAGTTCTTATCGAATATCTACTTTCAATACGCACATTGTTAGATATGTGAATATTTTACAAATTTCAGATATCTTGTTGATAACCAATTATTGCATGGGGAATTCAGGTAGCTCAATGCTTTTTAGCTTAATTTCTACATGCAATATACATACATATATACATAGAGTATTCTGATTAAAAATATGAACTTGTGTGGCTTTGTTTCAATATTTAATAAAATAAAAACATTTATGAATGTCACGAAAGTATAATTATTTCTTATCTATCGAGTGGGATCCATAGGTGTGCCACTCATGGGATTTATATTAAAAATTTGGCTAATAACTTACACTTAACTTACAATATCAAAATCAAAACATACTAGTTTTATAAGATGTTTAAATTGTTTACGATTAACCAAAGTAATTGAATCTATTGAATATTTTAAAAATATAATATTTATAGAAACTATTATCAAATAAATTTTTCTTACGTAAGAGTATTAAACTCTAGTTCAAAGTTAATTTGAATCTGTATATTTGGGATTTCAATATATGGTTAGATCAGTTTTTGCTTGTACGGTCTTAACGAGGGGATAAACCACAGTTTTGCAACGCCCATGGGCATTAAACCATTCTCTCCTTCTCACTATGTTTACATATGCGATAAATCTAATCTAATCTCATATCAGGCACTTGACGCACAGCTCACACATAGCAGCAGCAGCACCAGCACCAGCAGCAGCAGCAGCAATAGACGTAGGTAGGTAGCAGCACTTGCAATATAATGCCAAGTGCGAGAATAGGAGGCGGGGCATCATACGATTAAATATCTATTAGCTGTCATAAATGGCTGCTTTCTCATACATATTATACGAAATTATGCAGAAATGGTCGACACAAACACACGCATACGCATATTAACACACAAGTGAAGAGAGCAGCAAGCAGGCAGTTAACGTTAAACATTGCAGCACAGCTTTACGTACTATCTATCCAATCATTCATATACATATATAAACAACATGAGTGATTACAGTGGGCCATATGTACGTAGGGAAGGGGGAGTTGGAGTTGAAGGAGGCGGCCACCATATGATAAGCAAGACAAATGTGTGGCTGTGTGAAATCTATAAGGCTACATCATAAAACATATGCCGAAATGAGTGCAAAAAAGAGAGAACGACAGCCAAGTCAGCTAGATTTAAAGACGACGAAATAACGTTGCGTATACGCAATATTTTTTGTGCCTTAGTGGCTTAGTGGACAAATCCGTAGAAACGCTTGCATGCCAAAGCCAGGCAAGATTGGCTGCTCCTGTTTGCTATTCCTATGTTGGTTGCTGCTGTTGCTGCTTTGGTTTATTAAATTTATGTTATGACATTTTCTAATGCATATTTCGTCGGCGTTGTGTGCGTGCCTGAAATATTTCTAGCCTTATTCCCACAGTTCATGGCACTCTGTCTTGCTTCCTCTTGTTCATCTTTTCCTATACATACCTATGTATACATATATATAAGTAAATTGCTGCTTTTCTCTCCCTCGCTCTCGCTCTCTCTGTCTCTCTCGTTTGGTGGCACAATGTCGTGACATATTTCTGTCACATCACCTGAACTTTACCTCTCCTGATGTTACTTAAAAGTTTTGTCCAACTATTTTTCTAGTGTTGTGATTTTGTTTTTTCTTTTTCTTTTTTTTTTTTTTTTTGACTCTCTTTCTCTGTTGTCGTGTAACTTTTGCGCTATGCCAACCATTTTCCTTTTCCCTTTTTTTCTGCCTCATTTTTCTAGCAGTCTCAACTTTGGCCTGACAAACATTTTCATTCCGGAATGCTTACACTGGTATGCATTTGGCCTGCAGTCTCTTCTGCCGCTGCTGCTGTTGCCGTTGCTGTTCCTGCCCAAGTTCATTCTAGCTCGCTTTAGCTGGTGATGATGATAGTTTTCCTTTAGTCCATTTAGTTGTGCCACAGGCACCTTTAACTTTCCCTTCAAGGCTTTGGGTAAATATTTGCGACTTTCGATTGAGCCATCAAAGGTCAAACGTTTGCCTTTAGCTTCGGTCGGTTAGCTGCTTGCTTACTTTTCGTTTATTTTCCTTTATATGTACATATATCCAATATTTTATTTTATTTCTTTTTGTTACTTTTCTTTTTAGTTTTGTTCAATTCGTTTCGCTTTCAATTTGTTATAGAACAAATTGCCCATGGCCAGTTTGACAGCTGGGCTGAAACGTCAATCACCGCAAAGTGTCTAGTAAATACTAATACTGCATCTATCTCTTTCTCTCTCTCTCTCTCACTCTCTCTCTGTGTGTGTGGTGACCAACTATGTGTGAGTCATTTGTATAGATGGATTTGAGCCTGGCTATTATGTTTGCATTTCGGCTAGGTCTCTTTTGTTTGCTGCTCGGTAACGCTCAATGTTGGTTGTTTTTTTTTTTTTTTTCTTGTTTTGATTTTTATATTCGATACTTTTTCCTTTTTTTTGACTACGGTATCAAGGGGCTTATAAGACTTTAACTTTTTGTTTTTCAAAAACCGAAAACAAATAAGAAACATGATGACTCGATTTGTATGAAACATAAGTCCTTGCTCAATACGTTTGCAGTTTTTAATTGCTTTCGATTGAAATGAATGGTCAAAATATTTTCGTACATTTCAAAGAAGTGAACTCTTAATCATCTTAACTTTCACTATAAGCAAATACACATCTTAAATGGAAGACTTGCACGGCTTGGGAACATTGATTAGCCCATTATAGCTAAAGAACAAGATGAAGAGCTCAAAATAGAATGATTAAAAACTAATAATTAAATACTTAAACTGAAATGTGTAAAAACTGCTTCAGATTAAAAGATTTGAATAGTTTATTGATTTATAGTGTAAACCTAGAATCTAATGTTTAATTAGACTCTTCAATTTGGTTGATAATTACGTTCAATTTCAAAAATTGCGTATAATTTCTTTGGGTTTTGTAATCTCTAATTACTTTTGATTACTTTTTAAACGATTGATGATAGAAGGTGTGCCTCTGGTCGTATAGAAATCTCATATCAATACCATGACTTGTTTGTCGACGTCTTCGGCGGCGTCAATCTCCTCTCATCGTCATTGTCGTTTTATATTCTTTTGTTCGTCGCCAACGTTGACCACATTTAGTCGTTGTGTGTCGTATAGTATATGTATCTGTGGCTGAGAATCACATCCTGCTGATGGTTTCGGTCGAGAGTTCATAAGGTTTTTTCTACTTCTCTGTCGCCACCCTCCCCCCCCACACTCCTTTATATAGTTGATGCTTCTGCTGCTGCTCGTCGTCCACCTCATCCGCATTTTGCGGGCCATTGTTCACTAATTTTGTCACGTTTGCAGCTTTTGTTCAGCAGTTCCTTTTTTGTCATCTTTCACCTCCTTCTACTTTTTCCTCTGTCTATTGCCGAGAGTGTGTATATCTTTGGCTTTATGAACAAGAGACTGTTGCCCGGCCATCCATTTGTCCGTCCTAGCCCCCAAACCCCTCTTTCCAGCACTCATCGAGTTTAACTTTGGCCTGCTTGTTTGTTTGATTAAATCTTTCTCGACGATTTGCTTTTGCTTTTGCAAATGCACTTGCTTTTTCTTCTTTTTTTCTGTTTTCTATTCCTTCTATTTTTCTCTCACCAATCCAGTCTTTGACTGACAAATGCTTTTGCTTTCTCATTTGTTTGCTCAGCTCAGCTTTTGGTTTTGTCTGAGAAGTGTTGTGCGTATGGGTGTGTGCATTTGTGTGGGTCTGTGACTGTGTCTGTGTGTGTGTGTGTGCCTTATGGTTAGTTGTTTGGAAGCCCAAGTCAAGTTTCAACTGCAATTTTCAACTGATTTCTATTGTTTGACATGTTGCAAATAAATTTCAATTTGCTTTATTTAAACGCATATTCCTATTCCAGTTTCCGACTTGGCCACAAATGATATGCAAATATTATGAGGAATATATAATGGGCCATCTGACGCCACAGTCAAAGAATTAAAAAAAGAAGACAAAATCAAAATATACAAAAGTTTTTTTTCCTGCTTTTTTTTCTCTCTTTTATTTAAAATTTTTCTGTTATTGTTGTTGCGTGGTGCTGGCGGTGGTGACCAACACCATTGATGTCAGGTGCTATGTAGGTGCCCAGGTGCCATGGCACGTGACTTGCCTGGCTCCCCTAAGTATGCTACATATCATATTCTTGTTGCTTGTCAGCATTTTCCTAGTTTTTTTTTTTAGCTCATATTTTGAATATTCTTTGCGAATATTTCAACCACTTTGCCTCTTGCCTCACTTGCCGTGAGGTGAAAGCCGGAAGACAAGAGGCACAGCCCTCTGGCAAGTTCATGCGGCTTATCTACATGAGGAAAGGAAGCTTCCGCCCCCCTCTTCTTGCGCCACGTTCTCTCCTTCTGTCTTATTCACTTGCTGATGCTTCTTGTGTGTGTGATGGCAGGCAGCCGTTGTTATAAGTATTTTTGCACAATTTTCCGCCATTTTTTCGCGTATTTTTTCTCTTATACCCTGTGTTCTGTAGATTAGACAAGTATATTGATTGTCATTTAGGTAAAATGACTCATTACCATTTTCATTTGCCTTCTGAGCTGCAGTTTTAACAACGTTTTAAAATAAACTTAGTGGGCTTAAAGGCAAGTCTTTAATTAAGGTTAAGAGCCCGCTTAATATACACAGTAATAATACTTTTTAAAGGTACAGCTATTCACTATAAAAAAAAAAAAGAATTCAAAACTGAAGACAATTTTAATCTAAACAAGTATAGAGGAACTATAAAGTATTCATGTAAAATTATATATTTAGTTGTGGAGTACATTGTAAATTTTCATATGCAGGATATGTAGAGTTCGAGGCTTTATTGAATTTATCTACCAAAATTATTTGGTTTTGTTTTTTTTTTTTGTGTTTTTGTCGCTGTCGTTTCTCGTGGTGCTTTACATCTTTTTAATGTTGAAAAGCTTTACTTACTTCCGCTGGCAGCAGAAGTAGCAGCAGCAGCGGCATCAGGAAACGGAAGTTTAACTTTTGTTCAAAATTTTAGTGATTCGTGCAGCCGCAGACATTTTGTTAGGACTTGGCACTGCTTTTAGTTTTAGTTAGAGAGAGAGAAGAGAGTGAGAGACAGAAACAGAGGCTTTGTGTGAGAGAGAGAGAGAGAGAGAGAGAGAGAGAGAGAGAGAGAAAGAGATTTATTATTTATAATCGATTTGTTCAACTCATGATCATTTTATGCAGTTGTGTGGATGCTTCTCCCTCTTTCTCTCCTTATCTCTATGTGTGTGGATCAAAAATCATTTTACCTTTTGCCACTTTGGCAGTTGTTGTTAAGCCCATGGACTTTAATAGTTTTCAGCACAACATTTCGTAATCTCCTTCACCTGCTGCATCTACTCTGAGCTGCTTACAACTTTCAACTTTCTCCTCCGCCTTCGCCTCCTCCTGGTCCTCCTTTTTCTGTCTCTTTCAAGGCCTCCTACTACTATTCCCTACAGAATTACCACACGGGCGAAGTTCACTCGCTTTGGCAAAAGTTAGCTAAAAAGTCGGCAAACAGGCAAACTATATGGCAAACACGAGTATAGGAAGGAGTTGCCGCTAGCTCTCGTTATTATTATTATTATTTTTGGCTTATTCTGGATGCGTGTGCCGTTTCAAAATCTGTAGCAGGTTGCAACTTTTCAACTTTTAAATAAAAGTAGCTGCAGATTTGGCGTGAACTCACTTCCTTCCCATGCCCTGATCCCTTTGACTTGATTCTCGTCCCCGTTGATGGCGTGCGGCACGGCTATGGCTTTTAGCATTGCATGTTGTTGCACCAGACACGCCTCCTTTCAAACACACACACACACACACACTCGCGCGCTGAGGGAGAGAACACACACACACACGCAATTGCACATGGATAACGGAAATGCATTTTCAGTGTGGCCGTCAAGCAAAGCAAGAGAAAGCCATTTCACTTTATTTTTACGAGCATTTATCGGACAGACGGACATTTTTATTTCAGTTCGCCATTTCAATTTGCACAGTGTTAAATGGAATCACGATTTTAACCCAAAAAAGAATTCTGATGGCTCCCAGTAAAGACAGAGAAGAAAGAACAAAAACTATTTGAGCACGAACACACATAACACAAGTTTCAGCCAAAGGTCAATTAGTATTGTGCTATCTCTTATTCCTTTATTAAACCCCCCCCCCCCCCCCCTGCATATCCATATGGTTGATCAACCATTTTCTTTATTTTCGTTTATATGTGCACCCATTACACTGTGCTTTGGTCATTTTTCTTTTAATAAGTGACCGTTCTTTTAAGTCTTTCTCTCTTCTTCAAACGACAAAAAGAATAAGAACATTGGCAGACCGAAAAAATTGGAATAAAAGAATGCCTGAAAAGGTTAAACCCATTTCATTAAATATCATTTACATTCAGGCCTGTTTCCGATTGATATAATCTTTCGATTTCGTTGGAACTGTAACCAATTTTGTGCTCAAACTTACTTAAATCGTTAGTAAAACCAATCAATTTATTGACTTCACTTTAAATCGATAATTATATTCACTGATGGAACAATATTATTACTTTCAGTCTATATGTATGTATGTATGTGTTGACACTATCTAGAATGAAAATACAAAAATCTATGCTAACCACTTTCACAGTTTTCACCACCACCACCACCATCGTGATAATGTTTAGCCATTGATGTGACATCCTTAGTAGTAGTCGGTGGTTTTTGGTGTTCCCTCAGGCGAGGTGACTGAGGGGTGACATCACCATGATGTCGCTTGGGTTACGCAGTAGTAAAAACATTATGGCAAATTGTTTTAAGCTGTGCGAAAATGCCATCAAAATCAGTTGACTATGCAAAGTAGCGCGTTACCTACCCACACACCCCCACTGAGCTTCCAGGAAGAAGAACTGAGGTTTGGGACTCCAGAACTCTGTCTCCTTTTGACTATAAATGGGATCGGAAACGGTCGTCCCTGTAGGAAGGGGACATTTGTTGCTGATGTTGGTTGGTCGGTTGCTTGCTCGGTTAGATGGTTGGTTTGGGTGGCATTGCATTTTATGGCTTGTGCATGTCATAGTCATTGTTGTTGTTATTGTTGTTGCTGTTGCTGTTGTAGCCATTTTCAAAAGCGTTTTCTTCGTCCATTCTTTGGCTTGAACTTTGCTGCTGTCTCTGACTATGACTTGAGTGTCGTCTGACCCACCCAAAAAGTATCCATCTATGATGATGATGGTGTTGCTGGTGGTGGTCAGTAAGGGTTGCCATCAAAAGTTTAGGGAAGGAGACTTTTAGCAATATGCTTACTGTTGCTGCTTTGTTAGGGTCCCTTCTAATACTGTTTAGCATATGCCAGACAAGCTCGGACGATGTGAATAGGAAATTAATTGAATGAGATGAAATTGGGAATTGTAGGGCAACAGAGAACAAGAATGTGGGAATTAGTAATAAGAATAAATCTCGCCCAATCTAATCATTAGAGTCTCTTCTTTATATATTCTAAAGTTTAAGCAAATTCTTGTATCTGCAAGTAAAAAATATATTTTTAACATATTTTTCAGCTTTTTCCATTTTATTTGCTGTTTATCTTGCAGTTACCACTTAAGATTTTAATTAAAGAAATATTATTAATATTTATCTCTGTTTTGTTCTCTTTTCAGGTAAGTTTGCGAATATCAAAGTCCAGCCAATTTGGTAGACTTGTGACTGAAATTAAACTGAAATTGAAATATAAAATCTATGAATCTTAAGAAGTAAGTTGAGCTGTTTTCACTATCCACTCTAGTATGTTATGATTCATTTTGAAAATCTTTTAATCACATTTGAAACTGGGACTTAGCTTAAAATTTCTCTTTGCTAATTCTATAAAAATTAAATCTATACCTAGAATTTTTAGCTTATCTCAAGCATTGTGGAGTTTTTTTGGTTTTTTTTTTTCCCCCGCTACTCGAATTAAATTTGTATTATTATTTTTTTTAATTTCCTGCAATGATTCATCTAAAAGCAAAAAATGATTAAAGTGGAAATGAGCAAAACGTTTGTTATTTCAAGATATATATACATAAGATGTTTATATATAAAAGTGAGTCGACTTTTTATCTGGCATATCTGCATATCAGTGTTATCAGCGAGAGAGTCTCGCAGTAAATAATCTCCACCTTCAATTTGAATTGCACAAATTTTGCGCATCAACTTGAAAGTGTTTACTCACGCCACAAAATGCCCTTAAGGTGTGTGTGTGTGTGTGGGTGTGTTTGGGGAAACTTTGTTCCCGCTACTTTGCGCCTCACCGCAGAGATGAAGTGTGGGTTGAGGGGTGGGGTGGAGCTGTTCAGCACCTTTTCATGGGATCTGCGCTTTTTATTTGCTCGCATTGTTTGTGGCCACCTTTTCACATACATATATGTATATTTTTCTTTTTTACTCTTTCTCTCCGTGTGAATATGTTCGCCAGCTGACACTTTCCACCTTGCCACACAGCACTCTGCCACAAGCTGCTGCTGCTGCTCCAAAAGGGCCCCTTGCCACCATCGTATGCATAATTTAATGCAAATAATGCACTTGTTTCGTTTCGTTTCATTTCATTTCACTTTGCATGTTGTTGCTTTAAACGTTCCCTTTCTTGTAGCCCCCCCCCCCCCCCCCCATATGAGGAGAGTATCCATGGCAAGATTACACGGGGTGGTGTGGCAGAAGGTGGTGGCGGTGGTGCAGGTTACAGTCACAACTTCATTTTGCATTAATGCAAACGCTTTAACTGCAATTCAGTTCCTGTCAGTTGAAGAAATCCCATGTAGTATAACGAGGTATTTTAACTTTCTGTTCAGCTATAAACAAAAAAAAAAAAAAAAAAAGAATTATTAATGTTGTGCATTTTCATGGATATTTATTTGCTAATAAGTTTACTCAACAAAGGCGCAACCACTCAAATAATTCAATTAAGAATCAGTTTTCGATTAAATAAGTTTCTATTTAATTGGTTTAATCATTGCAATTGAAATGAATTTAATTTAAAATTGTTGCCGCATTGTTGTTTGTTTATTATCTGAATAACTTCTAACGGAATGCATTTAAATAATGAAAGTATAATGAATTTTGTATCTGCAATTCATTCAGTTTGATCAACAAATTCACAAAGCTTTACACATTCATATATTTGTTTTTTTAAAGATAAATTCAAACTATAGTCATTCTAATATTTATTAGTTATTTTCGATATTAGAAGAGTCAAAGCAGAAAGAACGAAATAAAAAGCTCTGTTTGATTAGACAAATTAAAAATTAATGTAACAATTAATTATAACAATGTTTTTGCAATTGATTTATATTATTATCATGGTGTTTACATTTGCATATTCATTTCATTAAAACCGCCTATAATGTCATAAAGTTACATTTTTCAAATACAATGAAAGAGGGGGAAAAAAACATCGACATTGAGTTTAGCTATTCCCTCATTTACCTTATTATCTGATCATTTAGGTCAAGGAGCATCAGGACAGCTCAGCAAAGCCCAGCCAAGCGGTTTTCATCATCACCTGAGAGACCGACCTTAACGGTTTTTTTTTTTCCCCGTCGTTACATCAAGGGTATTCAAATTTGGTTGCTGCGTGGTGCTGAGGTGTTGTTTGCCATTTGTGCGTTGTTGTTTTGGATGTTTTTTTCCCATATCATTTTTGCCTGCTTCTCGAGCATTTACTTAGCATATTTCTCGCGTTGGCATTGCATTTCCGCACGGAGCAAAAGCAGCAGCAACATCAGAAGAAGAAGAAGAAGGCTATGGCGACGTTGTCGTAAACTTAATTTCCGTTTGCCGGGCTGCTGCTTCTGCCGCTGCTCCATTTTTAATTCCTTTCGCCGCCTCGCTCGCTCTCACCACTCTCTCTCTCTTTCGCTCTCAGTTTTCTGTTTATTTTATTTATTTTTTTCCTTTTTCTTAACAACTTGTAGCTTGTTTTGTCTTCACTTTCCGCATGCGGCGGGCAAAACTGCGACGGCAGCAATGGCAGCGAAGCCGAAGCCGACGTCGACGTCGACTTTGACGTCGTCTCATTTCAATTTAATTTCCCTGCACACCCAAATGCGCTCACGTACAAGTTGGTGGTGTCCTGGCATTTGCCATTTGTGGTTACAGTTACAGTTACAATTTACACTTTACACCCAAACGCAGACATGAACACAGAGACAGAGACTCAAAAAAGAGTGCGGCGGGGACGAAGGAGGAGACAGAGCTCATCATCATCATCATGTGATGCTTCTGCTGTCGCTCCTTTTGCCTCCAAAGTTGGCTTGCTCTTGTTGCTGTTGTGCATTTTGTTGTTGTTGCTGTTGTTTCTTCTTACTTTTATTTTTATTTTTTGTGTCTTATTATTAAATGAGTAAAATTACTTTTACAAGAGCTCTTCGCTGTATTGTTGTTTCGAGAGTGGGTGAGATACACTTGAAGAAAGTGAAAAAGAAATTACATGAATTTAAACCAATTAAAACAGAACTGGCTCAATTTGTATTTCAGTTTAGAAATTTGTTTGAGAAAAAGTCTTCAAAAATCTAAAATGAAAACTATTCCCTTAAAAAGCTGTAATTTCCTTTTTGTCATGACATTTTAGTCCTTGCGCTTGGCTTGGGCCAAGTTTCTTACTTGGAAAAGTAAGAAACAAACTTTAACAGATATTCGAATCGAACTTATACAACATTCACAGCTTTTAGAATTTGGTAAACAGAAAATAATATTTCTTTAATTTCAATAATCATTATTATAAACTGCATTTCGATTTATAATTTCTATATCCAAAATAGGATTTGTAAAAATCGTTAGCTTAATTTCCTAATGACTTTTTCTGCAAGTGCAATGGAGAGTCATCGTCATTGAAGCTCACTCACTTCAGGGCGCCGACACTTTCTTTAGTTTCGCTCATGGAAATTAGGTTGTAAATTTCGTAAAGTGGCAACATTCAGCGAACTGACGAGTGTCTTGTTGTTGTTTACTTGCAGAATGGCTTGTTAAGTATTTTGTTGTGAATAATTTATTGTCTGTTGTTGCGTGTGTTGCTGCCCGTGGGCCGTATTAACAGTTTATCAGCAGGAGCAGGAATGGCAGCATCAGTCTTTATACTTATTAATTGACTTGGCATTCATGTGGATCATCATCGTCATCGTCATTATCATCATCATTGGCATCATCAACGCCGACATTGCTCATACGCCACCAGGTGGCCGGGCAATTAAAACCAACTGATAGGAGAAGGGAGAATGATGATGATGATGATGATGATGAGGGGCAAGTGAAGCAATCGAAATATGAGGATGAAAATGGTTTTAAGGGGTAAAAAGTGTGGATAACGTTTACAGTAAAGTTAATTAAACCGCAATATTTGCATATTGCTCTCATTTCACTGGCAAAGGCTACGTAAAATTTTCCTCATTTTGCCCCCCTTCTCCCTTCCATCATCATGCCACACGAAACCACAGTGAACCACCATCTCTCAGTTATTGCCCCAATGGCAAACAACAGCGTGGCAGGCAAGCAGCTCCCTTGTATATGTGGTTATATATGCGTGTGTGTGTTTGTGTGTGTGTGTGTGTTGGCAAAGTTTATTGCTCAATTTCCCGAAAAACTTTGGCAACCTGTGCCGCTGCTGCTGCTGCTGCCACTGCTGCTTCTTGCCGCAAAACCAACGCACATTGAGTTAACATGCAACTTTAAGATACTTTCGCAAAACTTGATTTGCCATGAGCCACCGCCCGCGCTGCTGTGCCAGGAAACCAAGGAAAAACACACACACACACACACACACATGCACATCCAGAACAAAATTTCCCTCATCGCTGAAAATGTAGATAAGCTTAAGACAATGTTTAAACATTAACTAGGCCCAAAAAAGAGAACGATGAAAATGAAGATGCGGCACGGCAAATAGGTGTGGCTAAGTGTTGCTGCCGTTGTGTGGTGTGCGACGGTAAAGTGGAGTGGAGTGGGGTGGCTTGTTGTTCTTTTGTTGTGCAATGAGTTTTACGTGTTTTGTGATTTTTATTAACGCAACTTGTGGCAGCTTCGGCTACGGATCGCGTCGGTGGTGGTGTGTCTCAATAATAAAGTTATTTATTTTCTCAATGGATGGCGTTTGGAAAACTTGAGCAGTTTTTCAACAGAGAATAAGAACAATAATTTATATAAATTTAACCTTGGCCAATTTGTTGGGGCTAGCTTGCCGTTGTTGTTGTTGTTGTTTGGGTTTTCAGAGCGCAAGTCTTTGCCAATTTCTGCAGTGTCCACTGTGATTTACAGCCCCGGCAATGCCTGCAATGACCTGGCGCAAAAAAAAAATACGTTGCCGTTGCCGTTGCCATAGTCATAGTCACCACCAGGACGAGCAACCACTAGCAAACCGCAGCAAGGACATTTTATGCTGGGCCACTGCAGGACAATGTTATCGTTATTGTTGTTATTGTTGTCTTCGTTTGCACTTTGCAGCCCACAATTACACAAGAGCATATAATGCAACGACCGCTATGTTTTAAGAATTTTACTTCCTTTCCCCACCCCACTGCCTCGTCTTCGCCTTTCGGTCTGTCCATGAGACCAAAAGGTCTCATTTTCTTCATTTTGCTTGTTAACAATAAATATGTTGTTGTTATTTATTTACGTTTTCTGGAAAATCCAAGACCAAAAACAAGAAGGGCAATAGCAAACTTGAAAACTTCAAGACTGCACAAATTCCTAAATAAATTTAAGTTGAAAACATATAATTTGTGTGCTAATAACCCAAACATAAACGAAGCCAACATATGCTCTTCATATGTTTGAACAAACTATTAGATAATTGCCCACTTGGCTAAGATTCTCAACTAGTTGAGGAGATGAAATATGGGATACTTGGGCCATTAGATCAAACTTCTATCAACTTTGACTAAAATCAAATAACTAAATCCTTAAGCGAACTCGTTATATTAAACTAAGTTATTTTTGTCTGACTTCAAAGCATTCTCTTTTCGACTCTAAATTCTATTAATTCTAGTTCTTGTCAAAAAAAAAACTTTCTCAAGGTTTTTTTTCCAGCCTCTAATATGAAAAGTATGTTAATTAGCAATTAGTCATGTTAACCCTAGGGAGGATTCTTTAAAAATTTATAAAACATTGTCGAAAATGTAAATTGCAATGGGAATTAAACTTAGTCAATGTTTTTCTAAGGGAATGTCAAATTCATTTTAATTAGAAATGAGAAATATATTCTAGGCAAAATAATAAAATTTTCATTTCAGATTGGCTTAAATTCGGCAATTTCTCATAACGATGTATCCGAGACAAATTGGTGTATATCTATATTGAAAGAACATTTTCGTATTGTCAGGTAACAATTTTTAATTAAATAGCCTTTAGCCGGAATCAATTTATTACCGGCCAAGTGGCAACTTGTGTAGCTGCTTCTCTGGTCTGGCCATCTCTGCCTTTACACTGGTTGAGCAATTTTATTTATTGTCCTTTTATTTATGAGCCAAGATTTTTGGGTTTGCAGGCCTCAGGGCCCAGTATCATTGAGAAGAGGCCCTTCAATGTGTAACCACCACCCCTCCCTCCCGCCCCATACATTCATTCATTTGTGCGTGCGTGCCAGAGCAACTAATGAGCAAATTATTAAACCCCACACTCGAGAAAATCCTCCACTCAACTTGAAAGCCTACACCAAAATCAGTTAAGTTTGTTGGAGATTTTTATTGCTATAGCCAGCCGAAGTCATTTGATTAGCAATTGCCAAGCCAATATAAATGGACCAGAGTCCTTGCAAACAACCTAAACACACACACACACACACAAATATGGTCAGTGTCAAACCAAATCACCACGAATTTGACCACAAAATACTTGGCCAGTTGTTCATTTTATGTATGTGTGTGTGTGTGTGTGTGTGTGTGTTTGTGTTTGCGTGTGGAATGAACTAAACTCTGTGCTCCATTCTCCATTCTCCATTGACCATTTCTCTATTCACCATGCTCGATTGTCCATTCTCGATTTCTGTTCAAGTTTATTTGGTTTTTGTTCTTTCTTTCTTGTTGGACTGCACAAGAAATTTATAGCAGAAAATTAAATACCACACACCATCTGCTACATACAGTGATTAGTGACTTTCACGAACGAATGAAAATGAACTATGAACGGATTGAAGCGAATACATACATTCAACAACAAATTTGCTCAATCATTGATTCTTACTCGTCTTTTAGTTATTATTTGAATTAATTTAGTTAAAATGGTAAAAGAGCAGCAATAATTGTGTAACATTCATTGCTTTGTATTCATTCATGAGCTTTGATTACCTTTTAGTACTTAACGAGTAATATTTATCTTTTTCGAAAAGCTTCTTAAGGTTATTCCAAAGTTTATTTGCCTGTGATTATTTCAGTCTTTCAATAGATAGACTGACAAGGCGCTATATCAATACGATCAAAGTTAAACGAAAGCGAACGAATGAAAAGTTTTTCCTATTGGAATAAACTGGATTTGCTCAGCACTACAACTACAACCAGGATGCATGCATGTACATACATATGTATGTCCCGAACTCCTACATACATACATACATACATACATTCTCCAGGAACGTTCTATTGCTGTTTTCTCGTCCTTCTTTTGATATAGTTTTATTTTAGTTATTTCTGCTGCCCTGCACTCAGCACTCGTCGTCAGATTCCTCGTCGTTCTTTATTCAGCTTTCGGTTCGTGTCCTGAGTTGGTTGGTTGGTTGGTTGGTTTGTTCTCTTTCATTTTGGCTGCAGTTTAATTTGTACATCGATATATTTTCTTAGTTGTCAGGACACGCAGCAACAACAACAACGATTCTGCACATAGTAATTGTGTATGTGTATGTGTGAGTGTGTGTGTGTTTCTGTGTGAGAGTGTTTCTGTATGTGTGTATGTGTTTATGGCAAATAACAATAAATTCTCTGTTTGCCGTGCGATTGTCGCTTTGAAATATCGTTTAACTTGGCCCTGCACATTGGGTAAAGGCAAGTTAAATGGGGGAGGGGGAAATTGAGATTATTTTGTACACCAATGAATAGTGGCGGGCAGCTATGTGCCAGCTAAATGCGCAGACATTTTTGCTAATTAGCAAGCCATTTAAAAATCTGTAACTACAATAATAATGGCAACCAAGGCAACCAACATTACTGGTCTGTCTGTCTCTCTTCCTGTCTCTCTCTTTCTCTCCCGGTCTCAATCTTCTTTCATTGCATTCATAATTTGCCCAGTGGCCCGGCATTAATCAAGTGGGGCAAGAAGTCTGTCAATAGCAGCAGGACTCTAGAATTCTATCTCTCTTCTGCCCCCCCCATATACGCTTGCTTCTTCATCTTCATCTTTGGACTTTATCCTTGCCCCCATTATGCGCTAGGCGAACAAAGAAACTTTTGAATCAATTCAAGTTGTCCAAAGTTGAAATCCGCGCACTGCATCGCCAGCTTTGCACTCAATTAAGTGACTTGGCAGCAGAGAGGAAATGAAGTGAGGGTAGAGGACATCGGGAAGCGGGTATCGGATAGCGGGTGGGTGCTACAAGTGCGTGCAACAGCTAAGAAAAACAATTTTGTTGCAGCCAGCAACAGCAGCAACAGCAGCGGAGGCAGCAAAAGAATAAAGCAAGCAAATCTCCTCTCTTTCAATAGCAAAAAAGGCAACAACAGCAACTACAACGTTGGTAAGTTAGTGCCAACGAAATTGCAGCAGCTGCCACATCAAAAGTTGCCTGCCACTTTCTTGGCAATGTCATCCGTTCCCATCAGGTTTTCTTCGTTCTCTCTCTCTCTCTTTCTCTCACTCACTTTATCTCTCTCGTTCTCTTAGTAGCTTTTCTTAGTCTTTGCTCACGTGAGCTGGCAAAGTTTTAGTCGCTTCCCGCTTCCGCCTGATTGACTTGCTCTGAGTTGACTTAACACAGCTTCTACTCCAAGTTCTTCGTCTTCGTCTTCATTTTCATCTTCCACTTTGGATTCTTCTCTCTTAGTCGTCAATTCCCTCCTCCATCTCTTTGGGGTCTCTTGGCAATGGTTGCGTAAACTAATTTTCCATGTCGTCACTCGATTGTTTTAAAAGCCAAACTTGCTTTTATTGACACATACCATTCACCCACCCACACACATATATGGCAGGATGGTGTGTGTGTGTGTTTGAGTGGGGGGCATGAAATATTCAAGTCTTTCAATTGGCTTCTAGTTGCACTTTGTCAATCCGCCAATGCTTGTGGCCAATAGAATTTCCCCCTGACATTGTTCTTCCCTCTGTCCGTCCATTCATCTGTCTATTGATCTGTCAGTTAACGTTTAATGCAGTTTTTGTGTTACGGTCAAACTCCTGGATGGTTACCCAACCCCAATACCAATTCAACCCCCTTAAGCCCGATCCCTATACCCGTGGAAGCAACAGTAGTCCGGGAATGTTGTTTATTATATTTTATAATATACATTTTGACCGACAGATAGATTGAGTTATTTTGTATAGCATACTTTTGTGGATACATGTGGAATTTGAAAAATTTGTAAAAATATTAACGTGGTAGATGGAATGGTAAATTCTTTCGATATTTAACATAGAAATACATGCATTGTTTGTGTTTTTAATTATTTTTTTCGCTATTGAAATTTTTTTAATTTTAAAGTAAATAATAAAAGTGGATTTAAAATCCAACTATTAGTCAGAGTTGAAATTGATGCTTTGAAAGCAAATTGGGCTAGAAATTGGCTAAAGACTATCTATTCTAAGTTACAACAAATTCAACAAAATACAACAAAAAAAAAAATTAATTTCTAAGCATTGAAATAACCCTATTTCAAGGAAAGAAAGTTCCTACTTTCAAATTGCTCTAATAAATAATAAAGCATGTTCATTAAGTTCTAGTTTATCCTTGGGGTACATAGTAAGAAGGTTTTAAAATAAGGTGAAAATGTACACATGCTAGCTATAGAGTGGTCGATATTGGCATTGAGTTTAATATATAATGGAAAATTGATTTCTGAGTCATTCTAATTTTCCATCGTTTTAGTTTTATCCTCTATCGATAATTTGCTTTGCTCTGGCCGTTTGTCTGCTTGTGTTTTCGAACACAATTTCCTACTGATTATTTAAAACTTATTTATATGAATATAAGTATAAGAAAATTGAGTTCATTTCTAGAATACGTAATTCAATTTTCGTTCCTTAATATCCAATTGTAAGCCCATTGTGCTGTCTCCAGCCAAATACTTGTATATATGTATATTTGGTTCAATGCTCTCTAAGCACGCACAACCACAGAATTGTTGTTATATGTATGTATGTACGTATGTATGGGTGTCTATAGTTGTTTAGGGTAGAATGTGTAGATGTAAGTCTTTGTGTGTCTATGTGTGTATGCCACAGACATTTCCGCAATGTATTTTGACTTGAGGCTTTTACGAAATGATGGATAATGGCATTCAATTTGAAACGCTTAAACTCTCCATTTGAAATGTCCTCCCCCTTTATCCCATTTCCACTTACTGTTGGGCCTACTTTGTCTCCTCCTACTCCTTGCCTTAAATAGTTACATCAATTAATTTACAAGTCATTGTCAGTTGTTGTCGTGTGCATTATAAATGATTTGTGTGCGTGTGTTCATTAGCTGTCATAATGGCCAGGAGAGAATGGAGAAGACGTCGTCGTTTTATGGGTCAACAGCAAAAATGTGACCTCATTTGTGGTCTCCATCTCTGAACTCTCACTCTCTCTCTCTCTTTCCCTCTTCCCTTTCAGTTTACTATCTAATTTCAATTTCAAATTGAGTAGTTTTTAGAAGGACTGACACTTCAGACTATGTATTTGTAGATGCTTAGCTAATTTCATTGCCCTTAGTCACGCCCTCCTATAGAGTTAAGAGAATGAGCAGCAGTCCCAGCCGCAGCCGCAGCAGCAGCAGTTACTGTGGCAAAAATTTGAATATTCATGGGCCAAGTTAAAATGAAAGAGGCGGAGCACATAGGCCTTTAAGTGAGAGATGATAAGCTAGAGGGAAGAAACAGAGCGATGTAGAGAGAATTCGCCGGCAACGCTTTTATCAATTATCAATTAACCTAAATTTCAGCCTCTGCGATTTTGGCAATGCCAGTGACAGTTCAGAGAGCCATTGCCGTGTGCCAGCTGAAGTAGAAATTACGGCTGCAAAAGAAGACAAAGTATTTTTCAAATGAAAGCTGACAGCTTCTGTTCTGTTCCTCCTCTTTCTTCGATTACGATTTCGATTCATGTCGAATTGCCATCTCAGGTGGGCAGGTGTGTGTGTGTGTGTGTGAAGGCTCCCATTAGTGTGAAAGCATTTTTAATTTTTAAACGTGGTTAGCTGTCAAAAAAGAAAAAGAAAAAATCCTTAATGCAATCAGGCATTAAAAATACCCTGTCGAAGAAAACTTTCATAAAAAGAATCGAAATGATTTATTGCAATGGATTTTAAAATTTAGCAATAGAATCCTTTTAAAAGATAGTATTAATCACTACTATCTAATTGATTTATTTCTTTAAGTTGATAGGGTAATAGCCTTTTGTCAATGCTAAGAGAACAAAGTAAAGCCGAAAAGCATTGTATGATCGGCTGTAGCTCTGAAACGATTGAAAAGTATTCCATTAAAGTGAACCAAGTGGGCTATTACAACTTAAAATATAGTATAGGGTATACAAATGTCATGTGATTGGAATTGCGGTGACGGCAAAGCAAAGAAAGAAACACATATAAATGGCAAACAGAAAGAAAGTTGATGCTGATGTCTTTTCAGACTCTCCAGCACGGTCTCAGTGACTCTAGAGACTAAACTAAAGCGGACCCTTGACAGTAATCATTTTCATTACTGTAAAATGTCAACAGCAAGTTTTCCTCGTTCACAGCAAGTGTGACCCTTGCCGCTTCCGACGCAGGATATGTAGCTTGAAATTTGATGATGCAGCAGCAATAGCAGCAGATTGAAGACAACGACAAGCAGAAGGAGAAGTAGAAGCAGTTGCAGCTGCAGCTGCAACAGCATCACCAGTAGTAGCCAAATCTAAAACAAACAACACGGGCTCAAGGCAAAACATTGACAACACATTGCTTCAACTCATCCACCCACACATGAACCAATAAGGATGGGTAAGGATGGGGCTGCATTTTGCAGCTACTCTTATGATGCACTCACTGCAGGGGATATGAGAAGAGAAAAAACCTCTTCTTTTGCTCATCTTGTTCGTCTACCCGTTGCCAAAAAAAAAAAAAAAAAAATAAAGAAAAGAACTGGGCACAAAAAAAAGAAAGAACGAGCGACGTCAAGAAGACGTGCATTTGCTCAAGTGGAAATGAATTGAACTCGGGCAGCGGCAATGGCAACGGCGGCAGAATGCAATCTCATTCTCTTGTCAACTTAACCTCGACGACTGTAACGTCGATGACGGTGACGGTGACGGTGACGACGACGGCGACTACGACTGCGACAGCATGGGCGTTGGGATCGGTAAGGAGATGCTGTGCGCCAATTGTTGTGCTGGTATTTGTGATTCCAGTTGTTGCAGTTGCAGTCTCCATGCTATTGTCATCAGAAGCCGAATAGATGCAGCAGCAACAGAGCATGAGAGTTGCCATTTTCGTGACACGGCCCACAGAATCGCACTGTGGTACAATTTAATAAGATATTACGAGTCAAAATCAGAGCAATATAAACCAATATTTCTATTCACACTGCTGTCGTTTGATTGTCAAAGTGCACTAGTTTCAAGATTACTCGCTGCTTTGGATTACACATCTTTCCTTAATTGGTTTGTTTTGTGCCTTGAATTTTGATAGTTTAGAACCACTGTTTATTATATAGTTGTGGGCGTTGGTTGTTTGTACGTTCTGTTCGTCCATCCGTTTTCTGGCGCTCGATTTTTATTTTAAACAATGGCTTGAGCATTTTTGATTGTCAAATGTTTGCAGAGATAACATTTACTATTGCAGCGGATTTGTAGCGAATGAAGCGTAGAGAAGATGCCATTCTATGGATGAGCAAGAGTTTGGGTACAATGGAGGCATCGGATGGGGTTGGGGAAGGGGATGGGGACGAGTTTGGGGTTCAGCATGATGTTGATAGTGGGCGGGCACAACAGTGCAGCAAAAAGAAAAGAGCAAAGTGCCATAAGCGTTGCTAAGCTTCATCGTTTCGTCTTCAATCCCTGCTGCTTCCTGCATCTTTTCTCCTTTTGAGACTTTGTCTATTTCTTAACCTCCTCTTGTTCGTTTAACAGGAAGCATCAATTTGTAATGATCTTATAAGTGCTTGTTGTATGTTACGTATTGTGTGAGTATTAGTGTGTCTTTGGTTTCCTTGTGTATATGTCTTCGAGTGTATGTGTGTGTGTTGGTGTGTGTGTGTGTGTGTGTGTGTGTGTGTGTGTGTGTATATATACGGCTTATTAAGAAACTGTCTTAAAAGTTACAGTTCCAGTCAGTCAATTAAAAGGCAATTAGGGGCATTATTATTGCATACTTTGAGGCGGGCATAATGAAGAATACTTAAACATGCAACGGCTGCCACTACTACTGCTGCCGCTACTGAAATTCACACTGCCTTTCCAATTAAAAAGCAATTTGAGAAGGGAAATGTATTTATACAGTTGTCAAGGTAAAATGCAGACAACTTGCACCTGGTGGCTCTTCATTTTAATCATTTTAGTACTAGACGATTTCCTGGGAAATTTAATTGGATCGAAAGGCTATGTAAAATGGGATATATAATTGGCAATTTGGCAAATTATAGCAAATTAAATACAATCCGATATCCGATATTTAATTTATTTTTCATTAGAAAGAAATTTCAAAACTATTTGTCCATATTTCTGGGAAAGAAAACTTTATAAATTTACTGTTTGGTTTGAATTTAGTTTCTTGTTTCTGTTTAAGTCGATTCTTCTTTAAGATGATTAGGGTAATGCATTCGTTTTTCCACAGATTACATAATTGGGTTTGGCTTTGCAGAACTTATTGCCTACTTTTCAGCGCTTTGTATGAAACGACAGCATCATGATAATAATGGTAGTTGTAAGTCTTCCGTTTATTCTCTTCTTTTTCCTTTAGTGAGTTTTACGCTAATTGAAATTGCAATCGAATTACATGACTGACTGGCCTACGGCCATGCCATGCGGCCGTCAGGCTGTATATATGGTGATGAGTATGAAAAATAAAACTCAATGAAAATATAATCACATTTATGCAGTTTTTATGCCAGCAATGTAAATATTTTCGTTGTAAACATGCAACTCGGGGGCTTATGCCTCGTCAACAGTAACAGCAACAGCATCAGCATCAGCATCAGGAGCAGCAGTTCGCCTGGCTTACACACAGGCAGCTGTGGCCTGTTGTCCACTTTTCATTTGTCTGTGTGAGTCTCTGTCTCGGTGTGTGCGTGTGGTTGTAAGTGTGACGAAGCGAGTAGCTCGTCCTTTTGCCTGCAATTTTGCAATTCCATTTCGAGTTCATTGAATTTGTGCGCTGATTTCTTCTCTTTGGCTGCTTTTATACATATGAAAATTGCATTAATAACAGCAACAAAAAAAAAAAAAACAAAAACTGAAAATTTATGAAAACCAAATTCATGTTTACTCTGGCTATCCTTTTCATCTCTCTCTTTTTCTCTCTTTACACTTTACACATATATGTGTGTAACTATACCTTATGCAGTTTACATAGAAAGCATATCAAGATGGCCAATCATCATAAATTTACACATAGTAAATAATTAAAAATATTTTAATATGCAATATCTCACCTCAATAAACTTAATACATACATAAGTATTTGATATTCTTGATTAATTTGTCTGTTTTAATAATGTCTCTCCAACAATAAGATATTAAATATTACTGAATGACATTTATGATTAAAAAGTCTCATAACATTTTGTTGAAATACCTAAATTGAAAGTGAGATTATATGCCAGGAGCATAACATTTGAAGGGTATCTTTAGAACGTATGAAACAAACTGCTACTAAATTGGTTTCCTGTTTTTTTTATTTTTATTTTCTTTATTTATACACATATATGATCCAGTCTGCGCATAAATGTATTTTTGATTTAATAATTCCATTTTTGTTCGCCCATTCCATAATTGTGTTGTATGTTATCCCAGCCAGCCTGTCGCCCGACAACCCACTTGACTATATAATTTAATAGTTTTTCAATGAGGCAACATAATTGGTTTTAGTTAATATTGACACAGGCTCCGGCAACTGCTGTGGCTCTTCAGCTGTTGCATTATTAATGACGATGATGATGGCCATGGAGAGCTCCGGTTTCCGGTTTCTCTTTTTTTTCTGTGCTTTTTTTTTATATTTTGCTGGTCAGTGAATTAATAGCCAACATTTTAACGGAAATGCGTTGAGTTCGTTTGACAATATTCCTATGATAAATGATGATTGTGGTGTGAGTCCATATATGGTGTGCGTGTGTGTGTGTGTGGGTTTGCATTGATGTCACGTCCTGATCATTAATAATCTGATTTTTTCCCCTTTCTTTTCTTGTCTCTATTTGCAGTTCAACGAGCAAAAGGTAAACAAGCCTAACTAACATTTTTATGACCCAAACGTGTCGAATTTGACAACCTTAACATATCAGCAAGAAAGAGAAGGTGAGATAGACAGACCCAGACACACATATGTATGTATGTACATATGTATACGTATATGTAAGTAAAGTATAATCGATCCCTTGGCGGAACGGGTGATTAGACCCGCTCGACTGAGCCTGAGGACCGACCAAGCGAATGAGAGCGAATCAGTAAGCCAGTGCCAAAGTGAATAACTTTTAACGAAAACTGACAACCGCAATGACCAAAGTGTCATAAATCCATAACCAAAAGCGTCAACAACATCAACAAACATTTTGTATGACCTATGACACAAGCAGGGACGGATTTCCGACTACGTGAAGGGTGGCTTTGAGTTCGCAAGTGGATTATAAATTATTATATGAATCCTTCATAAAACGATACTAAAATACCAGAAATTTTATTAATTGATGAAAGTTAATTTCAAAATGAAACTTTGTTTGCAAATAAGGCAAATACAAATAGGTATATAGACAAAGCGATTTCTAGCCACAATTCATAACGTTAGAAATAGCCATTAAAAATTCATATGTGTAGTGGGCACTAAACGGTTTGTTAAATAAGAAAAACCTATGGAAAATTCAGGATTCTTAGAATATCCATCCCTGAACATAGTAAAGAATGTTGTGCATGGATCCCCACATCTATTTGAGTGGAGGGGTAACAGCGGCAAAGTCAAGAAAAGTTGGCGGGCAATGAACTAAATAACCTCCACCAATTGTGGAAGTGTGCAGGGTGAGGTTGGTAGCGTAGAGGACTGGTCGGTTAAGTTGACATCTCTAGACAGGCTGGCCGAAAAGCACTCATGTCAACCACACACAAACACATACATAGTTAGTGAGCCAGGCATCCCTGACAGACAGTCAGTCAGTCATTCAGACGGACGGACGGTCTGACGGATTGACGACAACGATAGGAGGTCGTGTGACTGCCACTCGAAGTTCGCTTCGTCTGCCAGATAAAATGAAGTATTTCGCGACATGCGGAAAAACAAAATGCTTTTCATATATCGACAACAACAACAACAACAACAACTCTACATCAACAACAATATTGTTTGTGTCTCTGTCGAAGTTTATCGATAAGTCCTTCTGCTCGCCCGCATCCTGGTCCTCGTCCTCGTCCTCGTCCTGGTCTTGTTCATGGTCCTGGTCGTGGTCGTAGTCGTGGTGTTCCCTTGCGCGTCTTGGTCTCTGAAAAATCACAGCTGCCGTCGCTGCTTCTGCTGCTGCTGTTGCTGCTACTGTCGCTCTCGGTGGGAAAAACAATGGCGCATAAATTTCATGCCATCCGCCCCGTTGCCTTTTGCTTCGCATATAAAAAATAATAAAAATATATTAAATTTATACATACATACTTACACATATAAGAGATCGCTATGAATTCATAAATTTTCACTGAACAGCCGCCGACGTTGCCGCCTCTGCCGTATCCGCGTTCAGCTTCCACAACAACCACATACCACAGCATAACAACAACGGCATTGACAGTTAAATGAATGACTATGGCTATATATGGATAGGGGTATGCCCTGGCTCCTCCATCCCATCAACCCAACCCATCACATCCCAATCGACCATTCCTCCATGCTTCATCCCCCTCGTTGTCTGCTTCTCTCTCTCTCTCTCTCTCTCTCTCTCTCTCTCTAGAATTCTTTTCCTTAGTCCTCTGCCCCGTTCGGCATACTTCTTGCCGATGTTTTGTTTACTTGGTGGAAATTTATGCAAATCTGTTAAAGTTTTGCTGTCATCGGAAAAGTTGTAGCCACCGCTGCATAGTTTTATAGAACTTGAATAAATATATATGCATATACATATATATGTATGTGTATTCCTATTTATATTTATTGAGTTAAGTTGATTTGAGTTTTACGGGGTACATTTAATTTGTGTACGGCATCAAATAAAACTTGAAATCAAGTTGTCATGAAAACGAACGATCAAAAACAGGAGCAAAGTTGAAAAATTGGGACAGAGAAATAGTATAGCATACTTTTTGGGGACATGAAACAATTTCGAAAAGATTAAATTTAAGTTGTTCATTTTAATTTTAGTTTACTTGATAAAGGTGACAAAATATATATATGTATTTATTATAGGTTTTGGTAATAGTTGTTTTTCCTTAAGCGAAAAAAGAGAATAACAGTAAAATCAAGAAAGACTTGTCTCACTTTGTCTGTAAATGTTAATAATGGTCAGAATAGGAACGGGTTAACATGAAGGAAAGTAAAAGAAGAAAGTAAAGTAATGAAATGTGTCTATGGCCAATTCAACCCATAAATAGGTCTAAGTAAACGTTTAATCAATTAAACTGTGATAAATTTTAAAAGTCTCTTACTTGTCAACTAATCTATAACTATGGAAGTTCAAGAATACTTTCCATGTCAACATGATTTAAAGAGTATTAAACGGTTAGACATTGTATAAGTCGACTAATCTTCTTGTTTTTGTTGTCTGTCTTTAATATAATAAATATAATAAGATTCAGGGCTTTGCCTACGACAACCAAGCAAATAAATATATATGTAGTGCGTACAATAGTTTTACCGTTTTATGTGTGTGTGTGTGTGTGTGTAGATGTGGTTGTTGTTGTTGTTGCTGTTGCTGTCGCCGTGGTCTAAGGGCAGTTTTTGTTATGTTTTATGCTACTGCTACTGCTGCTGGCATTTGTTTGAGCTTTGTCGTAGTTTTGTTGAATAGCTTCATATTTATGCAAAGTTATGCGGTTTAACAGATAACAACAGAAGTTTTTCTATATCTCTGACGACGGTAAGACAGCAGTAGCTGAAGCAACCAAGAAACAACAAACAAGGGAAATGTAAAAATGGAGTAGGTGAAAGAGTAGGATAACGAGAAGGATAAATCGAAGGAATAGCCCAAAATGAAGAAGAAAAACGGTTAGTGGTGAAAGAAGTAAAGTTCATTTGCATGCCAACCAATGGATTGAGCACAGATTGTGGTAAGGTCCAGTAGCGGTAAAACTTGGGGAAATGAAGCATATTTATGATCAGGTTACTGCTGCCACTTTAAATTTCACTTGACAAACTGTCTTTGCTTCCTTTCCCACTATCTCTTCCTTTTCATATATATATATAGATATAAATGAATATAGGGGTATATGCCTGTGATGCAAATGTGGGGCAAAGTTCCGCCTAGCTTTTCTTTTATTCTCTCTTTTTTTTTTTTTTTTTGCCGCACTACACTGCGTATACGCAACAAAAGGAAGAGCCGGCCAACCACCCTCACCTCTAGCGTCGAGATGCAGTAACCAAGTACATAGACCATCTGCACCACTTTAGTTAATACGAAATTATATTAAAAACTTTTGGCTATGTTGCTTTAGCTGGCTTTTTTCATTATCTCACGGCCAACAGAAAGCTCACAAAAAAAAAAAAATGCAAAAAAAAGTGGGGGAAAAATGGAAAAAAATCGGAAAAAAGAAAGAAGGGCAGTGGGAGTTGTGTAAAAGGGGAAACAACAACAGCAGTAGTAAAAAAAAAAAAATTGAAATGAAAATGGCTTGGCCAAAGGCAACACAGCAAGTAGAATCTAACGGTATTTGCATTATGCTGCTGCTTGTTGCTCCGAGTTCAAAATTACTCTTACTACTCAATGTTACCACATTGCAACTCCTCCTCCCATCCAACCCATGCCATTATGAAAGCAAAAGAGGCGTGACCTGTGCCCGGCTTTGTTAGACGGCGTTGGAGTGGTAGTGTAACGTAGAAGGGGCTTTCTCTTGGTAATCTTTGGCATTAAATGCAGTGGAGTTCATTTATTCACTTTGCTTGACTGCCCTTGCCATCACATCCTGTCGAAGTATACTCGTAAAAAAACCCAACAACTTGCAACGTGACACTTGGGTGCTCATTTAATTTGGTCACCAGCCGCCGCAGCGTTCTCTTTCTATCTATATTTTCCCCCCTCCCTTCCGCACTCTCTCTCTCTTTCTCTCTCTCTCTCTCTCTTAACTTTCGCTGTGCTGGGCGCAAACAAAGCCAAAGAATGGCAAAGTAAACTAAACAACAGCAACACGGAACACAAGCAGGAACCGGAGGAGCTAGGACTTGGTTGGGTACGTTCCGCACAGTTTTGTATACCCATTAACCAAATTGGTTAGAGGGTATATATGTTAAGTCTATCAAAATGTGCACAAGAAAAGAAAGAACTACATAAGAAATATAGTGTGTGATCGACTTCATTGAATTACATTTTCGAGCAAAGTTTCGTCGTCCTTTTGTTAATTATCCAAATTAAATACAATTTCCAATATGTATTAAAAGTCTTTGTTTCTGCGAGATTGTTTCTCAAATAATTACTTGATTACTTAAATTATAGTATTATATTTAGTATAGGGTATTCAAAAAGGGTATTCAAAGGTTCGTACCTTTGGTTTGCTTCCGTCTTTTTTTTCTTTTCGGTTTGAACGGCTGCAAGAGTTTTGGGGTTAAATGATTTGCCCATATTTGGCGTCGTTTTCTCTCTTGCCTGGTACTTGACTGACCTCTTGAATTCGTTTAATGTTTAGTTAGGTCGGGGTTTAGTATTCCAGAGACTGGCAACATCATCCTCCACATCCGCACATTTTTGCTCTTCATGCCCAACCCCCTGCGATGACGATGACAACCCCGTGTCTGACAGGTCCGCCAGGTGGTTCGGTCGGTTCGTCGGTCGGTCGAATGGGCGCCTACCTGCTTTTGGTCGTTCTCTCTGTCCATCGTTTCGAGCTGAAATTAATGGCCAGGCTGAAGTGTTCTAAATTTTAATTTTCTGTGAGGTGTTTTTTTTTTTTTTTTAAATGAGTTTTTGCTCTGCAGTTATTTTTTTTCTCCTTTTATAAAGTGTTCTCGAAATGTAATTATGCGACGGTCTGGCTTTAAATAATCTTTCTTCATTTAAGTTGTTGTTGATAATATTTTTTTCTTTATAGAGATTTTATTTAATAAACTCATACAATTAAATACTTTTGGGGCTATTAAAAATGAAAGCCTCGGAAAATATTTAAAAGGTTTCGCGCCACCAAATATGCTGTGTGAAAAAGGGAAAGTGCAGCATCGTCAGCAGAGCCACCAACTGCAGTAATGCTCTATGGATGGTGCATTGGCCGGCCGGCCGCCCTGCCTGTGACCTAATAAAAAATTATTTCGCCCAAAAACGAAAGCGAAAACGAAAGAAAAAAAAGAACTAAAAACGGCGGCATACAAAAGGCCTTCAACATGAGTGAAGGGAAAATTTTTGCATAGGGCGGAAATGAGCCTGCGAGCAAGATAAATGCTGGTCGATATGCACATTCAGCACTTATGAGATATTAAGTTGAAAACTTTACCTCTAACCACCCAAGCGGCCATCCACTCGCCCATCCACCCACTTAGCCACCCACTGACACCCCATGTCGCATCCCTCCGTTAAATTGAGCAAAATAATGCGGTCAATTTATAACGACTATTCATAGAGGTAGTTGGGGGCAGGCCGGTTCCTCTACTCTGTATGCATATCATGGTGTAAGTATGTACATACATACATACATATATATATTTGTGGAAGGATGTGCATGCGGTGGCCATTATTCCACCACTTTGCCATACCAAGGGCCAGTGTCAGCTTTTCGAAGCTTAAACAAAAGGAAGTGCTCTGGCTGCTACTTTGTCAGTTTAACTTGTTGGTCGGTTCGACCTAACAGAGAGGTATATAGGAAGGGGGAGGTGACAATAAAGAAGAACAAGAACAAGAAGAAGTAGTAGTAGTAGTGGGCGATGGGGGCGATAGTGTTGCTCAATGGTCGATGGCTGAGAAGGAGCTGTTCCGGCTGCTGCATCCTTCTTTTCGCTTGCCAGCTAGTGTCATTTGGCTGTCTCTCTTTCTCGTTGTGGCTGTGGCGGTGGCGACGGCGGCGGTGGCGGCGGTGAAGGCGGCACACAAGTTTGCAAAATTATGGCCATTCAATTTATAGGGTTAAAATTATTATATCTTTACCCCACACTTTCCACAACTACTATTGCTGCTGCTATCTATCTCACTCTCACTCTCACTGTCGCCGGATTCAGTAGGGCTGAGAGGTTTGGGTTTTGGTTGGTTACTTGGTTGGTACGTGACCTGCTATTGAAAGTGCAAGTGACTTACTTGCTATTGGCAAATGACCCAATTTATGAACCGCATTCCGGTCAACGGCTGCGGCAAACGAGCGTTCGAATGGGCAGTGGTAAAGTAAGACGAGGTGACATTGGCCTGGGGAGTTAGAGGGTAAGAGGAGGGTATGGAACACACAACCACACACAGACACAAACACAAACACACATACGACATGGACATGGACATGGCTTCATTTCGCTACCATGACATTCTGTTTTCACTTTTTAATGAGCCAAACGACGCTGGTGAAAGTAGTCAAGTGCATTTCGAAATTGGTTAAGTGAAATTTATGGCGAATTTCCCTGCAAATTCGATTTGCAATTAGAATGTGAAGGGTAAAATTTGTCCACAAAACCGCAAAAAAAAAAGGACGGAAAGGCGAACTAGGTCAGAATGTACGTGAGTGTCGACGATGATGGCAAAGAGTGCGATTGGGACAAGAGAGGACTACAAATTGATTGCCTAAACGATTGATTACTTTGAATTGTTGTTCAACAATCATTTTGTTCCGCAATTTGGGACAACAAATCATTGAAATGATTAACTAGTTAGTGGTAGTATTTTGACTACAATATACTAATTCATATTAGCCTCTACTAATTACTATTTTGCATTTTAACATAAGACTTTTAAGTTAATTACTTATGTTTGATTCTATTGAAAAAAGTGTCAACTATCCTCTCGATGATAAACATCTCTTTTATGTTAGATAACCCTTGAATTACTACATTCTTTAATTGCATATCTCTCTTACCGTTGCCTTTTTAAATGACATTTTAAAATTTAATATTGAATATTTAATTATAAGTAATCATTTACCAAAAAGGAGCATCTTCTTAAGGACTTGTTCAATTGGGTGGTAAAGTGTCAGGAATAGGTTGTGACGCATTTTCGTTGCCTACTTATTTGGGCCAAGTTGTTGACATTATTGTCATTGCCTACTTTTTTGGGCATGACCATCTTGTTTTTGGCGAGACACGTTTCTCAACTAAACTTTTTAACACGTTATGCAGCTTAAATTAATTAAGCATGAAATTAGAAATAATTGGTTTAAGAAGTTGGCCAAGTTTATTTTAAAGTTTTTATGTTGTTGTCTTTCTTCGTCTTGTTAAATAATTTTGCTTGCAAAGAGTTTAAGAACTCAGATAAACAAAAACCAAGGAGAAAAAAGAAAAAAATTAAAAGAAAAGAAGACCCAGCACGAAAGTTGGATCGCACTCTGTATAAGGCTAAGGTGTGTGTGTGTGTGTGTGTGTGTGTAAGTGAGTTTGTGTGTGTGACGACGACGGCAAGTAAACAGATAAACATAGAAAACTGGAATTGCTGTGTACGCCAAGCCAAAGAATCTTTGCGAAAGTAAAAACATCAACAAAAACGAAAGCAAAAGGCAAACGAAAGGGATAAGGTGCAGGCGCAGGAGCAGCAGCAGGAGAAGAATGAAGGGAAAAGAAGATACATGGATGGACAAAACAATGGTGCAACAGCAGGCAGGCAACGCGGCAATAAAAATGGCGCACAAGTTCAGTTCAGTTCAGTTTTTGGTTCTCTCGAAACACGTGAGTCCGAAATGGAGAGCCTGAAATGTTTATTTGGGTCTGCCGTATGGAAAATGTCAGTGTATATGTATATGTTTGCGTGTGTGTGTGTGTGTGTCTGTAAATGTGTTGGTTGTAGGCCATAATGCTGCACCAGCCGAAACAACAACAATAACAACAACGACGATGACTCTGTCACAGTAACCTAGATAGCTCACAAATTTCCAACCCAAAATGTGCCACTTTCGCTTTGACCCAGAGCCGTGGCAACGAAGGGCGGCCGCCCAGCTGCTGCAGCTACTACTACTACGGCTGCATTTGAGGGTCAATGTGGAGCGGGTGGAGCGGCGACGGCTGGGGCATGAGCATGGGTAAGCTGTATAAGAAATCATGCTTGAAATATTATACTCGTATGTTGCGGTTAAAGTGCAGCCTAGCCTAGCAGCAGCAGCAGCAGTAGCAGAAGAAGAAGAAGAAGAAGAAGAAGAGGCAGCAGCCATGCACAGTTCAGGACAGCCAAATTGCAGCAATGCATCACATACACAGAGAGGCAGAGAGAGAGAAAGAGGGATATGTTGGAAGGGGAAAGAGAATAAGACAAGTCACATTCTCCCTAGTGTCAATGTGCGTGTGTGTATGTGTGTCTGTGTAAAACATGCAACGCTGTCTTGTCTGTGCTGCCACTGCCTGGTCCTGGGCCTGAGCCTGGGTCTGGTCTTGTGCCTTGGGCTATGCCTCCAACGTTGCCTCTGACAAATGGTTTGATTTTAAGCTTAAGTCAACACATGGACGAAAGACCGACCGAGCGCCGACTGAACGTCGAAACGACCGACCCATTGTCGTAGGGACGAAGCTACCGAGCGACCTTCCTGCCCTGCCACCTTGGGGAAATTTTTAAAATGACAGCAATTTATTTAGACGTTCACATTGAGGCCTGTCTGTGTGTATGAGTGTGTGTGTGTGTGTGTGTATGTTTAAGTTTATGTTTATGTGTGTGCGGTCAAAAAGGCTTGCCTGCACCCTGAGGTAGGTCACTGCCTCGCCCCTAACCCTGGCCCCCACTATACCCCCCCTAAGTCATCCAATGCCAAATATTTAGCTTTGGCCGCATTCTCGCATTGTTGACATTTAGCCGCTAACAAATTTCTATGTCAAAGGACTCGTGTTTACGCATAAATAACTTCTCCTTTGAACTCGGCTTCGCCATTTATTCAACGTTTTCACGTTTTTCTCTCCATCTCTCTCACTTTGTCTTTCCCTGCTCTTTTTTGTGTAACCCAAAAAAGGATCCAAAATTAATTATGCAAAGTGTGGACCCAATACCAAAAAAAAAAAAAAAATATATATACATATAAATAAATTTTTTGTTTTTTTGTCATATTCATGAGAGTTTAGCGCTGACTTAACCTTTTCTGATGGCCCTATAAACGTGCTAAAAATAAACAATTTACCACGCCTACCGCCCATTCCGGCCATTCCCATCCGTACACTGAACAGCCCTTTGTCCTCTGCCCCAAACCTAACCCAAGCCGTTTAATATTTTGTTGTATGTTTGCGTGTATTCAGCCTCGTGACACTTGATGTGTAAATATTTTATGTCATTTTTGGGGGCTACCCCCCGCAAAACAAAAAACCAAAAGGGACTAACCTTTTGATTTGGGTTTTGCCAATTAGTAAAGGCCTCAGACTTTCCAAGCAAAATATTGTTGTTATTGTTTGTTGTTGGGCCGGCCACCCTATTTAAGTTGTTGATTGGTAACAATGGTCCTTATGAAGAAAGAGGGGTTTATTAATATGTATTAAACAATTATTTAATGACTTTTGCAACAAGCCGCCTATAGAACCCTACGGGTCAAAGACCAATAATATTTAAGGTCTAAGCCTAATAATAGGCTTTTGCATTATAATTTTGTGGCTGCTTGAATAGCAATTTGTTTGACTGTTTAGGAAATTGGTAATACAAAACATTAAATAAAGAGAGGTTAGTTATTAAACTAAGGATTAACTAAATTTAAACAAGTTTCCTTTTTTAAAAAGAGTTACTCAAAATATTTATGCTGATTCATATACGCTCACACTAACGGCCAAAAAAGCCCTGACAATCAGTGTTAACCACAAATTGCACAAAATTCGGCATTCCTATTACTATTTCCAACTAATCATTTTAATATGTGAGAATAATGTGCAAACCTTTGCAGAAATTTTTACCTGGAAATGCAATTTCAATTCAATTAGCTGACGTAATTATTCATTAAAGTGGCGGTGCGGTTGGATGCAATGTCTGTCCAGTCATTGACATGAATTTCCTCAACGAATTTTCAACTTAATTTACAAGTGTAATGCTTGCTCATCACCTTCACTCGAAATCTGCTTGGGTCACCGTGTGTAATCCCTGGCAATGAATGGCTTAAGGTCAAACCAGCTAGTTTCACTCTTCAGTCGGTCCAACAATCAAGAGCTCAACACAGCACATCTGCTTTGTAGAGCACGGGCCGGGGAAGAATGGGGCCGGGGCAGGATGCTACTGCCGGGCAATGAGAGCCAAAATGTCATGTGTAATACCGCAAAAGTGCCAACAGGCAGGCAAGCAGGCAGGCCGGCATTCAGGCATACCTGTCCATGCTTCGTGGACGGGCTTGCACCAGTTTTACCAGTGACGTGTTCTGCATACTCGAAATCCGTCTGCCCCTTTCCACCAATTCTCGTCTTTTTTGCTTCTTCTCGTGATGATGATGGCCGACATAAAAGCTTTCAGCCAATGCAACTCTTTGCCTTTCGCCCTCATATCACTTTCGGTTCCTCCACACTCACTCACACACACACATACACACACGCAAATGAGTCAACAGCCTGTGGCCACGGACATTTGCCGGAGCTTATAGCGTGGGCCGTGTGAATTTTGTCAAACGTTTGGCTCTTGCAATTTTAATGTGTAACAGCATCTCGTTACTTCTCTCTTACTCTTACACACTCGCCATCTCTGTCTGCGTCTGTGTCTGTGTCTCGTTTGCACTCTCAAATTGGCTAACAGCTGAACTGAGCTAGTCATGTCGACGCCTTAAAGTAGGCAACCCGCTTGGCTTCCATCCAATATGCAGTGAGAGAAACACCCAACATGCAGTCGACCAGAATTTATTATGTTTGTTGTGCGAAATTAAATAAAAATTGAATTATGTTTATATCCGCCAGTTGCTGTTATTGTTGGCTCTATAATAACGCGCTTTGTTCAAGAGTTTTGTTCTTTTTCTCTCTTCTTCTCTTTACATACATATATAGGTACACATATATACATATATATATATATATGCAGTAACATTCCACTAGTACAAATATCATGATGTCTTTTCATGCTTTCTGTCGTCGCAGTTTCCCTTTTCTGTCTCCCTCTCTGTCTCTATGTCTCCGTCTGTTTTTCATTTCGCATAATAAATTGCATTTTCCATGCCACTGAGTTGTCCCACCAAAAACTCCTCCGCTTCGCTTTGCGCAACGCAGTTTTGTGTATGTTTGCTTGGCTGAGTGTCACCACCAGAAACCACTAGCAGCAGCAACCATCTCAATCTCCTTCGTCTTAGGAATGCTTGCCGTGTGCTGCTCTTTTATTTCTTGGCCTGACTGGGCGCACGGTTTTGCATTAATCTGATTTCATTGCCCCAGCTCTGGAGTAAATCTGGGCATCTTTCTTTTTACTTGTACCGCAGATGTTTCCACTTGCACGCGCTAAATCAATTTGCCGTTTAAAATCCACCTGCGCTTCGCTGCCCTGCTCGCTCATTTCGCTCACCTTTTTGGCTTTCAAATCAACGTCAGTCAAAGGGAAAATAGCTGCTAAGACTTGCTCTTCTTATGCTCCTCCTCCTCCACCTCCTCCTCAGCAGCAACTTACCTCATCTTTTGCTTTCTCAACAGCATGTTTGTTAGGGGTTTTTTTTTTCATCCTTCATGTTACGTGCATGCCGCCGTTAAGTGATTTTCATGAGTTTAACGAAGTGGTTACCACCCAGTTATCCTTTTTGCCACAGCGAGAGCAGAACCCACAACAACAACAACAACATCGACAATAAGGCGCGATGCTTCCTTTGCCATTGCCTTTGACTCATCGTGTGCAGGACGAGCTATGTATATACAAGAAAAACAAAAAAAAATAGGAGAAGAAACCAGCACCATCATCATGTGTAAAATGTTTTCTTCTTTATCCTTTCAAATACCCTCTCCGGGAGCTTTCTCTTCAAAAGATTCTCTTTGCAATTCGTGCAAAGAATTAGGAATTCCGTGATGTGGACAAGATAGTCATTTGAAATATATATAAAACAATATTAGGTTTGAAAATGGCCTCGGGAAAACACGAGTAAATATTATTATGAATAGAGTAGATACAATGAATTTGAAACTATGGAACTTTTGAAGAACACTCTGTTCAGCCAGTGTTCTACTTTCTGCCCATTTATCATAAATGTTTATAAGAGTATTCAGAATTCGTCACATGTGCGTGTGTGTTTGTGTGTGTGTACGTGTAGCTTTGGCCCTTCTAATATTTGCTTCTAGCCATGGTTGAAACAATAGATTTTTGAGTGTTGCCACTTTGTTTTACAATTTTATTGCGCGAATTTCGAGCAACAAATGCTGCAAGCTAAGCAGCAGCATCAGCAACATCAGCAGCAGCCAGCATAACAAATGGTGTTTGTCTCAAAGAGATGTTGGTTTCTTTTTTTTCACGTTGGTCGCTGCACCCCACATCATTCTACTCCTCCATTACTCTTCGCTTCGTTTCTATTTTCATTTTTTGTATTGTTGTTGCTGCTCGTTTTGCCCTGTTTTTTTTTCTTCTATAAATTTTTTGTTTGCTTTTTACTTCTTTTTTTTTTTTTTTTTTGTATGTGTTTTGTGTTTGATGCGCACATTTGAGCAATTTCGCTTTTTTTGCTGTGTTTGTTTATGGGTATGAATGTGTTTTCGTCTATGTGTGTGTGTGTGTGTGTGTGTGTGTCCGTTGTGCGGCGCGTGTCAAAATTGGTTAAACGTGAGTGGCTTTCTCTATGGCAGGGCTGCTCCCAACCTGAGCCCAAATGCCAAAATCGTCTGAATTGTAGCTCAGGATGGTGTACTACTCATCTTGTTGGTCCGTTTAGGCAAATTAGCTACATTTGCCACTGGCTGGCTCGTGGCTTTCGCTTTGGCTCTGGCATTGCCTTTGGGGTCAAACCATAAATCATGCGAACTCCTCACGAAAAAGGAGACGGCATCGTCGACGACGACGACGATGATGATGATGATGACGACCAACCTGACTCCGCTTTTGGGAGCTTAATCAAGTAAATGGCCAAACCGCAACCATCACAAATCGCGCTAGCTCGTTAATTTTAAGCTGCCCTCATAAGCAAGTCTAATTTTTGGCCATTCAAGTGAGTTATGTGTTTGTGGCTGCGAGTGGTTCGGTCGGTCCTCCCTGTACGTTAGCAGGGCGCCTTTGCCATTAAATGATTAACTGTAGTTCAACTCAATTTACCAAAGTCATTGAGCACGAGACCGAGCCGAGGCGAGGCACCGGGCATTTGGCAGCTCGACAATTGAAGCTAACAAAGTTGTTGCAAAGCTTATGTCAATGCGTATTTGATAACTTAATCTAGTAGTAAAGCCAATCCATAAATTCTATATTTTATGCGAAATATTATTTACAAGCTTTCATCATTAATTACAAAGTGCTTACCTAAGAGCCAAACAACATTTTTAGCGGCCGTCTCCGTGGACTTAGCTTGATAACAATATAGAATTATTTGTATTTAATTTTTCAAATACAGAATTAAAATGAAATTATTATTAAGTTTTTATTTATTTAGTAAATTTTCTTTTTATTTTTCACTCGTTTTTGTAAATTGTTTGTTTATTAGCTTTGGTAGATTGTTATTTTTAACTTCCTTTAATAGCTATTAAGTTGCTAAATTGCCATCCTGTATATATAAAAAGGTTAACAAACACAAAGTCCAGCTTGTAAAGTCAAAATTGAAACAGTTTACTTGCTAAGAGCTATTGAAAAGAAAAACCATTGTCAATAACTTGTGTGTAACTCTAAGTAAAACCTTTTCAATGGAAAAACCTGCTACATTTAAGATTTTGTTTATATGTACATTTTATTGTAGGTATATTCTCCTTTAAACCGTAAGCTGATTGTTTGTTTGCCCTTTCAACAGTATTGTACATATCTGCCCAGCGGCCATCCTTGATGTTCTTTTCAGTCAGTAAGGTTCAAGGGTCTTGCTCAAACCAATTAGCATGTACCGCATCTCGGTTGAAATTTTAAAGCTTTACATTGCTAAGATTATAACTTATGAGCTTGTGTCTTGTGTCGTGTGTCTTGTGTCTGTCTATGCAGATGTGCCTGATGCGCTGGGAACAACAACAACAACAACAACAAGCAATAGCAGCAGCAGCAGCAGCAACGAATACAAAAGCTGTCAACAACAAGTTGCCCAACAAAAGATTCGAGTGTCCAATGCACATGCTGCAAAAGAACAGTCCATTGTGTTGGGCATTGTGTATAAGAAATCTTTAGCCAGCCAAGTAAGCAGCAGCAGCAGCAGCAGCAGCAGTAGTAGTAGCCAGGCAGGGCAACAAACGTACCGGGGGACAAAGGAGCGGACAGCGGGCAGACGGACAGAATGACACATAGACAGACAGACACTCATATAAAGGGAAATGAGGGGGGCTAAACTAACAGTTGACAAATAGAGCCTGGTCACAGCTGGTGACGCAGTCCCAACACATGTTTGTGTCAGGTCTGGCCCCACTGTGCCTTGCGTGTGTGTGTGTGTGTGTGTGTTGGTTAGTGAGTGCATCAGCGGCATGAAGAAGCAACAAAAACAAAATGGAAACTAAAACAAAAATTTTTAAACAATCTGCGTTTGGCAATCTTATGGCGCTGCCATCAACTTTATTGAAATGTTTGGCAGTTTTTTGTGTCGAGCTCAATTTGTGTCACACATATATACAGACACACTCACACAAACACACACACACACACTCATAAATGCATAAACAGCTTGTGTTGCAATTTTGATTTTTGTCATAGCATACTTTTTGGGGCTGCCTAACGAAAATTTATGTAAAACAAAGCTTATTGATAATGATAGAATTTGTGCCAAAGCAAATAATGTTGAAAATGGCCCTTACTACTACATTGTGTCATTATGTGTGTGTCTGTGTGTGTGTGTGTGCGTGTGTCCGACATTGACAATTCATTGATTTTTGATTGAAATTTAATTGAATAATAATTCAAATTGGCCACCATCAAAAAAAAATATCCCAAAGTGGAATAATAGGGCTATTGCTCTAGGGCACTGAAGCATAAAAGGGTAGCTAACATTGGCAATAATGCCAACAAAAAAGAAACTTTTCACATCACATCGAATCGATGCGCAAATCGAAGATAAATAAAAGCACCGAATAAGCAATAATCCAATAGATGTATACGTATACATATATATATATGGGTATATATATACATATATATGTATACATTTGTATCTGTGTATATAGAACATTATGAAACAGGCGCACGCACAGGCTGGCGGCCAGTTCAATGTGTGCGTGCTAGAGCGATAGAAATAGAAATCGCAATACCAATGGATGGACGACGATGGCCCAAGATAAGGAAATGGCCAACGCTGAATAAACATTTGCACATAATGGACATCGTGTTGGGTTTGGCTGCTGGCTAGCTGGTTAGTGTCTGCTTGTCTATTGAATATTCTCTTTTTTTTTTGTGTTGTTTGGGGTTAGGAAGTGTTATTCATTTATACATAATAAGCAGTTTTTCTTTTTTTTTATAATATATTTTTGCCTGTGGGCGTGTTATGTGGGCTAAACAGAAGCAATATGTATGGAAAATTAAGTTTTACCATATGGACCAAATAGGAACTGATCCAACTGATTAGTTATGCAATATTAATGCTAGAATTTTGCATTTATTCGAGTAAATTATTTTATATACAATAATTGTCAATATATCAAATTCTGATATTTTCTTTGATCAAATCTTGTATTGAATATCAAGTAATCAGGTTCAAACCAATTTTATTTTGCCCTTGATGCGCAAATTTTTTCATTTGGGCCAACTATATAGTTTCAGATATCAATAATTTATAAGAAATGAAAATATTGCTGTAATTTTTTCATATTACCAATTTGATATCAGATTACAAAATATATTTAATTTTGTTGGCAAAAAGAATTGCCAATCAGTTTGTCCAGAACCCAATCGAAGTGGGATTAACTGAATGCTAACTACTACTTACTAATTAATTGAATGAAAATAAATTTTCTTACATTTTCATATTTAATCGGAATAAATGTCAGTAAACTAATTGTTATCAATAGTGAGAGAAATAAACAGTTGCTTGAATATTGTTAAAATAAACGAGAGTCGAAAATTAAACAAATTAATTGACAATTTTATGAGAACAAACTGGAAAGTCTATAACAATGCAAATTGCCAACGAAGCTGACATCCAATTTGTTGACATTTCTTGTCTATTAATAATCACAGTGATAAACTAGATCTGAAATACATATATATGTATTTGTGTGTGTGTGTGTGTATATATATATGTGTATATATTGTGTTGCAAGTAGAGCAAATTTGGGAAATGGCAAAGCAAACGACAATTAATTAAATGCACCACAATGAGCGCTCGGCACTGGCTGAAATCTCGGCTAAAATAAGAAAATCAAATAAACTACATAAACAAAATGAAACTAAACGCTGAGCTGAGCTCTAGTTCATCAGCACAAATAGTTGAATAGTTTCTATACAAATAGAAACCGAAATGAAAGAAACAGAACACAGGGACACACAAACACACACACACACACACACAGATAAACATACGGATGGATGGATAGATGAAAGAGTGGATAGGCGGCAAACGTAGGGGAAGGGACATTGAAGCGGCCAAGCACCAGTAACGGATGATGGTAAATAGACAAACAAAGTTGGCATCTGCCAAATGGACAGGAATTTAGAAATTAAAGCAAAACAATGCGAAAAGATTAACAACAGATACCAGCACAGTTACACACACACACACACATACACACATACAGTTAGAGAGCGAGAAAGAGACAAATGGATACATATATACACAATCGACACAAACAACCAACATATAAAATTCGCAATTGTACGACAATGGCGACGTTAGTTTTGTTGGTCCGTCCGTTCGTCTGTCCGTTCGTCCGTCCGTTCATCTATGTGGCATAAATTGTATGAGAAGCGTGGAAAACGACAAATGCTGATGGCGACTTTGGCGTCGACTGTGACAATGACGACTTTGGTGGCAGTGACGGTGACGGTGACGGTAACGACAGCAGCAACAGCAACGGCAACGGCAGCGAACGTCGGGAACACCGATTGCTACAACAAACTTTATACATACTCGTACATACATACATACATCAAGAACAGCAACAGCAAAACCAGTGTGTGTATGGGTGTGTGTGTGTGTTGCGTATATCGTCTCGCTTTGTTGCCATAACGGAAATGGACGCCATGTCGGATGTTTGAGGAAATGTTCGTATTGCTGCTGTTGCTGCTTTTGCTGTAAGCGGCAATGTTGGAAATATGTTTTGCATTTCTCTCTCTATTTCTCTTGCTTTTTGCTCATTTGTATGACCTTTAAGTAAAATGTGTTGCAAATTGCAAGGGATGCAAATTAGAAGATTATTGACAGCTTTAAAGTGTATTTCGTTTGCCCTACTAAGTATGCTACAAAATTGTTTAAAATCTTTCTTCCCTATTATTTTGTATAACAATGGCATTTGCTTTGCCAAATAGCTAAGAAATGTGCAACGTTTTACAGAATTTATGCTTGATTTAATAACATTTATTAAATTGATTTTGTTTCCTAAATATTTAAAGCTAAATGTTAGCTCCACATTGATTTAACTTACGTTAATCGTTGCGATAAAGGCTTAACGCATAAAAAAACCAAAACAACATTGCTAAATGTCCTGACTCTTCAATAGGCTACTGACTCTACTTGGCCCTTTGTCAAACAGTGTTCTCACTGTAATGGGGCGCAATAATGATCTCTCAGTATACAAATGGTTATCCTCTTTAGCATTGTCACCATACAGTGCATACGCATGTCGCTTTGATTACAAAATCCTCCAAGAGCAACACTTATACCATCGACAACAGCTTGTATGTGTGTGTGCCTGTTCCTCCTTTACTCACTACTCACTATTCATATGCAGGCCAGGCATTCATACATAGATTTGTTTGTTTGTTTGTTTGTTTGTCTGTCTGTCTGTCTGTGTGTTTGTTTGTTTGTTTCTGTTGATGTTGCTGTGTTTGTTGAATGAGTGGGCGGGCGTGCAAATGCGAATGGGGCGTGTTGCGTAAATGAATGAGTCCAGAGAGCTAGACCCAGGCCAGACTCTTGGTTCGACTCAAGTTCCCTAGCCCATAGACCCATACCGCTTCGCTATATACACATACGCATGGTTGCGAGTGCACTTGCCATGAGCCGAGTGAGTGTTGTTGTCGTCGTCGCCCCGACTGAATGTTAAGTGTACTCACTCGCAATGCATGCGTATGAGTAACGAGAGTGAGAGTGTGGCATATGAGTGTGTGTTTGTATGTGTGTGCGGTTTAATGGGTGAGAAATGGGTGAAAGAGTGGCAGGAGGAAATGCCGCCATCAAGCACACTGGTGTTCAAGTGTTTGATGTATTACAAAATATATACGAAACCGCAGCCTGCAATTACAATGCCAAGTGCTGCTGCTGCTGCTGTTGCTGTTGCTGTTGCTGCTGGTTGGGCATTTCTCCCTCCCTCTCTGTTAGCCAGATTGAAAGGGAAGAGTGCAAGTAATGTCTTGTGTGTGTGCTTTGAGTATAATTTAATAATACTCACATAGCCCACCAACAGCAGCAGCATGTGCACATGCCGTGCCACTGTATTGTGTTTTGTTGTCTTTTGTTTTTATTAATATAATAAACATTTAATTGGCATAATATTCTATGCGCAAGTTGGTCGGTCTATTGAAATTGAATTGCCATAAGTGGCCATTTATTTACATATTTACATTTGAGTGGCTGAACACTTCAACCTTCAACCTCGGCCTGCCTTCTCTTTGCTGTTGTAGTTGTTGCTATTGCTGTTGCTACTTTATTGTTTCGACGCTTCTGTTCACTTGACATTTTTACGTCATTTTGTGCAATTTATGAGTACGAATTGTATTGAACACAATTTCAAGTGTCTCTCTGACTGTGTGTGTGTGTGCGTGTGTATGCCTTTAATTGGTACTTCTTGACGCCTGTTTACTGTGTTAATTATACGAAATTTCAACTAGAGCCATTGACAATTTGCATAAACATTGAGAAAACGGCCGTACGAAAGGAACATCTGCAACGTATCTAATGGGCGACGTGCGCCTAATTAACGGCAAATTGCCAATGCAAACGACAATTTGCCCACGTTTCTGTCTCTTTCTCCTTTTCGCTATCTATGTATGTGTGTTTGCTGTTACTATACAGCGTCATCTGCTTGCTTAAGATAACAGTTAGGTTTTATAGCAATGGCTCGACGGCTGCTGCTGCTGCTGCATCTGCAGGCAAATGGAAGGCAGGGCACACAGTGCGTATGGTTAACTTTATTAGCGCAAATTAGCTGTGGTGGCAGCCGGAAATGGAAAGCCACGAATTAGCGCATTATAGTCATGAATATGCATATGCATGGATATATCCGTCTGTACGTTGGTATAGGTGTTGCTATAGTGTGATATGTGTGTGTGTGTGTGTGTGTGTGCGTGTGTGTTTATGTGTGTGTTGTAGAATAATTTAGTCCGTTTTCATCGTCAAGGCTTTAATTTATGACCGGTTTATGTACATATAGAGAGGTTTGCATCCTAATAATATGCAAAAGCACTCGAAATATTTACAATTTGTTTATGGATAAAGAAATTTATGTTTTCTGTTTTTAAGGAAGGGATTGCGCGTATTACTGCTAATTGAAATCACCACGTCACGCACATAGAAAGATATACATATGAATGTGACTTTTAAATCCCAGCAATCTGCGATTTTAATTATGATTTAAATAAGCAATATCCAATTTACATTTGCAGCTAATTGCATGGAAAGTGTATTGAAGTTTTGCTTATTCAATAAACTTGCATAAGTTTAATTACGCTTACATTGAGACAATAAGTTTTGGAAAGAAATTGAAAAGTTTTCATTTACTTCATCAATTTTAGGCTAGTTTCTTTTATTGAAGATTCTCATAGGTAAAAATGGCTTTCATATGAAAAATTCTTTCATTTAAATGTGACTGAATAAGTGTGACTGAATTTTAAACTTAACATTCAAATAGTTTGAACAAGTATTAAATAAATAAATTGGTACAACTTTTTTTTGTATATCGAGATATCATAATAGACAGAAGCGAACTTCTTGTAAATTTATTACAAAATGAAAAGAATATATTTCATGAATTTGAACATAATTAAAGTAGGCATAAATTTTAAAGAATTGTGCGATATTTTCATCGTGACAACTGATTTTAAAATCGGAATAAAATTGATAAGTCAATAAACAGCATATTTTTGGCTAAATAAAATAAACCAGAAAACGAGAACCGCGCCAAAATTGCTTTAATTGTTTAGGTAAATTTAAACTTTCTTCGGTCGGTTGGTCTGCAATTGTAAAAGCCAACTTTGGCTAACTTTATTGACTTTGCTCAACTTGTGTTTTAATAAATACTAGACAAAAGAGAATGGAGAAATAAGCATTATAAAGGAACAGTTTTTTTCTATTCTTAAATTCTTTTACTGCTTCTTTTTTTTTTTTTTTGAAATAAGTTTCATTTTTGTTATATCGCTGACAGTTTCCGTTCATTTTGCTTCCGTTTTGCGTTCGCCCCATCTAACAAATTCTTTTTGGCACTCTTACAAAACTTCTTAATCAAAATAACTTAATGATTATATGTAACTATTTGCCTTAATTTTTTACCCTTTCCCTCTCTTACTCACTCACTCAATCTCTCTCTTTCTCTCTCTGTATGTCTGTGTCATTGCAGGACGCTCGATTCAATCTGGATCGCCGCCGCCGCCGCCGACGCCAATTTTAACTACTCTTTGAGGCGCCACCACTGGCGCACACAGCAGCAAGCGGATAATTGAATCATAAAGGACACGGACACGGGCACGGATACGAATTTGCGAATTGAGTTGCGTCTCTGTGTGCGTGCCACGGCAAGGCAGGGTAAGGCAAGGCACGGTGTGTGCCGTCCTAAAAAGTTCGGCAGCGGAAAATGCTAACAAAGCCGAGCAAATAATTGTTGTAGTGAAACACGCGGAGAACGCGGGACAGCGAACAACGACGCTGAGAAGTAAAAGGCGAAGACGAAAGTGTGCAGCGAAGAGGCGGAAGAAAAACGCGATAGACCATTGCTAAGGATACGGCTGCAGGAAAATGACAGCCATCCTGCTTTAATTAAACTTGCCAAAAAACCGGAGGATGGGGGTGCGAGAGAGCGCACAGTGTGAGTGCGAATGCGAGTGCTACGAGTACGGGTTTGAGTTCGAGTTCGAGTTGTTGGTGCCTGGCAGTCAAAAACCGGTGAAAAGGGGAGAAAATTGAAACGAAATGTCGCTGATGCCGTGGACCGTGGACAACACAACAAAGTGGACGAAATTGCTTTTGGAACAGCCAAGAGCGAGAACGAGAACTGACATTAGTTTTGATTAAATTCACATTTTACACACGACAACTTAACACAAACAACAACAACAACAAAAATTACCCAAAAAGCAAACAAATCTAAAACACTAAAACTCAAAGCCAAGGAAAGGTAAAGTTCGGCGGACAGTAGAGGTGAAGAACTAGAAGAAGGTGAAGCGGCTCTATGCTTGGCAGTTGAATTTTACGCTTGAAGTAACCGCAAACAAGGTAGAAGGGAGCCACCCTTTACCCATTCGCCCACTAAAACTTGCCCAACTCTCTCTCCTGCTGCTGTTGCTGCTGCTGTGTGAACTCGTAATTGAGTTTTGCATGCCGCAAGTAATACAAGGAAGACGAAGTCGTCGCCTCCGTACCCGGTCCCCCATTAACAGCTACACATGAACACGCCGCAGTGACAGTGACAGTGACGTGGACAGTGTGTATGAGTGGGAGTGAAAGAGAGGGAGCAGCGCAGAGAAGAGACATTGAGGAGACACACACACAGGACACAGGGAAATTTCGTCAACTGCAGCCAAGCGGTGTGTCATCATCAAGAGCCATCATCAACGCACCCACAAAAACCAAATTGGCTGCCGCAAGGATTGCCTTGCACCCACATTCGAAAACCAACCAAGTACCAAGCACACGAAATATCCTCAGAGTGCTACGTCAGCCCATATCATCGTCAGCTACAACTACAGAGACCACTACCACCACAACAAGGAGGAGGGAGCACTACTGGGCATTAAACGTTGTTGTCGTCGTCGCAACCCCCCACTCTATCACCCTCCTCTTCAACAAAAAATACGGGAGACCATCATCAGTACGGCATAGGAGATGAATCTATTGTGCTGTTGTTGTTGCAGTAACATGGCACCAAACCAGCGCGTCACACGCAAATGGGAACTATTTGCCGGACGCAATAAATTCTACTGCGATGGATTACTAATGTCCGCACCCCACACGGGCGTCTTCTACTTGACGTGCATCCTGATCACCGGCACCAGTGCTCTCTTCTTTGCCTTCGAGTGAGTATTCGTATCCGGATGTTTGTGGACGTCCCTGTGGGCGACATGCACACACCCACACATACATTGGAGTTACACACAACTACACATACTTGTATAGAGATTTCATGCGCTTGTCAGTCGATTCAGTCAGTCAGTCAGTCCGTCCGTCTGTCAGTGGTTTGGCTTGCATTGTTTGCAAAATGTATATGTTGCTAATTAAGCATTTCCGTTCGCAGCGCCAACAACCCTTTTTGCCTCCCCGCCCCACGCCCTTTTAGCCAACTTATCTCGGTTTCCAATTACGCCCACATTAATGGTCGTCTCTGTAGCTTTCGGACAAGCTATGGATATCTATGCTTACATCCTACCTACCTCGCTCCTGGCCCTGGCCATGGCTCTTGGTGCTCTGGTCTCATATCCAATGGCATGTAATTATTACTGTGCAACGTGGCGTATGCGTTATGCTTGGCCTGGCAAAGGACGTTTACTGGTTTTTCCTAAAAACCAAAGAGACAGAGTGAGATAGAGAGAGAGCAAACCAAACCAAACCGGACCAGAATGAGAATCAGAACCAGAACCAGAGAGCAAAACTTTGCTGGCCACTTTTTCGGCTTGAGGTTGGTTTTTCTGTGGCTCATCTGTCCAATTCATTTTTGAAGAGTCCTAAAGAGAAAAACCAGACCAGGGGACATCTCATGCAATGAGGCGTAAAAATAGTTTCAGCTTTTGATTTGTCAATTTGTCGCATCGCATCGGTTTTTGCGGTATTTAAATAAGATTTCATTTTGAATTTCAAAAGACGCAAGGCCACATTGGCATTAAAAGGATCAAATCATAGACATTTCATTAAATCGACAATATTGAAAGGGTTTTCAAGCAAACTCTAGTTAAAAAAAAGGTATCAAAATTGAAAAGGAAAAGACACTTTGAAATACTAGCTTCAATAGTTCGAATATTGCTCAAAAATTCATGATTTGACTGATTAGTTACGGTTTATAAGTAAATTATAATATTTTAAGTTGTAGATATAGAAGGACGATGTTATTTACCTATTTTCTTTTTATTAAAGATTATTGCCTAAGGTAATTGAAAATGTCTTCAACATCTCAATGAATTGCTTGAATGAAAAGACTATTTCATAAGAGCAGCCCATTTTACTTACCCACTGGAAATTGCCTTGCAATGAACACGCTTCTCTAATAATAATAATAATAATAATAATAATGTTGCTCCAATCGCAATCTAAACATGAAATTTCTGATACTAAATAAATAAGCTATACATACATGCAATGCATACACAATACAGACATACATACATAAGTATGATGGCAATATGTTTGAAAAGGAAGGCGAGAGAGAGAGAGAGAGGGAGAGAAATAAAAAAAATATAACCGAAAAACGTTTAACTCGATTCCATTTAGTTGCACATGGCGTATACGTAATCGCTATACATTGCCGTGTTCTATAGTTGTGTTTGTTCTGGTCTGGTCTGGTTTGGTTTGGTCTGGCCTAAACTTAACCTAGCAAATAGCGCGTACGTCACGTAGTTCAAATACAAATAAAACATACAAACATTTTCCCATTCCATATATACTACTCTAATGTTCCATTTTTGAATGTGTGTGTTAGTGTGTGGTGTGTGTGTGTATGCTATTCTATTCAACACTGGCATTACGCTTAGACAAAATTATGCTCAACATTTTCTGCACGAAATCATTTCAGCAGCAACCAACCAACACCAACACCAAACGGAATTGCTTGTAGGTAGAGGTAGTGGTAGTTAGATAGGTGCCGCCCGTCCCCCGCCCCACCCCTACTCCTTTGATACCCTGTTTGCCGCTCTTATGCGCCATAAAGAAAAGAAATTGAAATTCCCGGCTCAGGCTCTTTTTGATACCCACACACACACACACACACACCCCTCACCCAATATCTTCTTCTCACAGAAGCTGCCTTACACTTGCAATCCAAATTTATGCGCTGCTGAAAAGCAAACGACGACAACAGAGGCGGCATAAAAGATAGATAGAGACAGGGAGTAAGACAGAGAGAAAGAGAGAGAGAGGCAGAGGGGGGAACGGCAGCTGCAACTGCATCGGTAGCGGCACCATTTTGCCGGCGCCGCAGCGCGATTTTTATTTTCATTGCTTGCTTTATATTAGCGCACAGTCGAGTGGAAGAGGCAACCTATGGGGTATTACAATATATATCCATATATATACACATTTATATATCTACTATGCTTTTGAGTGCTCGCATAGTTATTCCAGCAGATATGTAGATATGCACACACATGCACACACACACACATTCTCAACCACATTCCCATCCAGTGACTATGGGCAAATCCAAATTGTGTTTTGCTCGCAATGCAAATCGCTAAAAGGTAGCACCATACACACACACACACACACAATGCAAACCGGGCCCCCTTTTTATATGCCATTGTCAGCGATTTGCCAGCTGAATGCAAGAAAAACCATTTTTTTTAATGCATTTTTCGTAAAACGGTAGCGGTGAGGTGAGGTGAGGTGAGGTGAGGTGCGGTTAGGTGAATGAATAAAGAATATGGATAGAGCGGGTGATGGGTTAGCGATGAACAAAATGTTGGGGAGTCGATGGGGAATGAGATTGGCGGAAGGGAAGAAGAGGGGCGTTAAGAACGACGCGTTGTCATGACAAATGTATTTAACTATTTTCGGTAAGTTTTGCTACCGCTTCATCCTTCATCATCGTCATCGCACATTGACTGGCCCAAAAAAAAAGGAATTGTGAAATGCTGCTGGGACTTGTTACACATAATTTTGTATTATGCTCTCAGGTCCTTTGTGAATTGAAAGCGGACGGGCCTTGTTGAGGGCGTATAGTAATGGAATGTGTGTGTGTGTATGTGTGTGTGTGTGTGTTGGTTGGTGTGTGCCTGCTCTATTCACAAATCGTTGGCACGCATTGGGCATAAAGTAACAATACTCATGCTGGGCAGGCACATCCTAGTTGTCATTTCTTTCCGCTTGGGGGTTACACATCATCATCCTTCTCTTCATCCCCATTATTATTATCATCATCATCATCATCGTCGTCATGAACAACATCATCATGCTTTATCATGTCATAGTTTTCGGTGCTCGGCACTCTGGTTATTCGTGTTTTCCTTCCTTTCTATTTTTTTTTTTTTTTTTTTTTGGCGCCTCAACGCAATTCCCTTATTGCATATTTGTTGCGATCGCATAACGTTTGGGGCCATTGCCACAAAAATGCTCAAGAGATGAATTTACCATACAGAGCAACCCAAACCATTTCATTCCACTTGCCATCTACTTTCGTTCGAGGCCAAATAAAATCTATATGGTTAGACATTAATGTTTAAATGCAATTCACATCCAAATCCCGATACTAGAATATTTCTTTAACATAAGTTAATTATTAGCAGAAGATATTTGCCATCTCTTTATGCTATTTGAGCTAAAAGCATTAATCTATAATTAACCCAATTAACTTTATTGTAAATGGAAAATTCGTATCTATGACAGTTTCTATTAACTTTTATTTATCATGTTAAGAAAGAAAGTAAGCCACTTTAGTCAGATTTTTTCAAAAAATTCTTCTGAAATGAAGCAGTTTTGTTTCTTTGTGATTATGATGAGTAAATTTATTTACTATCAAGCCATGATTAGATCAAAATAATGACGGCAACTAGTAAGTAGAAAATGATATAAAATGAAAACCAAGTTGAGCGTAAAGATAAAGTCTAAGAAGTTTATTGCCAAATTCATTATTAAAGTTAGTTAATTTACATAACATTTGTTCTTAAATTTAATGACATGTTGTTTTTCTACAGTTGCCCATTTCTGGCTGAACGCATCAATCCAGTTATTCCTATTGTTGGCGCTATACTCTACTTCTTTACAATGAGTTCCTTGCTGCGCACAACCTTCACAGATCCTGGCGTCATACCGCGTGCCTCCAATGATGAGGCTGCCTATATTGAAAAACAAATTGGTAAGTACATACATACACACATACATATATACATTCCCCTTTCTCCAAAAAACAAAAAATCTTTATGTCCCATTCCACTGTCAATTACCGCGTCGACCCCATCCTAGTAAGTCCTTGCGTCCACTCAAAGTGAGTGTGGCCAAGGTCGTTTGCCTGTTGCCTGATGGCTGATGATGCCTACTGACTGACTTGCCTGCCATTTCCCCACACACACACATACACAGAGACAGCAGAAACACATACAGCATTCATATTTGTTTTCACTTCATTAAGTTTTGTGTGTGGTGGTGGGTGGCAACGTCAGCGGCTGTTCTCATGGGCGATGGCAAAAGTGGAAGGCACATAAAAAGTAATGAGCGTGGCATGACACAGAATGAAAAAAAAAAAAACAGAAGAAAATATGTATAAAAACCATCAAAGCGAATGCTGCGTTGCCTTTGCACTAATGAGTTGCTCTTGTTGTTTTTGTTATTGTTTTTGTTGTTGTTTTTATACATCTACATTTATTACATATATATGTATATATATATAAAATATTTAAAATGAGAAAACTTTTGCTCTTTGGCTTTACTCGCATGTCAACAACGTTTCTTCACCTTCTCCTCCTGTTCCTGTTACCCTGTACCGCCAAACACATCGGTTCCATGATGCCATCCATGATGTGGATAATGTCGATGCTGCTGCTGCTGCATTTCCTCTGCTTCAATGGGATTTTTGCAGAGGTGCCAAACTCACTGAATAGTCCCACATATCGGCCACCGCCACGCACCAAGGAGGTCCTGGTCAAGGGTCAGACGGTCAAACTGAAGTATTGCTTCACCTGTAAAATCTTTCGACCGCCACGTGCCTCGCATTGCAGTTTATGTGATAATTGCGTGGATCGCTTTGATCATCATTGTCCCTGGGTAAGTTGACAATCCATTTTAAAGCCAATTTGATTCAATTCAATATGCATGCTCCCCCCCCTGCATCTCCTCCCACCACTCCATGGCCAGAAATAATAATAATTTAAAGGAATGCAAGTGAATGATAACTATTCACCCATATTCATTTGCTGTAAAGTGTGCCACAACTGTCACTTTCATTGCTCTACTCAGCTCGGCTCGACTCGACTCGACTCAACTCAACTCAACTCGGCTCGGTTTGGCTTTGCTCCGCTCTGTTGGGCTCTGACTTTAACCCAATTTTTGAGTTTCGCCAACCGCTGAGGTTGCTAATTTTTTAGTAAAAATAATTTCAGCCAAGAGCCGGGCGTATGTACGTACGTACATCCTGCCCAACATGATAGTTGCTTTTTCTCTTTCCCACTCACTCTCTCCCAGTTTCTCTTCCTATTTTTTTTTTGTGTGTCGCACAAAAAGCGTATTCCCCGCAAGCGCCCAAAAGATGCAACAAGATGTGGCAGGCCCAAACCAAGCAAACAAACCGCTTTACATACAGACAGACATACAAATAACCATCCACACACATACACACACACACACTAACATTAAAGTAGCCGCACTCGGTACTCTGCAAAGAAGGAGAGACCACGAAAAACCAACTGCAACGCGACTCTTCTTTTTTTTTTTTGTTCGTTTTTCTTGCACTTGTTGTCCCAAGTAGGTATTAGTTGTTGTCGTAGTGAATACTCTAACTAAAATGTAACTGCTCATATCAAGTGGAAACACTGAAAAATTCATTGCAATTGTATTAAATTAACATTACAATAGCGACTTAAGGGGTTAGCCAGCTCTCAAAGTCAATCTCAGGCGGCACACAAGTTAGGCCAAGTTCTTAAGTCAGCAGATTTTCTTAAGTTCAATGGTGTAAACCTACTTCGGATTAACTAAATTCTCATTATCAAATTAGATATTTACATTTATTATTATTGTTTTTATTCTCTAAAGAATAACATATGTACATACATATATCAATCCAATTCCACATAGTTTTAATTTGAATTCAAATCGATGGATTTGGCAATATAAATGAATGAATTTAATGGTCTATTTCTGTTTTACTTGACTGTTTGTTGTCTAACTTATTGATAACTTTGTGAAAAACTAAATTTGGGGCAAAAAAAAAAGGACAACCCTGCGTATACGTGATTTCATTTAGAATCTGTTTATGTTGGCATTTGAAGAAGAAATCCTTGTCTTCATCTTAGCATCATTAATATTCAGTAAATAATAAATTATGTTTATATCTAGATTTTAGTGATGAAAAAGAGTATTGAAATGTTGACTTTATTAGAAAATACGAAAAAAATATTCTTCCCGCTAATGCTGTCCTGTCAGCCAGCCCATCCCATCCCATCCCAACACAGCCTGGCCCAGCCCAGCCCCGTCGCCCCTGATGAGTGAGTGGGCTTTGAATTTTTTATTTGCTAGCGCAAGCGTTTTGTAGCCCCAACCAAAAACCACGCAACGGAGGGCCCGGCTTGGCCCGTTGCTGTTGCCATTGCCGTGGATGTTGTGAGCCTTCATTATAAGGCGTTGCCTGTCGTCAGACTGAAGGTCGCCTTTTGGCTGTTGGGTTTTAGCTTTAGCATTTTGGCTTTAAGCTGCAACGGCATTCGCTGGGCGTTGGGCGATAGGAATTGGTTGTGTGTATGTGTGTGTGTTTGTTTGTGTGTGTGTCATGAAGGCTGACATAAATGAAGGTATTTTTCTCTTGGCGCATGGAGTGGAGGAGCATAATTTCATTTTTGGCACACATTCTGTGAAAATGCAATTAACCTTATTGTGTATATTTCCTTTCTCCCCTTTTCTGTTTTCCTCTTACTGTCTCTCGTTCTCTGTGTCTCATTCTACCTCTGTCTATCTTTCTACATGTTTCTTTCTCTCTTTCACTGTATCTTTTCAGGTGGGAAACTGCGTGGGCAAACGTAATTATCGGTTCTTTTATTTGTTTCTAGTCTCATTGGCATTTTTAGCTGTATTTATATTCTCATGCTCTGTGACGCATTTAGTTTTATGTAAGTAACATGGTTTTTTTTGTAACATTTTACTAGGATAATTGATATTGATACTGCAACCACTCATATTCCTCCTTCTCCTTACAGTGATGAAAACCGAACAGGAAGTCTTCGAAGTAATAAAGAAGGCTCCCTTCACTGTGATTGTTGTGTTCATTTGTTTCTTTTCCATTTGGTCTGTCATTGGCCTGGCTGGATTTCACACATATCTAACCACAAGCGATCAGACAACAAACGAGGATGTTAGTATTTATATAGCTTATCTTAGTATTTAATTACATATCAATTTCATCGGTTTTGCCTCACGTCTTACACAGCTCAAGGGCTCCTTTTCATCAAAGGGCGGTCCGCGTACACAGAATCCGTATTCGCGTGGCAACATTTGCTTAAACTGCTGTCACATTCTATGTGGACCCATGACGCCCTCGCTAATTGACAGGTGAGTTGGATTGCATATAAGTATTTAACTACTACCACTGCACTATGGGCAAAAAGTTGCATTTTTTTTTTATAACTTCACTTCAAATACAAATCGTTCATGCACATTTTATTAAATTTTTTAACTCCTCGAACTCTATATTATTGTATGAGCATCAAATTATGTTTATTTAACTTGATGATGATCCTAATGGGCCATTAAAAATTTATTTGCATACTTTTAGGCTTCTCATTGTATTCTCTCTAATTGGCGATTAGTTTGCATTATTTTCTTTTTGCAATTGTTTTGATTGTTGCTGCAACTTTTAGGTGGTTTTTTATTTTTCCATTGCAAAAACAGAACAAAATGAAGCTAAAAATTTATAATTGCATTAGTTTTGAGGCAGTTTTATGATTTATTTCTCATCTATAACCACTTGTTACTGTTCACATCAGCAACAGACTGAAAATTTTGAGTTTTCTTACAACTTATCCTTTAGTTTAATTCATTTTTTTTTTTTTGTTTCAAACAGCTAAACAAGGAAATGACATTTTAGATATATCTTTTCCTATTAAGATTTTGAGTAACGACAACTTTTTACCCATGGTGTAGACTGTGTACGGCATTCGAGGTGTGGGGTGTGGGGCTGTGGCGTTTTGTTTTTATTTGTTTTTTAATTAAAATTCTCATTTAATGTAGACGCGGCATAGCCACCGATGAGTATATACAACAGATGCACCATCAGTCCAGTCCCAGGCATGCATTAAGCGATGTGATGAGCGCCTCCCATATGGTGACCACAGCTCAGCCGATGCTCGGTGTGGGTGGTATAAGTGGTGCCGGTGGTGGCGTTAGTATAGGTGGCGCTGAATTGAAGCCACGTTTCTACGATGAGGTAAGCAATTCCACAATTTGAGCGAACCAATCTGGTTTCGTCTTCTTTTTTTTTTTTTTTTTGTTTTTTTCTTTTCTTTTTTGGTTTCTTTTCCAAAGCATAAATCAATCAATCGATCGATATATATACATTTCTATTGATATCTTTTCACCACCACTACAACCACCACCAATTAAGAATTCATTACCACCAAAATTGATATCTAAATGTCTCAGCACTCTCGCTCTCTCTCTCTTTCTGCTTGCTTCAAAAAGAAATTGCAAAAACAAAAACAAATATGAAAAAAATTATACGAAAACAATTCAAAACTCTTTCGTACGATTGAATTTTTAATGCACTTCATTTTTATAATCTCTCTCTATCTCTCTCTCTCTCTATCTCGATATATACTTACTTACATATATACATATATATATATTGTTTTTTTATCTTCTACTTCTTCTTTTTTTGTGTTCTTTGGGCAATGTTCTTTTTGGTAACTGCAAAAAAACAAACACCAACTACAACAACAACAACAACAACAACAATCAACCACAAAATCACCACACAACTACAACAACAACAACAACAACTCTTCTAAAAAATAAATACCAGTCAAATCCCTCCTCATCGACATTGGAGGGCAATGGAGCAGCTGCTGCCATCAATGGTCATGCCCATGCCCATGCTGGGAATGGAAACGGCTTTGAGCGACCGCCGCCCAGTTATGATTTGGTTCAGAATGGTAAGTCACGCAAACAGCATCAAAGGTGCTCACTGCAAACTTTGCTGCCAGCCAGCGCCCAGCACCAGTTCAAAGCGAACAAACACAAGCAACTTAAGCAACAACATCAGCACCAACAACAACAACAACAGCAACAACAACAATTGCATCATCATCACCATCATCAGAAGCAACAGTTAATGGCAGCCGAATTGCAAATGGCTCAACAGGACGGAGTGGCAAGCAGTCATCATCATTCACCATCTTTAATGCGTTCACCGGCAACATCGTCGTATAGATTGAATCTGAAACGCTCCCTGCACCTGCCGCTGACGCCGTCATACGATGATGTGCGCAACTCACCACTGCCGCTGCTCCATCATCATGTTCATTCACAGCAGACAACGGCCATTGGCAGTGTGTCAGTGGCGACAGCAACGGCAGGCGGCGGCGGCATAGGAATTGCCAGCGGCGGCGGTAGTAGTAGTAGTGTTGCTGGTGGCGGTGGCGGTGGCGGAGGCGGTGGCGGTTCATCATCATCGACAACAGCACCGACCTCAGTATCAGTATCAGCATCAATGGCAACTGCAGCGCCACCATTGGCACCACCGCCGCCGTTGGCACCGCGACGCCCATCGACGCTTCAGCTGCAGGGCAGTGGAGCGATATCGGCCAGTAATACGACCTTAACCACAATACACACATCGGCTCCACAGGCGCCGGCGCCCAGCGATTTTAAATACTATTCCCCGCAACGCAGCACCGACTCGAATCTGATGCGAAACTATCCATTCCCGAAGGCGGCGCGTGGTATGCGCCGTCAGTCAACTCAATCGGTGGACTCGCAAAAGGTCAACATTGCCGGCTATCAGCCGTTGCCAATGCGGGCCCGTTATAAGCATCAGGAGGTTATGTTTGAACTAAAATCACCGACCAATCGGCTAACAATTCGTGAATGCGATTTTGGCGGTGGCGGTGAGCCCTGCGACGATGATCAATCGATTAAGGATAGCCAGATCTTTCGTGTTAGTAAACGAAATCTTTATATGAATCACCGTTCGCCATGGAAGGAGCGGGATCGTTATTCGAATCTGTACGAGTATTCGTTCAACATAGATCTAAACTCGATTATCGAGGATGCTGCGGGCAGTGACTCGTCATAGTACGCAGTTATTAGCTGCCAGCAAATAATGATAATAGCAATTATTACTATCCTATCACTGCCGCCATTAATGGACCGCAAGTCCATGGCATTCATGGGTTCTGTGGGTTCAATGTGGCCATTGACTACATTTTTTATTGGTTGTTAAATGCTGTACATATATGTATAATGAGGGAATGAATAGCCCCCGAAAAGCCCCATCCCCCTTTTCGCATTACCTGTTGAATTTCTCAATATTAATCTCTCTCTCTCTCACTCTATTTCTGCAGGCCAAGCAGGCCTAGGCACTATATATACATATATATACCTACCATATATAGTAGTTAGAAACATTAAACAGATTGTGATTAAGAATAGATGGCCCTAAGTCGGCTTAGCCGATCTAATAAATATGAATATTTAAATAATGTTTTCCGATTTTAAAACTCACTCATTCTTCATATATGTGAATTTTACGAATTGAAATGAACAATTGGTGCTTGCTTCGATTTTAAATTGCTGTCCTTTAAAATGTTTCAATCTGTCAATGATTTTTATATATATTTCGTTGTATATTCGATATGGACAAATCGATCTTATAGATTGCCAATGGGTAACTTGATCTGGGGAAATATTTCTTATCTATCACAATCTGTTACTGTAGATCATAAAATTAATATTACACATTTGGCTTCCATGATAAGCGCTTAGATAATATATTGAGAGACAAAGAAGATGGGGGAGAAACGATCTTGAAATGAAAGTTAAAGAGATTACAACAATTTAGGGCAGTTTTTGGTAGAGCTAAGACAGGTAGCCAGTTAGTTTGTGGTTATTTCATTGGATTGTGATTTTGTAATATCCTGTTTTTTTTTTTTTTTTTTTGTTTTTGTTGTTCTGCTTTAAGTTTGCACGCGATTGAAAAACAAAACAAAATAAAAATGTAGGTAATATGTAATTATTGTTAGTAATTAGTAACACAGCAGTAAGAGCAGAAGGTTTGCTATATTTTAATTTATCAAAATTTTTGACAAAAAAACCCACCACCACCCACCATACCCCGCCAGCCCCCTTCTAGGATCTTATCAAGTCCGTGGAAAATCCTAATCCAAATACCAGAAACCGTAAAACCAAACCAAACCAAACCAAACCAAACCAAACCAAAAACTAAAACAAAAGTTGGTTCATAGAAACTTTTGCGTTTATATAGCACCTGTTTCCCAGGCTAGCCCACTTTGGTGCCTTACACATTGAAGGAAAACAAACCAAATGAAGTCTCCTCTCCACTCCTCTCCTCATTGGAGCAGAGAAGACACACACGATAAACATTCCATGTGTATACGCACCATGGGTCTACGTCCAAAAACCACCTCCGCCGCCACTTCCAAATATTCCAAAGTGTTTTGTAGTGTAAGCCCAGAAGAACCAACCGACCAAACGACCAACCAACCAACCAACCAACCAAAAAAACCTTCTGCATGTGTAAAAACTATGTTCAAGTAGTTTAGCTTTAATTTTATTTTTAATACAAATATTTTATGGTGTGTTGTATATGTTTTTCTTTTTCTCAGTTTCTGTATATATGTATATGTATATTGTCTTTATTGTTTTTTTTTTTTTTATTTCTCAAAGCCATGCGTTTTGTCGCAGTCACTTGGGCAAATATTTTAATTTGTAATTTGGTTGCTTCTGTATGTTTAAGGTTTCAATTGAAAGCGATAAGTAATTGAAAAGTAAAAACCATATTAGCATAGGAGAAGAAAAATTGTACTTACATTACATGAAATATGTATGCGAAATTAGAGAGAACATAAAAAATATAGCCAATTAACTGCCATTTATCAAAAAAAAAAAAAAACAAACAAAATTAACAAGGAAAACAAAAAAACAATGAATAAAATTTTGTTAGAACTTTTTTGATTTCATTTTTTACAATGAAAAACCAACGTAAATATATTGAATTCCCTAAGAGTTCAATACAATTTTAAGAAACGAAACATTTTAAACTGCAAACAAACAATAAAAAAAAAGAATTAAAAACTTAAAACTAATCGCGCCAAATTGAATTATAAATTTATGCAAAAATTGCCAGGTGACTGCTAGAAAAAATATTAAAAAATAATAAAAAAAAAAAACAACAATAACAATTATAAATTAGATAACGTAAATATATATTTATATTTATAAGCAAATATGTTGCAAAAAGTGAAACTTGCATTAAATATATACATATATATGTAGATGAACTTTGCCCCCAAATGACATTGCATTATCTGCCGCATTGACAAGAGAATTCATTGGCTTTAAACACAATTCAGTAATAATTATTTTTAAACAATTACTTGTCCCCTTTGCCGATTAGTTTAATCTTAACTTATGTTTAAGGTAAATAAATAAGTTTCTTGGATTTATAATAAGAAAATTTAACATTATATAAGATGTCTAATCAAAGGCAGCCCAAAAAGGTGAGCAGATTGTCGGCATAACTCAAGAACCACCAAGTTCTATTATGAACTGACTTTGCCAAAGAATCAAGAGTATCTTTCAAGCTAAAACTGGTTGAGAATTCCAACTAAATGAAGCGAAAACAGAGATGGGCAAAGCTTTTACTTGTAGATTTCACCTCTTTTTATGTGCTTAGCCTCTATTATGAAATTTTTAAGATTATTTACTACTTTTCATTATTATATTGTCAAAGAATGCGACAAAAATAATGCTGTGTCATGTGGTGGAAGTTCCCCGCTTAGGCCCAACAAATGATGAAAATGATCATATTGATGATGAATAAATGTAGCATAATTGGCACATGGCTGATGTATTTTTAAAATGAAATTGAAATTAGAACAATAAGCAAGCTTTCAGTAAAACAAAAAAAAAAAAAAAAATGGAAGGAAAACCAACAAAGAATATAAAAAAAGAAATATGATAAAAAAAAAAACAAAAAAACGCATATTCGATCGGCAATTCGCAGTTTGCGGCACGCGCTCAGTCTCCAAGGCTTTAAATGTTGCGCATTAACAATATTATGAGTTCCTTTTATAAGTAAATATAACAGATATATGTATATACATATATATATATATGTATGTAATAATAATTATATATATATAAAACAAAACAAACGCTAAGTGGCAAGGCAATTTATATATATAATGTGAATTGAGTGTTACAATGAAGAATTAAGATTTATATATATACACACACAGACACACAGAGAGAAGCCATATACATATATGTATATATATATATGTATTGAAATGTTAAACAAAAATGCTAAAGAAATGTTAATAACACACTCACACATACAGAGAAAGCTAGACATACATATACTACATACAAACAAACATAATTAGAGAATATACAGTTGAAATTTATACAATAAAATACGTATGTATTAACCATGTTACAAGCAAAAAAAAAACAAAAACCAATGGCATAATGAACAACAAATTAAATTATATTGTAAATGCAATTATGCAAAAGTTTAACGAAAAAAAATTAACAAAAAACGAAACCACAAACAAACAAACAAACATACACCAAAAATGGTTTGCTTCCAAAGGATTGGGCTAATATATGTATATATATATATATATATATATGTATATGCATACTCGTACATAATGATGATAATGATGATGACGAGAAGTGTGGGCCCCAGGTTCTCTCTTCTATCTCTCTATCTATCTCTCTGTGTATCGCTCTCTGTTTTCATTAAAATTGAATGAAAAGCTTCTATGCTTTTTCGCTGTCGCTGTCACCGCTGCCATAAACATATATTTCGAGCTATCTACCATCCCCCATGTCACCTCTCCCACCCTCCAATCCAAACTACTAAACTCCAAGTCTCTCTCTCTCTCTCTTTCCCCTCAATATATAAATACATATATATAATTGTATTTGATTTCTATAGATCATAGCCATACCAAACCATCCATTCACAACTTTCCCCACTATTCCCCATTCAATTCCCAATAATATTGTCGTATATATATTTTTTATAGAGAAACGAAATATCGAAAAAAAAAATAACAAAAAATCTGAAAACAAATGTGAAAATTATAATAATTATTTTCCCCTGATTTGATCGCACACACTAATGTCACCTTAACTCTTTCTATTATCTTTCAATATACAACTTGACTATATGGAAAAATACTCGCACTCTGAATACATTTTTAACATAAACAAATTTGACAAAAAAAAAAAAAAAAATCCTAATACAAAACAAAATTTGAGCGAAATTGTTGCAAAGGGCTGCGCGCTTAAAACTAGAGTAAACTTATGCATTTTGAGCCTCAATTGGGTGAGTTTTCTCCAAAAATATCACAACAAAACACAAACAAAATATATAACAAAATGCCAAAAGCCAAAAACAGTAATTGTTTTTGCTAATGTATGTACAAAAGTATATAATTAATTACTTGACAAGCAAATATATATATTAAACAATGCTTATATACATTTATTTACTGATGCAAAAAAGAATCCCATTTAACCAGCTTAAATCCAAGCATCCGACCAATCACTTTACCCAAGAAAAAAGAAAAGCAATTCCCATTTCCCGCCTTTTTTTTTAAGTTCTTTTTTCCCTGCCAATAGATATGAGCATACATTCAAAATCGCTAGATATATACGATATATAGCTTATTCGTATAATTTGCATTGCATTTTTCTTTTTCCATTCATTCATTCATTTCTTGAGTCATTTATTCATTCCATTCTTAAATAATTTTGGAAAAACCAAAACGCATAACAGTTAAGAGCAATTTACACAGTGATTATCTATCTCTCTCTCTCTCTCTCTGTCTCCATTTCACTCTTTCTCACTCTATTTGTAAAACGTATTTTGGTTTTTGTTTGTGGCATGCTTAAGAATTGGCACCCTATTCATATTTGATTATTATATTTAATGAACTTTAATTATTATGATTACATACAATTTGTATAATTAGTTAATAGATTTATTTATTATTTATTGTAAACACAACAACAGCAAAAACGAAAAAACAATAGACACATGAATCTACATATATTTAGTTTTTTAAAATTATGTTTTATGCTCTTTATTGATTTAAGTGTTTATATGTTAATACCAATCACACCCGCTCTGACTATGTAACTTTAACTTGCTCTACCCCTCCCCGCTCCACCCGCTTCAAACAGTTTTCATCAAAGTGCACACACCAAACTAAAAATGGAAAACAATGTGTTCGAAACACCGAAGTTGTTATATACCCTATTACGATATAAACATATTTTATTTTCCATTATAAGTTTCAACTTTTTTTGTTGTTTTTGATTTGCCTTTGCAAGGGTATTTAACTGGGAACAGGATCAACAGAACTGTCACCCATCAAATCGTCCATTTTGACCTCGACTAGGCCGAACCCGAATACGGGTTTTGGTGTGGCGAGAAGGAGGGGGGGAGATAGTAACCCCGATGTCGGCAATGTTTTGGCAGCTATTTACATTACATGTTCGACATGTTAATTTCTGTAGCTAAACTAATTTTAATTAAATTACAATCGGTTTTTTTTTTTTTGTTATTTTAATTTGCAGCCTTTTATTGTAATCATTTGCATTTGCAAATTTCAATTGTAACTTTCTTTTAGCTTTAATTATATAATTTATTACCCACACACACGCACCCACAAATGTACACGTATATGATAGTTAAAAAAAGACACCTGTACTCAAAATTTAAAATTTGTTTGGCAAATTAATTGTAATGAGTATTTTTTTTATTTTTATAAGAATTTGAAATGTATTTTCCCCTCTATTCCCCCGCCTACATTATTTTTGTATTCATTTTGTGAATGTAATTGATAAACTAATCCAATTTTATTTGCAATTTCATTCGCAGGTAATTCCAATAGTTTAGCCCAATTGGTGGACAATGAGATACCATTGGCCCAAATGGATGTGCCAATGTATAGCCAACAGACAGCCACACAGGCGAGACAATATCGAAGTCATCGCCATCACAAGCAGCGGCAGCAGGAGCTCCTCGGCGACGGAGCAGAAGCCCAGGCGGTCAGCTATGAGAATCAGTTGGCCAGTGCCAACAGCGAGGATGAACTGGATCATGTCGTTGTGGGCAGTACCGAGGTGGTGGCCGCTGTGGCAGCCATTGCCACGAACAAGCGCCATCGCAGTGGCAGTTATAGCAATCTTTTCGATGCCAATTTCGAGACGGCTCTAACCAACAATAATAATGGGGCTACAACAAGTGGTGCCGCTGCCGCTGCCGCTGGTGTTGTCGTTGGAAAGCCTACAACGGCAGGAGCCGCTCTACTGGCAGCTGCCATTAGCGGTGATCGTAGTCTAGCCAAATCTGTTTCCCAAACGGAGAACATGTACAGCAATGTGCCGCATAATGGCACGGCAACGGCCGCCACGGGAGGCAGCAGTGATCCAACTGCTCTGCATGTCTACTCGAACATAATTGACGAGCGCCAGCAACAGCAGCAGCAACAGCATCAACAGGACACTGTGCTGTCATCCACATTGCTAAGTGATGATCTCGATCTTGATGATCCAGTTGCCTCATTTGTGGCCACGCATTCGCAACGCAAATCGGGTGGCGATGGGGCCGAGCAGGTTAAAACGGCGGATCGATTGCGTATATTGCATGATACCACAATGATTGACACGGCTCTCGATTTGGATAGTCTGGATGGCTCTAGCATGGGCAATAGTTCACAATCTTGCCTGGTTAAGACAGCCAAACAGGCAGCAGCAGTTGCCACATCAGCAAATCCGATTGGCTCAAGTCCAGCAATTGTCTGATTATTTCAATCTATCTCTCCTCACTCTCTCTTTATCAATATCTGATTATTCAGTTTTGTACATATATATATAATATATACACATATCTGTAGGTTTTTGTTTTTGGAGGTGGCTACTACTACTACTACTCGACATACAGAGAATAATTCCTTCAAAGATATTCTTTTACTTTTTGAATAGAGTTCACTTTCAATTCAATTAGGGGGCGACACTGGGCAACAACCTATCAGCAAGCAACTTAAAAAGAATAACAAAATAATAACAAAAAGAAAATATGATATACTACCTTAGAACAGAATTATATATATATATATATATATATATATATATATATATATAAACAAACAATAGATATACATACAAAATGTGGTGAACAATGTTAACAATTCAATGGCATTAAATAGGACAAAATAAACCAATACTATAGTTATAATGTATACCTATAAATATATACATACATAGATATATATATACATATATATATGATAAATGTACGAAAGAAAACTGTTTATATACATACAAATACGCGCATGCATATAAAGCAATTATAAGTATATACAACACACACGCAGCCATACACACACACACACACAGTCAGACAGACAGATAAAAATGTGCTGTATGTACATTGTATATGGTTAGTTATAGTGTATAACTTTGTTGGTTTTTTTTTTTTTTTTTTTTTGAGCATATTTTAAGATTTTACAAGAATAAAACGATGACCATTACGATGCGTTTCGTTTCGATTCGATAAACGAAAGAGTTAAAATTAATAACAAAGGCTAAAACAGAGCAGAATTGAATAATGTTTGGTACTAATTGTAAGACAAGCCAGTAGCCTGCAATATAAATCAAGTTGATTATATATAAATAAATACAAACAACAAGAAAAGATAAAACGGCATAAATGCAGACCGAACAAACGCGACGCGACTCACAACCAGACAAAGAAGACCTTAAAAATGTTAACACGATAAACACAACAGAAACAGAAATGTTATAAGCAACTAAAACTATATATGGCGGTGTGTATTAAATGTTCATAAATTTACATTTTAAGTGTATTTGCATGAAGTCAACAAAAATCTGTTATGTGACAAGGATTTAAAAATCTGTTTTTTGAAAAAATACAAATAAAATTCGACAGCTCTATTGCATGGAAGAGCAGACAAAGTAACAATTAACAAACAAAACGAAAGCAACAAGATAAATGAAAATGTTAAGCGTATGTTATGCAAAAACTAACAAATTACAATTATACAAAGAATAAAATTTATAAATAGTGAAACATGATTGAAATGAACTGCGTATTTCTTCTTAATTTCCTAGGAATCAAGTTATAAAACAAAATGTTTTTGTTAAATATTTTGTATAAAACTGCAATCCTAATATCAAAAAAGTGGGGTTCGTCTAAGGACATGCAATTTCAGCCTTCCGAAGGGCACTCAACGACATGGTGATGTCAGTCGACGCCCATCTGGTCAAGGACATCCCGCTCGCCCTTAAAATGACGGAGATATGAGCGAATTTCTGTTTTTTTCAGAGTCCCAAATTGAACCAAAAAATTTAAAAATCTGGAGAAAATTACAAAATCCTTAATATCTAAGCTCTCCGCAGGACTATCGAGATATCCTTCGCACCAAAGATAGTCCTTGACGATGGAAGTTTTTTGACACAACTCTCGTCCTGATCATTTAAAGGACTCGCTGGATATTTGCCACTTTTCTTTAAACATAAAAATCCTTTTATCTCAGTTTTTCGAAGGACATTTCAGGATCTGTTAGTGTCAGTCAAAGCGGGTCATCAACGATTATCATCTGGCCAAAGGACATCCTCGTTGTCCTTGGAATGGCTGAGTTAGAAAGACATTTATGGTTTTTTTACGATTTTTTATCAATTTTTCTGACCATCCACCTACTAAGTTCTGTTGGCCTGGTATTTCATATTTTCCCCAGTACGAATTTTGTCGTTTAAACTTCAAATATCGTTGCCCGCGAAATTCAAAAAATCCAACTGGCAGTTGAATTCAAAAATTCAAATGCCCAAAAGTCCGTTACGCATTTTAAAATAATTTTAAACCAGCCACCTACTAACTAATTCTGTTGGCCTGGTATTTCATATTTTCTCCAGTACGAATTTCCTCTTTAAACTTCAAATTTCGTTGCCCGCGAAATTCAAAAAATCCAACTGGCAGTTGAATTCAAAAATTCAAATGCCCAAAAGTCCGTTACGCATTTTAAAATAATTTTAAACCAGCCACCTACTAAGTAATTCTGTTGGCCTGGTATTTCATATTTTCCCCAGTACGAATTTTGTAGTTTAAACTTCAAATTTCGTTGCCCGCGAAATTCAAAAAATCCAACTGGCAGTTGAATTCAAAAATTCAAATGCCCAAAAGTCCGTTACGCATTTTAAAATAATTTTAAACCAGCCACCTACTAAGTAATTCTGTTGGCCTGGTATTTCATATTTTCTCCAGTACGAATTTCCTCTTTAAACTTCAAATTTCGTTGCCCGCTAATTTCAAAAATTCCAACTGGCAGTTGAATTCAAAAATTCAAATGCCCAAAAGTCCGTTATGCATTTTAAAATAATTTTAAACCAGCCACCTACTAAGTAATTCTGTTGGCCTGGTATTTCATATTTTCCCCAGTACGAATTTTGTAGTTTAAACTTCAAATTTCGTTGCCCGCGAAATTCAAAAAATCCAACTGGCAGTTGAATTCAAAAATTCAAATGCCCAAAAGTCCGTTACGCATTTTAAAATAATTTTAAACCAGCCACCTACTAAGTAATTCTGTTGGCCTGGTATTTCATATTTTCCCCAGTGCAAATTTTGTCGTTATAACTTCAAATTATGCTGCCCGCGAAATTCAAAAAATCCAACTGGCAGTTGAATTCAAAAATTCAAATGCCCAAAAGTCCGTTACGCATTTAAAAATAATTTTAGTCCAGCTACCTACTGAGTAATTCTGTTGGCCTGGTATTTCATATTTTCCCCAGAGCAAATTTTGTCGTTATAACTTCAAATTTCGCTGCCCGCGAAATTCAAAAAATCCAACTGGCAGTTGAATTCAAAAATTCAAATTCCCAAAAGTCCGTTACGCATTTTAAAATAATTTTAAACCAGCCACCTACTAAGTAATTCTGTTGGCCTGGTATTTCATATTTTCCCCTGAGCAAATTTTGTCGTTATAACTTCAAATTTCGCTGCCCGCGAAATTCAAAAATCCAACTGACAGTTGAATTCAAAAATTCAAATGCCCAAAAGTCCGTTACGCATTTAAAAATAATTTTAGTCCAGCTACCTACTGAGTAATTCTGTTGGCCTGGTATTTCATATTTTCCCCAGAGCAAATTTTGTCGTTTAATCTTCAAATATCGTTGCCCGCGAAATTCAAAAAATCCAACTGGCAGTTGAATTCAAAAATTCAAATGCCCAAAAGTCCGTTACGCATTTTAAAATAATTTTAAACCAGCCACCTACTAAGTAATTCTGTTGGCCTGGTATTTCATATTTGTCCCAGTACGAATTTTGTCGTTTAAACTTCAAATATCGTTGCCCTCTAAATTCAAATAGTCCAATTGTAGTTGTAAGCCAGCCGCCTACTAATTCATTTTATTTATTTCAGTGGTCGTCCTTTAAATTTTATTATTTTATTTATAGAAATATATTACAAATCCTTTTTTGCAGATCCATAGTTCTAATCCTGGAGGATCCTACGCTGATATGGGCTCCAGAAAATCCTTTTCTCGTTATTTAGCTCTAGAGTCCAGAACTCCTGCCGCAGGACGAAAAAACGTGGTTCCCTAGGATGTTCCTGATGATCTATATCGATATACCCCATAAAGATGGGGTCATCTAAGGATGCAAGACAAGAAATTTGTTCCAGCTTTTCGAAGGACATTCCAGGACTTGGTAACCTCAGTCGATGTGGTTGGACGTGGAGTTCCATCTGGATGGCCAAAGGACATCCTGATCAGCAGTTTTCTATTTTTTTGACTTGTAATTTTGAGCTTGGTAAACTAGAAAATTTATGTAGCATACCTTAAAGGCGAATAAAACAAATGTTCTAAAAAATGTTGCCTACTTATTTGGGGGTAAAAAGAAATTATCAAATATTTCCCATGTCTTTTGAAGCATCAGGACGAAATCGGTGTCAAACGAATCCTTTCATCAAGCCAATAATCATTTGCCCTTTTAGGGTACGGAAATTAAAACAGAACCTTCTCTTTGATACGAAATGTTTCACCACCAAGCAACCAGCTAGTCAGAGTAAGTTTCTTAACTTCATTCACAATCATTTTTTTTATTAACAATTACACCGTACAAGATTATCAAAAATTGTTATACAACAAACAAAAAAATATATTACATACATGTATATGTGTATATGTGTGTGGGTAAATATAAAATGCTGCGCTTAGGTACGTAATAAAGACTCTAACTAACTGTACAATATGCAACTGTAAACGTGAGCTGGTTTTTATGTTTGTTTTTGTTTTTTTTTTATTGTTTTATCACATGAATTATCATTGTAGCTTCGCCAGTAAATGCTATACATTGCCACAATTCCAACACCATAAAACAACTCGAGTGTGAGAAGTTTAAAAATGTTTGAATTGAAATTCAGTAGACAACAATAAACTGACGAATCTGTGACTAATGCTTTGCACCGAGGTTAATACACTTGATTCTTTTATAGCCTTGCATATACAGGAAGATAGAATTTTTAAAAGATGTTCTCTGGAATCTTACATTCCAAGTACAGTATTGATCTGATTTAAGTGTTTAAATATATAAAATTAAAAATGTCAAGTTATTGTTTCTTATAATATGGGCAGAGGGAAAAAAGTTTGCTTTTCATCCAATCATCATTTAAGATTTTCCGGGCAAGGCTATAAAAATCTTCGACTAGCCGAAGCATTCCCAGTTAAGTTTGGTTTCAAATCGCCGCTTCACTGCTGCTTGGCCACAATTTGTGTGCTGTCCATTTGGTGGGTCAGCTCAGTAATGCCCTCCTCCTCCTCAGTAGTCAGATCCACCCAATAGTGAAGTTTTTTGCTGCGTAAATAGCTGGCCGAGTTATCAAAGACCACAGTGTCTGGAAGAGAAGAAAGGCTGTATTTACTTTACTTATGATAGTCTTATGGTTCACTTACATGTGGTATTGGGTCGAGTGGTAATGAATCCCACCTCATCCATTTCATTCGAATACACGGTGCCCAATGGAATTTCGCTACGTTTCTCGCCCGTCTTCTCATCGACACTGTAAATGCCAAACTTAATGTCATAGTCTATGGTACGGAACTCCCAGGAAAGTAATTGAGATTGAGCCGGTTCCTCTAGCTTATCGCCATTGACCTTGAAATGCAACTTCAGTTTGTCACCCTTGGCCACTTGCGTTTCGGTGAAATCTTTGTCACTCTGCTGAGTGCTTTGATCTATAAACAAATCCTCTGGCAATTTGCCACCCCAAACCATAAGGGATTTGCATTGAGGATCACCATGCTTATCGACCAATTGGCCACCCCAGGCCTTGGGAAAATCTTTGGGATCCACATGAGAGAAAAGCTGTTGCTGCCATTTATCCACACCCGTTTTATAGATCACTATCTTGCTGGTGGTGTTCTCGTCGAGGAACTTTTTCACTATATTAAATGCCACTGAGAACAATTTGGGTGCATTGATGATGTAGCACATTTTGAGCAATTCTGGAAAATTGGCCTCGTATTGCTTCACTGAGGATATAACACATTCGGCGGCTGGACGCCAGGCATATTGCTTTAGATTCACATCCTGCATATCGAAGAATACCACCAATTGACGTGCCTTCCAGCCATGTTTAAGACTTTGCTCATATGCTGATTTCATAAATCTTTCAATCAGCAAAACCAAATACTTTTGGAATTCAAAACGTGTCACGCAATGCATCATGCCCCAGATATCGAAGTTATAGAAAGGACAAACGAGCACTGCAAACAGAGAGAGACAGAATTAGCCAAAGTAATTAATATGGAATGTTTAATGCTTACCTGGCGATCCCTCATTGTCATAGCCAATTAGACCATATGGCAGATATTCCTTTAATGCTTTCGGTACATCCCATTTCTCAATATTATCCACATTCCACATTGCTCTCGTTTTCAGACTCTAAAAATACAAAAAAAAAAATAGATATACAAACATAAGTAACTTTTTAATGAATTTTTCATATGGAAACTAACCGCTCTTAACATTTTCTCAGCTGCCTCGAGATTCCATTTGCGAGCTAGTGGAAAAAAAAACAAAACCATTTATATTATTTGAATTGAAAATTGTTAAAAATTTCAAAACTCACCGCGTAGCCAACGTAAAAGAAAGTAATCATCATGGGTATCAACCAGAACATCGCTCATTTGCTTACGGAACTGGAATGAAAGAGATGTTAATGACAAATGATATGATATGATGTTATGATTTTGGTTAAAGAGAGAGGTAGGATTCAATATTTACTTGGAGTTCATCACGTCTAGCTTAACAGCTCTAGGTATTAGCCCTATTCCCCAATAAATGACTTTTATTTTAATCTAAATTCAAATAATCTTCAAATCGATTCGTTGTTGTTGAAGGTCGCGTCTTGTGACCAAGATTATCTTTATTGTATTATAAATATATATGTTTATATGTATGTATATAGGTCTGGGTCTGGGTCTGGGTCTGTACGTTGTCGAGCAATTGGTTTGTTGGCTTTGTTGTCTTTAATTGTTGTTAAATTGAATGTGACCTTGGGTGTTAATATGGCCAATTTTTGTTTCGATTTAGACCGAAAAGAAGATGTGTCTCTATTAACTAAGATTTCCCACTATTCAAATGGCTAACGACTTATGATTAATTTATATGGTATATTCATTAAGTTAAAATGCATAGTTAATACAATTATAATGATTTAATTGCAACTCGTGCGCCTGCCTATTCGATGGCTTATCAAATGAGCTGCTGCTGACTCATGACGCATTTAAAGCTCGGCTTGGCTCTAAGCCACAAAACCAACAACAACAACAACAACTGAAAAGAGAAACAACACCACTTTGATTTCAATAACGAGGCCGCCTTGAATACAAAACAAAATACAAAAAAAAACGAGCAACAACAAGTTGGCCGTTTAGTTATTTGTTAATGGCATTTCTGGTAGGTAGTAGTTGTTGTTGTTGTTGTTGTAGTAGTAGTAGTAGAGAAGGTTCACTTCCCTACCTCCCGACCCTCCCTCCCTACCCTCCTCCTTCAGTCTCTCTCTCTCTTGCCACTGAAATTTATACATACATGGATGTGAGGGACAAGTGAATTGCAGTCTTTTTGGTGCTTCATTAGCGCCGCGTTAACCAACTGACTGACTGATTATTGTTTTTGGTTATTCAAACTTCCTCATAACTGAGCTCCAAAAACACAATTTGATTTTTGTATTGTGGCTATCGTTGTCTTTGCTTTGTTCTTTCATTTTTGGTTGATGACTTTGAAAAAAAACCTGCAACTTGACTAAGTTTTTAAGTAGCCACACAAAATTTATGACATTGTATTGACCAAAAAGAAAACTTCTATAGCAAAGGCTACAGGCTAAATGAAGGCTAGATGAAAAGAATTTGTGGAATAGACCAAATTGTAGATCACTTTCTTTTTTGGCATTGGAAACTCGTTAATACTTAATGGCAAATCAAAGAGATATGCAATCTTTTTACTCCTCTCTTTCCAGTTGGACCATAAAGATGCAATAATTAACAATTTATCTTACTTTGATTGAAATGTGAAAAAGTTAATTTCCTTATTTGCAATATCAATTTCTACTAAGGCCTACTACTAAACAATTCCCAGAAATGGGAAAGGTGCGATATGTGTTTCACGTTTCTTTTCTTGAGTTTTTAATTCGTGCAAAAAACATCTATAAACATTTTACTATTGGTCAAATATCAATAAAGTCACGATGAGATGTTAAAGTTAAAAATTTCTTTTCTTCATTTTTTGTTTCATTTTGAGTGATATCCCTCAACTTTTGTATGAATCGCCGGGCTAATCCCAAGAAGTAAACGAGTTTTTAATTTATGCAAACACTTAAAAACCAGTCAAAGCTCTGCCATATTGCCCATTAGTCAGAATCGTTTTGATTTATGCAGAAATGAGCATCAAGGTATAGAATCAAATGCAGACACTGAAAGTATAGACTTCAATAAAAATTTGCAGGTTTTCGGGTTATGGAATATTATCAGGCATCTGATTTTGTTTACATTGGAAACAATTTCTTAAGTCATATAATAAGTAAGCTTCTATGATAACTCTATGTTAAAGTAGTTGCATCTGGATGATATTTACCACATGGATGTTAATTAGTAATAGAAAATAATTAATTACTTGAAATGTAACAAAAGTTTTGATCTAAAATTATGTTTTCAAACGATCGTTTTTATGCTATGGTGGTTGGAACGAATTGGAATCCTCTTATTATGGTTGAAAGGTGAAGTCATAGACACTTTTCAACAAAATGAATATACCCTTTTGGCAAGGGTATAATATTATGGAACGGGGCAAAAGATTTATTATTTTTTCTTCAGTGAAAGTTATGGACATGCTAATTATCTATTCATATATTCGTTATCAATTCGCTTTTTGCAATAAGATTGAACAAAAAATAAAAATGTAAAGAAAGAAGGTTTGATGGGCATGCAAATCTTAAAGCTTTAAAGCAATCAAATCAAATCTTTTAAAATTCGATCTAATTGAAAAATAAGTTAACCTTAACCTATCCAGCACTTTATAAAATTGCTGATCATAACTATTTGAAACTTATGAATCATCTTTCTGATTTATTAGTCATAAATGATTTTATTCTTTGATCATAAATGACTATTATGTCGAGAGAAAATGGTGCTCTAGTGCTCTAGGCAGGATTTTTTTCGATCAGTTGCTTGAGGAAACTTTTGGAGTCTTCTTTGATTCAGTTATGAAAAAAATTTATTTCACAACAAGATGTTTTAAAACTAATTCATGAAGGTGATTTCTATACAAGTTTTCGATATCAACATATAAATTAGAACATCGCTTTTCAATATGAAAGTTAGAACAGAAATAAAAATCGGTCAAAAGCTATTTTATTAATTCTTTTTTTTTTATAGTACTTTCTGGCAATCAACCTTATTTTTTAAACAGTATTTTGGTCACTTTCTAGCCGATTTCAAAATGTTTTTCCTCACTTAAATTACAATTTATTATATTTTAAAATGACATCAAATCTTGGAAAAATTAAAAAAATTATATTTTCGATCCGATTTTTGAAAATAATTAGCACAACTTCTTGCGGAAAGTAGCATAAAATTTAGTTCTTAATATTTTAATGCAGATTGACAGAGATTATTCGATCTAACTATTCTAATTAAAGAAATGAATTTTTTAAATATTCCAAAAATTTACTAAACTATAGGTTCAGAAAATGAAAGGTTTATTGGAGAATTCCGAGTTTCTTGAACATTTTTGATCTCGCTTGAAAAGAAACCTTGATTATAATTAGTGTAATTTACATTCTAAATCAAAATTGAGTTTAAAAAGCATTAAAATGAGATATAACTTTTAAAAATTTATGAACATTTGTCAAAGTTACAAAGTCGCAAAATTAAGAATTTTTTTTAAATTTATTAAGAATTTTTGTCATTTTCTCTTTTTTGCTCAGATCCATGTACATAATTGAACAGGGCTCGGATAACACAATGTAAGATCTTGACCAACTCTTTGGTTTCTAGGGGAATATTAAATGGAAAAATATATAATGCTATAAAGCCTTGCCCCCAATATAATTACCTAATCTTTTTCAAAGATTTATTTAGATGTTTATCCAGTCTCTTGATTGTTCTATCTCATTGTTGATACATTTCTCCTTGGAGAAATCTGTAAGTAGTCCCCAGATCCTATTTAATTTACCTAAACAACTTAACAGATTCGACCTGAATTATGCAAATTCTTTTGAATATGAAGTTTATACCTCAAGTTTAGACTCAAAACTTAAATTTAATAGTTTATCTAAAAAACAATGTACATAGATATGTACACATAATATGTTTGAAGCAAAAGTCTTTATCATTGTTCTATTCAGGTAAATTAAATATAATTAAATTTTATTTGCATATCTTTTGTAATCTTTGTACTCATATATTTATCATGGTGTTTTTTTTATCATTTCCATTTACATGGGTTTTTCCTTATCATTGAGAGCACAGTGCCAGAAGTTGTTTGCAATAAAGAACATGAATACAAATTGCTAACCATCAGATACCCTAACTGAAGCAGATGCATCGCTTTTTTACATTATCTTGTCTTAATTTAGTCAGTCTCAACCATAATCATAATTCCACTCAATTTCATGAAACAAAGTTCCTAACTATCGATTTGATTTCTACTCCAAACGACAAATGTAAGAAACATCTGATATACCTTCTATCTATAAAGTGTATATTCGTATAACTAGAGGAAAGAGAGACAGAGAGACCCAGTGTATAGAAGAACCTCTTTGCTCTACTCTTGCAAATTCTCTCACCTGTTCCAGTGTCTGGCGCTGTTCAGCGCTTATTTCGGGCAGTGGACCGGACATTATTTGCCTCTTTTATCTATTTACCAATTTGATTATTTATTTATTTATTTAAGCGTCGTTTAAATACTATTTATATGGCCTTTTGTTTTTTTTTGTTGTTGTTTTTTTTTTTGGCACACAACAAAGAAAAAGTTACCAAAAAAACACCGAAAAAGAAAAGAAATGAAATTGAAAAAAATAAACCAACCAAAAATTTATGAACATTTGTCAAAGTTACAAAGTCGCAAAATTAAGAATTTTTTTTAAATTTATTAAGAATTTTTGTCATTTTCTCTTTTTTGCTCAGATCCATGTACATAATTGAACAGGGCTCGGATAACACGGGTCCTTTAAGGCATAAGGCCGATAGCAATCCGTATGGGATTAAAGGAGTGAATGTTACAAACACGCAATAATTGAAGGCTGTTAAAGAATATATATATATATATATATATATATGTATATATATGGTAATATATATATATGTATATATATGGTAATATCTATTGCATATAATGTAGAAGTTTTGTATATAATATAGTCAAACTGATTTCGAAGTGCACAATTATTAACTTCAATATCACAATATATTTTCCACACGAATGAAGCCATGGGTTAAGGCTAGTATGTACTTATACATATATATATATATAATATATGAATAAGGTCTAGAGTTCATTGCGATCACATTGAAGTTGTGATAACTCGGGCCAACGCTCATATTTATTTATAAGTATTATATCTAGAATTTGTAATAAATGCAATTGCAATTATCCAACGCTTTTATGGCCATTTAACAAAGGGAACAACAAAGTGTGGGGTGGTGGGGGGTATGGGGGTGATGCTTAAATTTTGAGTACCGAAAAAAATGTCAATACACCGAAATAGGAAATTATACTCGTGGCTCAACGACGATGGCAACCGGTTCATTTGTTTATTCAATTTGCACCCTGTAATAAAAACCAGTCATTAAATGGGTATATTAACTCTAAGGAAGGTGAACTCTGAGTCTATAAAACTTTTCAGAGTATTCCACAAATGACTAATCAGCTGAATGACTAATTTCAACTGAGTTTCTATATTTCATGGCTCTGTGTCGTAGAACACAAGTCGTAATATCAGAAAAACTGCAGCCGGGCATAAACAAATATACATACATATGTATGTACGTAATTAACATGGATCAACAAACGACATGGTTGAATAAACTTTAAGATAAGAAACTCGAGGATAACACAATTTAGCGATACTCTTTTTGTTCAATAGTTCTGCAAATAATTTGTAGGGTAATACAAAGTCAATGCTTGCTTTAACCATTTAACCATAAGTCACCACATTTTCCACTATTTTGTGGGTCACACATGTGTCGCTGTTGTCTTCTCCTGTTGCTGCTGCTGCTGCTGCCGGCTGATATTTTATTTGTAGGCGTGGCAGTTTCCATTTCGATTTCGCAAACTCAGTTAATTTTTTAAAGTTTCTGCCACAAGAACAAAATCAACAATGGGCAGAAAAGAAACCAAAAAATTACGAGAGCAATGCGCAGAACAAGTTGTGTTGTTGTTGTTGCTGTTGTTGTTGTTTCTGAGTTGCGCATTGCCTCAGTCTCATTGGGGGCTATTGACCAGAGAGCAGCGACAGCGGCAGCGGGACAACAGCACAGTGTGCCTTAATCTGGCCAAAAACTGAAGCGATTTGCATTTCGGCTTAGTAAACTGGCAAGCAAATAGAATTGTTTCTCCTATAATATGGGAACAACCCGTCAATCCGTCGACTACATCTGGGAGTCATTAAACCATTTTACTAATCATTAGTCATAGTTCATTTAACGTTAAATCAGTTCAGTGATCCCTTGGGATCCCATTAAGCCCATTAATTGTAATTTATGATCGTGCCATGAATAATTGTTGAATAATTTAAAATTCTTTTTTTCATTCTTTTGGGAAAGTTTTGTAAGATCTTGACCAACTCTTTGGTTTCTAGGGGAATATTAAATGGAAAAATATATAATGCTATAAAGCCTTGCCCCCAATATAATTACCTAATCTTTTTCAAAGATTTATTTAGATGTTTATCCAGTCTCTTGATTGTTCTATCTCATTGTTGATACATTTCTCCTTGGAGAAATCTGTAAGTAGTCCCCAGATCCTATTTAATTTACCTAAACAACTTAACAGATTCGACCTGAATTATGCAAATTCTTTTGAATATGAAGTTTATACCTCAAGTTTAGACTCAAAACTTAAATTTAATAGTTTATCTAAAAAACAATGTACATAGATATGTACACATAATATGTTTGAAGCAAAAGTCTTTATCATTGTTCTATTCAGGTAAATTAAATATAATTAAATTTTATTTGCATATCTTTTGTAATCTTTGTACTCATATATTTATCATGGTGTTTTTTTTATCATTTCCATTTACATGGGTTTTTCCTTATCATTGAGAGCACAGTGCCAGAAGTTGTTTGCAATAAAGAACATGAATACAAATTGCTAACCATCAGATACCCTAACTGAAGCAGATGCATCGCTTTTTTACATTATCTTGTCTTAATTTAGTCAGTCTCAACCATAATCATAATTCCACTCAATTTCATGAAACAAAGTTCCTAACTATCGATTTGATTTCTACTCCAAACGACAAATGTAAGAAACATCTGATATACCTTCTATCTATAAAGTGTATATTCGTATAACTAGAGGAAAGAGAGACAGAGAGACCCAGTGTATAGAAGAACCTCTTTGCTCTACTCTTGCAAATTCTCTCACCTGTTCCAGTGTCTGGCGCTGTTCAGCGCTTATTTCGGGCAGTGGACCGGACATTATTTGCCTCTTTTATCTATTTACCAATTTGATTATTTATTTATTTATTTAAGCGTCGTTTAAATACTATTTATATGGCCTTTTGTTTTTTTTTGTTGTTGTTTTTTTTTTGGCACACAACAAAGAAAAAGTTACCAAAAAAACACCGAAAAAGAAAAGAAATGAAATTGAAAAAAATAAACCAAAATAGCAGAAGAAAGGCAAATCAAATTTCTTTTTCGTCTCTTTTTTCACACGCAAAATTTAGCTTTTCGGTTTTGTTCGTTTTTGGGTTTTGCGTCTTTTTTGTTTTTTTTTTTTTGCTTCTTCTCGCTGGTATTAAGCTCTTAACCGAAAATAATAATAATAAAAACTTTCTACTATTATTTAGTTGTTTGTTGCCGTTAGCTGCACATTTTGAGCGTAATTAATGTAAATTTTGTGTATCTTCTCTGTGAGAGGTTTTTGTGTGTTTTGGTTTTTAAACTTCTTTCGGACCGCGAAGGGTAATAATAATAATAATAACAATTATTATCTAACAACACAAAAGTGCACACACAAACACACAACACGCATATAAATCACAAGCACAGTCAGTTAAAAACAATAAAATTGAAAACAACAAAAAAAACAAAGTAAAAAATAACTAGCCAACACGCTGGCAATTTGTTTGCCAACTTTTTAGAATTGTTTTCCGACAATGCGAGATAACCCCGGATACCGATACCAGATACCCAAAAATATCGCCCGATATACAAAGCCCGCGTCTCCTCAGTCTGAACGATGCATTCGCTTTGAGCGCGGAGACCAAACTGGCGTATGAGTGATGAGCAAGCGGTACTTAAGCATGCCAAATGCGAATGAGAGACAGAGAAGGAGAGAGTGAGAGCAACGCCGGCCCTCAAGTTACGGAGAGGTAGAGAAATAGAGAGCTAACGCCAAGTTAAAGCCGGGTCAACAGAGAGATACACAAAACAGCTAGACAGAGAGAGGGCGAGTAAACAGAGCAACAGAGAGAGGCAAAGAAGAGTACAGATATGCAAACTTACAGGTGCTCTATCTAAACAATATACTTAAGCTATCAGTGGCGGATTCTCAAGAGGGATTCAAATGCAAATTAGCCCCTCTTACTCTCACTTAAACTGTATCCAAGACCAACTACACCTCAAATAGTTACACCTCATAGATCCGCCCCTGGTACTAGCACTTGCAAGTGACCTCAAAGATCAGATAAGGACTACAGAAAGAGACTGCCAAAAGGCAATGAGCAAAGCAAAGAGACAATCTAAATGTTTTTTGAGGCTGTATCAAAAATTATTACGTCTAGGCCTTAATAATTTGGTAAAACAAACAGTTTGTGAATAAATATTAAAAGCAAACAATTTGTACTATCTCAATTCGGTTAGTTGTGAGAGTAAATAAAAATGGCACGGAATTGGCTTAGAGTGTAGTGGTAGTATACGAATAAAGCTTATGATTATCTTTATTCTCTTAATATTTTATTTTATGTAGTCTAAAATCAAAGATTTTATTCTTTGTTCTATTGTTTAATATTCAATTTGATTGTGAACTGTATTATCAGTCAGCCCTGGGAGTATATATTTGATATTGAAGGGGTCTCTTATCAAAATTGGCAATTCTGAGTACTATTTCTGCATGTTCCACAAATATAAACAAGTGTTTAAGGAGATAAGATAGATGCCGTTGTATTAAACATTGATTAGGATTATATTCGCGCGGGCCCGGACTGGGACCCTGAGGGCCCACCGGGCATTCAAATTGAAGGGCCCCCCTTTTACATCAAGTATGATCGCTTATGTGAATAAAACCAAAACGACTTCTTACAAACAAACAAACAATTTTATTTGGCTATCTTTTTTCAACAATGCACTTCTACGTAAGGCGTAATTTTACTAGATTTTAAATCATCAAACAGTCAAAAGTTTTTGAAGTAAATTGCTCTGTAAGTGTAAGGCTTTAATAATGCGTTCATTTTCAATTTGATTCAAGTTTTTTTTTTCAACTGCCATAAGCAAGAAAGTTTCTAAAATTTTGAAAACAATGTCTAAAGTTCCAGTAGCTTACAGGGCTTCTGAATTCCAGGGGCCCAAGCGTCCATCAGTTTATTACGTTTAAAAAATGATTCGTACTGAGAACCTCGTTTGAAGGGCCCCTAGTGGCTAACTGGTATTTTGCTACTTCAACTTTATTATGGTAAAAAATGATTCCTACTGGGAACCTCGTACGAAGGACCCTAGTGACTAAAAACTGCTACTCTACTACATGAAATTTCATCAAAAGGGGCCCCCTACCTTGAGGGCCCACCGGACATTTCCCCGGTGAGCCAGTCCGGGCCTGTATTCGCGTAAACTGAATCAAAAGATAAGTTTGAATAGCAAAAACCGTTAGATGTCTAAATGTTGCAGCGTTTATTCGCCAGAGTAACTACTTTTTAGCGACCTCTGCCGGGTCATTTCAGAGTTATTTTTTCACGCCATCTATATTTCACATTTGCTTGCCCACTAGCGCCATCTGTCAGCATCAAGAGAAGGGCGCCGAATTTAAGTGCCGAATGTGATGCTGATAGAAAGAAAAATCTTTGAAAATTTCCATTTGGCTAAAGATTCTATGGAAATTTGTCAGTTAAAACAAATTTCACACTTTCTCTATTAAATTATTGAGGAAACGAGGCCAGTCTGAATGCCCCCAAAATATCCTGTGGATATTTTAACGACTGTTTGCTATATGAATGTGGAAATGTTTTCAATATTTTTATAGTCATCACATGAGGTGTGAAAAATTTCAATTGATTTGTGTGTTTGCACTGGCAAATAAAATGCTGAATGAACTGAAAACCCATCCCTCCACAATAGGGAAGAGGTAATTGAGATTAATATTTGCGGAGGCGAAGGAGATTCCATCTCCTGGCTGTTGCTGCTTCTGCTGACTGCGTTGTCTTTGCATATGGGAAGCGTTCGTTCGCAGGCCATCGAGTTAAGCGTTCGAATTTACTACTTTTGCGTCACAACATTGGCTAAATGGTTGGCCGAGAGAGAGAGGAGTGGAGGAGGAGGAGGTAGATCGCACAAAAACTTAATAATTCAAAAATACTTATTGAAAAATAAGTTATATCTGTTTATGAAAACAAACAATTTTTCCCCCAAGAGCATTGCCAAAAGACGCAGACCAAAAACCAAGTCCAAGACCAACCAACCTAGCCAAGGCAGGCGGCAGGCAGCAGGCAGCTAACGTGTCTAGCCACAGCTAGGCCAACTCAAATTTTATCGACACATGATAGGCGTAAAATTTTATGAATTTGCTGAAAACATCGAAATGACCAATTAGGCAAATTTTTAATGCAATTTGTCGACGTCAATCAGAAAATCAGCAAAAAAAAAAACACCAAGAACAACAAAACGTTAATAGAAATAGTATGTAAATGTTGGATCATCGCAATTAAAGAATGGAAGAAGCAAAAATCATGTGATTCAAGTAACGATATTTAAAACAAAGATATGTATAGAAAGATCCAACCGGGAGCTAAATTGATAAGTAGTGTGTAAAATGAAGCGTTGAGTTTTCCATATCATCACCAACAAGTTATAAAATTAAAGATTATGGCAATTTAAATGGGTATTTTTTTGTGGTTTTTGAATAAAACTCGAAGATTCTATCATGCAAAAGTGCTGAGATCTTGTTTCAACGCCGCATATCCATTGGAAATGTTATAAATGTAATCTATTATGATAGTGCCTTAGTACATTGTGTAGATTTTGGAATCGGTTTGAATTGTTGGCTTATTCTACGAATTGGCTCATTTATTTGCTTTGCAAATTTGCCGGCGTTTTAAAATTGATTTGATCTTTAATAAGTTAATCAAAACAAAAGAAAAATAAAAAACCCAAGCATTGATGCCCATTAATTTTGAATTCTTGTTAGTTCAACATCAAACACACTAAATCCAATGGGAACTATTTGAAAGAAGAAAGATACTAAATACTAGAATTGAAAAGAACTTTATTTTAATTTTTTTCTCCTCTCCTTCCCTTTGGTGGCTTTCAACGCTTTTAGCCTTCTCAAGAGATATTCGTTTGGGGTCGTGGGGGCGTAGTAAAAACAAAACGCAATTCCCCTTAAATACAAATAAATAAAAGTTCATCAGACAAAAGACGCAATCTCGTAAAGAGTCCGAAATCCCGTGGTGGCGTTGGTATCAACTCAATCAGCTGAACCATTTTTGCTTGATATTCTTTCGCCACTTTGCACTTGAAATTGACCGCCCATCGGGATACAGAGAGAGAGAGAGAGAGAGAGAGAGAGAGAGAGAGAGAGAGAGAGAGAGAGAGAGCGAAATAGAGAGAAAGAGCGAGATAGTGAAGGATTTATGTTTGTTGGTTGGTTGTACTTGTGACGTCACATCAAGACAGTGATGCATTTAGTTCAATTCCAAAGAAAATTCCCCTCAACATTTTTAACAAAAATAAACCTTATCTAGATCTTCTGGATCCTAATGAAAAAAAAAGAAAAAGAAAACAGGAGTGACGTTAGCGCCACCTAGAGGGGGCACACGCCTACGACTGGCCGTTTGTTTGTGACGTCATTCATCCCCATTTCGTCGTTTCCGATATCGTCGTGTGCCCCCCTCGTAAAATTTTCATATACTATTTGTTTTTCTATGTTTTTTTTTTTTTTTTCGTTTTGTTTCTTTTTTGCATCTCTCTTTGCCTGGGTAATCTGAATAATCAAGAAACTAAGTCTATTTTTGGATGATTGCACGAGATTTTAAGTTTATTTCTATGGCCGGGCAGATAAACAAACACAATTGAACAACAACAAGACGAAAATGAGGAGAATGATCACTTAATAATTATATCTACCATGACGGGGATCTCTAAAGTATGATTGTGTCTTACATGTGCGCGAGTAAACAGCACAGGAATCGAAAGCATGCCATCTCCCCCCATCCCACCCACTAAGCTAACAAGCTACCATCGATTACGATCGATCGGATATAGTAGATCGATCGGGGAATGACTTGGTTCGATTATGTCTGGCTGGATAAGTGGCTGCCGCGAGACGTTTGTAGGGAAGGATGGGGATGGGGCGCGGCATAGGGTTTTCGAATTGTGCGTTAAATGATTTGCAATTTATTGCAAAATGTAAACTTTCTGTCGAAATTCCCCCAATTATATATTTCACATAAATATCATACATAAAATTTCGTAGAAAGGAGATTTTGATGAACGAGTTCTCTGAACTCATTTTTAAAGAATCGAGTAAATTTATTTTGAAGAAACTGAATGTGACTCGAAGCCTCGAATTTGATTTGATATGATTGAGTAAATTAGATAAATGAATTCGTGGGAATTTTTTTTGTTTTGTTTTAGAAGGATTTCCTTGGAAAATTTCTTAGCTAATGCCCTTGGCCTGAATGGAAACTCTGTTCGATTCTACTCGTTTTTTTCCAGTTCCTGAGATCGCGTCGATCGTGACGGACGGACGGATGGACATGGCTATGGCTTGAACTCGACTGCTGATCAAGAATATATATACTTTATATTTATATAATTTCGAATATTTCATGATGAAAATCCTAAAGAACCGCTTAAAGGCGGTTCTTTCTTTAGGCAGAGTTATTCAACTTTAGGCCATTCGTATCAAATTTGATTAAGGTATTCGGTGTATTTTGTTTTTTTTTTGTTTCCGCTAATCTCAAGCTTATACCGAAGATGATAGTTAGTTAAGGCATCAAATTTGCAATTCTTCACAGAATTGTGCAATAAGTTGTTACGAAATTGTTGTTGAAGTATAAATTTAATTCAATGTAATTAAATTTTCTAGCATCACCTACGACTACAATTCTAGAAATTTAAAGGTCGAAAATGTGAAATATATCTTCGGCACGTGTTGTGGCATTTAAGTAAAGGATCGACGGCTGCATGTAGTGAGTGGAAATATTTTTATATTCAGGGATACTTGTCAACTCATGGTGATGCTATGTGCGTGCAGTTAAGCCTAATCCGCGGGTTAGTTGACCCCAATTTTCTGTTACTCAAACCGATGCCCTTCTCCGTCACATCTCCTACCCCTGTGTGGCACATTCATTCTACTTATATGACTAATCGCTGCCTTAGCATTATCCTGTTGCCAACCCCTCGGATTGAAAGGAGAACACTGTTGCTTGCCATTAAAACGGGGCAGCCAAATGTGGTTGAATGTGTCCAGAATGATTTGGCGGATTTTTGTTGCTTCCTGCTTGCATTTGCTTTTGACAAACAAATTAATAAGAAAACGAGGGCTGGGCTTGGGACCGGGACAGGGACGTGCCCCTTTTGTTATGGGCCCCCCTCCTATGAAACAGTCTCTCTGTCTCCCTCTCTCTTTCTCTCTCTCTCTCTATCACCCCATCCAGTACAGTGGTCTACTACTCTATGCGAACTCTCCCGCCTTAGAGCGCTCTACTTGTGGTCATAATACGCGTAATTTTCCTTTTGTAAGCTTTTCGATCTATGATTCCCAGGCAGCACGACAGGCACAACATGCGTCCGTCCGTCCGTCCGTCCCTCCGTCCGTCCATCCATCGGCCCGTCCACCCTTCAATTTCAATTTCAATGTCGTTGTCCTTGGTTGCTTACTCTCCGACATAATGACTTTTGATTACTGCGCCATTAGGAGATTTTGTGTGTGAGCTAGAAGTTTCATTCTCTCGACTCGAATCCCTTACTGTACATCTGTTTCATTTTTCTTTTCACAGAACTTGGGTTTGGGTTGGGCTCGGGCTTAGGATTCGGCCATGACCATGCCTGGCAGGATGTCCATGTTGCTCTTGGTCACAGTAATCGATGAGGGATCCCACCCCATTCTTCTGGGTAATCGTTTGGATAATTCGCGTACATTCAGTATCAAAATGGATAAATTTTCTTTCGACTTACCGCAAAACAGTAGCTGCTGCCTAACGATGCAGAGACAGAGACAGAGAGAGATAGAGAGAGAGAGAGTGCTTAAATCCGAATAATTCCAGAGTTTCCATCAGTTAGGCATCACCTATTTTAAATAGGGTGAAGATTAATGTTAATTTGGTTAGAAAACTAAGTAAAATTAGCAATGTTATAGCTAAATATATTAGGATCGTTGAATTTTAATAAAAAACTATCTAAAATATAATCAATATAAGCATTTTTTATTTAGGATAAAATATGATAATTACGTTTGGCTAGTCACTAACTCAGTAGGTCAATTTTTTAAAGTGTACTATACTTCAATTATTAATGCCACGCCTTCCATTAAATTGAATATATGTTTGTATTTACGAGTGTATCCGCCTCACTTTTAACTCAATTGCGTTTTACTAAGTGCCTGTCCTTCTATTTCTTCATCTTCCACGCTCCCCGCTTTGCTCTCCTTCATATGTGTCTTTCTTTTCTCTCTATTAAGTTAATTTTCCACGAATTGTTTATGGCATTTGTTGCGCATTTTTTGCATAATTTGATGGCCTTGTCAAATGGTTGAGTAAAAGAAGAGGCTAAATCGTAGCGGTACGAACATTAAGCCTGTATTCTATCATTATAAATTAAACAAGTTTTTCAATAAACTGCACAAGTTGCGTATACGCAACGTGTACAAATGTCTTTGTGCAAGTCTTGTGACATAGTTATTTATGTAGAGGACAGTGTGTGTCTCAGGTGTGGCAAGGCTAGCAAAGCGGATGGCAAAAAGTATTTGTAATGTTCATGTAATCTTCGACACAAGTTACATATGTATGTATATATAGAGTCCTTGCTGGGACCCCACCTTGCTTCTTCACCGCCACCTCCGCCTCGTTCTCTAGAAAGATTCTTTTTTGCCTTCTATTTTTACCTTTTTTACCTATTCTCCTTTGTTAGCTTCTTGGTTCTCTGTTCGCTTCGAGCTGTCTTTAGCAGTTCTTAATGCTTAATTCTGTTTTTGTTATGTGCATCCATTTTTGGAGTAACTTTAGTTTAAAACTTTTCTCCTCTGGTAACAAAAAGTTTTCCTTTACCAATTCCACTCCCATTGCCTATTCTTCTGTCTTCTCTCTCTGTGTGTGTGTGTGTCTGTGTCTGTCTCATCTCAGGTGTCAAAATCAATTTTTAACGTTTGCGATAAAAACACGAAAACAACAAACTGATTCTGAAACTGAATCTGAAACTTATTCTTTTCGTTTGTTTCTATTTCTTTAGACGAGTAGGGAAATAGTAAGAGGGTAACGTGGTGAGGTGGTAAGGACTGATGGGGCATGGGGAGAAGTGCTAATTATCGTAAAAATCCTTTTACCTGCTTAGTGAAAAACACTTGGCCAAAGTTGTTGGCCTCTTGTGTCGCTTGTCGAGCGGAAAAGTGTTTTTCCCATGACAATTTTCTAATTAAATGCGACATTTTCAATTCGAATGCAAAACTCAAGATGTAAATGCAACAATTAATTAGTTTTTGTGCACTTCAACAATTTATATATCCATCTGTCCATCAATCAATGTCTCAATCAATTATGCGGGTTTTTACATTGTCCAAGTACATACACATACACACACACACACACACATACATACGAGCTCAAGAATCTTGAAGTTTCAATCAAATCCATTTTAGTTGTTAATTAAAATGTAATTTTTCATAATCTTCTTCAAACCGAATGTCATAATCAACAAGCAAAGATTTTGTTAATTAAATAAGAAAACTTTAAATCTGCAATGACCGATATTAAATATACCCTAAATTATTAAATATACATAGTTAAATTTTCATATCTTCGATATACTTTAGACCAAGGAAGAATTGGCCAACCAAAATTGGTGCAGAAATACTTTTTTTTTTTGTAAAATGTGTTTATTTATCCATCCAATAATATAAGATTTGTATATAATTGTTTAAATATCTATTTATTTAGATGTAATCTTGCTTGGAATGCTTGAAAGCATCAGATCGAAAATGTCAAAAGTCACCAGCGGAGATAATCCAATTTAAAATATTCATTCGATGTATAGAAAATAAATCTTATAAGCTGTATTAAGATATTTGAAAATGTTTATAACAATATATAGGATATATAATTTATTTGTGTGACGGTAAAATGTGTGAAGAGTAAAAAAGAAATAAGCAAATTTTAAAAATTCATTCAAACAGTCTCAAAATTGAACTTGTTCTTAGACCAATTTTAGTACGGATTCGTCCCATCCTTTTCTAGCTTATAAATCGTTATTGAAGTAGACATAAGTTTATTTTATTTTTACATCTTTTGCCAAATTTGAGGAAACATTAAGTAAACCTCTAATGGATTTTAATGAAATATAATTTCCAAACTCGCAATTGCTTTAGTTACTTGGCAAGTAATTAAAAAGAAAAAATCTGAAAACTCTATGAATAAAAGATTTCAAATTTATAAAATTGTTTCACATATAAGAAAATAAGTCAGTTTTGTGCTAATTTTGAATGCAGAGTCTTGTGGAATTGGCACGTGGCTACTTATGTGGAAATCGAAAGTGAAAAATGTATATTGATGGGTGACAAATTTGTGTATTGGTTTTAATCAGATTATGTGAAATGCTGCAAATATCAATATACCCAGCGTCAATTGGTAGGATAGTGCAAAGAAGATTGCAATTAGATTCAAGTAGATAACATGTCATTCATGTCAATGACAACTCAAATCCTTAACCACCACCACCACCACCAGAGAACCACCACTTCAGCTACTACTATTACTACTACTACTACAACATCACCACGATGGAGTGGAAACCACCTGCCCGCATTTTGTGAAACCGAAACACACAAATCACACCTTGTCCTTTCTACATCGCCCCCTTTGCAAATGTCCTTGTTTGTTCCATACGCATTTATTCTTTCCCTTTAGCTGGTTTTCTTTGGCTTGCGGCTGCCATTTGTAGACATCTTGGCAAACAAAGTCCTTGGCACACACACAGACAAACACATGAGATGAATATGTGGCACATGGTGCATGGGGTTTGGCCTGTTTCATGCTATCAAACTCAATCGGCAATCGGAAATCTTGCAGTGCATGCCAGGATCTGTTTGTGAACAACTCAAATTACCATTTCGATTCAGTTTTAATGAGATTTGGCCGCTTTCATCTGCCACAGCCAAGGATGCGCCAAGCCAGGCACAAGAACGGGCACAAGTTATGGGGTTTGTTGTAATATCGTTTTCCGCTCGTTAGTCCTGCCAGCTGAGACATGTTTTTTTCCTAGCGAAGGCCACAGGAGCGCGATGAGCGGGAGAAGGTGAAGGTGGTTATATTTATACATACATTGGTTTGGCTTTATTTCTTACATCTTCAATGCCTTCTTTTCTCCCTTGGTATTTTGTCCTTCTTCTTTCTTTCCTGTTTATCGAATAGTCTACATTTTCTTGGTACAAATGTGGCAGCTTCCATTTGGTCAACTCTATGGCGACTCTTGTCGATTATCCTGCCACTGCGGTCGACAGGTTAAAAACGGAAAAAGAAGCAACCGCTGGAAGCAAGAGATGTAGGCACAACGACCGGGAGGAGGAGGAGGAGAAGTAGGAGAAGGTTATCCCTCCTCTGTTGTAGCTCCTGTTGCCAGTTGGCCATAAAAAATCAGTGAACCAATTAATGCAGTACAGCGATTCATACCCTTGGCAGGATGTCGAGCTCATTGTCCATTGTCCTTGTTGCCTGCTGCTTGCTTCTCTTGTTGTTGTTGTTGTTGTTATTGTTGTTGTTGCCCATCATGCGCGTGCCTGACCCGATAATGCCGCCAAATGTTTTCCTCGCTGAGCATTAAACACACTTTACGCCCCAGTATGAAAGGACATAGGGACAGGGACAATGTTGTGTAAGAGGAAGCAGCGCTTCATTTGGCTCGGACAAAAAGTGGAATACTACAGTGGAGATGCCATGCCAACGAACAAAACTGCTTAAGTGGAAGATATGATCCAATCATGGGTCCATTCCAATTTTATTTGAAAGCAACAATGAAAACTAAATGAAGAACTTGAAATCGGTTTCTTTTAGCTTGTCTTTACTGTGCACTGTGCACCTTCTTTTACCCATACCATACTTAAAGACCCTGCTGCTTATTCTGCCACTTGTTCCGGTGTCGAGTTGCACACGCGGCGGCGGCAGCGGTGGCGGTGGCAGCGGTGGCAGCAGCGGCCTCAATTCGAAATTGTCTGCCCTTTCACCAGAGTGCCAGCTCCTAGCCTGGTGGCTTCGTCTGTTTCCTCCTCATTTAGTCCAGGTGCACACATATGTGTATAAGGATACACGCAACTCCTGTCTACTCCTCAATCCTCCTCAACCTTCTTGCACACTTCCCCCCCACTTACTCTTATTATTCCTCTACCCTTAAATGAATTGTGTTGAAAATGTTGGTTTATTGATTTGTAAGTCGAAATTTAATTGAAAATCAGCTCCCCGACTCCGATCCCATTTTGGCTTATACTTTGCTACTGGCTAGTCCAAGAGAGAGACAGAGAGAGAGAAAGAGAGAGAGAAGCAAGGCAAGGCCAGATTCCAACCAACTGATAGTGGTCAGGCTCATATTTTGCGGTGCACTAATTAGAAAGTGAGCTGGCCAAAAAAACAAAAAATGAGAGAAATGAAAACTGTTTAGCACGGCAAGTTTTAGCAATGAAAGGCCACACACACACACACACACACACACACACACACACACACACACACACACACACACACAGACTAGTATAACCCATGGACTAAAAGTGCAAGGCTTGGCTCTAAAATCTAATTACTTGAGTGAAAGAGACGACGACATGGGCCAGGGCAGGGTAAGGTAAGGATAGGGGCCAAATGGCGCAATTCTCGAGTTTATCTCAGTGTACTGAACAGGTCAGTGGGCAGCAGGTGAATGAAGCATATGATTTTGAAAATTATGAACCAAGCGAAATTAATATCATACTCTTAATTGCATTTACTCATTGTGGATAAGTTCTGCCCTAAATGAGAAGCAGAATGCAGCTTGGCAACATCAAAATAATAAGAAAGTTTTCCCAAGATTGAGCGCCATGGCTACGGCTTTTGAATTTTCAAATTGAAATTGAATTTCCCAAAACAGAAGCAAGGAATTGTTGTGAAATTTCACTTAAAGTTATTAGACTAAATAAAACAAACAGATTTATCATATTCTCGAATTTTTTAAATCACATAATTCATCAATCAGATATTTTTGCTTTCGAAAATTAAATCCTTTTTCTTGAAAGTTCTAGTAACAATTAAAATTGAATTCGAATACTTTTTAGAAAAACTGATTTACATATTTATTCCCCTCCCAGCCAACTCTCCCGAACTGATAGGAACCACTTGTCATCTTCATCTTCTTCGTCCTGAAACCTTTGCTCTCGGTAAAAGTAATAATAATAAAAATAGTAAATGAAATGAAACAAAGATCAAATTCAATGGAATTTGTTTGGCTGTATGCGCCGCCTTCTCAAAGGAATAATAAATTTATTTCTGTTCAAAAACCCAAAAACTATTTAAAAGGTATTTAACCTCACGAAAACAAAACATCGGGCGCACGAATGAAATGAAATGAAAGGGGGCCCCCTACCCCCAGTCCCATTCCCTGCCCCTGCAGCACTTCCGATACGATGGAATGCCTTCCTGCTTTTGCGCACGCGTCCCCGATTTGAACTGAAGGAAAACATCTGCCCCGGAGTGAAAAAAAGGAAAAAAAAATAACAGAGATTTGCCCCCGCTCTCAATCAGTGCGCTTCCTGTCAGGACAGGACACGACACGACACGATAACATGTGTGTGTGCACAGTCAGGACGAGAGCAAGGCAAGGCAAGGGCGAAGGCGACGACGAGGGTAAGAAAGAGTCCTTTTGTGCGTGTGTGTGTGTGGGTCTACGCGTGCTGCTAATGCAGATGCCCTAGGAGAAGATGAATTTTCGGAGGTGGGGGGTCATCATCATCCACATATTGATATGATGATCAAACGAAATTTGCAAATGCAGCATTTGTTGCCCATGATGATCATTCGACCAACCGAGTCCAATTTGCAGTCAAAGGATTTCTGTGGAACTATTAAGGAATGCTGCTCATTATGATGCCAACGATGATTCACAAAAGGACAGCTGCCTGGGTGGTTTCTGCTTTCCATTTAAGCCGTTTACCATCAAAGTTGCACTTAATCAGTGTTAACAAGGAGCCAAACAAGCAACAGCGGCAACAACACCGAGCAGCGGCAGCAGCAGCAGCAGTTGGAGTACGTGCCTGGGACAAGAACGAGAACATGTCTCGTCACAGCCATTAGCAGGACGAAACAAAACAGCAGCAGCAACATCATCAGCAGCGATGAAAGCTGAGACGAGAGACAGAGAGAGAGAGACAAGATGGTTGGCTGGTTGGTTGGTTGGTAGGTAACCACCCGGTAAGCACTTTTCGAGTGCCACACAAGTAATGCCAGGCCAGGAATCAGCTTAATCCAAACATGCACACGTACCGTTCCATTTCGTTCCATCTTCAGCTTCAACTCCAACTCCAACCCATCTACCATCCCACCCCTCCACCTATTCTCTCGCTCTCAGCAACTCGTTATCGCATTGCCATATCGCTTATTAACCCTCCCATCCCTCCACTCCATCAGCGGGGCAGCTGGAAGCGTCAACACTTTCTACACTTACTCCCCCCGACCCCCAGTCTTCTTTTGGCATGGTGTGTGTGTGTGTGTGCACTTGCCCCGGATATGCTTGAGATGATGTGCTTGTGCTTACTTACTTTTTGGTCCTCCTATCAGATTCAGATTCCTCCAGCTGCAACAGCAGCATCATCCTCTTCATCCTCCTCATACCTCCACATTAAATGCCTTGTGCGCTTCTTCCGGTTTATATTGGTTGCTCGCCGTTTCTTTTTCGTTTTTGCCCTTTGTCTTGTTGTCGCTGTCGTCGTTTTCGTCTTGTGTTTTTCGGCTTCGGTTTCTGTTTTCATCCTCAACCTCATCTTTTTCCTTACTCCTCCATCTCCTGTACTTTTCGTGCCACTGGTCTCAATTTCCCAAGTTGGCACGAGCGAAATGTCCTTGCATTATTCACATCTTCTCTGCGCTAGCGTTGATGTGCCCTCCACTTAGTTAGCTGTCGGTTTTGTCTCCTATTCCCTAAGCTTAAGTGCAGTTAAGCATCTTAATAACGCCATTTTTGTCCCTTACATAAGCTCGCACAGAAAACAGACAACAGAGAGCAGAAATTATACCAAAACCACCAACCCCAACATCTTGGGCAGAAGGTAAGTGAGATTAGCAAATTGTGTGACGATCGAAACCACACTTGTGCTTGATGGAAAGATGTTCAGGATCAAATGTCTTACGTGGGGCAAAATTGATTTACCCCAAATCCATTAGAAAGCTAAACTAAAATCTCAACAAATCTTTCAAATTATTTTTGATGAAAAAACTTCTTAGATAAAGTTAGCATATTGTATCTAAATGTTTGTATATAATTTGCAACCTGGAGTTAATTTCTAGAAAGTAAGATTAATCTTTGCTCTAAGATGACCACTAACTAGTTAAGAATTACAACAAATAGAACATAGGTACATCAAATGTCAAAATAGAAAGAAAATTCCAACGTTTTGAAGTAATGGCATTACTTCATATACGTAGATTTAAATATATATTCATTTCTTTTGTGAGGGGTTAAGAAAAAGCAAATTAGAATTAACTTGTGTGTGTCCTCCATTGAATCAATCAATGATAATGCCGACATTGTTTGCCATTCTGGCTGCCTGGCTACCTGCCTCTGCCTCTGGCATTGGTCATTCTTCGTTTGATTGTTTTGATTTCTACAGCAACAAAAAAAGAACACAAAAAGAAACAAAAACAAAAAAAAATTAAAAAGAAATCCACATCAAAATCGAAAAACGGAATCTCTGTTGGGTTGAGGTAGTGCATAAAATAGCAACATTTACTTAAATATTTGACGGGAAGCCCCACACACACACACACACACACACGCACAGAGAGAACGATTGAATGGCCAATTGGTAAATGAGGTGAGTGTATGAATGAATGGATGAATATATGGAATGGGATGCCATTGGTATCGGTAGAAGGAGGATGGGGGGGTTGCTTTTGTCTTTATCATCCGAATACTGAAATTGTCCCTGACTGCGGATTCATTCACACTATTCTTCATGCTCTTCGTCGTCGTCTCTCGCGTGTGCTTTTCGTTGTACTAATCCAATTGAATTTAAATGGGAACTTGGGGCGATTTGGGCAGGTGTCGGTGCCCGTGTCCGATGGTGTGATGGCCTGATATCAGTTGTTGCAGGTGTTATTCTGTACAAAATTGTACATTTAAATGCTTTCTATTTTGGCCAGCTGACTGACTGACTGACTGACTGTTTGACTGACTGACTGACTCCTGCCACCCACCTCACATCACTAGTTCGTGCTTTCGGTTCTTTTGTTTTTGCCTTCGATTCAATTTGATTTGATTTCGATTTGAGTTTTCTATTCTTTCGTTTTTCGCTTTGGTTTCGCTACCAGAACATCCGCATTAAAAAGTTTTGTCTAGTCGAGCGGAAATCAAAAAGTTTTATTGAGTAAAAAGACAGAAAACGGTGGAGAAAACTTGAAATAAAGGGAAAATATTTCGTAATAAGAAAATAACATGAAGCAAGGACGACACGAACAACGGGAAACTGGCGATGCATTTTATTGCCACGTCCTGCGGAACGAACGAAACGACAGTCAGGACAGGGGACAGACGACACAGGACACGTAGCGGAGACAAACATTTCCGATTTCACACTCTTCACCCACACACATACGTACATACACACACACACACACACACATACGTACTGTCGTTGTCAGAGATATTCTCTTAAAGACCCAAATTTTCTCTCTAAAATGTTTATTTACAATTTGCATTTCAATTCATTCAAAAATTTTCATGTCTGCTCTGGTGGGTGGAGAGGTGGCAACTACACACAAACATATAGACACTCTTTCGCACTCCCACACTCACACACACACTTGCCGCACACCACGCTTTGGGGTTCGTTGCGTATACGCCTCGGTGAACGCAAGTAAAACTGATTAATTGCGATGCAATTAATAATGAGAAACGGTAAATGGCAGGTAATAAATTGCTCACTCACACTACATATACACACACACACACGCACACACACAACTGATACAGTATGTAAAACAGAAAGAGGGGCAGAATGGGGGTAAATCAAAAATGAAAAGTGAAAAACGGAAAATGCCGTTTTAGAAATTCTGCATCATTCACACACAGAGTTTTGTTTTGTTTATGCAATTGCATTGAAAAATTACAACAGGAGATGATGATATTTAAATCTATATCAAACATTTATGTTATGCTAGAGAGCTAATGGTCGATAAGGGGGTGGGTCTGGGGCTGGTAAGGGGCGGCATGGGATGCAATGAAATATTCATTCATTTCATATAGGGAAATGACCGCATTAACTAGACGAAAAGTTCATTGCCAGTAAAAAGAGCCGCCAAATTTGAAAACACGAACATACATAGGAATTTAGTTGAACTGAATGCAGTTGGAAAGTTTATGATTGGAAAATATATTATTCAAATCACTCAGGGAAAGCCTAATGAACGCGGTTGTCCAATGGAAAATTGTCAAGCTATGAGTGAAAATTGTCAATTTTAAATTTTCTCACATACATTTGGAAAACTTTTTGTTTCAACGCTCCCAAGTAAAAATCGAAAAATTCTTTCTGTTGAAATAATTGAATAATGTTTTTCATTTGCATTTTATTCACTATGTACGTACCAGTTGATATATGAAGTCTCTTAATGGAATCTTTTCCCCTAACTGTGGGCACTTTTCGAGGGGTATCAGACAGATATTCCAATAATGCATCATCAGTAACCTAACTATGTACTTTTACTCTAAGTCTAGGTGTGAGGGGAGGAGTAAATAGAAAATTCAAGTCAATTATACATTTGATTTATGATTTTAACAAGTCGCGCACAAGAAAACAATGGGGCAATCGTCCTGCCCTCTGGCCCTCTGGATCTGCCCTGTTCCCCAGCTGGCGCCAGACTATGATCTATTGCCACCTTTTTAAAGATGCACAACAACACACACACACTTTGCCAGATGAAGACTTCCCTCCCTCCCCCCTCACTCACTAATAACCACAAAAGGTTCCTGTAATTCCTTCATCATTGCATGAATACATATTTAAATGAGTTCCGGCTGCCGTTGCGCCTGCGCACTCTAATTTTTATTGTGCCTCTGCCCCCGCATCGGGAGTTCGGGGTCGGAGTTGGGGTTGGGGTCACATAGGCACTCTCACACAAATGTTATGTAAATTTTTTATGAATTGTTTTCGTATCTCCCTCAATTTAGTTCTTTATTTTGTTTTTTTTTTTCGAAATGTTCTTCTATTTTGGTACGCGCCATTAGCATAAGTTGTTGCTGTTGTTGTTGTTGTGTGTGTGTCTCCTCATCTATCGACAAGTGTTTGATAATATTTTATCATCTTACTCTAAATATGCTTTGAAAGTGAATCTTGAGCATCGTTTGAAGTTGTTCCGACCCCTTTAAAAAACAGCTGAAATCGAAAAAGAAAAACTAAAACCAAAAGACAGAGATTTTTCTATTGCCCAAGCAGGTGCAATTCTCCGGAGAGGGGAGGGGAAATATGTATTTACTTTACTTTAGAGAAAGAACTGACAGTAACTAAGCTATAAGAGGCTTAGTTCAACTAGGTGGCCCACTAACTTCTAGTTATGCGTTATGGCTTACTGAGGTGGAGGCTGAAGAATGACCAGCTGTGGCATAAGACAAAGACAAACAAATTTTCCCACAAATTAATCTACGTTGCGGCTCATTAGCCTTGACGTGTTAACCATTAGGACAATAGTTACGCTACCCTTTCCTCCTCCCCCCCTTTCATTCTTCTGTTTTCGTTTTTCTGTACTGTTGGTATTTTGGTTTTACGGAAGGACCCTCTTCGTGTTCCTTTATTAATGATGTTGTGGTCTCTGACTTAATGACTCCTCTGACCTCTGCTGCTGAGCCTGCCTGTTGAGTCACATAGTGTGAGAAAGAAACAGAGACACGGAGAGAGAGAGCGAAAGACCCTAATCAGGTAGTTCTTCGTCTTGGCGTTTTTCTTTCTTTTTTTTTTTTTTTGGTTTTCTGGTCTCTTCCAATCACAAATAAGCAAGAGATAGAGATAGCAAGTGTAAGAAAGAGAGCCCAGAACCAGAACTCTGGAAACGGGTTTTCTTTAAGTTACTTGACCCATCTGTTGGTCAGTTACAAGTTCTTCATGATGATGATGATGATGCTGTGCATGAAATTTTGTATTGAAATGGTTGAGAATATTTTGTATCGCCATTGCAACGATCATAGGCCACACCCTCCTCACTCGGACACACACACACACACACACACACACACACTTATTCATTCTAAGATATTTTGATTTAATTAAAATCTAGGCAAAAATGTAAAATAAACTTGCAAATTTTTAAGAAAATATGACACTGATATGCCATTAGGATGGACCATTCCAACAAATATTCCTTAGAGGTTTTAAGTGTCACAGTTCAGCAATAAAAGAGGAAGTTTCTTAGTGGTTAACATAAAACAAACAATGCAATTTCAAGAGCTATTTCTTCAGTGGATCAGATCAGATCAGTATCTTCTTATATCCTCACTAAATAATATAAAAGTAAAGACCTTTGACCTATGCCTGGATTGGGTTATGGAATGGGCATTGAGATTTTTGCACAACACAATTTTAATAGTCTTAATTAAATTTTCATTTTTAGAGTTGCCCAAGAAAGGATTTCATTAAAACAATTGCTTATGCAATTTGTTATTTATAATCCTTTGCTTGGCGCCACTTAATAAATTTCCAGAAAATAGGTTCCACTTCAAAATAGAAGCCTGGCACACTTGCAGTTTTATGTCTGCAACCACGTTAAATAAAAAAAAGAAAAAGAAAAGGACACAGAGAAAGAGACAGAGAGAGCGAGTGAGAAAGAGCGAGATATGAAAAAAAAGGATAAAGTTAATCTGCAGAAATTGCAAACCCAGTATAGAGTCAAAGGCAAAAAGGCTTCCATGAGAATGCCATTGCGGTTGATGAGGCTACCAGAGGGACACACCGAAGAGCCAGTCAAAATGAAAGAGGGGGTAGTGCAGAGGTTGGACGGGGAGGGACGGACGGAATGTTCGCCCAGCTGTAGCCAAGGATTTTTGAGGATTGTTGGGCTACCGCCTGATGCTGATGCTGCTGCTGCTGCTGGTGTCAAATATTTAATTCAAATGTAAATTTTTGCATATGCCAAGGCTGTCAAATGCTTCGCTGCATTTCGAAAATGCCAAAAAAAAAAACGAAACGAAACGAAAAAGAAGATGCTGCAAAGCCCTCAAGAAGAGGAGAGGAGGAGGAGGAGCAGAGTCAAGGTGGTGGCACCCAAGTCGACACTTGTCAAGGACTAAGCCAATAACTCAAACCAAAATTGACATCACAAATGGAGCCGAATCATACAACACCTTCAGTTTGCGGTTTCCATCATTGCATTGCACAGGCTTAAATTCCCATTTGCCTGAGACCAAAAACCAAAAAAGGATCCAAGTATTTTCATACAATTAGGTAACTGAATGGCCCAAAAACGAATGCAAGAAGAACATCATGGAGAAGTAGTAGTTGTAGTAGTCGTAGTAGAAAAGGAAGAAGTAGAAGGTAATGGTGCTATGGGTGAGGCGGTGAGGCCCAGGGTGAAATGGAAATTCCAACACAAATATGAACTCCACACTTGACTGCCAAAAACTTGGAACAAAACTTTTGCAACCAAGCAAAGGCCACTCGGCTGCAGCCATCATCATGAGGAGATGGCAGGCGGAAATAGTGATGGGACTGGGTAAGGTGGATGGGCGGATGGGTCGATGGTGCTGATGGTTCTGGGTCTGGTTCTAGTCTTACAGGGTGGGATTCAGTTATTTTGTTTCATTTGGGTAAATTGCATTTTATTTCATTGGTGGGTGGGGAGGATTCGAGTGGACTGAGTTGGAGGGTCCTTAAAACGTTTCTTGCATGCAGTTTGAATCTTATGCAAATATTTTTTGGATAAGCTTTTCAAAATGGCATTATGTGTAGGTTTTAGAGTGTGGTTGGCTGGCGGGCCGAGGCCGAGGCTGAGGCTGAGGGTCATACATACATATATTGGAGCCAAAAAAGAGTCCAACATTGTATGCACACAGGATAGTTTTAAATTCTGAGCCTAGGGTGTTTGGGATTTGGGGCATACCATGTGACTAAGCTGTGTGTGTGTGTGTGTGTGTGTTTGCAAGCGAAATGGACACCCAAAATGACTGAAATATAAACTGTAATGGATTTCATTTGAATGGTTTACTTTGAATTAATGGACCTGGATAAAAACTAGTACATTTTAGTTAGTTAAACGATGGGATGGAATAATAAACTGTTGGTGAGGATGTCGATTTGGTTATGTGTGTGTGTGTTTGTCTATGTGTGGCACTTGGCACTCTTGTGCTCTGCTATTTCATCATATTATTAAAACACTCATGATCCGGTCTACCCCCCGGTTCCATCTCCTTCCCCCCTCCCCCATTCGCCACTGATGCATTGATCGTGTGGCATTCCAACAAACCTCTGACTCGGACCACTCAACCAATCTCTTCTAATTAACATGTTTGGCCATCCTCTCTTATATGCAACATGTTCGAACAGCTGTTCATTTATAAGAGAATTAAATGCATTGTAACGAACATGTTTGAACAGTTGTTTGTATAAGAGAATGAGCCAACTAGAGAGAGAAAAAGAGAGGTAGACCGTTTGAACCACATGCTTCGCTTTTCGTTTTTTTTTTTTTGTTTCTTTTTTGCAAGGTGTTATATGTGAGTTGTTTTTTTTTTTGTTGTTGTTCTGTTGCTTGGACAGGCCAATTTGTTGTCTAGCAAGAAGTGGCAGATACTTTGGCTCGATACATGGCTTTGACTTGTGGTTGCTAGCTGCTAGCCAGCCAGAATGTTGCATTGTTATGCACCAAGCGTATCACATTCACCCACCAGCAGCAGCACCACTCCCGACTACCGACTCCCGACTCCTTCCTAGCACATTGGCTTGTGCCTCGTCTCGGCAACTCTTGTCGTGGTTCCTTTTGGTTGGTTTCCCCAGGTATATACCTGACCTGACTTTGGCGCTTCCACTTTGAGATACTTAGTACCGAATATTAAACACTTATGAGCTGACCAGCCTTTTATAATTATAGTAGGCAATTGGCAAGGATCACAATATACCCCCTCTCCGTTTATCTCACACAGGGTATGGGTATGGTTATGGGGAGCAGACACTTTCCGTTTTGTCCATTGCAGAAGAAGTCAAGTTACTTTGTATGCCAAATGTGTTTATATATTTTCAAACTTGGATTGGATTGAATTGAAATTACCATGGCGAGGGGAGGGGAAGAAGGGGCTGAGTGATGAGTAAGTGAGTCGGGATGCCTTTTGGTTTTAGAAACCGCACCGCAGCGGCACATTGACATTGCCAATACACAGACATACACATATAAGTGCAGATGTATGCAGTATCTACCTATGTATAGGTATTACCTGAGCTGATATTTTGTTGGTTTTCTGTTTTTTTTTTTTTTTTTGGGGTAGCTTTATTGTCGTGGTCGGGAAACGACTCTCGGAACGGAAGCGAACAAGAGGCATGGCAGTAAGGTAAAAGGTAAAGTAATGGCATATCATAATAATTATTAAGTAAGTTTTCTATATACACACACATATAAAGGTATATGTGTGTGTGTATGTATAAGAAGCGAAAACGTAATTTGAGTCAAAGGACGGCATGTGGCTTGAGAAGGTTCCTTTTACTTCGCTTTTTTGTTCCGTTTCTTTTTTTTTTCCTCCATCTCTCTTATTTGCTCTATCACTGTGTGTCAGTGTGCGTGTGTGTGTGTGTTTTGGCAGGTGAAGTTCAAAAAATCCTTCCTGTTTGCAGGATATGCAGTTAGTTTTTAATGTGGCACGAGCAACAGCAGCAACAGTAAACGAGGCAACGAAACAAAGCGTAGCAGAAGATACTGTATCTTGTATCTTTTGCAGATTCGTTGGGATGCAAGTGAACTTTTTGTTCAAATATGCAAACTGCTGTTGTTTTGTCAAACATCTGTCTGTGTGCATCCCCCCCTTGCCCCACTCCACCAGTCCTTCAATCACTCTGTGTCGCCTTTATCCTGTCTTATAAGCACCCTCCTTTCCCCCCTCTGGCTTTAGTCATAATCACGTTTTATTGGATTTTATTTTCATTCCGTAAATCGCCTAATCGTCTTTCTTTTCACTCTTCACTCCTCGATGCTTGCTCCTCACTCTCTTTTCGCTTTTTTGCTTCTGTCCATTTTGCATAAATTGTTTTTTCTTGCTGTTTTTTTTTTCTCGGTCATCTTGGTTTTTTTTATGTTATTATTATTGCTGTTGTTGTTGTTGTTGGTATTTCTCTTTTATATTTTGTTTTTCTTTTTGTTGTATTTTTTGCGTCATATTTTCACCTTGTTGTGGTTTCTTTTTTTTTTTTTTTGGTGTTTTATTTTTTTTTTTTTTTTGGTGTTTTATTTTTATTTTTTTTGATTTTATTTTTTGGCTTTATGATTTTTGTGTTTTCTTTGTATTTCAAGGAACCCATGGGCAATTAAAAACTGTAGCAGAAGCAACGAAAGAAAACAAAAACGAAAATAATATAAAATAAATATCCAAAGTGAGAGTGAAAATTTGAATTAAAAGTGTTTTTCCTCCTTTTATATACATACTTGTATGGTTTCCCCTGTGCTTTTTTTTTTATTACCAACTGTTTTTCGATTAATAGAGCAAAGCATAAAATGCAATTTGTGTAAAAAACATTTATTTTAAAACAGACAATTCACCCAGCCCCATTCAGACAAATGGACTCATCGAAATTAATAAGCAATTTGACAAAACTAATGCATCAACGAGATAGATGATCGAATGTGGATATAGTCTATTTGATCTGTACGATATGAGTATCTCTTTTCTGAAGGAAAACATTTCAAATTCAACAATGAAATCTCTGAAATCTTAAGAGACATCGAATTAAGATATTGTTAACTTTAAGGAAAGTTGTGTTTTTTCTTTATCATTAACAACAAATCTTTAGCTACCTTTTTTTTCAGCTGCTGCTGCTGCTGCTGCTGCTGCTGCTGCTCATCATCTGTCTAGTTGGTTATTGGGTGTCAAAAATGTATCTGTGTGTGTTGCCATTTGTGAATTACACATACCAGATATCAGATACAAGACATAAGATACAAGATACTTATTTATGTGGGTTATCAACTCTCATCTAGCAACTGGCCCTCTCTCGCCTTGTTAACATATTGAACACAATTTTGAAATGTGGCCTTCCCTCGAGACGAGGCGGCATGAGATGGGATGTGATGTGAAATGGTATCAAAGTATTGGGCAGGGCATACCAAGAGGGGCATCATCCGATCAAGACAAATAACAAACAAGCAACAAACAAAAACAAGCAGCTACAACAATTGTCGACCTCTGCTCAAACATCATTATCATCATCATCATCATTGTCAGCATCCGCGCACAGTATTTCATTCAATAGAGACGACAACTTCGACATTCGACAGTCGACAGTCGACAGTCGACATCATCATCATCATCATCATCTTCATTATTGACGTCTGCTACTGCCGCTGACATATGATGAGGGCTGAGGGTTATAACAAACCGCAGACCCAGCGCCCTCCTTTGAAATCGCGAAAATATTTTCAATAGATTTGATTTAAAATGATTTTGAGTGCACAAATTAAGTGACGAATGTGAGGAGGGGAGTGGGAGCCTGGAGGGGGGGATTAACAGGCATCAACCTTGATTAGCCATCTACCATATGAGGGTGCTGCCAACAACAGAGAGAGAGAGAGAGAGGGGGGGTAAGAAATCATCCATCTGATCAGCGTATAATTGCTTGATAAATTTAATTGAATATGTTTTCAGTTTCCATATGATGATGGTTATATTTGCTTGTGGTGGTTGGTGGCGCCTTGTTATGTCCTCTCCCCGGGAATCCCCCAACCCTACGCTATCTTTATCTGTACGTTGAGCAAAACGTTGACGCACTGTGAATTCTGATTCATTTGGATAATAAATAAAGCTAAAGAATTTGACATACTTTTTGAACATATAGATAAGAAAATATTAGTTAACTTTAACACAGCTCAGCCATTCGAGATGTATCAATTTATTTTGTTCGATTAAAAAAAAAATTGGTTATCTTGGCCCATGAGGGGATCGAACCCGCGACCTTCGCGTTATTAGCACGACGCTCTAACCAACTGAGCTAATGGGCCATGTTGATTTCGGACTTCTCAATTCAAATATTTCCAATGAAATTCTGAAATTCTTTTCTTTTTTCTTTTTTTTTTTGTTGTCCTGTGCATATAAATATTTAGATTTAGCAAAGAACTGAGAGAATCGTTAAAGTTTATGCTCGAATAGGTGACCCCGATTACACGTTGAAGAAGAAGAAGAAGAAGATGACGACAAAGAGAAGATCTTTTCATATAATGAGTAACTCGTTAATTGTCCGACCACAACAAAAGCGACGACTGTGTCTCATCATCAGCTGTCCGTTTTTTACTCTCGTCCTCTCTCTGTCCCTCTCTCGTATGGAATTGCAATTGCTGCATGCACCTGCTGCCACACTATGTCGCGTCCAGTGCTCTACGCTTGGAAACCTGCTCGACTCCTTTTTCTCTTTTACTCCATGACGTCTGCTGCTTCTTCTTCTACCTCTTCTTTTCCTTTTCATTTACCGTTTTTGTTTTTTTTTTTTTTTTGGTTTTGTTGCTTTTTTGCCTTTTGGTTTTTGGCTTGGTTATATGTATGTATATATTGTTGTTTTTTTTTTTGTTATTTTTGACCAAAACACAAACTGAAAACTTGGCAACGCGTGCTTCGAACTTCGAACATGTTTTATGTATTGTGCACCTGGTGGAAGTGCTTTGCCCCTGCCCCTCCTCCTCCTCCCCCACAAGGAGCGACTGAGACAGTCAATAGAAGTGGAAGCGATAGAATGAGGGAGAGAGTGAGAAAGCGATAGCGGTAGATGGAGAAAAGGGTGGTTAAGCATAGAGGAGGAATTGGCAGCGGTCGCTTAAATATAGGCGGCGGAGAGGAGGAGCGGCGGTGGCTTTCGCCTTGGCCGGCCGGTAATAACAACAAAATACAATACAAAAAAAACACAAAAAGGGGTGCAAAAAAAAAAAAAAAGGCAACGAACGAACAACGAACAAACGAATGAAGAAACAAACCAACAAACAAACTACTAAACAACAAAAAAAAAAAAAACATTGTGCCCCCTTTAGACTTACCTCAGCTCTCTCCCCACCCCCCGCTGTTGTGGCAGCGACGACCTTCCCTGCCCCAAACACCCTCGACTTGTGGTGTAGTAAGGCGCATTGCGAATATATAAAAGTATCTGAGCGCATAAAAAACGAGCTCAGTAGTGAACGGTACTTTGTAACGGCAACCCGGCACTAAAGCACTAGCGGCGGTTCGACCTAACAGTAAATCAAATAGAAGTTAAGAAAGCTGCTAAGGACGCAGCAGCAGCAGCAGCAGCTAAAGACAGATCGACCATGTTGCAAGTTGGCCTTGGCTAATGCTAGACAATCTGAGCTATATATGTACATGCATATGTATGTGTAGAGCATATATTGTGCATATAGGACGGATTCTATATATACATATATATTTATTTCCCCTCTACAACAACAAATTTATTGCTGCTCTAGGAATTTTAACTGCTGGAACTAACTACTGGGGCAGTAAACTTGTACATCATCCGCTTATGGCTTGACATACAAAAACGGACAACTGAAAAAAACCAAAAGCAAAAGCATAGAAAAAGGCAGCAGCAGCAGCAAAAAACCGAAAAACAAAAAAGAGAAAAGTCAAAAGCATTTCCCCATTGGTGAGTACTCCAATATGATGAACCCCCTCGCCATCCCTTCTTTTCTAGCATGCCACTTCAGCAGATCCCCACCCACCCACACCCCTACCTCACCTCACCCCCTTACACTAGAAAAACAAATCCATCAGCTTAAAGTTTGGTTGCATCTGCATCTACTACATACTCTGTACTCGAATGTAGCTTTTGGTCGTAAAAACTACTCTCAGCTGAGAGTGAGTGAAACGTGGTGGGATGCGGGGGAGTGGAGTTGAAGGTGGCGGAGAGTTTGACTGCAAATGTAGATGAATGAGCAAATGGCATCACATCCCAGATCCCAGATCCCGTGTCCCGAAATGCCATTTTAGCTTTTCTCCTCAATGGCTCTGATGGTGACACATTGCGTATACGCCGCATCAGCCTCTCGACCAAGATTTGTCTCCTCCACATAGTTGGTTGGTGTTTGTTTTTGGTTCTCTTTTATTGTTTTTTTTTTTTGTTTTTTTGGTTTTTATGAATGGAATGAATGAAATGTGAATGTCGCCAAGAGAAAACAAAACAAACAAAAAAACTATTTGCTCTTCATTTTGGCATAAACATTTTGATTTTGGTTTGCTATGTTGCTTTTTTGTCGCATTTAATTTGTTGGAAATGTGGGCGGGCATCTGCTCTATTTTTGCATCTCTCTCTCTATTTGTATATCTATTGTTTTGTATCTTGACCAAGTGCTACTACTTAGCCAACTTCTTTTTTTGGCTTTTCTGTGCCTCAATTTTATTTATGTGTACGCTTTGTTGTTGTTTTTGAAAAACAATTTCTAAAAGTTGTTGGCCGCAGAAATATTTCATGTAGGCAGTCGACTGACACCAAGTTGCCTCCGAATTGTGGAGGGGTGCCCTCCTCAGTGTGTGTGTGTGTGTGTGTGTGGGTCGACACACGCATAAAATCAAACAATGATAAAATCAGAAAATCAAACCAAAAGATTGAATCTCGTTTGGATCAGCAGACAGTGGCAATATCATTCACAAAGTTGAATTGATTACTTAAATATTGAATAAAATTAATAAATTCCCGAAAAGCAAAGACTTTTCTCTCGAAAAAGAGAATCTTTGATTAAGATTTATTAATATGAAAATAGAATGATGAAATTATTTGTATTACAATTTCATAAGTTTGTAGAAAAATTTGGAAGAAGGTCTTTGAGTAATATTAGAACTCTTCAATTAGCTAATTTGATCATTTTGATCACTTTTCAAAAGCTTTTACGAGCATTTTCCGAACATTTTCAAAAGCTTTTTCGAACATTTTCCATAAAAATGAGAGCCATTTTCCAAATGTAAATATCAACAAATGTTTTCAAAGAAATATCTATCAGAACGAAACAATTAAAAGTTAAAGTAAAAGTTTGAAAATTTTGTAGAAATAATTAAATTCATATTTATCGACTTTGCGATGTTATGAAAACAATTAAATAAGTACACTTTTTCCAATGGAAATTTCATGTTAATAAAAGAATTAAAAGGTCAGAAAAATGATTTGCAAATTTTGCAAAATAAACTTTTATACACAAATTCCACAGAAATCGTCTATGGAAAACAAGGAATTCCATTCGAGCTATCCAACATTCCAAAAATCACATTCTACGTTATGTTTCAGCAAAAATTAATAACAAATTGAATGTGGCATTGGTTGTTAATCAACAATAAAATCAATTACTACAAACACATTGTAACAATTGTGATTGAAATATTTGAAATACATTCCATGTTTTGTTTTCTACTGATTTTAAATATATTAGACATTTGCATATCTACTTGTTTTATCAATTCATCCGTGTATAGTTCTAATAAGAAACAATAAGCCATTTATAGCCAAAAGACTTGCTTTTTTGCTCTGATCTTGGGCTAGATTATAAATGAACTAGTCCAATTTTGCTTGTCCAAGCAAACATTTCATTTTAGTTTCTTTTGTTTTAAATCATTTTAACCAAATTAATTTCTGTTTCTTCTTTCGTTTTATTTTTTATTTTTTAGTGATTTCCTTTTTTGTTTCGGTTGCTGCTGTTCGCTGTTGTTGTTGTTGCTGTTGTTTTTTTAACTGTTTAATTTGTTTACAAATGTGCTGTTGTTTTTATTGATTTATTTATTCATTCACTAAAGTATTTTATTTACTCCAAAATGTTTTACGCTTTTGATTAAACGAATGTGAATTCGTTCGCCCATTGCCGATTGCTGCTATTAATATTATTAATCACTTTCGATCCATTCATTCACTTAGTCATTCATTCATGTATTCATTGCTTGAATGTGATGGGAAGGCGTGGCTCCCCCCCTCCCTTGTGACGAGACATTTGTGTGTGTGTGTGTGTGTTTCCCTTTGTGAATTGCGCTATAAAAGTGCATAGCAAATGCACTTTTTTTTTTTTTGCTAATTGTTTTCTTCTTTGTTTTTGTTAATAATTTTGTGTGTGTGTGTGTGTGTGTGTGTGTGGTTTTTTTTGTGTTTAGTAGAAACAAGTCAAAAAACAATGTAGAAATTCATATATCATGTTTATATGGTAAGTAGGTACCCCAATGACATCTGAGAACAACGCGTCTCGTCTTCGGGGGTTTTCTTACTTCTTACTCTTGAGGCAGGGAGAGAGAGCTACCTTGAGTTGCCACCGGGGGGGACGAAAGTATGGGCTCCGGCTTAAATATACATACATACATATTTTTGCTTTAATTTTTTTTCTCTTTAGCTTATCGTTTTTTGTTTATTATGAGTGCCAAAAAACAAAAAAAAAAAACAACAAAAAAATTATTGCGTTTGCTATTTTTAAAAATTGTACGCAATGGCATTAATTTTTTTTATATATTTTTTTCCACTTGTTTTGTTTTTATTGTTGTAAATTTAATATATGTATGTGTATATTTGTTTGTAATTATGTCAAGTTTGCTTTTTTTGTTTTTTGTTACAACGCTTAATTGCTGGGAAGGTGTGAAATGAAAAATCGTTTAAAGAACTAGAACCAAATACAACGATTTGCCCATCTGCAGACAATCACACATGAAAGACCTAAAGACCTGATTCTTTTTGCTTTATTTTTTTTTAATGGGTAAGGCTTTTTGTTTTTGTTTTAGTTTTTGCTTCAACTTAATGCTCTAAAAGAGAAAGAAAGTTTGCTTATGAGATCAGAATGAATGATGAATGAATGTTTGGTAATTGAAAAGTATATATTAAGCAAATCAGAGGCGTGGACTAAGAGGAATTCGAAACAAACTACTAACTAACTAATGTTTCTTTTCTTTTTTGGTTCTCAGGCTCAGCTAGAGATTTCTGTAAATCTATTTCTTATATTTGCTCTGCAATTAAGTAACTTTCGATTTATTAAAATTATTTCTAACTTACGATAATTCTCGTAAAGAATATTTGATTTTGAAATCATAGAAATGTTTTTTTAGTGTTAATTTTCATTGTTCTTGCTTGCTAAAATTGTAGTTAATTTAATAACATTAATTCTGCTTTGAGACAAGTTAAATCATTTACTGACTTGAGTCTTGGCCAAACTCATTCAGCATTAAGTTACCATTAATTTAAGCTCAAAAGTCAAACATTTATATATTTAATCATTCTTAGAGCTGTCCACAACTTCCCCTCGCCACACACACACACACATATATATATACACAACATCTGACCTTCATTAGTGTGTGTCTCTGTCTTTGTCTATCTGTTGGTTGGTCGGTCTGTCTAAGTTAGTCTATGTCTATCTCGACAATCATTTAGTTTGGACAAAAGACAATAGCTGAAAACCGTTTTGCTTGTTTGTGTATGTAATTTGTTTAAATTTCGTTTTGTTTCTTCAAGGTTTACTGCCATTTTCATAGTTAGTTTCCATCCGTCCTCTCTGAGACTCTGAGTCTAATCAAAGCTAATAAATTAGTGCAATTTTATGTTTTAGAAAATTTCATAAATTTAAGCCAAAAAGCTAGGCTAACCAGCTTGCATAAGATACATTTTTCGAAGGCGTCTCAAAGTCTCAGGGTGCAAAGAAATCGAGAAAGAGAGAAAAACAAAAAAAAAATGTGAGACAAGATAAAAAATTGTTTGTTGCAACCAAATCAAAGCTAGAAGAAAAACCCAAAGCAAGCAGCTAGAAGTGGGCATGCTGAGGGAGTGAGGGGGTGACTGACACACGGAGAGGAAGAGTGTGGAGAAAAAGGCTAAGGTGAAGAAACGATGTGAAAAGTTGAATGCCTAACAAGTTGAAACACGGTGGAAAGAAATAAAAAAAAAAAACCTACAAGCGCGCGAATCTCTAGCAACAACAATGGCTTGGAAAATGTGGAAATGTCTTGGGAATCTTGCGAAATGGATGAAGTTGTTGTTGTTGTTGTTGTTGTTGTTGTTGTTGCTGCCGCCGCTGCTGCTGCAGTTTGTTGAATTAGATAAAAGTTGAAAAGGGGAAATGTTTATGCCAAAAAGTAAGGTGAACAAAAAGGAAGACGGCAAGCGGCAGTCAGATGAAAGGAACCCTGGCAAATGGCAGCCGGAAATGCAACGAAAATAAATGTGGGTAAAAATGCCAAGGAAAAGTGTTGCATTTTTTTCACATTCACTCTCTCTCTCTCTGTCCCGCTCTCTCTCGCTTACTCCCCACTCTTTCGTTTTATACTCTTCTGGCAAATATTTCACACAAAGCTCGCAGCAAATTATCGCAGACAAAAATGGGAAAGAACAACACAAAAAAATGCCCAAGCAGCGTAATGCAAGTGCAAATGCAAGTTACGAGTATGAATCACAACAATTTATAATAACAACAAGCTAAAACCAAGGGAACTCCACACACGCACACACAAACAAACACACACACATATCACGTACTTAATATGAGGCATCATCCATCCTCTGGCAGCTTCTTCACATTCATTAATTCATTCATTCATCGATTTCGTGCGCGCGCGACTAAAAACAAAAACCAAAAAAAAAATAAAAACACAAAGATAAAGCTAAGAAACTGTGATAAACAAATTTTTAAGCAAACATTCATAGAATGCCAAAACTGAAAAGCCAAAAAAAAAAAGAGATGCAGTTTGCACTTTACAGATACATATTGTATCTTACGTGTGAAACGAGACTAAACTGCACACAACTGCAGAAAAATTGTTGAAATCGTTTTGTCTGAGACACAAAACAAACATTAGCCGCAGCCGCAGCCGCAGCAACAGCAACAAATTGTTTTTTGAAAAGTGAAACGGAACCCACAGTGGCCCCCAGGGCCTCATATACATACAAACATACATATGTATGTATGTATGTATGTATCTATGGTAGAAATATGTAGAACTTGGTGAGTCAGTCCCACGCAATGCGAACACCTGAAATCCGCGTCTAACAACACCACAAGCGATCCCAAAAAAAATGAAAAAAAAAACAAGTTTCTTTCACACAGTGTGGGCAAAACCCTCTCCGGATTTACATACATACGACAATATGCATGTCCATATGGACACCCAGTTAAATACGAATGTATGTATGTATGTAGCTAAAGGTGAGGGCAATAGACACTGCCCGACACTTTGACGTCAGCAAACTATTGGTACATACCTCTCTTTGGGTACATACACCTCTTGTCTCTCTGAGTGTGTGTGTGTGTGTGTGTGATATTATTATTTAAGGTACAAGGTACAAAACTGATATAAAGAGTGAGTTAAGTGTCAATTTTTGTTCGTTTTATGATCGACTTGAAAATCATTTCGGTTGAGGTAGGTGTTTGCCTTGCTATTCACATGTACATATGTACACTCGATTAGTTAGCTGGCTCATGTGACAAATATTTAAACGGAAGAACCGCAGCAAAACGATGAAATTATGTTGACAAATATATATAACAATATCTCTATTGGAATATACAAATTGAATTATCAATGGAAAAAAAAGGTAACCAACGAGCTGAAAAATATCTCTCAACTAGCTTGCCATAAATTAAGACTCATACTTGTGAGCAACTTTAACTAAAAACACCAGATAAGCTTAATTCATAGATAGAAGTAGAAGATATCTTTAAAAATCGTTCTGATAAGTACATTTTCTATATCGTTAATCATGGTTTAATTCATTGAAGCAAGAAAGTCGTATGAATTATCTAGGTAAATGATTATCAATTGAAATTTCAGTTATTTTATCATATTTGCTTAGTTTCGATTTAAAACTTACTAAAATTTAAACAGTTCTTCATTTGATCTGTTAAGTCATAAAGAAAATTAATGAATTCGTTTGATTATAAAGACCCAAAGACCCGTTTTACTCAGTAATCGAAGAGGTACTTATAGATTTTATCATCTAACTCGGTTGAACATAATAAAAAAGTTGCCTAAAAACATGATTTTACTGCAATTTGTTAATAAACACATTTTAGATATGATAAATTACCTCGATTTTGGAGGCAAATAATGCTCCTGCCTAGGTCTAGACCTTGTAGGGGATAAAGGGGGTTCGTTTTAAGACTCAATCCAGAGGGTTTTTCTTTCCCTCCTTTGTAATTTAATTGATGTCCTTGTTATATTATCGCGTGGCTATAAGTCTATATTGTTTAATGATGGCCAAAGTGAGGGACTTTTATTTTAATGATAATCTCTAAACAATATTCGTTTGTACAATTTAGACATTTTTTTTCGCTACAATTGTTCCAGTTATTTTGGCTTATACACAATTATGGTGAGAGTTCTTGACCATTAAAACGCTTAACAAAATAAGCGGAAAAAAAACATTAAAATGCGAAAACGCAAAACACAAAACACAAAAAAACCAACAAACACAAACCCAACATAACTTTTTACATGAAACTATGCGAAATGAAATATTCTGGCAATTAAACGACGCACAAATTTTCCTTTTTTTTTTTGGTTTGGTTTTTTGTTGATTTGATTTTTTGTTTTATTCATAGGTATATGTTTGTCTGTATTTTTGTTTAATGTGTTCAACCGCAAAACGAATTATGCAGCAGCTTTACAAGCAATTTAGCCAGCAACAACAAATTAACACAAAATGACAGGGATGGACTGAATGCAAAAAATTACAGAGAGAGAAAGAGAAAAAATGTGCAAAAAATTTTATAATTAAAACACTTGCAGACAGCAAAAGATAACTACATATAGCAGAGAGAGCAGAGAGAACAGAGAGAAAAGCGCAATGCATGTTGGATGGCGGGTGAGGGGGAGGAGGAGGAGGAGTGAAGGGCGGGGTAGGGTAGGGTAGGAAGGTGGTCGTTGCAAATGAACATGCGAAATGAAATCCAATGAAAAGGTCACCTCAATTAGGACAAATTGCACAAATGGCAAAAACTCTGTGTCTCTCTACTTCATAGATACTTAATACTCGTCTTTACAACAAAATCATAGTTTGCTTTAATTTTGATCCTTTGTTTCTGTTTTTGTTTTTGCGGATATTCATCAAATTTGCATTAGCAAATGAGTCGAACGAAAAGAAAGAGAAAGATAGCGATAAATATAAGCAAATGTTGGCAGAGTTTCACAGTTAACTCAATTAACTTATAAAATGTAAACTATGTGAGGCACCAGCAACAATGTTAACAACAACAACAACAACAACAACAAAAGCTCAGTGAACTAAACGGCAACGGTGATTAACTCTTGGCCAAGCCAGCCAGCCAGCCAGCCAACAGATCTAAAAGATCACCCAAATCAGAGATGGAATCAGTTGAAAAACGTGTGGCACATTTTTTTTTTGAGATCAACATTCTTTGAATTTTAAGTCTGAAAAACTATATCTTATTCCAAAATAAGATGCAACTAATATCTAGTAGACGAATTTCTGAACTTATTTTCCTGAAGAATCCAAGGTAATGAAATCCATTTTATATACTCCATTTACACTCTATATATAACGTGAATTGACGTGAGTTCTGTAAGAGAGTCTTGATAATTGTTGGTTCACCCATCTCTAGGTTGTAATAATAAGTATCTGTAGTCAATGCTTAGGCTTTTCCATATGTAGATGCGTGCCAAGAGATACGTGAAAGTATCTATGTATCTGTATCGTTGTATCTTACACTACAACTTACAAGTTACGCTTTGCAGACTCGCGCACTCAGCTGAACGCGAATAATTACCACGCCATGTCTTGGTCAAAAGAGCGAAGAGGGGAGGGCGGTGGGCAAACTGAAAGGGGGTGTGGGGAACTGCTGGTGGCGCCGTCCAAGCGGGGCGGGACAGTACACCCGACTAAAAATATGTAGTTAGTAGTAGTATGTGCGGCGGTGAATGTTTTGTTGTGAAGTAGATCGCACGCTGGTCAACATTGAGCGGCGGCTACAGAGATGATAGGATGGCCGAAGAGTAGAAGCAAGGGGCGTCTGGGTCATAGTTGGGTCGATAGCAGCGCCAGCGGTGCTAATGTGGTTATGAACGCCAGTTGGCCAGGTCAGTCAGTCTGCAATGCTGAGAGACAAAGACTGAGACAGAAACGAAGACCGGAGACGGAGACACAGAGACGAAAGTTTTGCCTGCTAATCGAAATGTGATAATCGAAAGGCACCATGAGCGGCGGGGCGGGGTAGCTGAGTCAAGGCAACACACGTACCGTCATACGAGGAGTTCATTGTTCCCCACCAACAGCAGTGGCAAGTAGGCAGCGCACAACATTTGCACATTTTCACAGCTATTGAACTCATTAATGAAGAAGCTCAAACACCACGTTTTGCTGCTGCTGCTGCTGCACAGCGAATGGAAAGTCGGTGAAAACTGATTGCAAGAAAATCTTCATGCGGAACTATTTAGATATATACATATATGTATCTGTAGATGTAGGCATGAAAAAGTCATTGATGGTCAGTTCACAGGTTCTCAAAGATTTCCATCTTTCTCAAGCCTCTGAAACAACAAATACAAATATCTCGGATGCCTGTCTATTGTAACTAATGTGGCTTTTGCTTTTTTATTTCCTTTATATATTTGTTCCTTTTCGTTCGTTTGCTTCTTCCTAACCAATTTGTCGCATGTTCAGCAAGAACAAGGCAAAAGTCTTGCCAGGCCATTTTCATTTCCATTCCATTATCATGCGAATTGCTCGCCCACTCCTCCAGCAATCCATCCTGCTGCCCCTTCTTCTCTCTCTTCTTCAAAGCAATTCTTTTTCAAGTACCCTGTGTACTTAAAGTGCAAGAGGGTATACAAGATTAAAGTCGTCCAGAAGAGGCCAGCAGCAATTGAAAGGATAATTGATTGATCTAATGTAATTTTCTTCATCAACTATTAAGGCCTTTGCCTTCTTTGTTTGTTGATTATTTTTTAAAAATGGAAACTTTAACTTAAGCTTGATAAGCTTTCTTTGAGATAAAAGAAGCTTATTGCAAGGCAAAAGTAATTGAAAGTACTTTTAAGCATTACTTTACCAAATTACTGGATATTGTTAAGTCGTTCTTGATGTCTCAATGTCGAGGTATTCGTGTTGTTGTTTTTTTTTTTGTAGTTCTTTGCTCTGTTTCTTATTAACATTTATATATAATTTTTTGTTTTTACTTGAGCTTACCCCATCCACCTCCACACGAACTGCTCTTGTTGGGTAGCATAATTGCCTTTTAATGTTGTTGTTCTTTGGTAGCCTTTGGGTATCCTCTTACCTTCCACCCACTGTACATACATATATATATATACACCCTCTCACTTAGGCATTGTCTTTGTGTTGGTTGAGTTTTCCTCTTTGCTTCGTCTCTTTTCGCAGTTTGTGCGCATTTAAAGCAACATTAATTGTTATGATTTACAATGAGAAAAATCATAAATTAATTATTCATGGAGCAACAAACAAGCCTAAGCTCCTCTGACCATTATATGCTACAACCGACCATTGTGTCCGCCCAGACTCAGTCTCAGTCTCAGTCTCCGTCTGAGTCCGAATCTCATTCCCATTGGGTCATTGTCACCAACTGCAATTTCCGCCAATTCCGCTTCCTAAACGGCGGCAGTGGCGATGTCATTTCTGGTGTTTCAGATGGTTGGATGGTGGGATGGCGGAATGGCGGGTGGGAGTGAGGTAGGATGGGGAGAATTGTGCTTCCAATTAGCTAACGGAACTACGTGCAAATCGTTAGATATGATTATTATTTTGCCCGATCCCATTCGAAACGATCCGTTCACTAGTTAGCTAGTTAGGCAGTTAGCCAGTTGGCCACTTGGCTGGCTGCATTGTTCTCACATCGCGGGTAAAAGCGGGTTAATTGATGGCTTTTCCATTAAATTGGTTCGGCTGTCGGACAATCAGGCAACGATTTCTTCTATCTTTTGCATGAAGTTAATTATCACAAAGTCGCGCGTTCGCGTTCGTGCTGCAATTTGGCTTCTGCCACACTCTCTCAATTTGATCAGATCAAAGTGAAATTTTCCTAACATAATGCTCATATACATACATACATACATCTCGGTTCATATAAATCATGTGCCCTCTAAGTATGTCTTAGTGCCATCTGTTGACCATATACACTACTCCTCATCATTTTGTTTTGTTTTGGAGGCCAGAGTGTACAGTGAATAATCAAATAATCAACATAGACATTCTTTCATAGCTTCCACTGTAAGTATAGCCCAAGGCACTTGCCTAGTAATTGGCCACGTCTCTCGTTCTGTCTAGACGCAGTCTCTCTCCCTCTCCCTCTCCCTCTCTCTCTCTCTCTCTCTTTCTGTTTCTCCCACTCTATCCGTCTCATTCGCAGATTAATCGGATGCGTGGCTAATTTATTGATATGTCATCGCATGTGGGTTGCCCTTCTGCTCCACTCAACTACATGTTTCCCCCCCGAAGCAGAGGTGTAGTTACAACGGGGGTCAGGGAGAGGGCTCTTTAAAAATGTAGTAATTTAGCAATTACATGTGATTCGCTTATATGCTAGACATAAATCCACAATCTCAGCAACTTTTATCAAGGAATTCGAGGGATTTCTGCCTCTTATCATTTTAATTTTGCCATCCCTAACAAACAAGTTGATTATTGCTTTTTCAAAATATATCTATGGAAAATCCATTATATTTTGTAATTGTTTTATTTTTAATAATTGGAACTCAACTCAATGTTTCATTGGTTTTTTAAAATCCTTCATGTTATTTATATTACTTGAACAAAGCAGTCATCCTTGTCATCTTAATATCTATACTGGTTACGCCCCTGCTTCCCCCTTCACACAGACAGACACACACACACATTCACATAGACTATTTAGTTCTCCTTGATAATTCTTTTAGATGGGCCACATGCCAAAAATCGAAAAAGAAGAATATTGTTCTTTTTGTCTCGTGTTTTAGTCTCCCTCTCTCTCTCCCTCCCTCTCTTGCTTCCCTATTGTCATCTATTTTCCCCCTTCGCGAAACCCAAATTCCTCAAATATTTGTATTATTTTCTGTAGTTTTGTCATATATTATTAAATTTTGCCTCGTTCGATTCGATTCGTTCGATTGGATACGTTATTCCTCCTTTTGGCTCGATTGCGTGATTCATTTTCATAGTTGTTTCCTTTTTGTATGTACACACATACATACATACATACACCTACATACATATTATAAATGTTTGTCTCTTTGATTAATATTATTTTTATTCTTCTATATTTCCGTGTGAACTTCCGTTTTCGATTGTCTGGCAAAAGGCAAATGTTGTTTCGTCTCTTTTTTTTTTTTGTTTTTTTGTTTATTTGGAACGTGTTTAAAATATTGATAGCAACCCAGGCGCAACTACGACGGTACTAGGCAGTCGCCAGAGAGGTTGAGAGTAAGTATTGGGTTGATTTTGTTTGGTGGTGCTGGTGGTGGTGGTGGTGGTGGCGCAGTTGTAATAATCAGGCAACACCTACTGCAGCAGCAACATTTGTAGATCCACAAACACGACCCTATCCAACCCGCCTCCTTTTGGTCGATTCTGTTTAATGCCATCTCTCTTTCACTCTCTCTTTGTCTTTCTCTATCACACTTCTCTGGTTTTACCTCATCCACTTTTTGTGGTCGTGTTCGTTCGTTTGTCTGGCGTTGGTCAAAAGTGGCCTTCTCCTGTTCTAGCCCACCGCCCCACCTCCCAACCGGCAAACCCTTCTTCCTCCCTTCTCCCCACCACGCACACACACACACACACACACACACACACACACACACACAAACACACACAAAACCCATACACATTGTGTACATCGGTGGCTGGTGGTGGCCCCTTTTACGGTTGCATTAGACAATAACTGGTAATAATCGTTGAACCGTAAAATAAACATGGATACCCGTTGCACTTGTTTAGGCAACACCAACAACAACACCAACAACAACTACAACTACTACACCATGAATGCATGAAAGGTATATCTCTCTCTCGTGGTCAGGTGGTCGTCGGTAGGTCGGTCGCTTGGTCAGGTGGTGTCTTTGTCGCTGCAGGTGATTATGTCTGTCTGTCTGCCGGACGTTAACTGATTTGTGCATTGATGCGAAGTCGTAGAAATATTCCAAAGAGACATAAATACTTTACAACAAAAACAAAAAACTAAGAACGAAGAGAAAGAAAGACTAGTGGGCAAATGTTTAAGTACTACTGTCCATAAAATTTACGCGCACGTCACACTCTGAGGCAAAGGCTCAATTTGAAAAATTATGGGAAACCTCTATCTATTATGAAACACTAGTTGAAAGGAGATTAAAACTTTCATATTTGTCACATAAGTCAACGGAATATAATTAAGTTTGATTAAATTTGTCTTCAAATTGTCTTGACAATTATAGAAAAACTTAGTAACCGATCTTTTGGCCACAAAAAGTCTTCATTAGAGACTCAATAACTTGCCCAACGGAATTATCCAAGTACTAGGCATTAAACTTAGTCCTTAGCCCATCTAATCCATAAGTTTCGGAGGCAAGAAAAAATGTTGAAAAATTATGACAATTTATGGGAAATGTACCTGGAAAACTGTTAATTGGATAGTTATGTATAATCCATATCTGATTAAAGATCCTCATTGAAAATGCGACAGCTAATCAGCTGTTTTCCGAAAATGGGTGACATTTCTGTAAAGAGAATATTGTGTCTTGTTTTTTAAGCTATACACATAATTATTTTCTCTGCAATTTCATTTGTCATGTCGCATTATCTTTAACGACCACCTGGAAATGAAAATGGTTCCGTTTGCTGTTCTAAATCTCTCAAATCTCAAACTTGCCATCAACATCAACGAAGTTGACTTCTCTTGAAATCGGTGATACAAAATTTTACGTCAAAATAAGTATTTCTATAGTGTGGAAAGAGATGAAGATGATGAGGGGGCAAGTGCGGTGGCAAGTGTTTCACACACTAAGCACACACACACACACACACACCTATATAGTCATATGGTTGTGTGTGTATGCATGTAGAAGTTAATGAAATTAAAACGTAAGCAGCAGACGAACGCAATAAACACAAAAAGAAATTACAATTAAATTGAAAGCAGGCAAAGAAGAGAGAGATTGCTTCTCACCTCTACCCCAAACACTCCGTCACTCCATCACAATTCGAGTAGAGCCCTCCCCCTAGAGTGCCTTTTGGCTTCTCTCCATATAGTTTTATGAAGTTGCAGCAGTTGCACCGACATACGACATGCAATCCAAATGGAAATGAACTTTGAAGGCAGCGAACTGGCTGCTGGACTGAAGCCACCGGAGGTTGCGTGGGTCGCATTGTAGGCCGATGGTAACTCTCTGTAGTTGGCTATCGCGATGCTCCATTTGCCCCCTTCTCCTCCTCCATCTGCTTCTTTCATTCCATACCATTTGGAGTTGGAATGGCGTGCGCGACTTATAATCGCATTCGTTTCAATTGCCGGAATTTTATTGTGAAATGAGTGACGACGACGACGACAACGACAACGACAACAACGTCGACGATGACGATGACGACTTTAACGTTTGGGGCGTTGAGACCTTCTCAATGGTTTCGCCATGGTTTTCTTTGTTACCTGTCTGTGTCCCACCACCTAGGCAATGCTATCTTTCATAACGCTTCGTTATCATCGCACATTTCACAAAAATATATAAATGCGCGAGCGCAAAAATAAAAAAAAAAAAGCCCAACTAAACTTAAAAAAGAAGAAAAAAAAACAAAAAAAAAAAGTGAAACCTCTTTCCCAGGCAGCTTGCAACACTTGCCATATACGGATAAATGTATATCTACAGTGAAAGCACTTTGCAACGAACAATAGCCAATTTTTTGGTATGTGAATCAAAGCCAAACAAAAAATCAAGTAATTACAAATTGCGTAAAAAAACAGAAAAGCAGAGTCAAAGAATTCGCCAAGGTTTAAAGAAGGTTTTTTTTGTTCGTGTGTGCTTTGTTTTCGGAATCTCTTTCAAAAGATTTCGAATCGACTGAGAATTCAAGGAATTGCCTTTTTCTTTATCAACTAATCTCGATTGAGTGAACAAATCTAACATTATGCAGCTAACTCTGTTATGTATTTAGGCAAAGTGAAGGTTAATACTCAAGTATCATTAGAGATTTTATTGTTATACCTTTTTATGTCTTTTCTCTTTCTGCACTCAATGAACGCCTCTGCATGTTTGCAACTTTCGGTGGCAGCCACTCTGACTGCGATGACTGTACCACCACTAAAGTCCAATTCCCCTTCCCTATTCCAGTATGTCTCTGCTGCACCACACACACACAAATACACACAAACACACATGCACAGACATTTTTCAATTATAGTTTTTTAACAATTTTCTCGTCATTGTTGTTAATGTTGCTGCTGCTGCTGTTGTTGTTGTTGTTGTTGCTATTGTTAATGAAACTTTCTTTATGCATAATTTTATGTTTCATGTAGCATTTTTTTTGTTTTTTGCGTTTATTCTTTCACTTTTTCTCCGCCCACCCACAAGTCAGAGATGAGCTGAGATGAGGGAGCTCTGGCAACTTGCTTCTTTTTCATAGACTTCAAATACCCTATAACAAATATTTTAGATATATTTAAAAGTTGTTTTCTCCATAGTTTTTCATAATATTTTTCATAAACTTTTTCAATGACTTTCAAACAAACTTTTAAATGTTTTAAAAAAAGATCTCAAGGCTTAGCATTAAAAATTTTATTAACTATTAGACCTGAGCATGGGATTCTTCTAGTTTAAATACCCTGCACACTCTAACAAGATTTAAGGGGGCTTTTTGTCTTTGATAAGCTATATGCCATAGATTATACCCTGTACTAAGGACACTTGGTTTTTTAAAATTATATCAGCATTGTGACAATCTAAATTCAGAAGAATGAACTAATGAAGAGAGAGGAAACTGAATTCGAGCATTTACAGGGTATTTTTAAGTGGGGGCGACACAAAATTAACTTACCGACGACTGGCTTGTATTTTGTTTACAACTTTTACTCTTACTCGGCATAAACATTTAAGCCAAGTTATAGTTACAAAGTTTTTATTTCGTATGCCATATGAATGTTCCATATATGGCATTATACATATACATACATATATCTATTTGTTAAGGAACCAACTTTTGGCAACTCTTCGTTCCCCGCTTCTTTTCTCATGATGATGTACCCAGCCTGCGGGTAGTGTAATTAAAACATTTTTGCAAATTCAATTCCCATTTCCATGTGGTAGATGGTAATGCAAAAAGAAAATATGCAAATATGCATATAATAAACTGCCTTTAAAAATAAACTTCAAATAAATAAAATCATAAATTTCAGTCATTCGTAAAACAATTTTATAACCTGGCTTAGATTTGGTTTTTGATGTTATCCATTGAACGGCAGCATAAATCAATACAAAAACAAACTGAATAGAATAAAAAGCTGAAGAGAGCATGGTGGGGGGTAAAAAATGAAGAAAGCAAAAAGCAAATAAAAGACACACACACACACACACACACACACACACACAAAGGCAAATAATGCAAACAGAAATAGTCAACATTATGTAAATGAAATATTTGCTCAATGCAAATAGAAAATGCCATAGAAAGGAATGTAGAACAGAAGGGGGTGGACAAAGGGGGAGGGCGGTCAGAGTAAAAGAAGAAGTTGGGGCCCTTAAGGAGGTCGCCGCTGCCGGAGTCCTTGCATAATCGACTGACTTCAGCTTCAACTTCAATTTCGATTTCGATTTTTTCATTTTTTCCTACTTGCCATGCTACCAGTTTGTATTGAAGGAAATAAGGATACACACACACACACACAGAGTGCGTCTCTTGTGGTGTCCTGCACGAAACAAGTTGCGTGCGAAGGCCAAAAGCGAAGCACTAGCCCAGCCAGTCAGAGCGCTGATGTTTAAGGACATTAGGGATACACCTGTCGATATTTTTACAGTTTTTGGCATGCGCTCCACCAGCAGGAGCAGGAGCAGAAGCAGTAGCAGTAGCAACCGGTTTAACGGGCTTTGTGCCGCACTTCCGCCAGTAAACTTGTTGTTCTACTACCCACCTCAAAAGGTCCTTGCTGCTAATGCTGCAATTTTGTCTCCTTTTTGAAATTATGTTTATAAAACACGCCAGGGACATAAGACTCCTAATGTATCATTCTATATATTTGACTAATGTCTTTACCATATGTGACTATCTCTGCTTTTCCATTTCTTGCCATCGAATAATCCGTGTGATGATTTTATTGCTAATCCCCCGTGAATCTCGTATGGGAATCAACCCAAAAACTGCCTTTGATACATTTGCAACTAGTCTCTATATGTTTTCAGACAAAGTTTTTGCAAGTAATATAGTTTTGTGATTTTACGTCTTCACATATCAAAGGTATTTCCAAATGTTTTCAGTTCATCAATACAAAGTATTGGAACCTGAATTGCCTTTGTGAACTAAAGTACTTAAAAAGAGCTTACATAAGTCGTTTTGTCAAGTTTATATTTTAAAATTTGCAGCGGAAATAAATTCAAGTGTTGTGAAAAGGATCCCAAAAACAAAAAAGAAAAGAAAATAAAAGAAAAAAAAAAAACAGAAAAGGGAAAAACAACCGAAACAATTTTATTGTCTTGGCAATGGAGAAATTCGTACAGTTTTATGGCTGTCTAGGGCTATTATGAAAGGATGGAAGGAACAGGGGAGAGACGCCAAGTTTCGGTTTGGTTGGGTGAAAGGAAGAAAGAAAATATGTTGGGTGGAGAGCCAGTATTGACTTTGATGATGGTGGCGCCATTGGCGTAGTTGTCTGCCTGCCAAATTGTGTTGCAGTTTGTCGCAGCAACAACAGACAACCTTGAGCTAATTTGGACCCACTACACCACTCTCTATCTCTGCCTCTTTCTCTCTCTATCTCTTCCTCTATAGCCGTCTCCCTATTTTAATGTTTCTTTCTCTATATATGTATGTCTATCCTTCTTTAGTTCTTTGTTTCTCTGTCTTTCCAGGAGGCCAAACAGGGGCCAGACAGCATACCAAGCGAATCATCATGACAGCCGCCGCCGCCTCTACTACTAAGTGGGGCAGCGTCACAGTCACAAGCACAAATACAAGCCCAAGAAGGCAGAAGACGACGACAGAGACGGCAACGACGCCCCAAAAATAGACAACGACGCAGCAGCAGCAACAACAACAACAACAGCAACAGCAACAACAGTAGTCGCCGCAGCACATCTCTTGGAGTGCAGTCAAGAGGAAATGCTGCATCCGACGACAACGACACAGTCTGGCCTGGTGCTGGGTGTCTGCTGTGACCAGCTGATGCAGCATCAGCATCAGCAGGCACGCCCAGGCATACTTACAATGTTGGCCAAAAAGGAGATGCACATGATGATGAGTAAGGATTTGGCTATGCAGGAGCAGTCAGAGAAGCGTCTACTAACAACAACTAGATCTTGGTTTCGTTGTTGGCCACCGCCCTGCTTTATTCTGTTTGTATCCCTGCTGGAGGTAGGTCCTAAAGATTGGGATTTTCATCAATCTTTCCCAAAAAATCCCCATTCTTCTTACAATATCCCAAGTCACATGTCGCACAACATACACACACACACACACACACACACAATGTTGCCCTTTTTAATGCGATTAAACTGTTGGGCCAAGGGTTGATTGAGGGCGAGCTCATAAAAACCACTTTCATGCAAGACGAATGGGCGGTTGGGGGCGGGTGACTCAAGGGGGGTTGCCATGACATCAGTCCAACATTACACAACATTGCGGCCACAATTCGGTTGTATAGAACATATGTACACATACATATATACACAAGTACCTTACATTAATTGCTCCCATTTTGCCTTCCCACTTCTCCACTTGCGACGCCAGCGTCGGCACAGGTTACTTTTTTTTTTTTTTGTATATAAACGAAACAACTTTTTCAAATGATTATGCAATGACATGGCTAGGATATAAATTTCATCACCAACGCCATCAATGAATACGGAGACTACGGTGTTGGGGCTGAATCTGGAACAGGGGCTGGGGCTGGGGCTGAGGATTTGGCAATGCTTTTATCAGAGTCAATTCAATTAATCGAATTTCTTTCAGAAAAATCCATTTACTTTTCTATAGTGAATGAAACAGAGCATTATCTAAAGTTATTGACTAATTGCCCATATTATAGGACTATATATATAGAGTCTTGACTTTTGTTCTATAAATATTTAATTGCTTTTCATCCAAAACAAAAATAGAGCCCTAATAGAAATTCTGTCATTTAAATTAATGAAAAACGCCGAGGTCTGTGTGTTTGCTGATAACTTTTGTTAATTTACATAAATTTATTGGTATACTAAATTTAAAGAATCGACAAGGTTTCGAAAAGTATCTGTATTTTGCATCTAAAAAATCAACAGGAGCCAAGTTGATAAAATAAAAGTTTCGTTTATCTTTCCATTACCAAATTTCATTTTGGCAAGGGCCAAATGGGCAGAGTATGTCCAATGGATGCGCCAAACTTCGTTTGAATAGATTTAAAGTAGATTTTTATTAAGTTTTTTATCAAGTTTGGATTAATATTATGCAAGTTAGTCATAATTCAATGAATTTTCAACTGTTGATAACTGTACTGTTGCTTTGCTTCTTTTCTTGGATGCTTTTTATTATAGCAATTGATTTTTTTTTTCTGCAGTGTTTCGTTTGATTTGCCCCCGAAAGACCCTTCATCAAAGTCCGAGCCAGCGAGTCTAAGAGTTAGTTGTCAGTCACGTCTGGTCTGAGGCATGTGTTTTCCTACAACTGAACATCTCAAGTTAAGTGTATGTAGTAGGAGGGTGGTTTTTGTTTTGGTTGTTGTTGTTGTTGTTGCTGCTGCTGCTGTTTGTTCTTTTGGTTTGATCATATTTCAGCCTCCGCCGCCCCCCGCGCGACACTACACCAGTTTGCCACTCACTGGACAAGCAATTGACTTTTGAGGCAAACAAATTGCCGACTTTGCCACACACAACGCGCTGATACGTGTAGCTTTCCCCCTCTCGCCGACCACCTTCTCTTGGCAGAAACACACACACACACCCCTTGTTTTCTCCCGCCCAAGTCATGCATTTGTAAATGGATGTTGGATTCCGGTTAAAGGATATACGAGCATACACACACACACATACATATATTCGCTTGTATATATAAATATATCAGGAGCTAAAGGAGGTCGAGGGGGGAATAGAGAGTGCGTGCGAAAAATCCAACACGTCTGCGATTTGTTTTCCTCGTCTGGCTCCACACATACTCACACAGACACAGACTGGACGCCGCCAGACATCAGCAGCAGTGGCAGAGGAGCAAGTTGTGGGACAGATAATGGCGACGTCTCGTCGCTGTCTGTTGCCAGTCTACGCGGTTTTAGGGGTTGCTTCCACCTCCCCAATCACTCCCCAAAAACAAAAAAAAAAAAAAAAAACAAGAAGAAAAACTCAGCCCACTGACTTGATTATGGCTTTCCACAAGCATTTTGATGGTTTTATTGTCTTGTTTCTTTTTCTTCCTCTCCTTTACTTGAGAGAGGTAAGGGGCAAAATCCAGGAAACAGGGTTGCACAAACACACAGATAGATAGACAGGTTGAGGTTGAGTAACTTTATATGTAGGTACATACATATACATATATATACCATATCTATCCATCGGTTCCATTCCATTTTTATTTTTTTTTTTTTGTATATAGGTCGCTGTGTTTGTCTACGCCAGTGGGGAAACGTCAATGGAGGATTCGTTGCTCATCTATAGCCCGGAACAGCGTTTGCAACTGTGGCGTTTCATCTCGTATGCCTTACTCCATTGTAGTTGGTTGCACTTGGGTTTCAATGTGTCAACCCAATTACTATTTGGCCTACCATTGGAATTGGTTCACGGCTGGTGGCGTACGTGTATCATTTATTTAGCTGGCATTTTGGCTGGATCATTGGGCACCAGCGTTGTGGACTCTGAAGTTTATCTGGTGGGTGCCAGTGGCGGTGTCTACGCCCTATTGGCTGCCCAATTGGCAAGTGTGGCTCTCAATTTTGGCCAGATAAGACACGGCTTGGCCCAGTTAATGGCTGTGCTTATATTTGGTAAGCTATATAAACTAAGGAATCATCCCCAACTCCCACTAATGTGTATCTTAAATACTTAAGCCTCTTGCGATTTGGGTTATGCCGTGTACTCCAGGACACTGGAGGATCGCACGAGGCCTACTGTTTCTTATATAGCTCATATGACAGGTGCTTTGGCTGGTCTTAGCCTGGGCCTGCTCTTCCTTAAGCAGTTCCAAGGTGGTGGTCGTCCACGTCTCCTACGCTGGCTGGCCCTAGGCGTCTGGTCAGCCTTTAGCATTTTTGCTATAACTTTCAATCTGATCAATACGGTGACAGCCCAACTTCTGGCCGAACAGGAGGGAAAGGTAATCAAGCAACGCTTACTACACGATTTGGGAATGGAATAAATAAGGTTAAGAGAAAGAGAGAGAGAGAGAGAGAGAGAAAAGTAGTGTGTGGAGTTGGGTGGGAAATGGGGAAAGCCAAGACTGAGTCCATAAATTTAAGCCTCGTCCTTGAAGTCATATCTTATGCTTACCTAAAGAGTCTAGTCATTAGTTTATAAGGCATTCCAAAGAAAGGAAGACACACAATGTGCTCAAAAATTTATCAAAAAACTACTTGAATTACATACTTATATATATATATATATCCCTGATACCCCCAAGGGAGGATTCGCTCAAAGTAACCAAAACTATGTAACTCTTACAAAACTTAAAACAACAACAACAAAACAAAATAAGAAATTGTAACAAATTTTATCTTATGCCAATGCCAAAGGAGTTGAAACTTGAAATGTTCTTTGCTCAACTCTGAGCCAGGCTCGTTTTCAGAGACTTTGGTTAGTTAAGCCGATTAAGCAATATACTATATATAATATATACAATACCTATTATATTTAGTTTGTTTAACTTATAAAACTCTAGTTTTAATGCCAAAAAAAGAAGAAAAAGAAACACAAAGTTACAACTAACAGTTATTTTAAAGAGCTTAGTTAGGCTAACGACATATATTCAAAAGATACATCTATACATTTCTATAGGTACATATATATATATATATATATATAAAATACGAATTATAATCGATATGCGATTTAAAAAATTCAATAAAAATAATGCCTAATAATATGGAAATTAATTATTCTTTCATTTATAATGCAAAAGTAAGTATATTTGAGGGAAAAAGTTGGAAATTTGCAGAGTTTTGGTAAGTTATGCTTATTTGTGAATAAGAAGAAGAGGCTCGTTACCAGATCTACCCTGCAAAAGGTAATGAATTGTTGTTAAAATTTTGCCAAAGAGATAAAAACTTTTCAATTTTAGAACCCTAAAAAAAAATGAGAGAAAGCATCAGGTTTATTTTCAGTGTTCCCCCTCCCTTATGTTTGACTCCACTGCTACTTATGGGTATATATGGGTATATTTATATACATACATATGTACATAATATTACATATTCAAAGATATATGCAACATTGTATTGCACATCGGATTTCAAAGTGGATAAAATAAACACAATTTATTAAAACCGAAATCGTATTGCTGTTGGCGTGCTCAGCATGAATCCCAAAATATTGCATCATAAATGCCCCAGCCAGCTCACTGTGCTCATCCAATCAAAAGCCACAAATACTACATACTACTGCACTCTTTCATTAACCGCTAACAAAAATTTCGTATAATCAAATGCAATTTCAAATTGCCAAAACCCAAAAATAAATACAAAACCAAAAGCTGGAAAAAAAAATCGCTAAAAGCAACAACAACAACAACAAAATACTACCAAAAATATTGGCATTGCCCCATTCATTCGAATTGGCCTCATTAGAAGAAGATAGTGGTGATGGGATGGGATGGGTTAAGGGGATGGCAGGTTGCAGGTGGTCGGGAGCAGCAGGCGGCGGTGTGCTGGCCCTGGTTTTCGATTTCAACGAAATAAAATTGTAAACGTTTCAATGAAATTTAATAACTCATGGCCACAATTTGTGTGGACTAGCCACAACCAAAAAGGCAGTAGCAGAAGCTGCAAATAAAAAGAACTTCACGTCATTTCACGGCACTCCATGGCACTCCATTCGACTCCATTCCACTTGACTTTGCTTTGCTCTCTGCACTGAACTGCAGTAATTTTATTTTTTCTTTTTGTTTTTTGGCTTGTTTGATGAGACATTGATGGTTCAATCGATGAAGTAGAATCTCAAACCCACCCAACAAGTGGAGCCAATTTAGCAGAAGATCGAAGAAGATCCCCAAGACAAAAGCAAAAGGCGGAAGGGGGGAGTCAGGCGGCATGCAGCAGCTCAAATCCTCGTTAAGTCGTCACCCAATGACAAACCCCAAAGAGACATTTGACAACAAATATTTTGTGACATTAAATGCCAGAGATCCACATTCACATCCACATCCACATCCAGTCCAGCTTTAGCTTCAGTATGCGAGGTCCAAGCTTCAACTTTGCTCATTTCACTAATTTAATGAAGACCTTTTACAATGTGGTTTGATTCGCCTCGTCGTGGCCTGGTCCTGAAGCCCATTGTCTTGACGTCGTCGTCGTCTTCATCAGATTGATGAGTCTCATTCATTGGCTGCGGTTGGTTGCAGCAGCAGCAGCATCAGCATCAGCAGCAGGAGCTACTCTCCTTGGGCTTTCACTTGGCGGCAGCAACAGCGCTGGGGATGAGCTCTCTGCGCGCCTGCATCAATAATTTGTGTTCGCCGTTGAAAATAATTGACCAAGTTTGTCTGTTTGCGGTTTGTGGCATTTAATCTACTACTTGCCAGGAAGACAGCGACAACTGCACCAAGGCGGCAGCAGCTGCCAGGCTCTCATTCAGACCAGAAACTCCGATCCAGACTCAGACTCAGACCCAGACCAAGACCAAGACCCAGACCCCGAAACCCAGGCCAAGGGCATAAGACCGACGACACAACGACAACAAAAAAGCCAATCCTTCAACAGGCAAGTTTTGCTCCCCTCTTCCTTTCTTCCATCTCGTTCTCTCTCTCTCTCTCTCGCTTACACACTCTTTGTACTTCGCGTAATTGAAATAATTTTAAGTGAAAAATCTGCATTCAAAAAATATCTCAACGGCACACAAATGTCAGCTGCAGCAGCAGCACAAAAACACAAAATTCCAGGAGCAGAATCAGAATAATGTATATCTAAAACAAACTGATCGATGGATGCTCTTTACATCGAATGTATGTATGTATATCTCAAATTGTTTCTGCCCAAGATGAGAATTGAGTTTTAGGTAATTTCATTTCATACTTGCTATTTCTTGAGAATGCCCAAGACTTTATTCTTTCTTGTAATAATCAATATACCCTCCCATTACTTACTCAACGTTTAATGGTCGCAAAAATTTACATGCGTAAATTTTGAAGACTCGACGACGAGTGGACAAACAAACGCGGCCGTAAAAAAAAAAGAGTCGACAGTTTGCAGTGATTTTGTATTCCCTTCCCTCGAATAACAGAGGGAGATAGAGAGAGAGAGACCAACTTAATCCTGGACATTAAGCTAAATTGCAGCATCTGCTGGACCAACAAAATAAAACAAAATATAGCAGGCAAGGTAGACAAGACAGAAAAAAAAAACAACAACCAGTGCGAGAAGGCGGTCTAAAGAAACATCATCTCGAGTCAAACGCAAGCCTTGGTGAAAAAAAAAACTTGGAACTTCTTGCTGGAGGAGCACAGGCCATAATTTGCTTAATTCGACGATGAGGCGACGCTCACCCAAAAAGCACGCGGCTGCCACTCGTCGTCGATCGACACGCCGCCGAACGACCATGTTGATGAGGATGATCCAGCGGCCTCTTCTCCCTCTGCTACATATAGATCTTCTTTTTTTTTACCTTGTATTTTGATTGTGGTGGTGGCGACGACGACTTCTTCAGCGGCATCCTCAATTTGACTGACTGACTGGCTGCCTGCCTACCCTAAGGGCCAATTTTGAAAGTTGCATTTGGCTTTTTTTTTTGGTTTTTGTGTTTGCTGGGTGTAATTTTTTGGTCAGACATTAAGTCAAGTGCTTCCATTTTCAATCCCAAAGCGCAGCAAACGTATGTATAATATAGATTATATATCGATATAAATGTATGTAGTATGCACAGTATGTGTATAACTTGACCAGATGTCAAATGTCACAGTCCAAATCCCACTTGGGAGCACTTAAATTCGATAAGCAAACAGAGACAGAACCAAAAAAGCAATACATATAATCTGGGTCGAACTAAATATACCCTTGCAACATAAAGAAGTTTGATGAATGGTGAGTGAGAGAGAGCGAGATCTCACATCGTGTCAACAAGTACTCTGAGATAAAGCCAAGATATGCTAAAGTCTGATCTTAAATTATGCTTAAGATGCTCGAGGTGTTACTTTTTGTGCACATAAATTGATATACCCCTTCGTTTTGTGTGTATATGTATATAGAAAAATACATAGAATACATATATATCGATTTGGTTGTCCACTGTGGAAAGTTCTGTAAAAACTGATGGTGGCGGTGCTGCTGTTGCATGTGGCAACTTGCGCGATATATCAAAAATATTTCCATATTTTTTTTTTTTTGTGTCTTTTTTTTTCTATATTTCTTTTTACGTCATTTTGTTTATCATCAATTTTAATTCATTTCTGTTTTTGTTGTGGGAAAAGCTTTTAGTTTTGAAAAGCTTTAGATTGCAAAACTCGAATTGTGTTGCCCCACACTTGCAACCACCAGTGCACCACCTTCCCATCTGCAATCTTCCATTTTCCATCTGACATCCTCTTACCCATCGCATTTGCCGTTTCACTTTGCCGTTTGCCTTTGCCTTGGCCCACGCTGCAATTGAAGTGTAATAGAAAAATGACATGCACTTTGTCTTGAATTTGACATTTCTGTGCTACGAAGAAATTGGATTGAAAAGTGTAAAGACAAAGCGTTTCCAAGTGCATTTAATCGAAAGAAGCTAAAGAAAGCGCCAACAAACCGAACAAGCGGACAAAACTTGACCAAAATGAGATACATATTTTGGAAAATAAAATAAGTTCAACGAATCTTCTTTTTATAGATAAAGCATTCGAAAGTTCATTTACCATGGAGTCTGTAACTCTTGTAAGCTTTAAAATATGGTTTATCTAGCTCTCTACTGTCCACCAATCACTAGGCTGGGCTATTAAAATTGGCATCAACATTATCACCAACATTGTCATCATTATCATCAAAATAATTTGGCGTCATTTCGCGGAATCTCGCATGGCGATGAATACCCATAAATCAGTTCAATATAAATCTGTTAACAAAACGCTTAATCCTGCTTGTATGCATTTTATATATGGCCATTTGATGGCACATTATCGCGTCAGGGCATATGGCACCCGGGCAGTCAGCAGCAGCAGCAGCCAACAGCCAGCAGCAACAGAAACCATAGCCACCCGGTTTAACCGATTCATTGGACAGTTGGCAGCTGGCGCGCCTCATAATTGGATTCGTCACAGGCTCCAGTTATCCCACTCCTCCCTCCCCCATCCCCCTCCCCCTCCGCACACACACACTTTTCCTCACTCTTTATTTCCCTCCATTCTTGGGTCATAAATCGCGGGCTGCTTGAAATGCAAATTTTCGGTATGTTGTTATTGTTGGTCCTGGTAAGTTTTTACGTATCATCGGCAAGGCATCAAAGTGGCACCCAAAATGCTGTTTCTCTTCTCGTTGTTGCTGTTGTTGTTGTTGTTGTTGTTTTTGAAGTTCTTCCTTTTGCCCAATTAACGGAGCTGAGAGCGGCAATCAGAGTTCACTTGAACAGCAAAATGTTTGCAATTAAGCCTCGATCGTACTCTCATTCCGTATTTTTTTTTTCTTTCCTTTTTTTCCAGGGGGGAAATGTGCGTGGAAGATGTTCATGTTGCTCAAGCAACTGCTTGTCGATGCGTAACAAAGGATAATCCAGAAGCAAAGCCTGCCTGCATGCGGATGATGATGATGTTGATGATGCTGGAGGATGCAACGGCTGCTGCTGCTGCTGTTGCTGCACCCACCAGAAAGCTACACAGCCCACGCGAAAAGTGGCAAAAACGAAAGGAAAATCACTTCGAAGTTGAAATTCTCTAAGTGACTTTTCTCAGAGCTGACTTAAGCTGGTAACTGAAGTGAAAATGGAAGAACAAAAGTTATCGAATTGAATATGCCAGAAACATTGTCAAATATAACAATTCATCAATCGGATAAAAACTTTTTCTAAAGTTGCCACAAGGATGTGAATTCATTGCAAAGAGCTTGCTTTAGCCCATGATACTTATAGGTAAGTGTATTTAGAACAAGACATGTCCACACCCTAGATACGCACGTTAAAAACTAAAAACAGTCGAGAGGAAACATTTGGCAGTTTGCCGTCTTCATATCCTATCTCCATTTTCCAGTTTTTCATTTACACACACACACACACACACACACACAGAGAGAGTAGAGTAGACCCCTGGCACAAGCAATTCTCAATGTTTTAGCCATGGCAATAGATTAAGTGGTTTTTGTGGCCTGTAAGATTCCATTCAAGAAGTACAGGATAGAAACTGGAGGCAAGCGCATCTAATGCAACAATGAGCTCGGACAATTTGGGATAGAGAATATCTATGGGGGTTTCTTTTCGGTTTTTTTTTTCTTTTTGCATTAATTAAACACTTGGGATACTCTAATATATACCTATATATATATAGTATAGGTATATCTGTGTATAGATTTGAGTAGTCTGTGTATGTGTGTGTACCTGTAATGTCTGGGCCAATTAACTTTCAAATTGCTCATCTCAACAATCAATTTGTTTCGCCACTCTATGAAAATTTCAGTTCAGCTTAGTTCACTCTCAGCCACTTCACACAGACAGACAGATAGACAGGCAGACAGACACACACACACACACACACACACAGAACCCACCAAAGACACAGAAGAAAACAGAAACACAGAAGGAAAAAACAAAAAATAAAACATCAATGCGAAATACTGAACACAACTGAAAATCGATGCGAAAAGTGGCAATAAATTATGTCTGCGGTGGCGTCGATGGCGTCGACTGCCCGCCAAGTTGATTGAAATCGACTTCTCTGATAAAACGGAATTAAGTTCTGTTAACCCAACAACAGTACCAACAATAACAACAACAACAACAACAAGAAAAACGGCACCCAACCTAGGAGCAGGTAGGTATGCAAAAGAGCAATATTTCAGAAAATGATGAGTTACAGATGCGTCTGCTGTTTTGAGACCACAGCAGCCAGCCAGCCAGCCAGCCAGTCATCCATCCAACCAGCCATCACATCAGACCAGACCAACAGCCACCAGCTCCCAGCTTTCAGCTACCTTCCATCGGCAACACCAACACGATGCACGAACGGATGCAAAATATGCAGCCAGCAGAAGTTCACAACTCCAAGAGCAGACAGCAGAGTACCACCAGATCTTCACCTCATTACCCGTTCCTTTCCTCCGCCCTCTCATCTGTCCCCCTGCTATTCCAACACTTCTCCTTTCTTTCGTCATTTAGGTATCTGAGAAGATTTGTTTAATTTGCACAATGGTTTCAATTAGATAATAGATTACCAAACTTTTTGCAATGCTTTTATAAATTTAAAGTAAAGATGAATTTAAAAAGAGAATCCACAAGGTCCCGATTTTTATGTTCATATTTATGTCAGATCAATTAAAATCGAGTGTGAATTTATCCCACTGTAGCTATGAATCATATGGCATGCAGCATTACTTCAGCCAGGCAACTTTTGAAGCTGATGTTGTTACTGTTGCATTGTTTACTTGCAGAGCAGACCAAAGCAACAAAAAATAAATGCAACAGACAGACATGGGGCTGACTGGCTGGCTGGCTGGCTGGCTGGCTGGCTGCTGCCCAGTCAGGCTAGGCCAAGCATTCGTTGTCTGCCGTGCAACAACTTCGACGACGACGACGACGACGACGACGATGACGACCACCGAGCAGGAAAAAAGTAGAAGATGAGATGGAAAAAGAAATGAATCGTAGGTAGAATAAGAAGCAGGAGGAGGGGGTGGGGGGCATCAGCTAGGCAGTAGGGATCCATCCACCGACCGAACTGCTGTGGTTTTGCCACGCTGCAGGAATTTTCATTTCATAGGACAGACAAGATGTTGGTGAGGGGTACAACTAAATTTTATGGATTTATTGAAAATTGAACGCACTTGAACGACGACGAAGACCAGAAGATGAGGTTGATGCTGTTGGTGGGGTAAAGAGTGTGAGTATAGTGTGGGAGGGGGTCGACTGACTGACTGAATCGCTGGCTGGCTGGTTGGCTGGCAACCTTCCCGCCTGCCAGTCTGGCAAAAGAGAGTCTTGTTTGGAAAACAAATAGGCGAAAACTGTAAGCAAAAGAACAAGCAGAAGATGCTGCTGCTGTTGCTTCTGCTGGTGATGCTGTTCCAAAGTTGTGGATGCCACGCGTTGCGATTGGTGTAGATGTATATGTATTGTGTGTGTGTGTATGTGTGTGTGTTTTTTTGTTTGTTTTTGCTTTGAGTTGCCTCGGGTCTTGAGTTTTCTGCTGTTTTTGTTTATGGAAACGCGTGCGGTCAATAACAACAACACCAACATCAGCCACAACAACAAAAACACCAACAGCAGCAATAACTAAAAATCGAAGAGAGTGCAGAAAATGTTCAAAATCTAAATATGAACTTCATGAATTTCCTTAGTTGGTTTTATTGGCCGGTCTTAGTCAAGTTCAGCCAACGCCTTCCATGGCGCCTTCAAAAACAAGTTTTAACCCATAAGCGAGAATTCAGTCAAGAAAACTAAATACTTAAGAACAACCGATATGAAGTGAAATCTAATGATAAATAGTAGAAAGGATGAATTGTTTAACCAATCTGCCTAGATTTGAAGCCTTATAGGAATAAGCCTGCTAAGCTAATCTTTATTTCATTTCATTTAATTGTAATTCTCAACTAGTTTTAAGCCTTGAACATGTTCAATGCCTATGGCTTTCTTCTACAGTGATGAAAGTTTGTGGTTATTAACTTTTTTGTAAGATTAACTTAATTTTTGATACTAAAATTTCATTTCATTAACTTAATAAGAATATTTGTTTTGATGTTGTAACTGATTTCTGTCACATTTATTCAATATCATCATAGGTTATTCATTGAAAGAACAACTCAAAATACTCTTATCGACTTTAGACTAGAAGGTTTACAATTACCCCATACCCATTTGGTTTCAATGGGTTAAGTATGCTAGTTAGGGCCGGTTCTAGATTTGATTTAGTTTACAGACCCACACACATACACACACACATACTTCATCTGGGTCTGGCGCCCACACAGTTTCCCAGGATGTCGTCGAGGAATTTGCAACCAGGAACGCCACTTTCTGGCCGTGTGGGTAGACCGACCTAAGCAACGATCTTTATAACCCTCCTCTAACCATCTACTCTCCTTTCTACTGATGCTCAGCAGCTCTAGCACTTTGGGTGGATATTCGAATCATGCATTCGGTGAGTGACAAAACCGAAAAAAAACAACACTCAATGCAAAAAAGAAAACACACGACAATTTTTATTGACCAAATTTCCAAGAAAGAATTTTTTTTCTTTGTTCTTAAATGAAATCATCGTTTTTCCACTTTTGAGTTGTTGTTTTTTTTTTTCTCAATTATTGTCTGGCAAAAAAACAAATTGAAATCACTCACCACGCCCACGTACCAGGAGTGCGCCTGGCGACACTCAGCAAACAAACAGACACGGATCAGAGAGAATAATTCTACATATACCTATATGTGTATGTATATACTTATTTCTAAATATATAGATTTGAATAGCAGCCGAATAGAAAGAGAGGAGCCACCAGACAGGTGGCAGCCAAGAGAGTGGGAATGGGTGGGTGGGATCTGACGACCGTCCGACCGACCGCTAACGTGTCACATAAATTCATTAATTTGTCGCATTTGGAAAATTGCCTTTTAAAATATTGTCAGCTTTATGGCGACTTTAATTATAGCGTCGACGCATTAAAAACTAATGTTAGAAAATTAATAAAAACAGAACAGAAAATTAGTAAAAAGCCAAACAAGAAAAATGAAACCTCAATGTTTTTGTTGTTGTTGTTGTTGTTGCTGCTGCTGCTGCTTGGGGCATAAATGTTTGGGCATTTAAATATAGCGAAAAAAATAACACAAAAACAACAAAAATGCTGAAATAAAAACGCGACAAGGCGGCGATCAGCCCACTGAACAAGAAAGAATATCTCAAAATAGAAACTTGCGGCAGCAGTTGGCGATATTTATGCCTATACGCTTACAATTAAGGGTATTAATAGCTACTATGTGACGCAAGGGTCTAATCAGAAGATAAACGAGATGAGCTCAAAAGAGTTTGAGAGTTTAACTATTTGGTTAAATGATAATATTTCATAAGTTTTGCATTCGATTTTCTATAGGCAAGAGTATTAAATTGTTCACATAATTATGCATGTTGTTTTATGCCTGACATATTGATCTTGTTTTATATATACAAAATCGTACGATATTTCAGACAGATGCTAGATACAACAAGATGCCCCCTGTCACTGCCACTGCGACTGCTCTTGATCCGCCGCCCCCCTCACCTACACACACACACATACACAGATTTACATATAGGTTCTATTTAGTTATCCGCGCGACAAAATGAAACGAAATGAATCGAAACAAATTTGCCAAAATGTTTGGCGCAGGTCTTTCCACTTCTGGTAGATCAACTTTTTCTACTTATAAAATATATCTAACTATAGACATCAAGTGGGCGAGGGGGTTAATTCTTGCCATTGACAAGGGAGAAGGAAGAGTTAGAGGGGAGGGAGAAGATTGAGGGGCCCTATTTAGCCTATCGATGGCCGTCCATCATCAAGACCAAGTCAGCTCTTGGTATATCGCCCACTCGCTCGTCACTCAATCGGTGGTTTGTCACTCTGCTGTCCCATTAGCTGTTAGCTGCCAGCTGCCACACTTTGTGGCTATGTCCGAATCGAGCCGAATCGAACCGAACCGAAGCAAACCAAACCCTCTTTTCTTTGTCGGTCAGCGGCCTATAACGGAGTTCTTCTTGGACTGGCTAATCTTCCCTTAAAAAGACAAGCTTTAGCTTCTTAGCCAAAGACTATGTGTAAACGCTCAGTTCGCTCTGTTTTTGGTAACAATTGCAAATTTATGCAAATTGCTGATTGAATTGAAATTTTTGAAAATTCTTATTGCCAAGCAGCGACAAATATGGCGACATGGTTGGCCTACGAAATGAATTGCTATTGAGAGAGGCGATGCCATGAATCAAAAACTGTATAAATCGTATCAAAATACAACAACAACAACAACAGCAACAAAAGTAAAATCAAAATCTTCAAGAGTCAAGGTCTTTTCACGGCCCACATCTTGACAGCTGAATAAAGGGGTGCGACGCACAGATGCGGGGCAAATGAGTCCGACGCCGCTGGGGCATGAGGATTGGGGATGGCGGATGGCGGATCGGGTATGGGGGGGTGGGGGGTAGAGATGGGGCTTGGGAGACAGACACTAAGCATAGGTAGTCCGCATAATTAACATGCGCCAGAGATGCCAACGACATGCCAAAACCAAAAGAGAAAACAACAACAAATATTCTGGTGGGTGTTCAAGATCAAGACACAACAAGACAGACAGAGACAACAAACGAGTGTCTCATACAGAGCCCGAGGTGGGGGGGGAGGGGGAAGTAGAGGAGAGTAGTAGTAGTAGCAGAAAAATCCGTTAAATTCAATTTCATTGCATTTAGTTTTTCTTTTTTTTTTTTGGTTTCTTGTCTTCCATTTCATGGGGGACCCCCTCCATGCATAGAGTTTTCATTTTTATGTTTTGACTCTTCAGAGTCTAGTGCTAAAAATAAATAACTCACAAGACAAACTGATTCCAAAATGTTATATTCAATTCATAGACTCGAGATATTGATTAAGGCCAAGGTTTATTTGCTTTCTTTGGGTTTGTTACTTCTTCTTTAGAGTCAAGTATGTGCCTAATTGCAAGTGAGTTTTTTGTGTGTATAAAAACTAACTCTTTTTTTTTAACAAATTCACCGGTTTTCTACTGTAAATAAAAATACAATTTTTTCTCTCATTGTTAATTACTTAATTTGGTTCGCTTGCAGAAGCTGCCGCTCACTTTCAGTTAACAAATCTCCGTTTTAGCCCTAACTTATGACCCCAATCTAGGCCACACGCATGATGGGAAGAAAAAAAACCGAGAAAAAAACCTAAAAACAGAACAACTTTTGCGCTTTTCATTAATAAAATGCCGCGCTTTAGCTGTGCCCCTCCATTCAAAGACTTCTCACTCCCCCTCTGCTGGTCGGTTGTCTTGTCTGGTTGTGCCAGTAACACAGATATTACATAGTAAAAGACCAGTAAATTTGTAGGTAGTCAGTCGTCGTCGTCGTCGGTAGTCACATACTCGCAAGAGAATTACGAGAACATTTTGTGCTGTGCCCAGTAACCAGTTACATTTTATGACTTTTAGCGCCGTAGATGGAGACTAATGAAAAGAAATGAAACTGCTGACCGCTGGCCAGCAAGCAAAGAGGAGCAAAAGGGGAAAGGAGAGACAGCGGAGATGGTCGGAAGTTTTTGTTTTTCGAAAATGGTTAGGAAACATTTCTTTGATGACTTTAAACAATTTCGGGGAAATGCAATTCAACTGCAATGACTCTCTAACCATATATATATTGTCACTTCATTGCGGAAACTATTCAAAAGGTAAAACGTCAACAAATTTTCTCACAACATTCACATAACTTCTAAGCCGGGGCGGGGCGAGGCGGTGTCGGCGGTAACGGCAGCACGGACACCCAAGTTGTACATATGATGAAAGTGTGGTAAGCGTTTGGTAAAAATAAAGCTATTTTATGTGACGGACATGTAACCGTAACAATTTATGTGAAAAGTAAATCTGTTCAACAATGAAAAAAGAAACGAAAAAAACAACAAAATTACCAAAAGACATTTTGGGCGGGCCGGGCCAGGTTGGCCAGTTTAGCCACGACAGTTTATTAATTATGATGAAAATGTTAGAAGATGGAAAAGAAAAATCCTCTTCTCTAATCCCTGGAAAATTAATGGAGGCGCCAGTATGACTAAGCTCTATGACTTATGTTTAGCCAAGGGTGAATCCAAATGAAATATAATTTATATGAAGGAATGGGGAGAGAGGAAATACAATTTTCGGAAATGTTATACAAAATTTTGACATCCGCATCGAAAAGAAATTGATTTACGATGAAATAAGTTCTATGGCAAATGGCAAAATGTTGGAAAAAAAAAAACTTTCTTTCCCTCACTTTATAATCCAGAACTTACGTTTCCACACACAGAGAGAGGCATATATAAATGCAACTTTATGTGGAAACAAGATGCAAATACATTTCCGCCCTTGGGCAACTTCAAAAGCTTTGCCGACGTACCCTCACTTATTCAGTCTGATAAGCAGCGACAATTGGTCTTTCATCCCACGAGGCCAGACCCAAAAATAGCAGAAGATCTACAGACACACAGACCGACCGACCGACCACACGGCCAATAAACCCCAAATTATATGTGTATATATATACATACATATATCTACTTCTACGCCTATAACCATATCCATAACCATATCCATATATATATATACATACATATATACTTCTATACATATGTATGTAGTAGGAGAAGGACGACACATTAAAACAAATTGAAATTACCAAATGCATCTATGAAATTTATCGCCTCTCGACTCAGTAAGCGTCGAGATCCGTTTTGGAAACGGAGGTGCACACGACACTGGTGTGTGTGTGTGTTTGTGTGTGTGTGTAGAGCATGGTGCGGTGGGAAGTGGAGTGGGTGTGCTTGCGGGGAGACGGTAACGACATCAACGTCTGCAAAGAATTAATTTATGAACATCAATCTCAATCTTCCATACGGTAAACCAAGTTCGTCTGCCCTCGTCTACCCGAAAATTTCTGTTAACTTTTCCTATACTCTTTCGGGATAAAAATCTCGCGTTTTGTTATGTAATTAACTTTAAATTTAGTCTTAATTTATAAAGCACGACAGTCTGAAAGGTCACTAGGTCTATAGGAATTTTTCTACCATAAATTATCCAGTCAACCTAGTAAGAACTTTTTTGTTTATTTAATTTACTCTTTTTAAAAACTTCTTAAGATTCCATTGTACATATCATGATTATTTGTTTATGGAAAATTCCAATAATTTGGAGCTTGCAAGAAAATATAGAGTGTAAAAACTTCCATATATTCGAAGTTCTTATGGCCCTCTAGCGGTTTTCATCTTTTGGTTTTTTTTTTTTTTTTTTTGCTTCTGATTGTTGTTGTTGTTGTTATTCTGTTATTTGTTGTTTTTTGGTTGAAAATTTATTTTTAATATTTTTCGTAGCCGATTTTCGTCTGCACTCCGCACTCTGGCTTCTCACTCTATCTCGAATGCCATTGTGGGCGGCCGAGTGCCCAATTCGAAAACATAATAAATTAAGAATATTTATTTGTTTGCGGTAATTGTGCGAATAATTGATGATTATGTGCTTTATTCACTGGGTAACTGCATGCATTGTGAGTGTTGAATGGTTTTTAATTAATTTTCAGCCAAAAACGGTTATATGAAGTTGACCTCTTGCTTGCAGTTCATCTATCTGGAAAAGTTTCAAAATCAGAGAGATTTTGACCCCCCAAAAACTTAATACGAATTCACTAGGATTGAAATACAAATAGAATATATTTCCGATTCGGTTTTATAAAACCTAAAATCACAAGAGCCTTATTAATTAACTACTCATCGTTTTTCAGGTTAATAAGTGAGGGAATACCCATTAGCTAAGATCACAGTTGAGTAAGTTAAATCAGATTTTACATTTCAACAATGGCATAACTAAGAGACTTAGTCATTCTCTCGAAATTCGCAATCAGATGAAAGAAAGGTTAATTGACGTCACAAATTGCTGTTGCAAAGGCTTATCATACACACACATTAATATTCACATATTCATAAGATGATGCAGCTTTTTAAAGATGCAAGTCGATTGAATGAGACTGGTTTTTGGGCTACAAAGATCCAAGTCCCATATTGTCTAGTGGTTAGGATATCCGGCTCTCACCCGGAAGGCCCGGGTTCGATTCCCGGTATGGGAAACTTTTTTTCCCTCGTATTATTATAGTATTATTTTTTTTGTGCAGGCGAATTTTGATATATATTTCACATTTTTTCCTAGATCAGTAATCCTTAGTGGTCATGAGGTTAGATTTAGACTTTTGATAAGCCAAGTGAAAAGTCATCTTAAATTTATATAGAATCTAATGTATTTCATAGATTGTGGTGCAAAAGCTTCTTTCACTATCCCGTATTGTCTAGTGGTTAGGATATCCGGCTCTCACCCGGAAGGCCCGGGTTCAATTCCCGGTACGGGAAGAAGATGATGAACTTTTTTATTCCACCACATAGAAGAAATCTTTTCATTGTTTGTGTGTGTTTGGGCGTATGAGCATTTTAAGTCAAATAATATTATGCAAAAAGTTTTATATTAAAAATATTTATTGTTATCAAATTTTCATTATGAGTCACTCGCCAAAGAGTTTGACTAATGGCCAAGAGAAACATGGAAAGTCGCCCAGTTCTCGTGATCGAAAACATAAAAGAGCTCACATATCGGATGCCACCGATTCACAAAGAAATGCGAATGAAAGTGATTCGGAAACGGATTATAACGGTTATTATGCCAAAGATCAACATGGCATTTTAATGCAAAGAAATGCCTATGAAGAGGGGGAAGATACATCTTATTACTATGACGATTCGGAAAGTTCTAGAGTGGATAGGGTGGAGAGGAAAATAAAAATAAACAACTATATAGACAATAATACTTTTGAAGCATCAGATGGAGAGGCTCCGATATATAGGATACCTTCGCTAGGTGATGAATCTCTTTCATCGCCTCCCCCAAGTGATGATCCAGCTAGTGAAAGCACATTAGATATGGATAATCAATATAATTTCATGCTATACATCATAATGGGCTATGTGTTGGGCATTTTCCTTGTTTTAATTTGGTATTATTGGCATCCACATCGTTCATCTCAAGATCTGAATGGTAAATGGTTGCTATTGATATTGTTGGCTTTATTCGTGCTAATACTTTGCTATAGTCGAGCGACTAGGTGGGTGGTAATTGTGTAATATTTGATTTAGTTTTCAATGAATCGTATTGCAGATGTGTAATAGCCTTATCATTGCCCACTTTGGGAAGTTACAAAGGTAGAGCATTACTCATTGCCTTTGCATTCTTCATAGCAGTTACAGGACCTGTGTTGAATATTATACGAAATATTGGGATTTTGGCCCACTGTATCTCTTGTGGGCAAACATTATTAAAGCAGGCTCTGATTCCAATGCATGAAATTATGGGAGATCCTATTTACGCTGTCGAACAATCCATTAATACCACCATGTCTGAGGTCCGCAAAATAATGGAGCATTTGGAGAGGGTCCTCAATCATTTGGGGGGTCCCATTGCCACAATACGTATGTTTGAAGCAAGCTAATGAAAAAACACTCAAAATGCTCGTTTTTTCAGATTCCAGCTATAGGACGTGTGCAGAATGGTTGCGCCTTCAGCAAACTTCCTTTGAAAATCAAATGGGTCATCCCTATGATCGTTGTATTGGTGCCGGAAGCATAAGCATTCAGGAGTGCCGGGCAAAATTTGGTCATGAGAACAAAGCTTGCATGGCCAAGGAGCGTTTCGAATGGTTCTGTGGTAATTTAAAAGAGCTTTCATCCTTTTTCGATGGGAATCTACAGCTACAGCAGAATCTGCTCGAAGACATCTTTCAACGTATGTAGAAAGGGAAATCATTTATGGACTCGATTAATTATATCATTTGTTGGTTTTTCAGACCTCTATGTTAGCTTTGCCAAAATCCATTCTATATTCGAGGTAACCATTACTTTCGATCATAATCGTCAGTCTGGAATTACCAGTAAAATAGGCAACAGTAGCGATGTAATACTAGAACACGAGATAAGCCGTCATTTGGAATCGCAAATGCAAAGCTTTTTAATCGTATTCCTATGGTTGGATACGGTAGTGTTTATATTGATTTTGACTGTCCTATTAAAATCAATATATTTTCGAATGCACTATTTGGGCAGCAATGACTATGCCAATGTCTATTTGATGCAGGACTTTTACTCCTACGATAAGCAACTGCAACGTTTGATGGGTGTCAGTGCTTTGCCTTTGCGGGCTTACGAACAAACGCGATATGTGAAGGTATTTCAATAATTTCATCTACTGTTTAGCCAGTATACTCAGGAGACGCTATGTATAGATAACTTCCTTACGCCTTTTGCCTATCGAAATCAGTATTATGACACGCTCGGTACTCTTTCTGATCATCACGGGTTTTCAACTGTTTACCATTTGCTTTGTGGACTATAGTCTCTATTGGATGATGGCTTTGATGTCCTATCATTCTCATAGAACAGCTGAATTGCAGCGTAGGTTGATATATTTGATATATACATATATTGAGATATAGAACTTTTATTCTTTGCAGCTCGTCCATATACAAAGATTGTGATCAAAGGTGGTGGCATGATCGGTAATATAATTCGTGGCGTGGTCCATGGCTTTGAGCCATTGGTCAAGAATTTATTTATAGATACAGTGAAATGCTTGCCAATACCGGGACCACCTAAATATCTAAACTATTGGGAGATTTTCGTGCTATGCATTATGGCATGGTTTCTGTTAATCTGGGAACCGTATAGCTTGCGCTTACGTCATCGTGTCATGACTTGTTTTTATCCTGAGCATGGAAGTACTCGGGCCCAGTATTTATGTCGACGCATTCTCAAGGATAGAGGTAGAGGACAAGAAAATATTAAACACTACAAATGTATAGCCAATCTCAATTCATTAACATTTTAGAAACATTTATAAAGGGTGCTCGTCGCAAAGCTCGTTCTCTACACACCTATGCCAATCAGGACGAAGAGTTTATCTGTATTATGTGGTATCACACACTTAAAAATTGGTAAAAGCAAACTTTTAAAATGTTGCATAGCCTTCTCATAAATGTTTTATAGGTGCTGCGGTCGTTTAACTGGCAACTACCTTGGCAAAGTTTGCCTCATTTGTAACAAAGCGCTAACAATGTTAGTTACTCTATCAGATTGTGTGTGTATTAAAGTTAATAATTACTATGCCTTATAGATCGGATAATGTTAGCTGCAGGACACCCAATTGTAACGGCATCTATTGCCAAGTTTGTTTCGCAGAGTCTAATTGTTCTTGTATACTGTGCAATCCACCCAGTGTCTATGGTGACTACAGTGACATCTCTGAAATTGAGTAAGTTTTTCTAATTCAAGGTGAAAACTAATGATTTTTAATATCTCTTTTCGCATAGGGACTCTTCGGACGATTCTGAGAGCAATTCATATAGACCCGATGGAATAAAATGCAATGATCGTCACAAAAGTGCTTAAAAAAATATAAAAGGTTTTGAAAAATCAATTCAATCTTGAGAATATCCCGCTCTTACCCCAAGAAGCTCGAATTCCCGAGATAGGAAACTTTTTTGTTTTGCATTTGATTTCTTGTATTTTTTTCTGACCTTTTTCTATTTTTGTTTGAACAGTGTTATGGTAGTAATTTTCTATGCCATTACCTAATTTCCTTAATAGACAAAGTCTGGAGTCTTTTAATCCAAATAACTTTTAGCATAATTTTCTAATTCAATCGAGAAGGATAGAATGGGCTGGGTTGGATGGCTGGGCAGGCAGGCTGTTGGCAAAATAAACCCAGAAACTTACGTACATTAACCATGAGTTTACGGCACCAGGCAATAGGACTCTGTCGACCTGACCCGGCTGAGTTACGAGACAGTTACAAAATGTTCTTTTGGAGTTCAAGCGCAAAACCGAAACGAAACGAAACGGACAGATTTTACGAGCCTGCTGAACTGAACTGAAAGTAAACTACAAATGTTTACACAACTTGGGGTTATATATACTACCTACCTATACACATACATATACATATACATGTAGCATGTATAAACATGGAATGTACCTTCTACAATAAGGATAGCCAGCCTACAAAAAGGCGCAAAAAGGAGGCAGAGACGTCGGAGGCAGAGGTGTAGTTGTTAAAGTTGTAACAAAAATTGAAAAACTTTTGCCGTCCTCTTGTTTCTTTATGATGATGACACTGGATAGAACGATGAAAACGCCTATTTCAGGCACGCCCCCCGATTCGCAGAACGCCCGGCCGCTCTACCCTACAACCATCACATAGACAAAAGTAGGGCAGATAAATATAAAAATTCGTCGAAAAGTTTTCCCATACGGGATGGGGTTTTTTTTTTCGGCAAGTAAAATAGGTTTTTATTTTCAAGTGCCGGGCCCCCAATCCCCGACCTCCTCCTCCTCCACCATCATTTCCATTTTCGTCATAAGTAAGAAACTGTCGAGCTACTTAAGCTTCAGATACAAATGTATCTTGACAAAAATTCAACTACTGCTGCAACTTTGCAGCATTAAGACTCTCTGAGTCAGTTAGTCGAAAGCATGTGTGTGCTGCTCGAGAAACAGAGAGGAGAGGATGAGATGGAAAAGTGTTCTCAAGGATTTGCATTTTCCATCTCTAATTGTGTGGAAAATTGTAAGAAAATAATTTGACGAAATGAGAGGATGTGCCAGATGCAAATGCAAAGCAAACAACTTGAATAAATATTTAAATGATTGAGATGCAAAATCTTATTTCAATAGAGAACACAAACCAAAGAAAAAAAAAACCCCAGCACCAATGTTAGTAGGGATATTCGACTTTTGCGGTTTTCTTTGGGGTCTTTTTGTTTCTCTCTTTTTTTTGGCTCAACTTAATCAGGCGCCTCACATCATCTCACATTACACGCGGTTGCGCTTTCGCTGCGGTTTGGCAATTTTGTTAAAGATCCGAAAGCGCCGATACGTAAAAGGAATGAAAATGTGCGCGCCGAGGTGAGAACAAAGCGTTGCTAACCGCACAATGTGCAGTGCAAAAAGGGTAATACCCTACCCTTTACCTTTACCTCTTTACCTCTGTCTACACAGTAGGAGGATAAAGAAAATGAGAATGCGAGGTGCACGCACAGTGGTTTAGAACGTTTGAAAAATTGATTGCCTCAACAATTTCTACAAGTTTCATTCTCTAGAAATTGAGTAAACCTAACGAAAGTTTCTTTTTAGCTGTAAACTTTAGACTCTAAATAGTCTTGAGGTCCTAGTTAGCTAACTAACCACTGTAGCAATTTTAACAGTGCTTTCGAAAAACGGCACGTTCCATTTGCACTCTTTCTCTTATCTCAACATTTGGTCCAACCACAGTGAAACAAACGCTAAACCGTATACTAAACGTAAACGTATCTTTTACGTATCTTTTTCACATTCTCCTGCTCCCGGTGGCACATGCCAGCAACAAGGCCTAATTGCAATTGTACGGCACGCCCACAAAATGTGCAAACACTTTTCAAATAAACGCATATCTATGAGAGTGTGGGTGTGTGTGTGTGCATGTGTATGTCAGTGTATATGTACTGTGTGTTGGTCACTCTTTGAATAGATGAATGGGTGGTTTTTGGGCTGAACCAGGTGAATAGTTTCCCTTAATTACAAGTTTAAAGGCAAACACATGAAATTAAATAAATATGGTTACACCAAGTCCTTGTTCGAGCTTTCAAATTCACTACTTGATCACCGAATCGCGTGTAGCAGTCAATTTCCGTTGGCTAATTTTTTTATTCACTCAATGTTGAGGTATTCCTCACCTCACCGAACAATCCCATTTTCTTCCGCCCACTAATGTCAGCGTTTTCTCATTTTTCTAATAGAAACACTAGTGCAATTTAATTGAGCGTCAAGACATACATATAAGAAATCAGACTAGTTATTTATATAAAAATTGCAATGGCGTATTGTGTTGCGTGTATGCCGCCACAACAAAATGGCGTCAATTACCGTTAATACATACAAAGACATGTGCTCATACATACATATATACTACACGGGTGAGACATATGCATAACTTTAAGCCAACACATACATATGTAAGTACGTGATGCGTGCGAGTGGTGAGCGTGTAATATGTAGATATTATTAAAAGTGCACTAACAATTGCAAGTCAATATTAATGTAGAGGGCGAATGTTTTAATTACGTAGTGCTTGAGTAAATGCATAACAGTCTATCAACAATTTAAAATGAGATTACTTAACTTCAAAACTTAACTTTAGTCAACTAAAGTAGGTGAATAAGACGCTACTAATGGCATTCAGATGTTTATTGACTTTTCCCTAAATATTGTCAAAAAATTGTTTTAAAATTCCAATAAAGTGTGCAATGCATAGTTATTTCAAAAGCTTGCACACCTTACAATGACTTTCATAATGAATTCATTTGGGCATCCCCCATTTAAATATATAAAATACAGAACAAGTATGAAGTAAAGGTCAAGCGTATGTATCTTTATCCCCTAACGTCACGCCTATACAACAACAAAACTCACTAAATCAAAACAAATGACCAACAAAAAGTGAAAATCAGGTATAGACAATAAAGAGATAAACACATTTACTCATTCTTTCCACTGGCCCATAAACAAACATGAAGTTGCCCCTGGCTATCGCGATGAAGATGATGATGACGATGCTACAGTAGAGATAAGCGAAGTGCAGTGGCGCTAACAGGATCATAAATTTAACGATATAAATCTGTGTGTACCTTGTACACTGTAAAAGAGAGAGAAAGAGAGAGAGAGAGAGAGAGAGAGAGAGAGAGTGTGTGTGTGTGGGAAATAGAGTCCCTTTGGCGTGGGCGTGAGTTGTAACAATTTAGGAAGACAATCCAAGGAGACACTCACACACGAAGATTTTTGAATTACTTTCGTTTTTATCGCTCGTTTTCATAATTTACACGCGAGTTGCGTAGAGAAGAACAAAAAACACACACACACACACACATGCACACACCCACGATGTGCTGACGTCTGCACTTCATCATAAATTCACCTGTCGTTGCCAGTATCATCCTGGAAGCGAACCTGCTTCCGTTGCTGGTCCGTCTGGGTAGCCATCTCAGCATTGTGTCCTGGTAGTGGTCAAAGTGTGATGGTGTTGTTTTTGGAAAATTTATGAATTTTCGTCGCGAATATTTCGTGGAATTTTGAAAATACCATCGTGCCAGGGATAGAAGATGAAGGAACTCTGACACACACACACACACACACACACACACAGCCCCTAACATACGTCTTTATAACGTTTATCGTGGGCGTCGCGGAGCAAGGTGATGTCGCGTCACACGAATTGAAATTTCATTAGTTTTACGACCTACAAGAAGGATGGCCATTGGCATAAGCACGAACCTCGATTTTTTGTCATCATGGTGTCGTCGTCATTGGGTTTACGACCCTTCGTTGGAAATCTGTAGAACCCCGAAAAAAATGAAATGAAATGAAATGAAATGAACAAAACAACGATATGAACGAGGAGCAGGGTGGGCAGCAGAGTGTCGACGCAACTCTATGAATTATGGAAAGCGATTTACATTCTCTTGCTCATATTTTATTGTTGATGTTAATATTTTCATTGTGTTTTTCTGTGTTTTTTACTTTTTATTTTTATTTGCGAATGCATGAATTATGGATTTTTCTTTATGGAATGGAATGCCCTTGGCATGCATACAAAGAATGCGAATGGAAAAACAAGAAAATATATGCAAGAAGAAAATTTGTTTTCATTGTTGGATTTTCATGAAATTTATTAAGCCAGCTCTTGCCTCATTCCCCCATGAACACTGTCTCTCCCTTTATTCCGAATCGAATTGGGACACCCACCGTTTTTGAAGGTTCAATTCGGTATTTTTGTCAATGAAATTGCCATGTGGAAATTTGGTATAGAAATTTTTAGATGGAGACGGGTGACGGGCGAATTTGCTGTTTATCGGTAGAGCTACCAAATCTTTGCCACTATTTGCTAACTGCCCACACGTTTTGGCAACATGGCGGATGGCCGTCAGAAGGCCACATTTATTGCACCGTTTCTCTTCTTTGTTTGTATGTGTGTGTGTGTGATTTAGCCATAAAAATCCGAATGCAATAAAAATGTATCAAGTGCCAATGGTCAACTGACATTAGTTTCTCTCTCTCCTTCTCTCCTTCCCTTTCTCTTCCTAACAAAGAATAGAAGAATTGTTATATTCTTAACAATATTCCGGATATTTATGACCTGATGTCGTAGACCGTAGGGCAAATGGAGCATCGTATTCCGGGCATTGCCGGTTGCCATTTTTTATACCCTTGCTCATTGGAAAAGTTGCCACATTTGGCTTACAAATTGGCCAAGGCAAAGGGAATTTGTTAACTTATATGTGTATTCGATTTAAGAAGGTAGTTAATACAAGTCGAAAGCATTCCAATTCCTTTCCTTTATACAAACATTATAAGTATTTGTGGTTTACAGTTTAAGTAGGTAACACTTGAAGGGTTAATCTCCTAATTGGTACTTGGACTTATTAACAACAGTTTTTAATCCTTTTGGATTGGTAACATGCAAGGGTATAGAAATCACGTCATTGCCAATATTAGACCAAGCTTTTGGAATTCTTCTACTTTTTTTTATTTTATTCCTTTGTGCTGAATGCGTGAAATATGTTGCAAAAAATTTTAATGCTTTGCGCTGCGGGCGCCAAATGGAAATGGAAAATGGGAAAAAGATGACAAATGATTATGGAGCATAATAAATTTCAACGCTGATTGAGCGAAATGCGAATAGCGGCAGCGGCAGCAGCAGCAGCAGCAAACGAAAGCGGAGAAAAATTGTATGCAAAAATGAAAGCGAATGCAGCGCAAGAAGCGAAAAAAAAAACTACGGCACTAAGAGGATATATATTATTTCCATCTCGCTCTCTCTTTCTTTCTCTCCATGTCTTTCCAGGGGGAGAAAGTCAGTATGCCGTCCCAGCCCTCCCAAGCACATTAATGAAGCTAATTTGCTGAACCAAATCTGTGCAGGTTCTGCTTCCTCATCTCTATCCTGTTCCTATTCAAGTTTGTCTTCGAATCCAATTGCAGCTAAGAGAGAGAGGGAGAGCAAGTGATAGCGACAAAAAGAAAAAAGGACATGAAATGCAAACAAAAGAGAGATTGAGAAAAGTTGATCCTTGCGCTTATGGCTGGCTGAGCGTATGACACAAGTGTCATCCTCCACTGCTATGCTATCCATATCTCAATCTATGGAGGACTTCTCAGTTTTTTTTCCTCATTTCTTCGAGTTTGTTTTTTTTCTATCTTTCTCTGTGTGTGTGTGTGTGTGTGTTCTCTATGGCAAATAAGTAAAAGAAATTGCAGAGAAAGCAATTTTATTGTTTCTAGCGCATAAAATCCAAGCTGACTGGATTTCTTCTCTCTCTCTTACTCGTTTGGTCAGAACACCACACACACACACACATACACACCCATATGCCAGACAGCTGAGCCAAGTCCTGAGTCCTTGCAGCTCAAGAAGTTTGAATTTATTTTCTTCGAGTGTCTGGCTGGCTTGCTGGTTGGCAATTGCAAGTACATACATACATATATATATATAGTGCAAGTTGCCTTTGTGCTTTTTATTTTCGCCTTGATTGGATAGAGTGTACAGTCTCTACAAAAGTTCATTCCCGACTACCCCTTTTTGATTTGTATTGGCTTAGCTTAGTTGCTTTATCTATGACTTTACTTTCGTATCACTGGCACTCTTCCTATCTCTCTCTCTCTTGTTTCATTGCGAAATGAGAGAAGCAATAAGTCGCAATCGAATAAGACCTATGAAGAAGTGTGCAATCGTATATGGTATCCATATAATTTCTATCTCAAGATGGTTGAAGCACTTTCAGCAAACTATTGAAAAGAATTTCTATTGTTAAATTGGCATTTGTTAAGTTAAATAAAATAACCAAGTAATTTTTAAGAATTGTCATTCTATTTTCTTTTACGATCATCAAATTGCTGGAGTTGCTGGACAAGCCTGAGAGAGAGCCTAACTACAATTGTCTTATTTTCATCATCAGCACAGATCAAACCACTCCGATTTATATATCTTCTATTAGAATAGAGACCAAATTAGATAGCAAAAATAAATCATCCGCCATGTTGGCTTAGCATTCTTCTAATCTTCTCGTCTTGCTTGTCAATTGATCGCATAATAAACATATTTTCTTTTAGGGCATAACAAGATACACAATGAAGGGACTAAGGAAATTAGTTGATTGCAATTGTATAAGCAATGGATTTGAATACGTTGAGACACCTTATTTAGACCTCTTGGAATTACACATAGCCACACACACACACACACACATACACACTTAATATATAAACATATATAAGCGCATACACAATGCAAGTGACTGTAAATTGTAACTGTAAATATTACCACATACATAAATTTAAAACAATGACAACTTCAATACGGCCAACACCCACAACAATGAGGCACAGACACCAATTTTGTCAGAGCGAGAGAGAGAGGGGTGCTACAGGTGGGAGGATTGGGGCTAAGGGCACGGGGCGGCCACAAAGTCAACAATAATAAATAAATGAAAGAAAAAAAAACTATATTGAACAACAAGGGAGGGAGGAAGGGGAGCGTAGAGGAAAAAAACCGAAATACACAAAAAAAAAATGAAGTCATCTTGTGCAAATATTCAAATGAAAACAAAGTCAAGTGTTAATTTGCGTGGGAAAATAATTTTTTCCCTTTCATATATCATAAGATAAATATGCATACATATTCATAGGGAATATATGTATGTACACACATACATACATATATATTTTTTAAGACCGAAAAATGTAAGGCAGTTAAAAATGGTTAAATTGTTAAAATGTTCTTTTCTTATGGTACATATGTTGTTGTTTGTCTTGTGATTGTTGCTGTGTAATTCCTTAAAAGCAAAAGTATGTACAAAATGTAATTGAAGAATTTGGAGAGCGTGTGAAAAGGGTTAAAGTTCATGCAGTGCAGAATAGAAATCTCAAAATCTCGACGATTAGCTAAAAAGACGAAAAATAAAACAAAAATTAACCAAGAAGCAAAACACTAACAACAACAACAACAACAACAGCAGCACAAACTACAAAAAGGGTCATTTATGTTGAGGCAAATTAGAGAAAACCCGCCATTAAAAAAGCTGTTCCAACCCATTGCAAAACCCAACAGCAACACACCAGAAGCAGACAACAGCAACAACAAAAAGTTGACACCACAAAACATTAACTTTCAAGTACATCAAACATTTTGTTGGACTGTTATCTCTCTACCGCAACAAGAACAACTACAACAATAGCACAAAGGTGCCACCAACTTTACCAGAAAGTGTCATAATGGAAAGAGAGCTTGAGAAGGTAGTCGCCGCACAGTTTTGGGCCGAAATGTGGGGGGGACCAAGTGCGGCTGCCGGGGAAGAATTCAAACTTTGTGCGTTGTTTCGTTTACCCCCTCTGGCCCAATCCTCTTTTTCCAGCACCCTTCCCCACTACACATTACCATCATCATAAGCATCATCATCACCATGATCATCATCATCATCAACGTTTGTTGTTGTCTTTTTGGTTGTGTTATGCGAATGACATTTTCATGTACTACAAAAGTTTCTCGTCGACTACTTGTCGTTTTTCTAATACACTTTTCTTCACAATGGGTATATTGGCGATTGCAAACTCTTAGTATTTTGCAGGATATTGCCCATAATAAATACCTGCATACATAATTTGATTATTGGAATTTCTTTTTCATGATAGGAAATAAAAATCTCTGATTCGAAATTAACAACATTTAATATCATTTAAATATCAAATTTAAAAATAAATACTTATGAATTTCAAGAAATTTTCTTTCAAAATATTTCATTTTATGCTGTTTTCTTCTTTTTCTTTTGCTTTTATGAACATTAAGTGTATATTGAAATTCGTTGACTCTTTTTCATTTTCATGTTTTTTATTGGTAGTTGACTTTTTTTTTGTTTTGGGTGGCCCTTTAACTGTGGGAAAATGTATTTGTTTTTATGATTATTTAATATTTTATTTAACATGTTGTATTTGGAACCAGTTAAAAAAACAAGAAACAAAAAAAAAACACATGAAAAAACCAACAAGTTGCTCACTTTTGTTTTCTATTTAAGAGATGTCATTTTCATGTTGTTTTGTCTGTTGTTGTTGTTTTTTGTTTTCTTTTATTGGTCAACATAAATTTCTTTCGGTTATGTTTTAATTAGTTGTAAAGCAAGAACGACGAAATGAAGTGAAGCGAACCTAACCCAATCCAATCCAATCCAAACCAATTCAATCCAAACCAATTCAATCCAAACCAATCCCTATCCACACATCATCAAAGCATCAGAGCATCATCGCCACTCAAATTAATCAAATCATCAAGCGAAAAAAAGAAACCTCAACCTCGGCTTTTGGAATTGATCTCACTTTGATCTATTGCTCCCAGACAAGAAGAGAAGAGAGAAAAACAACCAAAAAAAAAAAAAGGAAAAACATATTTCAATTATCGGGCCATGACCGAAGCAGAAGGTGAAGTCCGCTGCCCGGCGTCTCTGTGAGTGAGTGTGTGTGTGTATGTGTGTGTGTGGGGGGGCATCAATCAAAGCCGCTGTTAATAATAACTCTAAAAACGCAAGGGAAAGAGAGAGAGAGTGCGAGAGCGAGAGAGAGAGTGAAAAGTGAATATGCCAGAGCTTCGATAGCTCCATCAACGTCATCAGCCAGGACGGGGGCGCCTCTGGTGTGGTCGTCGTTTTTGATTTTGGTTTGGTCTTCTTTTTTTCCTTCCCTTCTTCTTCTTCTTCTTCTCTTTTTCAATTTCATACGCACTGTTGGATGCACTGAGCGGCGTTTTATTGATTAACGCGTTTTGTTTTCCCAAAAGAATGAAAACTGTCAGTACGCACTTTAAGTTTGACAGCACCGACCTCTAGATTACCCTGCTTGTTGTTTTTTGTATAACCACAATTTACTTAAAGACCATTCACTATTAATTTACTCTTTATTTCATTACATATCGTTTCTAATTAAATATTAACCGAATATTTTATTTGCAAATGGTTCAAAGTGAATATACTAAGTTTACAAAACACACACTCACACAAGCACACACATGCACAGACTGATTGGCCATACAGGGTATGAGAATATAGCCCGAAAACAGCATCAACACCAAAAGATAAACACCACCACCAACCGGGGTGCAATCGTCGAATCGACTTGGTCAATTTTCATCAAATCGCTGCCTCGCTCAGCGAGGGTAATTAAAATGCATTTTCTTTACTAGAAATTACGGAAATTCTCTTGTTGCTGGGTGGTCACTCAGTTAGGCAGCTGTCGTCACCAACCCAGGGCAATAATTCACCTCGTCCTCGTCATCAATTTTACAATGAAACACACAAACAACAACCAACAGCAACAAGAACAAACATTGAAATTAACGAAAAACAAAAAAAAAAACAAAATAAATAAATAAAAGTGTTAAAGCGCCAAAAGCAATTTGTTTCGCTTTGTCTGTCGCTCCCCTCTCACACACACACACACACACACACACACATACAGAAAGAGTGGTTCGAATAGGTGGCCAGGTGAACTGAACTCCGTTTGTCAAGAGCTGAGGGGGCGTTGCATACACTTTTCGACACTCATTTGCAATTTTTTGTTAATGTCGCAGATGGTTTCTCTCGATAAGAGCTGCCCGGCACACACAATGCAATAATTACAATTTATATTTACAGATAGAAATCGCACATTAAGTCAAACAACTGCAGAAATTGCAGAATGCAGAATGCAAAAATTGCAATGAAGTTGCCGCCGCCGCCGCCGCCGCCAACGCCAACAACAACTGCTGCTGCTGTTGCTGCTAAAGCGGCAGGTCGGCAACGGCCGACAAACAACAAAAGCAAAAACTGCGAAAATGTAAAAGCTGTCAACGTATGCGTTTTAACGCTCCGTCGACCTGAACAGTGGGTGAAGTTTTGGTACTTGCCACCAAGCGACAACGACAACGACAACGACGATGACGATCACGACGACGGCAGCAGCAGCAGCTGCTTACAGTCTGTTGAACAGCGGCAGCAGCAGCTGCCCCAGCGATCATTGCCAAAAAATTTCAATCAACTTTGGTGGCCAGTCCAAAAAAATTAAAAGTAAAAAGAAATAAGAGAGCAAAAGAGAGCGGTAGAAAGTTAACTAACCCATCCTTTATATACCCTTCATAACTTGAGTATCCTTAACACATTTTGTAGTTATTCTTCATAAACGTTTTGCTGTTATGGATACTTAATATCAGTTTTCGATAAACTCCTATGGTTAATAATTCTTATCCTAATGAGTACAATAAAGAATTATATTTTAAAACGATTTGTTTTTTGCTCTGTTATAAATAATTAACGATATGTTTGTCATGTAAAGATCGTCACTGGGATATATCCAGTATTAAGATAGTGTATTGTAAAAGTAATCGCCTGTGGGCAACTACAGCATACGACCCAATATATGATCCACTTTGCATATGCCTCTTTAACACACATACAAACACACACACACACACACACTCATCACACCTGGCCTTAAGCTGACCAAAAGATCACAGCCGTTTGGGCCGCTAGTCCAATGATCCCTGAGGTGGGCCTTCGGTTGGCCACGCGTTTGCCAGATCAAATTACCAAATACAGTGAGAGAGAGAAAGAGAGAGAAAGAAATATAGCTTAAGGGAGCATGCCTTTTGGTAGTGGAGCAAAGGCAATGAATTTTGAGAAGGATAAAAAGACCGCCCGGTCAGGATGCAGCAGCAGCAGCAGCAACAGCATCATCAGAAAACAGCAACTTAAACTCTGATGAAAAAAAAGAAACGAGACGAGCAAAAACCCAACAGTGCGATCTTCACACTGGGTGGTCGTTGCGAGATGACAATGTCCATTACGTCGGCGGCTGGCTACCTTCTTATATACCCATACCCATATTTGATTCCAGGAGGCAGAAGAAACACTTCAATTAGGCCAAGCGCCGACGTCTTTGCCTCTGTTTCTGTTTTGGCTCCGCGACCTGTCACTGTAGTTAGCACAACATTAGCACGACTGACCTTTGACCTCGCTGCCACTCACGCAGCGTTGGCCCTTTGTCTTGACCTCGGCATTGTCCTTGTGCCTGTGTTTTGTCACGCACTCTCATTCGCCAAATGGCCGGCCATAATTTGCGGTTGTCGCATTGTGTCCTTCGATGTCTGTTCCGAAGGCACGAAGGCGCCGCTGCATATTTACATAATTGCCTATGTCTCCTCTATGCAGAACGCGCCGCCATCCCATCGTTTTCGCCGCGGCCGCCTACTTTGGTGGAGAGCAGAAATAGCGAGAGACAGAGAGAGAGGTTGGGAAAGGTGAAAAATGTCGTCACGTGAACAAAATTTCACTAGCATTAGCATTGAAAATGGCATTAGTCCCGCGTTTCCTTTAGGGGCCATCAAAGGCGAACGAGTTAAATTAGTTAATGCCCAGCACGACGCATCGTAAAGGGTAAGGGATTCCAAATGGCATTAGCTTGTTTTTCGTTTATCCTATCTTTCTTTAATCTTAGCAGCAAGCACTAAAATATGAGAATAATAATAGTCCAGGCTGAGTAATTTTTAATCACTTTGTGTTGCAAGGATCTTATCAAACTTTAGAAATTAAATATCCTCGAAACTATCAGTAATTTAATATCAAGTTTCTACTTATAGAAGGTCAAATAGGTTAGACTTCAAAAGCGGACTTGAGATTTTCATTTAATTCTTTGAAATAGGACCAAATTATTTGTTGACTTTAATTCATTAAATTTGGGTGAAGAATTGCATTATTTTGCGTCTAAATGAAATCTTAAAGATCACACTTTGACCTGGCCTAACAACAAGTATTACATAATAAGGAAGGAAGTATGTAAGCAGTGGATAGATAAGACATATAAGCTAGAATCAAGGTAGAATTTAAAAATTGAACTCAAATTCTTAATACATATGCATAAGCAACAAATTATGTGACTAGGTCGTCTGGGGGCGAGTTGCCGCCTCCGCATCAATCAGCGGCCAGCAGCTGATTGCCAACATCCGGGCGGAGAGCATGTGTCATCATCCAGAGTCACCGCCAGCAAAACGAGAGGGTGGACAGCGAACAAAAGGTCTTAGTTTTTTTTAGATCTCTTTCCATACGCCGATCGTAACCATAAAGTGCACAACAATTGCCACAATACAGGGCAACGCGACTTTTCTTTCTTGATTGCCCCATCATCAAACTGTTTACGCGAATGATGATGATGATGCTGATGATGGACAATAACGAGAACGACGGACGACGGACGATGGACGACTACAACAACACGGACGTGGACAATTGCACAATTGCACATTCGGAGGAATTGTGAAATTGATGATGACGGCCGAGCAGTCAGTGCCGGGCAGTGATAATCACCGAGTTGTGTCTGGATTTGATTGTGAAAATTGTGAATGATGATGATGATGCTGATGATAATGATGCTGGGAGGGGGGCTTATGAGGTTTGTGGGTCAATGATGGATGGCGCCAAAATACATGTGACAATCATGTCATTTAACGGAGAGAGTTGAATATTTGGTGCAGAGACTTCTCTCACCTCAAGTCGCGGTCACATCAAGGGGCTAACACACACACAGATACACAATTTAAAGTCGTAGATAACACCTAATTAGGGTGTAGCATCATCGTCGCCTGCAGACAAAACGACTGACAACTTTAGCGCCACTTGCGGATGAGCCAACGGCTAGTGCGGGTGGTCGGTCAATTGGTCGACCGTTCGGACCAAGAACGAGGATCCGTAGCTCCGATCCTAAGACGCTGGGACACACCCAGCAGCACGCACGCAAGGCGATCAGCAGAAGCAGCTGCTACCTTTTATATCTGTACACACATGTGTGTATGTATGTATGTATGTATATGGTGGTAGTACGTGAGTCTTCTTCCTGGTGGCGTCGGCGGCGGCGGTAACAAGACAAGTTTGTTTTTGGTCTGGGTGTCGCCGTCGATTCGTTGCGTTGCGTTTTTCCCATTTTAAGTCAGGGAGCAAGGGCAAGGGCAGGGGCAGGGGCAGGCGCGAGTAAAAAAGACCAAGCTGAGATAATTACATGTTAATTCTTTATTCGAGCACTTTCTTAATCCGAAGACAACGCAATCAAGCCCAATTTTAAGCGGCGTCTCTCTTTTATTTGGGATCAGTATGGTATAGAATCGGAATGGTTCAGTTTGGTTTGGTTTGACTTGGATCGCATCGGATCGGATCGGATCGATAATTAAGCAGTTGGCAACAACAATGTGTGCGGCATTTAATTGGCGCAAGAGTTTTAAGGCTTAAGGACACCTAATAATACGGCTTTAAGTATGTGTGAGTGCCTCATGAGTCACACACACACACACACACACACACACACACACACAGAAAGAGAGCGAACGAACATTCAGTTTAGGCCAATTCAGGTAAATCACCTTAGATGAGACGAGAAGAAGAAGGAGCTCCTCCACAAGCCACAAATGGCAGGTCCTCTATTAATAACTTTAATTAAAAACTTCGACAACGGCGAACCACATTTGGACTGCTGTTTCTCTTTTTCGTTTTCGTTTTCTTTATTTTTTTCAGTGTGGACTGTGGGAACCAAATTATTCAAATCGCTCTCGCTACTCAGGTCAGAAGGCAGTCCATAAGTTCTTCTTCTTGTGCGCTCACTCATATGCATATTTATTGCATTTTTTCGACGCGGTAACGCCCCCAAAAACAAAACCACCAAATTCCATACAATATGACAAAAAGAACGACTAGAGAGTACCCTGCAGGACAAGTAAAAACCGGCAATGAATCTTTTTGGACACCACCAAAAAGGGAAACAATCAAGCAAATGAAAATGAAATGAAAATTTCTCTTTTCGCCCATCTATGTATGTATCCGTGATATACCCATTTATATGTAAAGGGTATATAAACGAAAAGCCATACACAATGGAATTTCAATTCCATTCTCTGACTTTGACTTGGACTTGTGTGCACAAGGAGGACCAGCAGTCTCTGTCTCAGTCCCAGTCTCAGTCTCAGGCTCAAGCCCAGTCTCACTCAGTTCCCAGTTCCAATCTCCTCCAAATGCAATCGTATTCGCGCGCTTCTTTTGTTTTGTGCCATGCTTTGTTTTGCTCTACCTTCATCTTGACTTGGATTCGCAGGAATAATTAAAATTTATATATGCTCAAAGGAGATTCGCTGGCTCCTCCACCATCTTCTGCATCTAATGGGAATGGAGTGTCTGCTGCGTTCACTCAATGTACAAAAAAAAAAAAAAAAAAAAACAACAACAACAGTAACAACATTTCACTTTCATAACTCAATGGTGTATTGTATTATATAGCAGGCAATTTACATGGCCCATTCCTTCTGCCGGGGTCATTCGATTCGTTCAAAAACACCAGCCACTGAGATCCAGCAAGTCACGTTGCCAGAGTTAACATGAATGCGTAACATTTAAATGGCTGTCAATTGGAAAATTGCAAACTCCCTCACACAGTTGCTCACACTCTACCATAATTGAGATAACGTGCCCCATTCGAGATACATACCAGAGGCATGGGCCATGGGCACTGAATGTTGGGGACGACAGTCAAAACAATGTCATTGCGCCGGGCACGTTCACAGGGTCTCGGTTTCTTGTCCTACCTCCTACTCCTTTCCCCACTTTAATCGCGATATTTCGAAAACATCCTCTCGCTTACTCTATCTCTCTCTCTCTCTCTCTCTCTCTCTATCTCTCTCTGTGTCTCTTCTCCTGGATTGCGAATGCGAAACGCATTTCAAATGAGCCAAGGCAAAAGTTGCAAAATGAATATTCGAAATTGCAGTGATATATCATCGATGGATTGACGAACGTGCTTCTCTTCTGCCACAGCCACTCCCACTCCTGATGCCTGACGCCTGCCGCCTCCTGCCTGCCACTGATTGCGCGAACAGAGAAGCGTTACGCAAATTTTCAGGCAGATTGTCATGTTACTGATGATGGTTTTGGCCAAAATGATTGATTACTTTGTTCCTCTTCCTGTCTCTCTTTCAATTGCAAGCAGAGGTTTAGACATCAACGGCGGCGATTGCACAAAATCGGAAATGCGAAAAGTGTCAGGTGAGACACAGAGGCAGAGAAAGCGATGGGATAGGGGGAGAGAATGTCTATAACAAATGAGAGAATTGGGTTTGTTTGCAAAATGATTGTAAGGTTTTATATCGAACACAGATCCTTGATAATTGGCCCAACCCAGTCACCCACAAACTTACTTTTCACTTTTCATATCGACCACTTGATTTGTTTAACATTCAACAAAGTGTACACTGATAATCAATTCAGTTGATAGTTTTTGTTCGACTTAATCGGAAAAAAAGACAAAAAAGTAAAAAAAAAAAATAAAAAAAAACAAAATAACTTAAAATGCCAATAGACAAAATTCGTAATACACCCGTCGACAAAATTCTTAGCTATCGACGTAATCCACAGCAGCAAGGACCAACGCCAGGAGATGACGATACAGCCAATTGTCCATACTATTTACCATCTCATTTGAATAAGAGATCAGAGGCCATGGAGCACCACCACCAGCAGCAGCAGCAGCATCACAAGGATGATAAGGATACCGATTCATTCGATACTGATGATTCAGATACACAAATCTTGCCACCGCCACGACGTTCGCCTGTGTCTCGGGCAAATTTACATCGTCAATTTACCACACATAAACACTGTATTCAGGCAATCAAATTTTTCGTTTGCATTGTGATAATCTGTGGCCTGTTGCGCCTTGTGCCATATTATCAACGGGCAGATGCCATTCAACCAACAATTCTTCTTTGGAACGATAATGCAATAGATGGAGCCAGAGGAGCTACCTCAGAGCTAAATGAATGCGGCTGTTTGATGACAACTAGGCGTAATTATACGACTTATCCCTTTGATGCGGTTGTCATCAATGCAGATATTCCATATACAATAAATGGCATGGATATGGTGAAGCATAAAGCCAACTATATTGTGGTTTTTATGGCACGCAAACCACTGAGCCTTTTGCAGAATCCATTAAATTTAACCACGACCATCACAAAGCAACAGCAACAAGTGGCATTCAATTTCACAATGACCTATCGTCTCGATTCGGATCTCGTATGGACCGATCATTATTTCACACAGCATCAACGTAAACGACGCATAACCGAATTTACAAAACAAAAGTTGAATTTCAACATCAGGATGATGACGGCACGCCAGGCCAGTGTCCTGGAAACTCATCTAAAATCCAAACGTTATTTCGTCATGTATCTAATGTATGAAGTCAATGATTATTCTCTGCCAGAGAGTCTCTATCTGATAGAATTACGTAAACATATCGATTTGTATGCCCTAGATAATTGCCGCACTTTCAATGAGTAAGTCCAACGATTAAGTAGTAAATTCATTCAACCAAAAATTTCTAATTTACTACTCTCTCTCTCTTCTCAGTTGTTCGTTATATCGTTTTATGTTAGTTTTCGATTCAAGTGGCTGTACGGATTATATACATCCGGATTTCTTTACAGCATTGGATAATTATGTTGTGCCCGTTATGGTTGGAGGCGGTAATATCAGCCATTTGGTGCCACCGCATTCCTATATAAGCAGCATGGACTTTGACACACCAAAGGATTTGGTCATATACCTGGAAAATTTGGCCATGAGCAACCAGCAAAGAGACTATGAGAAATACTTTTGGTGGCACACCAACTACAAGTTGCAAAAGACCAATACTCGACCATATTGCTTGATCTGTCATGAGATCCGTGAGATGTCGCAGGACACGAAACGGGATTCGAGTAGGTTTACCGATTGGTGGCACAAAAGTCAATGTAACAATCGCACACTCTAAAAAGTCTCTTGCCATAAAAACAAAACGTCAAAACTTGCCACCAATTCCCCCAAGATCCAAATATAATTACCGATTGCAAATTGGCTTCGTCTTTGTTTCTTTAGTTCTTTTTTTTTTTTTTTGGTGGTTTTCTTCATCGCCGCTTTTAATTTCGCGGAATTTCGGCGGCTCTTCATTGACCTCGCCGACAGGTCTGGGCGCTTAATAACAGACATATGTATACCCTAACTTAAAAATGGGGTACAAATGAAACTTTAAAACAACTCACTTAGAATCAAAAAAAAAAATATTTGCAAAAACAAATTTCCTATTGACAAATCTAATTGAAAAAAGAAAAAGTCGGTTTTGTTTTTCTCGTACTTTTTCATCAAGAAATTTCTAAAGGGTATTCTTAAAATCATTGTATAGTTTTGCATTTTCCTTCTTTTTTCTGGAATATTTTGGCAACTGGTTTTGCTGATGGCTGCAATTTGGGATGCTTCGAATACTAACTCGTGCCAGGATGGGAGCAAATAGTTGATGGAGTACCATTTGGTCAGCTAAGTGAGCGAGAGCCAAATGATAAGGATCTCTCTTTTTGTCTCTTTCTCTTGTAGTCTTATAGTCTCTGACTTCCTTAGCCTGGGAAAGCAACAAAAGGCCAATGGACATGCCTAGATAAAGCAAATAGAGCAAACTCACTTGTTGTTGTTGATGAGGATGGGAGTTTGAGGAGAACCAAATGAGTGGGCGACACAGCTCAAAGTTGGTGATTTAAGTTGGAGAGAGAAAGGAGGTGCCAAGACCAAAAACCAACGGCTGCGGCTGCAGAGGCAGCGGCTGCGGCAGCAGCAGCGTCGGCGGCTTCGTCTCAGACAACGCACGAAAAACAAACAGAATTGTCATGGGAAATATTTCACAGCATTTTGTTTGGGTCGTCGTCTGAAGTGCCTCATATTCCCACTCTCCTTCACTCCTCCTCCTCCTCCCCCTTGGTGATGTTCCCTTTCATTGCTGGTCGCATTTCAAAAACGGTATCACTGCACACACAAAACACTCTGCTTCTTCTTCTATATCATCTTCTTTTGCCACACACTCATACACCGAGAACACAACACAACACAACACAACGCAATATTTATAAGTTAAATGCTTCACTTAACAATAAGCCAGAACAGAACTATGAGCAGAGGAGCAGCAGAGGAACAGAGGGACAGAGGGATAGAGGAGATGGCTGGATGGCTGGCTGACTGGGTAAAGTTAACGTTGAAGGTGAGGCGATAATGAAAGAGGCGAACGGTCGGTCGGTCGGGCGGGCGGGCGGTTGGTTGGGCGTCAAGCACATATAGCATATGGGTCTATACACATACATATCTACATGGAAGTTGGGCCCCACAGCCTTTGAGCCCATTTTTTTTTTTTTTTTTTTTTAGACTTGACAGGTTGTCGTCTCTCACTTCTCTTATGGTCTGTTTCTGGGAAGTTCTCATAGCGGGCCGCGGCAGGCACTGTTTGCCCATTCTGTTATCAACTATTACAATATTTTTTTGTATTTTGTTTAATTGACAAACAGGTTTATCATTAACATTTTTCTCACTGCATCAGATGGAGGAGATGCGTTGGCGGATAGACGGCGGCGGCGGCGGCGCTCCATTTGACGCTCCAACTATTTTCCCACAGTCATTTTCGGTATGGTAAAGTCGTATCTTTTGGTGTTGTAGCAGTTGTTAGTAGTCGTACAATGGAGAATTGGTAGTTGAAAAATATCTCATCTCGATATACTAACTGCTTAATAAACAAATCGGTTAAAAAACGAAAACCCATGGAGCCACACTATAAGCCAGAATCTATAAGTTTTCCATTTATTCATTTCTTCTTATTTTTTTGTTTTCGTTTCCTTGCACAGGGTCAAGACTCTAAGAAATGCGAAAGCAAGTTTTGGAGTATTTCTCATGGTCCTTTTTATTATGACACTGTGAGGTAGATCCATCAAAACAAGGTATTCCATTTAGTGTATAGAGAGAAACCTCTTTGTTATTCAGTAACTTGATTTCCACTTGTGATATCGTATTGTTGTAAAATTAATTATATTTATTACCTTTACAAAAAATTGTAGTTCCGTTTCATTTATCTAATGGACTATTAAATCCAAATAAATTAACAACTTTATCATGACAAAGTGTCGCCAAAAACAACCGAAAACAAAAACCAAAACACAAAATAAAGGAAAAGCATCTATCTCAACGGTTTTCACTTTGATATGCCGATGATATCTCAATGGTTTGTGTCTCGTAAAACCGCAAAGTGCTACCTAACAACAAAACCAAAAAAAAAAAAAAAAAAGTTTTTTAGGATTAAAGAGCTTCTGCTTCTGTCTGGAGCTATGAGTGTGTGTGTGTGTGTACATACACTTGTGCGTTTGTTTGCTTTTCGAGCTGCCGTGAAAATGCAGTCGTTTTGAGGGTCGGACAGTTGAGCGGGCAGGCGGCAGGGCGTTTGGTCGCTCGGTCGGTGGGTCGATTCCCCGTCTGCCCTAGAGCTGTGCCCGTTTTCTCACCTGACTGTCTCCTCTCTTGCTGCTGCTCCCGCTGCTGCTGCTGATGCTGCTCTCTCTTTCTCTGGGCTGCTGTCGATGCTCGTTTTAATTTGTTTGTTTACATTTTCAGCCTGCCCCACCGCACCTGCAGCACCAGCAGCAACTTTAGAGGGGATGAGGAGGAGGAGGAGAAGGAGGAGTCCGAAGATGGGAGCTTGTTCCCAGCGTTTTTTTTTTTTCTTCCATTTTTCTTCTCGTTTCATTTCGTTTCGTTTTTAGGGTGCTCTCCTCCTCTTTGGATAAGGTAGTGGGCAAAAATGTTTGGAAATAGACGCCCGCCCAATTCTCGAGACCGAACCGCGTGTGTTTTGGTGTTAACAACTCGACACTTCATTAATTGAAGTTGAAAAAATGCAGCTATAAAAAGACTATTAAGTTCCAAGCCCCAAGAGAGAGAGAGAGCAACACACATCACATCACATGAAGCATATCACAGACAATACAATCAAAGCGAACTTCAAGTGCCCTGCAGTTTGCCTTTGGATTCAGATGCATGAATCTTCTACACTAAGAGTGCAAACAAGGAGGAGTAGGAGGCCTCAGCATGGGCGTAGTTAGGAGCAATACAATACTAGTTTCAATTGAATTGATTAGCAAAATATGCAAGCAATTTAACAGTCTAACCAACATATTGGCATTTTTGTTTTAGCTTCTCGTAAATCTGTTTCACGCTTTATTAAACTTGTGGTTTTTCTCTGTCCCCTCTTTTTCCATCACATACAATTTGCATCTACACCCATAGAAGACAAAAGACTTTTGCATTCGATAGGAAATTTGATTGCTCTTGTAAAAGTTCAATGGTTTCTTATAACAAAAAAACAAAAACTTCCAATCGATTAAGTGTGAGAGCTTTGTTTTCTTTACTTAACTCTCCCCCCAAACAGCCACCTCCTTTCCCCCTATAATACCATGTACTCAATCTAGGCTAATATGCGATTTCAAGTGCCAATAAGTGCGTAGAATGTAGAGGATAAGAAAAAAAAAAAAAGAAACTATTGCTTATGCTCAATTTAATTCAATGTGAGAATATCATAATTAGGAATTTGGCAAGAGAGAAAAAAATATTACCAAATATTACCAATGAAGTCATTTTGATAATGGAACGAGAAGACATATATATTGTATGGCAATTTAAAATTGTGCAAGAAATATTGAGAAAAACAAAATAATTATTACTCGGTAGACGGTTTTTTTTTTTTTTTTGATTTCAGTTTCTTATAAACAATTCGATTGCAACTATTACTTACATTCTACATTGCAGCGAGACTATAAAAATAAATCTATATGCAAATGTGACTTCAACCAAACATGACACACACACATACAGAGAGAGAGAAAGGAGAAGAGGCAAAGCAGAGGGAGTAGACACAAATCGAGAAGAAATCCCAAGTTTACAGATGTGAAGAAAAAAAAGGAACCTAAAGAAAAAGCCAAGGAGCCAGACACAAAGACAGATTCAGAGTCAGAGTCTACCCAAAAATAGTCTAGCTGCCAGTCAAGGACTCCAACTAGCGAAGCAACAGCAGAGGCAGACGCGAATTGCCTCTGGCGTCTTATGTCTCCTTGGCTCTTTACTTACTACATAAATGTGACAAGTTGGGGAATTATTTTTCGCAGAAGATGTTCGTTGACTGCGTGCAGATGAGCCAAGATTGATAAGCAGGCGACGACGATGACGACGACGACGACGACGCTCGAAAAGCAGGAGCAGCAACTACCAGCTCCAGTAACAGCTTCAGACCAGACCAAAAACCCGCCCGTGCCTTACTCGCTCACTGTGTGCCTCAAACGAGATGCAACTGGTTAGATAATGGTAGCGATTTATGTGGAACCACCTCGCTTAAGAATCTCCAAGCGGGGGCGAGTGAGATGATGATGATGATGATGACAACAACAGCAACAACAACAAGAGAAGCCACAGCCTAAAGTCGAATGTGGAAAACGAAACAACCGTCAGAAGAATAAAAAAAAAAGGTAGAGAAGGTGCCAGCAATTTAGCGACAATTACAACTGGCAATGGCATTTTAAGTGGCCATTGTCAAGGAGCAGCGATCGGTAGCAGCATGATAAGCGCCGGCTCCCAATTGGCATTCTACATTCAGCCACCATGTGGGCGATCTGGGCATAAAAGTTATATGTGTAATAATGGATACTCTATCCCATATTTTATATATATGTATATGTTTGTATCCAAAATGTATTTCCGAAAAAAATTGTAAGAACAAAGACGAAACTAGAGACTCGAGTCACTATCACTCCTGACACGGTTTGCAGGACTCTCGTGGCTGTTGCATGCTCTTTGCTAACAGATCTTGCTTCTTTTCAGCCACTTCATCGGCCCACAATTTATTCAGATAATTCTCCAGCTTGGCCACCACATCCTCATCGGCAGCTGCACCAGTGCAACTAGTGAAAGATGAGCCATCCTCATCATCATCATCATCAACATCATCATCATCATCTGTACGACAAACATTCGAGGATTCACTGCAACTATCATGCTTGCAATCGATGGGACAATGATGATTCTCCCAGTCAGTGGCTGGCTCTTCCATCTCCTCGTATAAACTAGTGCTATCCATTTCAGTATCTTGGTCCATATGCTTTGTCGGACTCTTGGACGACTTGAGACGAGTGTCCTGTTCGAGACGATACCACTTTACCTTATACGAATCCTGACCACATTCACCATATTGCTCGCCTGTCAACTGATCAATATTGCATTCACAGATGAGAAAGGGTGAATTGCATTTGTCACAGCGAGGCAACTTTAGTTCATGATTCAGAATGGGACGTGGCGGTTTCATATGTACATTATTATTGCCCTTATCCTTCATCTTGGGCACTTGCAGGCCACATAGTATACAGGCTTCGGGCAGATCCATTGCATCGGCATCAGCCAATTTGTATGTGCTGCGAGCTTGCTCCTCGATCTTGGCAGAACCACCGGGCACGTCTTGCATTGTGCAGCCGCTACAAGGACATCCTGGAATCATTAGAGGATTAGCACGAGCTGACATACGTTTATACAGAGCTCCATAGACCAATGTGATTTGCTTCTCATAACACTTGTGGGCCCAGAAAAAGGCTGCCTTGTAATTGTCAAAGATTCGGGCTGTCTTATAGGCAGCATGCATCCAGGCAGACTCCTGACGATGCACAGCCATGGCATCGCTTATCGGATTGCTTATTGTCATTGGAGGTTTGCCATGGAAGAACGCTTTAAATGCCCGCTTGATGATCGCATAGGATAGCATGGCCTCCACCCGTTCCATAGAGCATTTTAAGCGCAGAGCCTGCAACATGTCATCCCGATTCAGATGGGCACCACGTTTTATAGCTGGAGGACTTTCAGTACGAAGTTTTTCATGATAGACAAAGGCGCGCTTTATAATGGATCTGGCCTGATATGATTTCGTTGTATTAATGCCACAAATTAACATTATTTGGGCCAAACTCCTGGATATGTCCTCGACATTATCGTCAAACAACTGATGTGGATCCAACTTTTTTTTACAATTGCAATTTCCGCCCCCTTTTATTGAGTCCGAACCAATACGCGACTTTTCTAGGGGTTTTCTCACATTTTCAAATTTATCCATATCCCCCTTCTAAAGGACTGACCCAGCAACAATCAACAATAAATTTTGTATATTATATTTGTAAAAATAAACAAAACTTAATTTCAACTGTTCTCTCACAAATAAAATCAGTGGCATAAATTTCAAACCAACAACAGTCAATGGAATAAAGTTTGTTGTTCTTTTCAAAGCTTACTTAAAATCTTAAAATCACACCAAACTTTGTATATCCCTGACGAGGATATATAAAATGGGGTCAAAGTCCATCGGTCCATCCGTCTGATGATAAATAAAAGGACTCGAAAATTCAACCTGATGATTGATTTGAAATAAATGGTAAGTCTCAATAGTCATAAAGACGGTAAATAAAACTAGAAATAATTGACTGATGGAACATTTTGGTATTTTCAAAAATAGCCTTTGAATATGAATACAATGATTAGAAATTTAATAAACTTTCTTTTTGTGATATTCGATTTATTTTAACGATAAGGAAGTCGGTCACAAACCACATATAGAATCAATCGATTTGAAATGAATACTCAATTTCCATATTTGAGCTTATGCTGAGTCGTATCTTAGTGAGTAAAGCATAATAAATGCATTAAAGTCAACTTGCTGGACTTAATGTTGGGCTTTTTGTTTTTGATATTTGACCCACTGTACCTTATCTAGGATTACATGTGGCATAAGCTCATATGTATATGTATATGTAAGCTACAGGTATCTGTCTATATGAGAGACCCCACACACACAAACACAGGGGCATGCAGGGAGGCAGACAGACAGCTTGTTGCATATCATCCGAAAAAGAGAACACACACATGAATCTCTGGTAAGAATTTTGGTCTTTCAGTCGATCCGACAGACTGGCAGACAGACAGACAGACAAACAGATAGATAGACAGTCAGTTAGATGCATTTAGGTATGTGTATGTATGCATTTATCTCTGGTCGTCCGCTGCAATTATGCTAAATAGATGCTTTGATAGCTTCATCGAAATAAATAAGAGAACAAGAGACAAGCTAAAATGGTTCGGCGATTCTTTGGGTTATTTGGGTTTCTGTTTTGTTTTGTTTTTTTTTTTTCCTGATGTGTCAGACTAAATTGTTCAAATAAATTAAGTTGTAGCTTTCGAATGGTGATGGTGGTGGTGGTGGTGGTGGTGCTAGTTGGGTGTGGGGATTGGGGCAAGTAAACAAGTCGAAGATCTTGAATGTGGCTCCTCAGAGAGGCCGACGTCAATGTAAGCGGCATTGCCGCCTTTCTGGCATTGTCATTTGATAAATTATGATATTTGATCAATTGTTCAATGAGAATGAGAAAGGGTAAGAGAGAGAGAGAGAGACAGATAGAGGGAGATAGATGAAGATGTTTGGGGGACTCTAATGAAATGGCTTTCTACGTGTGCCACGCGAGATTCCTCCCCACCGAACTCTCTTCCTATCTCTATCAATCCTAACCCGCATCGCAAGTTTGCCGAGGTAAACTTTTTGTTGTATTTACATTGTAATGGCATCTGGCGCGGGTAAACACACACATTTACATCTACATCCATATCTCTCTATATATCCATATACAACAGACCAGACCAGACCAGACCAGCCCAAAAACCCATTCATCTGCATAGCTGCACAGCATAATAGAACTCAACTGTAGAAACTGAGTGGCTGAAAGAGAGAGAGAGAGAGAGAGAAAGAGGGAGGGAGTGGAGGAGGAGAATGTTGCTGCTGGTGATGATGCTGCTGCCGCTTCTTGCCTCTTTATTGTGGCTAATAGACCTCTTGTGGTCTTTGTTGTTGTGCCGCCGTTTGCATTGGCATTGGGTATATGGTCACCTCGGCACCTCGGCATTGGCATTTCTATGTGGATTAATGAATGGTTGCACCGATGGACATGAGAATGTCTCTGTGTATGTGTGTTTGTGTGTGTGTGTGTGTCTGTTTGTGTGTGTTTACAATCCATATAGACATCTCATTCATTGTCGGTGCAGTCAACAGGCCTCTAATTATGTGTAAAGGTGTTGTATAGGCTTCCCCACTCATCCCATCACATCCACAAGCAACCAACCCCATATACGAAATCCAAACATCCAACATCCAAAACCCATCCCATCCCATCCCATCCCAGCCCATCCATCTCAATGTTCATTTCTTCAACTACAAGAGTTAATTAGTGTTGTGTACAGGATTTGACTGAACAATGAGTGTCGGATAACGGATGAAGGGCAACGGGTGACGTTTGCCAGGTGCTGGCTACCCTGTGTGTCGGTCATATCATCATCTTTCTATCTATCAGTTCGACCTGTATTGTATGAAGATAATCAATCGATAATGGCTACTGGGCAAAATGTGCGGGAATCGAAAAGGAAGGAGGGAATTGAGTTCTCCACTACCTCCCTTTATTTTCTTCTATTATCGTATATCCTCCTTCTCGTCGTCAGAAACTATGAAAACTTGGCTTAAGTAAAAGTTGAAAAGTTGCGTTCCCGAGTAGGTAAATATTCATGTAATTAAACAGCAATTTAAATTCACTTCCCTATTTTGAAACATTAATTATGCAAAGCTCAATAAATCAATAATTAGGTAAATAGAATAGATTTTTAGCTACTGTATTTATATATTTAAGTTAACATAAGTTCTAGATGAGTTTTGATCTGCTACACTTGATTTTTATTAACTTGTTGGATTAGCATATTCTTTTTTCTTAATTTGATACCCTGTACATGTGGACGTGGCTTTAAAAATTTTATCTGCCTGAAGAGCTTTAAAACGTTTAACTTAAACTATTAGATCTTAAGTCTGTGAACTTTAATGTACTTAATTCAGTTTATTGAACTTTTTACAAATTGAATTTAATATTGTCTTGATAAGAATGGTCTAAACGCAATACTGATTGAGGTAAATGCCATTTTAGAATTCAATTAGATTAGATTTTCCACTCTTATATGGCGTAAGTATAGGGTATTATTTCTGTATGGTTGCGTTCCGGCTTGGTTTCTATTTTGTTTTCATTTTGCGTTCAAATGTTGTAGAAAATAGAGCTGTAATTGATTAAATTTGCCCAGCTGACTATGCAGAATGTGCCAAAAAAGTAGGCACTTGAAACACTTGTCACCCAAAGCACGTTTGATTCTATGCCGAGTCCGCATCTACATCTACATCCACATCCGTATCCGTATCCGCATCCGCCGTATCTTTAGCAAACTCCACTTTGCCCATCACTTTCATTGATAGTCGTCTTGTGTGCACAGTTCAAAGACCTAAAAACGAAGTGACAGCTGCTACGGCTGATGCTGCTGCTGCTGCCGATGTTGATGTTGTTGTTGGCTTCTATGCCAAAAGAGGACCATTTGCACTTTTATTGCCCCCAAATCGAAATCGAACGCCTCAAGAATGGTAAGAGAAAGAACAAATATACGAATATTGTATATAAACAATAACACAAACGAAAAATGAAAGAGAATGCGCCAAGTCATCATAAAATACGAGAAATGCAATAAAATAAATTTAACACAACATTTGTTTTGGTTCATATCATCTTCATCTTCATCATCATCATCATCATCATCTTCTATCCTCTTTTGAGTTTTGTTCTAATAGCATCATCTTTGTTCCTCTTTGCACGGTTGTTGTCAGTTGTTGTCACAATAGCCATAACAATCAAAGGGCATCTCCAAAATATTTTCAATAATAAATCTATTTGATGGCCGACCAACAATTTTTATGAGTCTTCTGCCAAGGCATAAAACCACCATGGAAAAGGATGCTACAGAAGCATCCATCCAGGCGTGCCTCCAGTCGTTAAAAATCACAAAAGTAATGTCCCATCAGATGATTAATTGTCAAGTTAACCAAGAGGAGGCCAGAGACCAGATCTCAGAGGGCTGCCCCTTTTGGGGGAGGCGTCAATAAGGGATGGAACAAGTGAAAGGGCCTTTTCCAATAGCGAGTCAGCTGTCAGCCATAACTTGTCAATTTTTATTAATTTCTCAAATGTCCAGCAGCAGCAGCAGCAGCAGTAGCATTCTTGACAGTCGTTGCCATTCGATGTCGTTGTCGTTTCGGCTTGTATGTAATTAATTTTTTCCCATTACATCTGTTGCACTTTGGGGGACAATACCACTTGAGATATCGAGGACCGCAGAGCAGAGCAGAGCACCTTGAATGACACCCTCGTTTAATCTATGTTTGACCATCTGTGTATGGAATACAGTCGGTTAGTCAGTCAATCGGTCAGTCGCTTGGTCAGTTGGTCACAGTCAACTAATTTGTTCAATTTGTGGTCCGTGTCAGGTGATGATTATAAATATTACATTTAATTGAACTGTCCCTCCTTTTGCCGCATGATAACAACAATCCCAAGGACCGGAACTTTGCAATATTTTTCATTCTTAATGAAGTGTTTCCAACTGGAGACTAACCCTCAAAAGATTGCAAGTGAAGTCTAACTTTAAAATGAATTTCAATTTACAAAACTTTTGCAGACAGCTTCTTTCAACTTTCCATATTAGATATTTAATTACCCAAATGCGAAACCTTTTTCCTAGTTCAGCTCTTTTCACCATTAGCATCTGCTGCTACACCTCCTGTTCCTGCCCCCCTTTTGCTTCTTCCACTTTAAATAAATCAACACTTTGAGAGAGTGGAACACGAAACACGCTTGTAATTGCTTAATTAGATTGCCACTAAAAATTATAATTTGAAGGAGCAGCAGCAGCAGCAGATTGCCTTTGCAAGGCTGGAGACAGAACTAAAGCTGCAAGGATGCCCCTATTCTTGTTGCCTTGAAATTGAAAAGTCGCAGATGGTCGCGAACCCAAAACGTAAATCAGATTTGTTGACAGGGCTCAACTAATTTTAACCCATGACCTTACGACGACGCACTTGAGCAGTTGAGCGTGCTACATTTGTGCAGCTTGTCTCCTGTTCTACTGTTGCTCCCCATCCATGTCCATGTCCAACTCCATTCTTATCCTTTCAAGTGGTTCTATATATGCGCGTGCGCCGCCAGGTCCCAAGTGGACGCGTGCTAATGGGGAGCGCAAAAGGTGCATAAGGCAAGAGAATAACAACAATCACAGTGTAAGCGATGCGAAAGGGAAACCTTCTATATGTATGTATGTATGTATGTGTGCGTGTGTGTGGTAATTTATGCGTATCCTTTTGAAAAGGATCAGCTTCAGCTGCCCTAAGGGCCTGGATTTGGTTAATCATTTAGAGAAGAGATCGTGACACAAATTTGTGATTTCTTTTTAACCATCGCCCCTCCTCTCCAACTGAACTCCTTCTCTCTTTCTCTCTCCCCGTGTGTGTGTGTGTGTGTGTCAAAGGACATATGTTAAAGACGGCGACATGCCGACACATGACTCTGTTGACACACAAGGAGCAGAGGGCGCCGTGCAACGGCAGCAGGAGCAGCAGTAGAAATTGTAGGAGTAGGAGTAGGGGAAACTAAGGACTTCTTAAGACTGCATCTAAGTGGTATTTATTGGTTTGCCAAGCCGGCGACGGCTGTCATATGCATCCTGTACAATCTATGCAGCAAGGATTGAATTACGCGTTGGCGACACATTTGTAAACAGGCTACTCTGATTTACCCACACCAGTGAAAACACACACCGAACACGGTAGTTCGTTGCAGGAGTCACCAAGCAGCGGCGCGCCTTATTTGCCAAGACATTAGGCAGCCAGGACACGACAGCACAGGACCAACCACAATGAATTCGAAGCTGAAGACGAAGATGAATATGAAGTAGATATTCGAACGTTCAAGCAAAAGTAACAATAACAATAACAACTAACAGCAAATAGTTGAAATGACAACAAAACAAACCGCGTGTTTGCTGTCAATTCCATACGAGGAGACGAGGATCCTGATCCTTCTGTGATTGACAATCTACAAATTTCTTTGACATTAATCAATGAAAGTCGCCGACGACGATGACAACGAAAACGAAAACGAAGGCGACCGCCTGCCATGTTGATGAATCGCAGGATTCATGTTTTTACACGCAATTTGACGGCATTTTGACGGCTATCTGTTAGGATATACACAGACTTATGTATGTATGTACGTGTAACTTAGAGGTACATACATACGTATATAAAGAGTTTATGCAAAATTTATTATATAATATCTTTCACGTTGCCTTGCTGACTGTACTTGAATGTGAAATATATTTATGGTCACACTTTGTAAGTCGTTTCTTCTACCGTTTAAATTTAAATTTTTCACCGAAAAAAAAAGACCGAAGATAAAAAGAAACAAGCAATAAATTCATGTTAATAACAGTTGTTGCAACTCGACCCCCTCTATGCCTCTCGCCCACACCAAAACCTCCTCCTGCCTGCAGACACTGACTTGACTTGATGCCCAACAGCAACTTGGCCATAAATATAAAGCAAATGGGTTGACAGTTGGCAAGAGAGCTGGAAACCCTTCCTTCTACTTGAATGTGGAACACCCAAAAATAGTCGAGAGACCAAGCACACAATTTTAGTGGCCAGAAATTTGATATGAATCAAGTGCCACGTGTCGCCCTTCGTTTTTTATTTTTTTTTTCGTCTTATGTTGTGTGCAAAAAAAAAAAAAAACACAAAAAATTCGGGGGGCGACAACTGTTTCGTTTCTTAGCCAAAGCAGCAAAGGATCGAAGGAAGACGAGGACGACGACAACGACGATGACGACAGATGCGCGTGTCGGGGGCATGACCAAGAAACTGAAATTGTGTTACACTTTCCCTTAAAGAAGAAACTAATCGGCGAAGCGAAGAATGTTTATCAGAGTCAGACATCAATCCAGGAGAAGTTTAAGGAGCAGGAGCTCTTCTCTTCCTCGTCCTCGTCCTCGTCCTAGCACGGGCAGTGTGGAGGCGGTAACGCATCTCGTTAAACCGCAACCGCAACTCCGGGCCAGTTAGTTGGAGAGAGGGGCCAACGATCCGTTTTGTTCATTGCTGATTTGGATCTTGGCATCATCAGCACATCTGTGATCATCAGGTTCCGTTGCAAGAAGCGTGAAATGCAATTGCCATGGGCACAAACACACACACAGAAAACTAACCATAGAGAGAAAGAGATAGACAGAACGTGAGCTAGCGGTTGTTTTTCGTCATTGCTGCGCCCCGTTACGCGAAATTGATGGACCCGACGACCCTATATGAATACCTATATATGTATGTACATTTGTATATACCTGCCAAACGACGAGATAAAGTGTGCCTGGATGACGATGAAGATCGGATCCAAGACCATGGGCCAATTAAGATCACCATAAACAGATGTTGTTGGCTTCCCCAGCATACCGTGTGCTCTGCCGTGTGCTTGACGGCTCAGACTCTGACTCTGACTCTGGTTCTGGCGATCTGTGATCCCTCCCACCGCACAGCTGTGAGAGTTGAAAATCCGCAAAAACTAAAGAAATTTATCATATATTGTGAATATGTGTGTATATTCTTTTATGACACTTGAATGTCTTCGTAATCGGATATCTCTTGCCCTGGCTCTGGTAGTATTTGGCATGTGCCAAGGAAATGGACATTTAAAACCTAAAACCAGAAGTGACCCAATGTCCACTTGAATTTCAATTTCCCAAAAATTCTCCATTTCTTGTGCGCCTTTTCGTTTCGTTTTCTCATTTCGGTTTTTTTTTTTTTTTTTTTTTGTTGGTTGTTGTTTTGGTTATTTGGAGCGCACACACCTTGTGTCCGGGTGTCAAAGGCCGTGTTAGGTTCATACCCGCCGCCAATGGCAAAGAGTAGCGAGTCAATTTGTCAGCGACCCCGGGCATTGAAATTGAAATTCAGTTAAGCAGGCAGGAGGCTCGCTTCTCTAACCGTCTGTGTGTCGATTTGAATGGGACATGGAAATTTGATACATTTGGCAGCCACAGAAGACGACGCAACGGCAAGGGCAACGGCAGCTGCATTCAGACCCAAGGACTGCAGATTATGTAACCTTGCCTACATAGCAGCAGCTATGAGATATGAGTTGTCAATGGGATGCGAAAGGTTAAGAGCTTTTCAATTGCAAATGCAACTGCAAATTGCGTTGGGAGAGAGTGAGAGAAGGTAGAATGTATATAACGCAGCATTCAATCAAGAAATTTTAAGCCACAAGTTGTAGACGCAACGCAAAGTCCTAAAAGCTATTGTTTCTCCTCTAATTATATGATCTAAAATCAATGAATGAACTTCTTTTGAGTCCTTACTAAGACTGAAATTGCCAATTTGCCAATTAAGTTATAAAGCTAGAGCATCGCTTTAACTTTAAAGTATGCGATTTGTATCATCCATAGTCTAAATTTTGTTTTGTTGTTATAACCATAAAGAAAAGACAGTTCTTGTAGTGAGACAATTTGTATGCTGATAAAGACTCACCCAGTTCCCTGCGTTTCTAAGGGCAAAACTTTGGTAAAGTCCCGACCATGTTTTTAGATTTTCCTTAACAAAGTTCGGTTTTTGTTCAGCAACCATCGATTTTCTTAACCTCAGCACATTTTGATTCTGAAAGTAGTATCCTGGGACTATTCTATGTCTTGACCATTCAAAGCTTTCAAGGCATTACTTAACTCGTCAACACCTGTGGCCATTTTCACAACATCAATTATATTATCTGATGCCTTTTCGATGTCCATTAAAAGAACCACTGAATTTGTTTTCATTAACAATAAGTGAAATAAATATTTAAACGAACCACAGCGGGTAACCAGCAAAGTGATCAAGTTGATGAAGTAGTAAACCTCTTTAAATTAAAATTTTGAATTAACGAACGGATGTGCTGAAAAAGGTATTTCTTGGTTTAATGTTAGTAAATAACAAAAACTAATCCCTTTACAATTTTTTGGATGCAAATGTAAAGGGATGATTTGATGCATTTTATTTAAATAGAATATTTAATTGAGATAAATTATTGAAATCAATTTAGATTTAATAAATAAAGGAAAATTTAAGACTAGAAAATAAACAATTCACGATCTGATACAATAAACAAAACAATGCGGTGGACCTTCTTTTGAAGTCATCCTCGTAGCTCGTATGGCTAGTAAACTCGAAATGAAAACTTTTCTGATTGCATGTTAAATTTCTAACATGGTTGCAGTTTTCCCAAGCCCACAATGACCAATTTACCTTTCGGATTCAGCAGGTATATAGAATTAGCCCACAAAATGATACACAAACAGAGAGTAAACAACACAACACACAAATCACAAATTGGTCAGCCACTTGTCGAAACCTCAAAAAGAAGAACCGCCGACTGTCCGACCGTCAGACCGCCAGACCAGTGGACAAATGGACAGACCTGAGAATCGACAACTACTACTACTACCACTACTACTAACAAGGACCTCATCATAATCGGTTTGTGACTCTTAAACCGAAATTGGGAGTGGTGGGGTAAATAACAACACAAATACGTTGCTTATCGCACGCGATCTCATCAGAAGATCAGAGAATTGTGACCGACGAAACCGCCGCTGAAGCAGCCGTAGACGCTGCTGCCACTGTCGAGGCCGTCGCCATCACCACTTAGGAATGACTTGGCAAGTTGGCAACTTTGAATTATTTCAATCTGTGCTGATGATGAGGCCATATTTTGGACTTGCAACTCCACTCCACTCCACTTCACTTCACTTCACTCCACTGGCATCTCATGATAAAAAGCTGGCGATAAACATTTTTACGGTGAGCATTCCTGGAATTCCCTTTATTGAAAAGGAAGAAAAAAATAAAACCAAATTTTTTTTTTTTTTCGAAATTGAAATTGGCGCACTCTCTGGGCAGCTGAAAGATCAATCGAAATCAGTTTTTCAGCTGCCGTGCATACACATATACATATGATGATGGGTAATTGGAGTTGGTCCACCTACGGTCCGAAATATTCAAAATGTCTTGCTTTGTTTGATTGCACGAAATTTGACCTTAACCTTGTTGCCATTGTTGCCATTTCACGTTTAAGGAATTAGCTGCCACCGCGCGATGGACAGGACAGGACAGCAATTCAATTGATTCATAAATCCAGCTGGCCTGCCTCTGGCCTTTTATCTTCTCTAGATGCAAAAATCTTCAGCACGGACACACACCTGGCTAAAATGATTGACGCGCTTCATATTTAAACAATGGATTATTCTGCGTTCTCAGTTCTTTTTTGACATCTCAAGTAGCTCTTGGCTCTATCTAATTGAAAGTCAAACTTCAATTCTGCAATTCAATTTTCTTTTTCATCCACAAGAGAGAAAAAAAACAACAATGTTCCAGCCAGTCAACGAGATGCAAAAACAAAACCCTTTTCGAAATATTAAAGTTCGTAAAATGGAATTTGAAGGATTTTCTAAGTACTCATTAAAAAAGTAGATCGACATTACTTTTTTCAAAGTATTTGATATTATCTTAAAATGTGCTGAATTTTAAGAGCAAATTTAGAGAATTTTTTCTTAAATTAGTTACAAAATGGCTAAAATACAGCCAGAGAAAATTTATCAAAAATTGTGTGATAAAATTCTTAAAAATTTCTAAAAAATTCTCAACAATCATAAACCTTGCAAACAATTCGAAAACTTAAGTTTTTGGGCAATTTCCTGACGTATGCATCCCACAAATTTGGTAAAAACTAAGTCATTTTATTATTTTTCCAAGTATTTCATGCTATAACTGAAGTATAACTTTTTAACATTAAAAAAATATTCAAAAACCATTAACTCTGCAAATCTGTAATTCTGTCTTTTTTTTTGTCCATTTGTTAGTTCATCAACTTGGACATTAAACTATCAATTTAAACTTAATGTTATCTGTAATCTAGAACTTGTAAGTACATCATAGAAAGATAATTATCCAACTTGATTGACTAATGTTTCCACTGATGTGAGTAATCATTCATAGATATGTGTCAATAAGTTTCCAATCGTCGCTTGACCAAACTAGCTAAACATTGCATAATTAATCAAAAAGACGGCACGCGGCTCTGTGGGCGCCACAAAGAGAGCCGCCGACAATGCCAAACCCATGGGTTTTAAGTCGACTGCAACTGCAGCTCCAAACCAAACCTCCAATCCCGTCCAGCACGTGATTAGAGAGAGCTGCATACAAATGTAATTTTATTTTCAGTTTTATTATAATTTTTTTTTTTCGTTTTTTGGTGTTTCTCTTTTTTATTCTTTTCAATTGAATCGATTGCCGCCCTCTTCCGTATTTAATAGAAACGAAGCGGATGTCGATATGGATGTGGATGTGAATGTGGACACATGTGGGTGCCTCAAGTCTACAGGAAGCCAACAAAAAAAGAAAAAAAAAAAACAAAGAAATCAAATACAACTACAACAACAATAAACGAAGAATCATCAACATCTGATGTAAAGTTTTCTTTATATGCCCTTGCACAAATTGATTACTCATCCGATTTTATATTTACTTTTGCAAAAGTCCCAAAACAATTTTTAACCAAAATTGTTAAGAGAAAACTTGGAGTTAAAAAAGTAAGATTAGTTATGAATAAAACTTTTCATTATTTTCCTAATAACTACTTTTAATTTATTCCAATGCCAACTGCTTATTAAAATATATATACCCCATTTATCTTACAATTAGAGTCTAAAATAGACCAATCTTGATGGGTTTTTCATTCATAAATTGGCAAAAGGCGTAGTCAGTGGACGAACCAGTTCTGCAAACATGAAATTTATACATAGTTAAAATAGTTTAGTTTTAGATTTAATTCGATTTAGTAGAGTGCTCTTGTTAATCTAATAATTTTTCATATTGCTTACAAAGATTCCTCTTAGCCATGTTCAAACAATAACGAACTTTAAACGCAAAAGCAACAGGCAACTTTGTTTTGGCGGATGAGTCAGCCTGTGGTCCCTGGTCGCACTCTGTAAAAGCCTTCTCTAGTGGCCACAATTAGTAGGACGATGAATTTGCCTTTTTGGCGGCGGCGGCAGCTTCGATGGCAACAACAACGACGACGGTGTGGTGGTGGTGGTTACCTCCGCCTCCGTCTTCGACAACTAACTGCTAATTGACACACCTCGACAACAGCACCAACAGCAGGCAACATTGACAACGATGGCTTTGGCATCACGTGCCCCAAGACAGATGACTCATCCATCTCCATCCATGCAGCAGTCAAAGCCAAAGGCAGCATTCAACCAACATTTTGCCAAAACCCGCTTCCCATTGCCATTTATGAATGAACCAAAGCCAAGTTAACTCAGGCCAAGTCAAATCAGTGATCTGGCTATATCTTTCCTTCTCGTACTCACACTAAACAAAAAAGACAAGCAAAAAAAAAAGTCCAAACTCCATTCGGGCTTAGTCCCTGCATTGGGGACTTACCTCACCTCTCTCTCTCTCTCTCCCTGTCTCTGTCTCTCTCCATCTCACTCCATTCAATTTTTTCTATGCGCGTAGACGTCAAAAGTTGTTTGTTGTTGTGTCTACAACTTTTGCCTTTATAGTAAATCGTGTTTTGCATGCGCGAGTAGGTTGAAACAGTTGGACCACCTCCTCTTACTCCTCCCAATGGCTCCATCTCCTTTGCCAGTCTGTCGGCTGACTGCCTCCACATTGAATGTAGGAGGAAAGATGAAAATGGGAATCAAAATTCATTCATGAAAATGTGTGCGCCAGTCGTTTGGCGAGTTTTGCTTTACGATTACGCTCATGGAGTAGGAGTAGCACTTGGAGTTGGAGTTAAAGTTGGGAGTAGGAGTAGAAGTAAGAGTAGGAGTAACAGTTGATGGGCAAGACGATCGAGGTGGAGGTATAGATGGCTGAGCCATAGAAGTTAATGCATTTCAACACGTCGATGTCGATGGTTTTCTGGTTAAAATGTTTGAAACGTTAATTGGGATATTAGAGAGGCAAAATGATATGAATTATTAAAGAAATATGAGCTTGATGTGCAATAGGAATTTTTGTATTTTCGATTGCCCCGAAAGAATTTTTAGAAAACAAAAAAAAAAAAAGAAGCAACATTTAAGCTTGACAAAGCTCTGACAATTTCAAGAAATTCGAATTCTACAAACAAGATGAAAAATGCTTTCCAATCGTTTTCAAAAACAAAACAAAAACCATTTTTAGGAACTGGAGCACACGAAACGAGAAAAAAAAAACCAAAAAAATATAATATATGTCTTTTTGATCTCATCGTAATTCCGAAAAATCACATTAACTGACCCAGGACCATCTGTTTTCCTTGTGTAAGATAGAGACCCCACAAGAAGTGGACTTGTCATCACTTTCTTAAAGCCAATCCAAATCGCAGTCAAAGCAACACACAGCAGCTGATTCTATGGAACTTGTTATGACCACGAGAAGATAGTGTAACCAGTGTTTCAAAACTCCCGAGAAGCGCCAGCTGCCTTGTTAATGATTGTTTATGACTTGGCTCATAACTTCACGATGATGATGACGACGACCACGACCACGAAGACGACAAAGGCAATTCTGTTGGACTCAAGATTGATTGCCCTTATGTGGCAAGTGAAATTAAAAAGTGTTAAGCCGACGACTCTGTCCCATGGTGGTCTTTACCCTGTTGTTTCGGATCTCTGTGTCGCCTTCCCCCACCCCCCTCGTAATAAATCCGAGCCTAACCGGGTTAACCGAACCTGACGGCACTTTTAATGTCTTTATTTACAGAAAAACAAAATCGAGGCGGGTGACAAGCCGCCCAGATAAGAGACAAGTTCCAAGTCCACATTCAGATTCAGTCAGTTTCAGTTTCAGTTTCAGGTTCTGGTCCAGGTCCAGGGTTCCAGGGGTTTTTGGGTTCAGGTTCAGGTCGTTGATGCTGACCATTAAGGCGATAAAATGCAACGCTTGCGGCGGCTGACTGCACTTTAATCCCAAATAAAAAATACAACCAAAAAAACACCAGAGAAAGGAGAAGAAGCAACGAAGAGAGTGAGAGAGACGAAAAACAAAAAAAAAAAACAATCCATGACATGATCATGGTCATGGACATGGTTACCACCTTCAAGACGTTAACTGGGCTTAATCGTGGCGTTGCATGCGACACTTGGAGGCCTCATTAATAAAGGTTTAGCTTGGGCCACATTGTGAATAAATTAGTCCGTGGTGGTCCAAGACAAAAAAAAAAGTCTCCTCTCTTTCTTATAAACGACTTCGAGATACCCTTTTAACTTTTAAGTAAAATTTCAAATTCTATGTATATCGATTGGTTAGTTTAGTTGGTTCTAGATGTGATTGACTATATTTAGTCTAATGTTGGTCTACATTTGAGCCTTCGGATAGTGTAAAGGGTATCCCAGAAAATGAAAAGTAGGAAAAACAACAACAACAAGTTGATCTTTGCGATCATTATGACCCTTTGTGCATTATGGCTTCTTCGTTCTTCTCTGGCCTCTGTGTGTTTTGTAAACTTTTTTTCTTCTTTCTTTTGCTCTCTTTTTGGTTTTTGGTTTTTTTTTGTTTTTTGGTTATATTTTATTTTGTTCTTTCCTCTTTTCATTTTTTTATGCGGCTTGTTAGCCGGGGTTTCTCTTAATTTGAAGTCTGGTATCTGGAGTCTGTTCTGGTGGCTGCTGCTTTGATGTCTTCTTATTTTCGGGTTATCATTTTTTATTCGGTTATTAAGCCGAAGACCACCGGGAAGACTTGACCAGTGAACAGATGTGTAAAGCAAGCTTCAAGACAGTTTTTAGATATAAGCATATGGCATACCAATACAATCTACATATATACATATATATATAAGTACTATATATGGTATTACTCTCCTCTTCTTCTGGCCAACTGGTTAAGGATCAATACTACCACAAAGGTTCACTCAATGGAAATCGATTTGGGTTTTCAGCAACAAAAAAAAAATCCAACAGAAAAAAAAGATGCCGCTAAGAACAATTTAACTCACATTTGTTACAGCCTTTTTTGCTTGCCAATAGACAAAGGTATTAAATATCCATATCCGCCCACTGAACAATGCAATTCTAACCTACTACTACCGAAAGCAAGCAACTTCCTTTTTTCCTACAAAAAGAGTTATTAGAGAAGGGAACAGAAAAATAAAAATTGGGATCTTGAAAAACCCTGAAACAAACAAAAGGATTATGTCCACTTAGGGATTATTATGAGCCCACGCTTAAGGGAAATGAGAAGATGAAGACGAGGTAAAAATTGTATCTATTGTGCGAGATAATGATAAAGGGACAAAGAAGGAAATTAGCAGAAATTTTGCACTGGACCATGGACCATGGACTGGACTGAACTGAACCTTGGGGTGATTAAAGGATTAACCTGCATAATATTTCCAAAACAGAAAGAGACGACCATCTACGGAGGGAGATGAGATAGAGATGGAAAGAGAAAGAAGCAGATTTTGACAAAGTTGCAGCTGAACTTTGATGGAGCCGAAAAGGTTTTCATTGGGTTTTTTTGTTGTTTTTTTTTTTTTGCTTTTTGCGGTTTTGCTCCCAACTGTTTTTGTGGTCAATTTAATGCACGAATGCCTCCCGAAAATGATACAGATTGGAATTTATGCAAATGCTTTGCCAGACAATTGAACAAATGATTGAATCCAGGCATCCATACGATGTCACCAGATAGAGAGAGACACAGACAGCGAGAGAGAGTGAGAGAGGGTACATTAAAGTAAGGTGAGTTCCCACGACGACGAATTTTAGTTTTTTTTTTTTTTTTTAAAAAGTCATTACGATCACTTGCTCCCAAAATAAGAAGAAGAAGAAAAAAGTGCTACTAATCCCTCAACTGCAATACCAGGCACACCGCATTCCACTTGAAAAGCTATGGGAAATTCTTGAATCGGTTTTCACGTCTCTTTCTCTCTCTCTCTCGGCTTCTTTTTACTGATGTGTCTCAATTTCGTGTGGGCGCTTTCAGGTGTCAGTGTCAGTGTCAGTGGCTTTGAAAATCCGTTTCGGTTTTTCTTTCTTTCTTTCCATTTATTTGTTGTTGTTGTTTTTTTGTGTTTGATTCGTTTGCTTTGCTTTTTATTTGATCAAAACCGATCGGGATCAAAGCTTTGTGGGAAAATCGACTTTCCATAACAACAGAAGCTGCCTCCGAAATCAAACAGTTAGAAAAAGAGAAAAATAATGCTTAATATGTATAAATATTTTGACATTTATTATTGGTATTTCTTTGCTTCAGCTTTATTTTTTTTGTATTTTTCATTTCAGTTTTTTTTCGGGAACAATTTGTTTTTTTTTTTCATAGAATACGGATATTTATGCAGTGGGAAACAAAATTACAATACAGAACTCACAAATATGCTATTGAAAGATATTTTTTTTTTGGTCTCCTTTTGTAAGTTTTAAAGAAGATTTTCCCAAAGATGCGATGTGATGCTATGAGATGATGCGATCAGATCTATGCTAATTATGTTAAGCACTTTATATACTTTAACAAAGATCTACGGCGCCTTTGGCTGAAAAATCCATATGCCTTGTGCCCCGTGTGTGCCCACACTAATTCAAGAAATCGCTATACACAAAAATTTTGTGTTGAGTTTTAACTTTAGCTAAAGCAGACTAAAGACTAAGGTAGAAATCGGTAGAGATCAAAGCCAAAGACAAAGGGGACCCCGACTTAAAGGGACACTAATTTCTGTTTTATGTTGCAAAGCAAAGATCAGGGACAATTTTGCGGTTAAAGCGGATCTCACAAAAACAGAAAGAGAAAATAATTGCCATCAATCTTTCAGAAAAACCGATTTACGTTTCGGCTTCGGCTCATGCCTCAAAAGGACACGCAAACACACACAAACACACACATAAACACAAAAATATACATATATACATATGTATATAGAGTATGGAATTTAGAGCACGAATCGTTTGTAGATTATCCCAAGGATCACGCCTAAAAAGTTTCCTTCAATTCCCTATCCCATTCTCTGTCCTCTGTTCTCTCTCTCTCTCTCTCTCTCTCTATGTGTTTGTTCCATTCTGCATTCTGTCTTCTGGTTAAGTAAACTAAGCTACTTAAGGGACATTTGCAGCGCCATTAAGAGGTCCTTCGGGCCTCTAAACTGATTTGCATAATTGGTTCGATTTGATGGATGATTGAGCACACGTGGCTGTCGCCCATTTCACTCTCACTCCTCCTACAGTCATCACATCTTATCTCATCTCAGTTTCAGTCTTCTCTCCTACCATGGTAATTGCCCATTCGAATGTCTACAATAATTTTCGGTGATCTTCCAAGTCTTTGATCCAAGCAAGAACAGTTAGACGGAAGAGAGAGCAAGACAGACAGATAGAGAGAGCAAGACTCCTAACAACATAATTGAAGCTCCTGAACTAACCGAAAATGATGACATGGATGGGATGAAGAATGACCATTATGGTGGATGGTGGGGAGATGGAGAGGGCGCCTCCATAGAACCTAAGCTAATTGTTTTATTTCCCCCTCCCATCATCCAGCGCTTCTTCTCGCTCATCAAATGTTTTGAAATCAAATTACATGATTTTAGGGGTTTTTCAACTACTCAACACTCAACAGCACGATCAAAAGGATCGAAATTGGGAATGGAATCGAGATCGAGACTTGATTTAAGTACCTTTCTGTGTGAGTGTAAGTGTGAGTGTGAGTGTATTGGTGCTGATGATGATGATGTATTGCCTTATTTATTTTCGTTTGTGGACCTCTCAAAGGATCGGGGACGAGGATGGTTACGTTTGTCGGCACGCCCAGGTTCAGGCACAGGCTCTGGCTCTGGCTCTGGCTCGGGGTTAGGCCCAGACTCAGTCAAAGATCGATGCCGCCCGCACCTAAATGGGCGTTTTTGACGACTCTTTTGCCATATGATTCGCTTGGCGCTTGGGCCTCGGGGCTGGCCCGTCTCTACAGATTTGGCTGGCACAAACTGTGATAATTACACATTAATTGTTTAATTCCAGGGCGATTGTTTCATTCGACTTTGTCTTTCGTTAAAAACTCTCTCAGTCTGTGGTAGGTTCATATCATTCAATCCTCCTCCTCATCCGCGCCCAGTCGTGGGAGTGTTGGTTCCTTTTCTTTGATATTTTTCGTATTTTCGTTTTTGTTTTGCTTTTGGGTTTGGTTTTTTCAGTTTTTATTAACTAATTAAGCAGGCATGAAATTCAGTTGTAAAAACTGTGTCTTTTGGTGGTCTTCTTCTCAAACGCCCACGACACCAAAAACTATGAGAAAAAAAAAACGAGAAGATGCAGAGATCCTTTACCTTTTATCAATAGCAATGGCAATGCCAAAGTCAGGAGCGGTTTAGCGGGTAGGTCCTTTATCAGTTCTAGTTAATTTTTATTGAAGCACAGAGGCAAGTAATTATCCCAGATTAGTTTTTGTTCGCATTATTTGATTGATTTGATTCTTGGGCCATTTCCTTTGCATTCCATAGACCGCTCCTGTCTTGAGGTAATGAAATTCTTACATTTTATGTCCGTACATTCCAAAACGCTGACGCATACCAAATACTTGTTTCCTTATCGAACCGAAACAACAAAAAAAACAAATGAAAGAAAACCCAACCGAAGGAGAAATCCCTTAGACAGAGAAATGCTCATGTCCTGGTTTGTTATGTTTTAAATTTTTGTGCCCTATTTTGTTGGCCTGATAAGTTCGAATCGTTAAATTGTAAATACATTTTCAAGGAATTTAAAAATTCGATTTCCTCCTACAAGGTTTGTTTTTGCCTTCCTGTTGCAGCAGCACTCAAAACATTTGCAATTATATTTCATATCATTCTCTCTCTCCCTCTCTCTTTCATACTTGCTGTTGTTGCTGTCTTTTTATTTTTGTTTAATAAACATACTTTTGGTTTAACCCGGTATTTAAAGGGGTGAACGGGGGGGGGAGGGTGCGTTCCAGTGCTTTGGGGGAGGTGTTGTTTGTGGGGTCGAGTCATTGTCAAAGGCAATTGCAAAACGACCGCAGAGAGCTAACCGCAAAATTCTATTTGGACCAATGTCCCGGGACAAGTCTGGCATATCTCTGGGCCATGGTTAGGCAAATAGAGAAATGAGAAACGAGAATTGAGAATTTTTATTTTATTTTTATTTTGCAGAGGGAAATCTTTAAAGTTTCACACACACAGAGAGAGAAAGAGACACACGCTATGCAAAGGGAAATTTGTCTAAATTTCTTTAGGACGCGCTTTTCCACTTTTGTTTGTCTTTCTTTCACTTCACATTCATACTTAATTAAGTTTTCACACCTTCTGGCAACTTGGGGGGGCCAAAAACCTGAAGAGCTGTTTAATTGCGCGATTCATTTTTGACCTGTCGGAAGTTGGGGATATTCCCCTCCACCACTTCTATACCAAAAAACAAAGAGAGAGATAGAAAAAAAAGACACCACCTAGCTAGCACCTCTTGAGCTACACAAAAAAGTTTTAATTTCTCACTTGTCTCTTTCAAGTTGAATCTTTGGACGGCAACGGCAGCGGAGTCATCCGGAGTCAACCGGCAGTGGCTGCAATGGCAGTGGCAGGTGCAAACAGGTCGCGAACGCTTTGCGCTCTCTGACAAAATAATTAATTGCAATGTCACTTCTTTAGTTTAGTTTTTTCGTCGGCAATTTGTCTCAGATTCTCTAATTCTCTTTGTCGCCCCTTTTTTTCCTCCTCCTCCCGCTTCATTCCAATTCCAATTCCCCTTTCCAATTCCATTCCCATTCCAATTTAATTGCACTTGAATGGAAAACTGTCGTGTCAATCAAAAATCTTTATTGCACTTCCGAAATGGTAAGATCGAGCCAAAGAGAAGATGAGAGAGATGGACAAAAAATCAATTTTTTTGTATTTTCGAAAATAGAGTCATAAAGATATCCATATAATATATAGTGAAATAGTGTCGCATTTGTGTCTGTGTGTGTGTGTATTTCGATAAGCAGGTAACAAAAAACCCATCTGAGGGTCCCCAGAGAAGTCGTCGTCGTCGTCGTCGTCGTCGTAGCCGGAATCCATTGTCTCACTGAATTCGGTTTGTCTGGTCCATAATTGCGGCCAGGGGGCATAAATATTTTGATCATATTTCACGGCTCACTGACGACCAGCGAGAACGAGAGAGATGAAAAGGAACCTCAGGTTAGTAGTGAGAAAGGGAGAGATTCAGTTTGGCTGCTTTGATAATGATCTAGTCATTGCCATGTTATTTTTTTTCTCGGTCTTTATCATACATATCTTAAGAGATCTTGGCAATAGGCGCAACTTCTAACTGTTCTTGGTGTGTCATTTGACGACTTTCTTAAAATTCTCACACACTTTCCATCGTTAATCTTAAGTATGGCCACATCGAGCAGAGAGTGGAGTGGCAAGGGAGCTAACTTGGCCACGTTTTGCATCATCTTCCATGGATTATATGGGCATACATACATTAAACACTTTTTTTTTTTTCTATCAGTATTCCAAAAACAGAGTTGCGACATCTCAATTTACTTCCACTTCCATTGAACTTTGGTTTTACAGCAGTAGCACGTAGTAGCAGATAGTAGGAAATAGAGAGAAACAGAGAGATGGAAATCCATAAACAGTTATATTGTTAGGTCAGTGATAGAGAAATTATAAGGAAATTGCCTTTAGATTCTTTGTGACAGTAGGTCATAAGGATTATCATTCGGTTAGGGTTTTCCCGTCTCTTTCTCTCTCTCCCTCTTTTCATTCTCCTTCTCATTTTAGTGTTAACATTAAATTCGATAAGATACAGAAAACTATCAAATTAAAGCTTTTGGAACGACAAAAATTTAATACAAATGAAATCACTCGATTTCGATTTAAGCAATTATTTGACATAAATAAATGAAATTTTAACTTTGTGTAGAATCGAATTGCTTGCTCTTCTTCGAGGCGTTCCTTTTAATTTATACAGGGGAAAAAGAAATTTTGAGTTTTTCATGGAAAAACTGTACAAGCTGTGGCAACAATGGCAACTATGTAATTCGCAATTTCTTTGGAAAAACAGAGAAAGAAACAGAGGGAACCCTTTTCTTGGCACTTCGTGGTGAATGCAATTCCTCGGCATTGAAGCATGGGACTCTAATAGGTGTTTCACTGACTGAAGACTGTATGTTTAGGCATTGATAGAATTGTTTAGGTACGAGAAAAACCTAATTAAACTCAAACATGATGCAATGGGGCGGCGGTGGTGGTGTTGGTGGTGCTGTTGGTGGTGGTTATGACCAAGTAGATAGATATACCTTGATGCAGGAGGCGCTGATGTGTGACCACAATACTCAAGACTAAATGTATGTGGTGTATAGTATAGTTGTTCCAACATCAAGTAATGCGCAAGCCGCGTTCAAAAAGTTAACACAAGTGAGTGCTCCAAATGATTATATATATTCTACTTACATTTGGCCACAAAAAGAACATGGCTTAAAGAAGATGAAGAAGAAGAAGAAGTAGAAGTAGATGTCGAAGCTCGCGAAACACATGTGAGTTATATGAGTTTACCAATAATATGGAGTACACAGAACACTAATGATGATTATGCTGCTTCTGCTGCTATGCTCTGAGAATGGAATAGTGTGTTTGTTTTAGTCGTTGTTAGTGTTGTTGTAAGCGTGTTCGTTACGCTTGGCAGTTGCATCAGCAACTACAACAAAAAAAAACAGAAACAAAAACAACAACTTTGGAAGTTAATGTTAATGTCGCGTTCTAGAAATGATAATGATGCCCCAACAATCCCCACCCTTTTGCCGTTTCTCTTGCCCTCTTGGCAAACAACCAAATACCAATTCAACCAAGATGGGGAAAAATCCCCCGAGCCCCCTCCACAAAAAGCCCCACGCACTGGCAAAAGATGCAGCGTCATCTCGCTTGGCTGAAGAGAGAGAGAAAAAAAAACAGTTGACAAAGCTTCCTACCAACCACTTGCCCTCTCCGCCTTTAATTCACCTATGGATAGAAGGCAAAGGCGCAAGGGGCTTGAGAAGAAGATCTGCTCCAAAAAGCAGCAAAGTTGCTGGGACACAAAAAAATGGAAAAAAAATAAAAACGAACCCATGAAATAAAACCATCTAACTATGCATATACATTTATGTAGTATAAAGTTATTACAATTTTCGTATTCGTATTTATTTTTCTGCAGGCAGCCGCGTTTAATTGGAAAACATTTTCCCAAAGTCCCCCAAGAAGTCAAGAAGTCTAATTACCAAAAGTCATTCTCTGCTCTCACTCCGTAGCCCCCGACCACTCCCCTCTCACCGCACACCCAGCGCTGTCAGTAGACCGCCGTCTTACCCCGTTTTACTGATTTAAATTTTTTTGACATAAACTTTTGTTAAACTAAAAAGCCAAGCCAACAACAACAACAAGAACAACAGCAAAAAAGGCAACAGAGACACAGAAAAAGAAAACGATTGAGAGGGTGGGGGAGTGGTGGGGACATAGCAGAGAAGTGGGGTGGAAAAAATAGCAAAGTCATTTAATTGCGAAAACGCGTTTTAATTGCTTCTCTTGGGCGCTGCTCGGGAATGGGAATACATGGGAATGGTGCGGAGGGTTTTTGGGGTTGGGGGCCTTAAAGTTATAGTTTTGTGTGTTTTTTTTTTGTTTCTTCTTCTTCTTTGCCTCTTGGAAGTTTCCCAGGCGCGCGAGCGCGTTAATTTGACGCTAGGGCCACAGCCAAAGACATCTGGCCAAATGGCCAAAAAGCACAAAAAAAAAAAAACAAACTAAAAATTTCTTCATAATTTCATTAGAGTGACAAGACAGGGTACGACTTAGAAAGAGATGCGATGAGGGGACGAAGGATGGAAATTTGGGAGGGGGCAGGCAATCATCAGTTGCTGTTACAGTCGAGTAACGCGACTAAGTTTTCTAGTTGGCTTGTTTATCATTTAGCCTTCCTCCCCACCCTCCAAAAAAAGGGTTAGTTTTGCAGAGTCAACCTCTTAACTATCTCTCTCTTTCTCTCTCTCTCTCTCTCTCTCTGTGTCTTACCATTCCATCACCCTTTTTGTTTGGGGAGGGTGTGGGGAAAGCAATTACACGCCACACTTGCCCAAGCAATTTTCTAATTTGAATTCATTAAAACCAACTGACAGGATTAGCCTTTGGCCATCTCTAGAGTGCCGTGTCCAGTATCTAGTTAAGCCACATAAAATCCTAATTTTTATTTGACATTCACTTTTGGCATAGGGTTTCATCTACATGGTCTACACACACACACACACACACACACACAAACATAGCAGATAAATACATAAATTGAAATCAATTATTGCCAGAAATCTATTCCATGAGAACGAAACAGGAGGCCTGCTGTAACTGGCCGCTGCTGCTTTTAGTCTGAATTCTAAAAAAGAAAGATACATATATGGTCCACATGGTGACTGGGCGGGCGGGTAGGCTCATAAATCGAGCTTCAGACCAAGCCCCAGTCCGATTCCGAGCCCAGCTTGTCATGGCCGTGGGGCAATCGTTTTGGACATTGATTGCCAGCTTCTACATATTTTCCCACACAAGTTTTTTTTTTTTTTTTTTTTGCTTTTCTGCTGGACCCCGAAAAGTGAAAGAATTGCAAAACTCCCGCGAATCGAGCGAGTACAAAATGTTGCCTATCTCACTCTCTCTCTCTCTCTAATTGAATCGACTGTATTTATACCCTAAATACAACAAAATCCTTATGGGATTAACACAATTTCTGGGCTTACTCTCAATATTGGGAGGCGTTTTGTAAGTCGTTTAAAAGTTGCATTAAGATTAATTTTAACATCTTCTACGACGCAAATGAGAGTCTTATTATAAATTGTTGGCCAATAAAACTTCATTCAAATTAAGCGGAAAATTATCTTCATTAAATATTTTATATAATATTTAAACGTAATTTTAAACATGAAAAGTTAAACTAAACTATAAATGGCTGATCAAGCTGCTAACATTTTCTTTCAATCGTGCAAATGTTTTCATAGTTTTTAGGAAGTTATTGAAATTTGGGAGATTGGGATTGGGGGATTATGAGTTTTGTATGATTTTTCGATATACACAATTCAATAAAAGGTTGTCCCATTCATATAAAAAGTTCTAAGATGGGTAATCCTCTCCAAAATTAAAGAATTTTATTATTTACCATCACCAATCTTTTTCTATAAAGCCATTTAAGTGATTCAAGCATTTTGAAACCCAATCCAAGCTCTTTGGTTCCAACTAGACTATGTAAAGATATTAAGTTTCATGTTTTTTAATTCTTTATAATGGTTATATGAAAATCTTTTGATGATTTCATATGAATTATAGATTAATTATTTATGATTTTTGAAATTCCAATAGCTTTGCAACTAATTATAACTAGCTATGAAGATTGTAGGACAATTGTAGAGGTAAAAATTTCATATAATCTCAACAACCAAAATCTATTCACATTGAGAACTTTGAGAAATTAAAATATTTGAAATCCGATATTGAATGCCAAATCCCCACCTTAATCATAACATTTAAGATATATTACACGGTAACTAAAACAAAAAGTTATTAAATGCAGACAGGTGTGGTCCCTGCAATTCCAAGAAGGATGAGGGGGAGAGAGAGAGGAAGAGAGAGACAGAGTATGAGTGGATGGCAGCCACTTGTGATATGAAGTGGAGCAAGAGCGGGAGCTGAAGCTAAGGCAGCTTTTGGCGTGGGGCTAAAACTCTGACTGGTGGTTTAGACGCATGCCGCAACATTGCGGCAATTACGCGACTCTAAACAGCTGCGGTCCGAGGGATAAGGACCCAAAACGTAAACTGGCATTGGACACAAATATCGGAATGCGACTGCAGCACAAATTAAAATTACACCCGCGGGCCACAAGCCGTCGTCCAGTGCAGTTTTTGAACCAAAAAGCAAACCACCAACCCAAAACCAGACCAGACAAGACCAGACCAGACCTATGTATACATATGTATCTCTGTCCGTTTCTAAAATTATAAAACACACCAATCCGATGCAAGAGCTAAAGTCCAATCCACCGATACCCATGGGAATTACACTAATTTAAAGTAATTGGCTATAGTTTTTCACTTGGCATTTAAATATGTGTGTCTCGCTCAATGGGGAATGGAATGGAATGGGTGATGGGTGATTCAAGTTGCTGGGATGTGAAAAGGATGGGGGGGGGGAGGGGAAGGGGGTTAGCACAGGAGTATATGTGGGTTTGGGTATGGTGTGTGCTGGGGACGGTCGGCAATTTTAATCGATTTGCGTATATGGCCGAATGGAGGACTATTAAAAGAAAAGAAAACAAAAAAAAAGAGCCGAAAATGAAACGCGTACCCAAAAGTGGGCGTTGCCCGAAACTGAATGGGAAAATGAGTGAGTTGTGCGCGAATTGCAAGGCATACGACGATGACTACGACGACGACGACGACGACGGTGACGGCGGCGACGCCGACGACGACGACGACGCATTCCAAGTAGCGCATATGTTGCAGGAGTCAGGAGCCTTCTCAAAGCAAAACTAATTAAAATTGCTCCAAAAGCACAAGGACGGAGGAGGAGAAGGTAGAGAGAAAGACTAAGAGAGAGAGAGAGAGAGAGAGGAGTCAAACGGATTGAAACAGAGCACAGAGTGGAGCGGTGGGGCTAACAGAGAATTTGGACTCAGATTGCCCAGCAACCTTTTGCCCATCTGCATGTGGATCCATTTGCCTGCGGCGCTGCCGATCGCGCAGGATGACCAAGGTGAGCTCCCATTTTCTTAACCACTAAAATTAATAATAAGTGATCTGGATCTGGTTTCGCACAACAGCAGCAACAACAACAACAGCAACAGCAACAAACACATGATGGAAGAACAACGTTCCAAGCATAAATAAATGTTATGTGTTTTTTTTTTCTCCTGTTGCTCCTCTTTTTTGTGTCGTTTTTTTCTTTTTTGGTTTTGTTTTGTTTTTAGATTTTGTTGTTTTTTTTGCTTTTTGCCAGTCTCTACAGGAGCAGGAGCAGGAGCTGAAACACAGACTACAGTCTTACCACAAACACAACAAAAAATCAAACTAAACAACAACAACAAGAAAGCAAAAGGTAAATCCATAATGCTCTACAGCTTTACTCCAGTTGTTGTTGTTGGCACCTTTGTGGCCTGCGGCCAGACAACAAAATCATTTTGCCGCCGTCTGTTTGGACATCCCAAAGAACCCAAAAACATAAGGAATATAAGGTATTTCTTGCCTTGCCTTTAAGGATTGCCCCAAATGGGTTAATGCAGTCTGTGCCAGAAAAGTGGGAGAAAAAGGGATGTGCCCACCACCAACCCCAAGAGTCTCAACCACAACAAACTACTACCACAACCATTATTGATTGGCTAATCAAATCATTTCGTTTAAAGAATTATATCCCAAGCGACAGGCGCAATTATCATACCAAAGTCGCGACGCGTTTCGAAAACAGACTTGGCTAATTAATAATCCGCAACGATTAGCTGCCGCCTCAAAACACCAATTAGCTCCACCTCCAACCAACTTTACCATCAACTGTTGCGGTTCTTTATTAATTAAAAGCGTCTACAATGCTCTTTGCTTTTGGGCCAACTTGGACCATCAAAAGGAATAAGCATACCTTCTTCTTCATCTTAACCACGAAGCAAACTGAAAAACCGCACAGCTCAACACCTCAACATATATATTATAGGGCAATTGGTTACTAAGACCAAGTCCATCTGCTTTAATAGATTTCTATCTCTACAAAAATATAGATAAACTGATTATCTATTTCAAAGTTTTGTCTTAAGCATTTTGCATACAGAAATGAAACCAAATAAGCATCGATTTAAAAGGATTATACATAAGAAAAGATGCTTTAATTTGTTCGGAAAGATTGCATTCCACTTTTTCTTTCATTTTGCATCTTTGATATATAATGTACAATAAAGATCTCATACTTTTCATTCATGTTCAAAATTCACTTTAATCTAGGACTTTAGCCCTAACTTTGACTTCTTATTAAGATAGGATAAAATGTCATCTCTTTCTTAAATATTTCTAGACTTTTGTAGAGTATATTCTGGTCGTTGTTTTATTACTTTTGCCATTTCCATCTTGGTTTCATTTGTTGATTTTGTGCTTGGTTTTTTTTTTTTTTTGTAGTGTGTTTATTATTTTTTATTCGTTTTTTTTCTTTTTTGGTGTTTGCAGCATTAATTAGTTCCTTTCGCGTGGCCATTTAAGGGCCTCATGGATGGTGTTCAGAGGCAGGGACAGGGACAGGGACAGGGATAGGGACAGGGACAGAGCGAATATCAGTGAGCGCCTTCTGTGGTAGGTGGTTCCCTAATGAGTCGCTACAGACGCCCTCCACAGCTCCACAGCTTCGAGCAGCAGTTAGCCTTGTGCCTCTTTTTGTGGTAGGTGTACTTGATGGGTTGTTCCCCAAATGTTTGTTCAACTTAATATAGCAAATAAGTTTATTAGTCTGGCGAATACGCCAAAAAGGGGCGTCCCATTAGGAGTTGAGAATATTTATGCATTTTATTGTATATTGTACAAGTTGTTAACGGATGCCAAACCAATCAATGGAATTAAAAGATTCAGATAGTTATAAAGAGAGAGAGAGAGAGAGAGAGAGAGAGAGAGAGGGAGAGCGAACTTAAAGCTATAAACTCCATTAGTGGTTAAGAGAATTTATAAGTGCGAAATTGTATTTTTTAATAAACGACTATTTTACTCTGGTAAATTCATGTTGCACTTACAAGGCATTAAGCATAAGGACCAAACAGACGGAAAAGGAAAGACAGAGAGAGAGAGAGAGAGCGAGAGTGAAAGAGACATAAAATGAATAAAAGTGAGAGATATGATCATGATGATGAAGTGAAGTGAGGTGAAGATGGAACGAGTACGAGCTGTAATTGCAGATTTATGCGATGGAAATGTGAAAAAGTGTTTACATACCGGAAAATAAAACGAATGAAGCAAAAGGATATATGCGCGAGTCTATATATATATATATACATATGTATATGTATCTGTATATATAAATATGGACTTGGTATGTTAAAGTCGATAGTCAGGCTCATTACAAATTACGAGTCCGGACATTTGCCCATTGGCCATGGGGCGTTGCGGTGAATTAATAAAGATTCGCGTCCTGTTGGCAGTTCAGAGTACTCTTCATATATGCACATACTATACGAAATTTGTACACATACATACAAACACATATATGCAACTTAAACAATTTTAAATAATTTGTAGCAACGATTTTGCAGCATAAAAAAAAAAAGTGCCTACCATTGAAGGACTCAACTCAACTCGACGTTACTCAACTCGACTCTGTCCTCGGCATGCCCTGTGGCTATATACCCACACCCACTGACACACACACACACACACGCTTTCGCGCTTCCAAATTGCTAATTGAATTAATTTTGAATGAATAGTCCCGAAAAAGCCGAAAATTCAATTTTGGTTTGCCAAAACTCAACCAATTTGCTGATGGTCGGACGGTCGGATGGAAATGGTCGGTAGATTGGTCTGTTTTGGGGGATATAAACGGTTTACAGAATACGGTTTACGGATGCAAAATGAAGGAGGATTACATTTCCATAATCAGGACCAATGACCATGTGAAATTAAATGCCAATTAAATTGCCTAACGGAAACTAACACAAATAGATATATGCAACATTTAACATACATATGTATGTATGTATATATTAAACTACATACACATAGGTATCTATATATGTATGTATGAATATAGATCTCTCTATGTGGTATTATGATGCAGTTGGTGTTGCATTGTGGTAGGAAGTGATGGCAACGCAAATGAGCGAATGATTTTGATAATTAATAAATTGATATTATCTCTGATTGTTTTTTTTTTTTTTTGTAACAAACAAACTAAAACAATAAACAAAAATCAACTTTATTTAGTATGTAATAGATGAAGCTTGTAATTTTATCCTCTTTAAGAACTCTGCAAACACATTTAATTACCAATCATCTGATCATACCCACTACGTAATGAAATGAATACAAATCAGCTTTAAAATTTATGTGTCTTAAAATTTTGACTTCATATAATTTAAATACGCTCAAAAAATTGCATACCAAAAGTATTGTGGAAAGACTCGTCCTTCTGCTTAAAACACATTTTTAAATTTTATTGAAATAGATTCAAATTCAATTCTGAGTGATTAAAACTCGATTTCTTTCTTGCTGATCTTGAATTTATATACATCGAAAACGTTTTCTTCCCCAATTTAGCAAAAATAACTTAAGATAAGGTTTAAACTATCAATCGACTTGAAATGTCTCTAAATGTATTTGAAATATGTAGAGAATATATTTCATTATTTCTCTAGAGTCTAGAGTGCCACACACCGAGAAAGAGAAAACTGTTTCTAGTTAACTCTAATGATGCCCACCTATCATTGAATAATTAGGTTTTGAACAGTTCCTGGAATACGTGAGTTCGGCACGCGTCTTGTTCGCCATATGGCCTAGGGTCAGTTCAATTCGATGGCCAGTCAAATTAACAGAGAAAAGCAGGACCTCAATCATGGCAAGCCAATGTTAGGATCCACACAATATACATACATATGTATATACATATGAACAGCAGGAGCAGCCGTCATAACACAGCATCAAAACTAATTTTCATTTTTCGAAAACAAAACAAGACAAAGTAAACGAATCCCATTCCATTTGGCATGTTACCTTTATGGCATCTGTTGCCAGAGAGAAACCAAATTAAATTTACAAATTATTGAAGAAACACTTTTCATTTTCACAATAACAACAACTTTTCACTTTTCAAACAACTGTTGTCCTGTCCCTATCTCTATCGATGGTGAAGCAGCAGCAGCAGCAGTGGAAATCTGACTAAATCATCATTAGATGTGCTCCTAGAGATCTTCTGACTGACTGACAACTGCCACGAGCCTCTTTCAGGTGAGTGTTTCGGTGACCATAATCAAAAATTCATGATAAGCATGCTCCTTGGGGCGTCCTTGCATCACTTTCCTTTCCACTTTCGCTGCATGGTCCGACACGCGACGCGAGTTCCAGGCCAGAAGAGCAACAGCCACAGCATCAGCAACGGCAACAGCAACAGCAACAGCTGTGGACCGCAAAAGAGACTTAAGGAGACTGGGGAGATCTTTTTTGGCCATATGCTGTGGTCTGCAAGAAGAACATCTGATGGTGACAAGTCGGCGACTTGCATTTTGTTATTTTTTTTTCGTCTTTTTTGATTCCTTCTTGCTTGTGTTTTGCAATAAACTTGTATATTTATGAGTGAACGACAAAAAAAAAAACAGAAACAAGAATATAAAATGGTATAAGGAAGTAGAGTAGAGAATATAAAATAAAATATAGAAAAGATATAAAACGCTGGAGACAGGAAGATAATATAATAAAGATTATATGAATGGAACGTGATGCCTAAGGAAAATACACAAAAATATTTTCTATATCTGTAAAGATAAATTCGTTTCTTGAATATTAAACCGTGTTCTCTTCTTTAGTAATATTTTAATGATTTAGCAACTTGTTAATGTTAATCTTAATACTTTTATAAGAAAGTATCGTTGGCAACATTTCTCTAGACCTTTTCTGAGATCTGTTCTAAATCGGCAAAGTGCGCCCAAATTTGTGCTACAATCATTAAGAATTCGTCAAGGCAATTTGAAGTCACCTTAAGCACATTCTAAACCTAATTCTAAGCTAAGGTTTAGTTTTTAAAACTGTATTTCATGGCCCAGCAGGACATTCACATTGTGAATCTAATGGAGGACTTTACTGTTTTTTTTTTTTGTTGGTCGTTTTGTTTGATGACACGTTTTGGTAGACCCAAAATACTACACAACATATCCATAGATAAATTTCCCATATGCATGAACGTGTCCTTGCCCAGCAGCGCTAATTCCTTTAGACAGAGAGAGAGGGAGAGAGAGATAGAGGTGAGAACCAACGCAATGAATTGAAACGAAACGTAACAAAACAAAAGTAAAATATTCATTCAATGCGAATAAATTTTCAGTTTTCATTTCCATTTCGATAAACGTGACCGGTTCGAACGACCAAAAAAAAAAAAAAGAAACACACACACACACAACCACAGAGCAAAAACAAAAGCGAAAATCGTATATGTGTCACGGTCAGGTCGTGACAAATTTGCAGCGCGTGAGCTAAAGAATGACACACACAAACTGCCAGTCTGGGAGCCTTTGTAGGCTGAGCAGATTTTCCCCTGATCCCTGGTAACAAACAATGACACAGCGTGAGGCTCAGGGCACGGATTTGCTTCCTTTTGCCCCCCTCTCTGTCTCGATGAGTCTATTTTTTTGGTTTCTCGGTAAATATGAAAATGCATTTAAACCGATTGAGGAATTATTACGCAAAATAGGGTCTCAACTCAATTGAGAGACAGTAAGAGAGATCAGGAGTCGGCATTTGGGACATGGGCCACCACCCCTTTATTAACATTATTTTTCCTATAAGGTTCGTCCAAGTGTAAGGGTTGGGCTATGGAACTACATAAAGCAAATAAATTCATATTAGCAGCTTGGCTTGAAGCGTTGAGTTGGAAATGGAAAATTATCAGCACGCGATTGAGCCAACGATCTGTCACTAATTAACCCCGCCTCATGCCATCCCTTTTCCCTGCACCACCGCACCAGCACACCAGCTCATCAGTCTACACTCTCCATTCAGATCACTACTACCAGTAGTTGTAGTAGTTACTTACTGCAATTGCAGCAGGCAGCAGGCGGCAGGTGCAACAACAAATGCAGCCTGATTGAGTCCACAACAGCAGAACGGAGAGTTGGACGGTCGGTCAACGGCTTTGGATCGCGTCGCGAGCGGCGCGTGCTTTACTTGGCATCCGAATGAGTTTCTGGTGTTTCTTAACTTTTTTGTTTGTGTTTTTCTTCTTGTTGTTGTTGTTTTCGGGATTCGTGAGCAGAGTCGCTTCGCGTCGCTTCCGTGCGCCAGCTAGCCAGCTGCAATTTGTGGCACACAAAAAGGGCAGCCGGAACGATGATGTTGATGGTCAAAAAATACAACAACAACAACAACAACAGCAGCAACAAAAACAGATGAGCAACATGCATACAATTTGAGTAAAACAGCATAAAATTTCATATGATTGAAACCGTTATGAAAATACCCTAACAACTAGTTTCATATATGTGAAAAGTCTCAAGGATAATGGCCAAAAAGTACCTAATATAAGATCTAAGAAAGCCTCAATAATTCTTCTCTATTCTTCTCTCTCTCTATTCTTCATCTCTCTGTGAAAGACTCTATATAATTCTTTTCTATTTTATTATAAAGAAATTTATACGAATGGTAGATAAAGGTTCAAATGAATCCTTTTAGAAATGAGGAAATATTGTATAATTGTTAAGTTACAAATATATCTTAAGCCCATTTTTGTATACAAATGTGTCAATTGTTTTCATCGACTGTCAAAAACACTAAAAAATTGTGTGATTTTCCAGATGTTTTTTTCTGAAAAACTAATGAATAAAATATTGAAAAATTGTCTAATCAAATTTATATTGTTTCTTGAATAAACTTCCGTTTCCTAGGTTAATTCCTACACAAAAAGGAGGCTCTCACTGCATAAACATAAAGGATGAGAACTTAAAACTGCTACAGGATATTTCTCAAAGAAATAAGACACATTGAGATAGCTTTTTAATCTGCTGACAAAAGCGAATCAGAATTATAAATTGAGTTTTTCTAGTGCACTTTCTGTCAAACAGTGTGAAGAAGTGCATAATACCCTCTTTTGCAGAGCTTAACCCATTTCATGGAGAGCAAAAAAAAAAAAAAGGGAATACAATTTCATAAAAACAAAACAGAAAAAAAAAATAAAAACGAGAGACAGCATTTAAAAGGCCAAGCGAGGCGTTTTACCGGCAATTATCGCTCTGGTCGAAAGAGAGAGCGGGGTGTGGGTTAGAGTAGGAGAAAGGGGTGGGAGGGAGGGTGGTAAGGCAAAAGGCCGAAGTCGATGCCAAAGCCAAAGCCTCGGTCGACCAACGATTCGAGGCTCATCATTAACCACAACAAAAGCGCAAAAACCAAAAAACCGCGTCCAAAAACGATTCGAGGCTCCAATTTTTGTTTTTGTTGTAGTCCGTGTTGTTGTTGTTGTTTTTTTTTACTGATTCTCTTGGTTGGTTTTTTGTTTCGGTTCGGTATCGGTTCCAACCTGTTGTCTGGCTTGATGCGTTCGCGTGTTGTAATTGCCGACGCCGTCTGCAGCATCTGGCTGGCCAGTTTATCGATGGTCGATGCTCCTGCTCCTGCTCCATCCTGCCATCCCATCAACGTACGTATGCCCCTCCGCCTCTTCACTGCCTCATCACTTTTCGTGCCCTAAAGTTGCGACCGCAGTGTCAATAATCGACAGCTGCCTCGCTTTTATACTTAATATATTTTTTGGGGAATTTTTCAAGGGGAGGGACAACCTTCTCCCTTCCTTTTACATAACTTTGCCTGTTGCCGGCTGCTGGCAGCTGGCATCACCACCCCAAGCTCCTCATCGAATGAACCAACCAACCAACGAACCTTTTTGGAGCTGCCTTCTGTAACGTTTTTCACATTTTTGCCGCTTTCAATTTTTTTTTCCTTTTTGTTTTCTTTGCGCTTTATTTTGAATGCAGCTTTCAATTAGCCGCCTTGCTGCTTGTAATGAATGCCGACATATCAGAGAACTCAGTTTTCAAGTTGAAAGTGGCAAAATGAAAGGAAAGGGAAGGGCATGCCGCAGCAGCAGCAACAGCAGCACGTGCCACACGGAGCACACGGCCTTAAGCTGGAGCAATTTACCAAAGATTGACAGCATAATCCATCATGGAACCAAAGCCCAGTTGAGGAGTTAAGTTAAAGTTCGGCATTTTGGTAGCTTTCATGCGGATTTATCCCAAAAAAAAAAAAAAAAAATCCAACAGGTGTATTCTGGGATATTTATTACAGTTAAACCAGATGAAATAAGTGATGCAATTGTGTGAATTGTGTAAAGAAGTGAGTTAACCAAAATATCCAGTTTAAATGGAGTACAACTTAAAGAAAAGAAATTACAGCAATTGGAGCAATTGGTAGCTTGACTCATAGAAAGTTTACTTCATATTTAATTGTAAGATACAGTTTTCTAGTACATTTACCTTTAATTAATTTGCCTCGTTTAACTAATAGCTTAAGTGCATGTTTATTTGTCTAGCCTCTTTGAAATGCAATGACAACCTACTTGAAAAGCAAACATTTGCATAGAGTCAAAGTTCAAAAATCACAATTAAAATAAAACTAAAAATCGCCCTAGCCACCCTTGCCCATCAACATAATCATCATCATCGTGTTAACCCTTTTTTAGTGTGAAAAACTAGAATATTTTCAGTGCAATGTTTGCTTAAATCTGTAATTAAAATTTTTTGGGGGCTAAATTTGAGAATAAAAGAAAACTGAGCTTACACTTCATTAGTAAATAAGGTCAGTGCTAAAAAGGGTTGGAGGAGACGGCACTGTGTTGAGGGTGAGAAGCTTGTAACTTTAGATTCCCGTCTGGGGTATCCATTTCCCAGAGTGTCGCGAGAAATTCACGCCGAAAGTGCAAATTAAAACGAAATTACAGAGCTGAATGAATGGATTGCGAATACACATACATACATACATAAGTATATAGAATGGGTTGGAAGTTGGAAGCGAGTGAATGGGAAACGGGGGGCAGTTGGGTATGATGACCCATGGGTAAATAACTGAGCATTGGCCAATGTATGAAGTATTAGGTTTCAAGAGTAGCGCAAATGTCAATGGTTCATGCCGTTGGGTTAGAGGCTAGTCCCAGACATTACGTCTGGTGGAGAGTTGACATGCGGCAGACAACGGGTAGACGATTCCATAGCAAAAGGGTCGACCTCTTTCTCTCAGTCCCCCACTCTATGGTTTTTCATATTCTCCCGTTTTTTTTTTTTGTTTCCTCTTTCCTGGGAAGTCGCATAAGTGCAATGCTTTGGGAGGGATTTGGCTAAGCATTTGGTCATAAGTTGGGTACATTATTAAGTTGAGTTATGGGACGGTCGGCGCTGACGTTAAGGCAAAACACTTGCGGCCCAGGCGGCCACTTGGAATAACAATATTTCAAATTGGGCGAGTTGTATATTCATATATATACATATATATATAGACTCCTTCTTCTTCTTCTTCTTCTTCTACCACAACTTACTCTCGGGTGCTGGTTCTTGAGTAACTGCAACTAACAAAAATGAAATGCAATAAAATGAGAAAACCAAAGGGAGAGCAAAGCGAGAGTAAACCCGAAGCCGTGCGAGAAGTTTTTGCCTCATCCAGAAGCGAACTTTTGTAATAAAATGTTCATTAGTGCTTCAGCTCCTGCTGAGTTGTAGTCCTGCTATCCTCCAGCACAGACACACACACACACAACTACCTCCGCCTTCTGTACATGCTCCCCTCTATCCCCCGCCATCTAGTTTCCTCTCTCAGCTTCTCTTGGCTCTATCCACTTCTACACCGCAGCTTTGCCCGGATTGTCCCCCCATGTGTGGCCTCTGCGGCTGCGGATGAATTGCAGTTTTAATGTGTTGCCAGCACTTTAACTAACTGAGGGGATTCCACAGAGTTGGCAGATTTCTAGATTGCGGCACCCAGAACAACTGATGCGAATGCGGTCCAACTTTCTGCCGCGTAATTAAAACCAAAGCATTGCCAAAGTGGACAAGCGCCCTTAAAACTGATTAGCGCAACGAGTTTCGCGAGTGTCGAGTGGTCAAGCGAACCTTTTGTCCCCCTTCGTCCCTTCCTCCATTTTGTTTTTTTTTTTTTTACTCTCTCTTGCCGGTTTTTTGGGTCAGCAGTAACAAAAAAAAAAAAAAAACGATTAGAGTTGAGGTTAAGTAAGTGCAGAGTTGAGGGGTTACAAACATAACCATATCATCTAAATGATTCTCAACATTTGTCATAAGGTCATAATGGGTGGGGAAATTCCTAGGAGAGGCGTTGACAAAGTGTTAAAACGGAGATTTATCACCAGAAATATATTTATCTAGTCTTTACTTTAGAAAACTTCAAAGTGACTAAAGAAAGTTATCGCTAAATCGATATCGATCGTATTGTAAAGCTTCTCCAACACTGTTTGAAGAGAATATTCTGAAGCCACTGCCTCTAAGCTTTCCAAATGTCACGATTCTCAAAAAGAAAGCTTCCAGCGTGATGGCTTGGGGACCGTGGACATCTTGTCTTATGAAATGCGAGAAGGTGGGTTCATTCGTCTTCTTTCTATCAAAATATAAACTGAATTGGCAGCACAAACTAGACTTGGGAATCCGTTAGCTTTTAATTTACTTGAGATAAAAGATTAGCTATCACTTCCTGCAAGTGAAGATTTTCTCATGGTTTTTGGCGGTATTAAAACATTTTACCCATTTCCATTTTTACCAATTTTCTTTTTCTTTATTTCATTTTCTTTTTGTGGGTTCGTTTATTGTTGGTTTTGGTTTCTTTTTTTTTTTTGTTGATCTAAGAGCGCATTGACATTCTTTTGTTTTCTTCAATTATCTTGGTATATGTAGCTCTTAAACTCTATTTATTTATTCATTATGATGACTTTATGCCAAGTCAAAGCCAATTTGGATTTGGCATGGCCAATGTTTGCCTTCGTTCTTCAACCTTCTTCTTGCCTTCTCTGATGTTCTGATGTTCTCTGGTGTTTCTGCTCAATTCCATTAAAAGTAGAACAATGTATGTACATACATACACATATGTATGTGTATGTGTGTGAGACTTTTGTTGGGTATAAACATTTTATGTTTGTTCCTCTTTCCGTTTTTCGTTTCTCGGTTCTTTTTGTGTTTTTTGTTTTTCGGACTGGCAAATGGAACTCGTTGGCAATGGTCCTGGGAACCATTTGGAAAATGCTACGGCATACAAATGTCCTTTTTAACGGTCCAATGCCATGCCCACTGACCTACCATACCGTCCGACCGCAATCGTCCGGTGGAGTTTGAGTTCTCTCAGTTTTGGTTTTTGGGATTAGGATGCACAATAATTTCAACAATTACTACTTGAATGCAATGTTTATGTTCAATTATCGTTCACCCACACACGCACATACACACATGACTACACACCGGACTCCATTGGCCGCTCTTTCGGGTCAGTGGTCAATGTTGACCAGCGTTGCAGTCCATTGATTGACATTTTTATTATGCATATTCCACCCATGGTGTTGGTTATATGTACATAGCACTTACTTCCCTTACTTCCTAGTCACTTCCTTCACATTCACATTCACATTCACCTCCGACTCCAACTCCTTCTACTCTTGCCCTCAAATGCCGGCTTCCTTTTTAGCCAATAACAATAAATTTCCAATTTGTCTTTAGCATTGGCCATAATGATGTCCACAAAGGACCTTAATCCAATAGATAAATTCGAGAAGGCAATGACAGCGGAATGTCCTTTCTCTCCATTGCCTTAGCTGCTGCTACAGACAGTCTCATTACTTGCCCATTATTATTGGCCTTCATTCTCAATCAATTTTTCAA